>NC_049236.1:24169522-24838697 GCF_011100685.1 Canis lupus familiaris | reverse complement strand
TCTCCCCATCGTTCCATGCCTTTGTTTTAATCAGACACTCCTACCACCATGTGATATTATCTCACTGATAAATTTGATTCCTTGCTTTTTTCTGTCTCCTCTAGATAAAACACATATTTATGAGTAGGAACCACATTTGTACCTTCACCGTCTCCAATCCCTGGCCCAGTAAGAGCTCAACAGAATTGTGTGAGTAAATGAAAGACAATTTTAAGCAGGATGTGTGTGTTGTCTCTTTAAGACAAAACCTGTTAAACCTGTTATGTTTAACCAGGTACAAGAAAAGCCATGGATTATTTCATAAAGCTTTTTCTTAGAACCATAGTTCTAAGGCCATATCCTCTTTCTACTGGTTTTTGAAATGCAAAGAAATATATTCCTTTGTAGGCATTTGGTTTAAAAGGATTGTCGGGGAGGGGAAAAGAGCTTTCTATAAATAGGCACACAGAAATAAACCCATTAACCATAATTTAGCTATTCTTCATCTGTTTTCCTTCAGTGGGGAATGCATGCTTAGAGTAGTATCATTAATGTCAAACTATGGGAAGATTTGGCGATAGCACTATCTTATCATACAACTTTCTATAGGACATTCCTTTTCTCTGTAGCTAGTATTCTGAGTTAAATCCCATTAATCAATCTATTTAGCCTGTACTTAATCTTTATTGATCCTTTTTTCATATAAAGGAGAAAAATCAATTTTCTATTATGTTTGTTAAACAGGTAGAGTAGGGTTGCAGTGGGCATGGCAAATAAAGCAATTGATAATTATTTGCTGAGATATTCAACTTAATATATTAAAGGGAAACTACAAATAAGATAATAAATCACCACTTGATCTCTGTTAGTACTTGTATCTTGAACATCCCAAAACCTGTGTGGATCCGAATGTTCAAAAAAAACTTTTTTTTTAAGAGAGGAAACAGACATCTTTAAAAGTATTTACCACCGAAATTTCCAATTTTAATGTGTTTCCAGTGTACATGATTTGGAAAACAACATGAGTATAGGCACTAAAAGATATTAAATTAGCCCAAGGAAGCTGGATACAAACCAAGGTTAACTACCTCTGCCCTCCATTTAAATATAGCACTTCCAAGGCAGCTGCACTTAAAGTTCTGTCATTCTTGTGCTTTTGGCTTATTTGGAAGCTGAAACTTATATAATTTCAGTGTGCAAGGATTTATACTGTCCATTACTCCTAAACTCTGGAAAATGACACAGTGCAGAAAAGGATCTGTTACATAGTCTTGCCATTCTATAACCAGACTTTTCTTTTTTCCTAACAGAAAAATTGCTCATCTACAAGAGGAAATTAGGCAGAGGACATTTGCATGCATTCATTTTATGCACCTGTTAAACATTCATTATGGGCAGATTACTGTATAGTCACTTGAATACAAAGAGAGGAAAACCAGATCAGAGCCTAAAGTCAAATGAGATGATGACATATCTATGAACCCTTTGATGACACATGCAACAACAGAAGAAGGCCTTAAAGCCTTTCTCACAGGAGAGAAAACGGGTTATGAGAATGTGGGGTTTTTATAAGAGGGTGATCTAGAGGGCACCCCTGGTGGCTCAGCGGTTTAGCGCCACCTTCAGCCTAGGGTCTGATCCTGGGGCCGGGGATCGAGTCCCACATTGGGCTCCCTGCATGGAGCCTGCTTCTTCCTCTGCCTGTGTCTTTGCCTCTCTCTCTCTCCCTCTCTGTGTCTCTCATGAATAAATAAATAAAATCTTAAAAAAAAAAAAAAAAAAAAAGAAGAAGGTGATCCAGATAAGCATGCAAGTGTCTTCTAGGATTAGCCAAGTAGGTCAGGGCAAGAGTGTGCACTTGGGAGCCATTTTAAAGCAACAACGAACTTTCTTTATAATGTTATCCTGCCTATTATTAAAACATGGACAGCATTTAATACAATTACTTCTAAAAGCTACAATTAACACAGGCTAGGGCTATTACTGTCATTGTCCTTAGCTAATTAAATGAGATCTATTGTGTCCTCTCAGTAACTTTACTCACAAGAGCTGGAGGTAAATGAAGGTAGAGAGAGCCATTAAAATATGTACATTGTTCAGAAATTTAAGATCAAGCTCAGTCAGGGAGATGTAGAACACGTAGACCTCTGGTACTTGCTCAGCCCTGGCCCCACGAAGCACATCTAGGAGCCTGGCCTGATCATTTTCAACCCCAGGGCCTCTTAGGGGAAAGCAAGCTGGTAGGAGAAAACCAGAAGGCCTGTTGTTTTCAGTCAGCCCCCAAACCATACTATGGCTGGTGGGTCCTTACTCGGCTGTGGTTGGAAATACCTGGAGAACTGATTAAAAATGCTGATGCCTGAGCTCCATCCCAAAAATTCTGAATTAATTTAATTGATTTGAGGTAGGACCCGGATATTGGTTGGCCCCCCATCTTCCCCAGGTGATTCTGATATGCAGATGAGGTGGTTAATCACTGTTCCAGGCAAAGCAGGAGGACTGACCCTTCCAAGCAAAGAGGTTGGGTCAAGCCTTGGTCTTTTAAAAATGCTTTCAAGCTATCATTTCATAACTTTAGCTTCTGAATTCTATCCTTGATATTTATTTGCATGTGATTTCTTCTAAATAAAAGGGTTCAGGGCACTGGGAGAAGACGCGTGGAGTAGAAGTACGCCATTCACACGGGACCTCTCAATCTAACAGAGAATCTATTTTTGACCAAACTGCCCAACTTGAAACAAATCAGGACGTGAATTATTTAATGTTGGTTAGTGATGAGGAACATAAAAATGTATCTCAGGGATTGGAAATATTCATTTTTATGAAATAAATGAATAACCAGCAAAAAATCTTGATGTACACATTTATTTTGGCCTGTCAGAGGAAAAGAATGTTTTTATTATCAAACAGTCCTTGTTGTTAAGTGTCTTGGAGTCTGCAGGACTGTTCTAGATATTAGAAGTCTTCAGTAAAATCATAAATAAGAAACATATTGTAACATAGAGTCTGGACGTTCCAGGCACATGTGTCTATAATCTTGACCAAATCCTTAGAAAGGAAAAGCTGCAACTAGATTTTCAAGATGCCTAGATTGGGGGCCTGGAAAGTATTAGTAGACAGGGGAATGAACAAGAGCAGTGATGTACTGTAACAGCCAGAGCTCACTCCTGCCTAGCTAGCCACCAAAGGTCAGCTCTACAGCTGCATGTTGCATTGTCTCTGTTGATTCTTTACTTGCAAAGGTGGATTAGCCAGGGGCAGATGTTCTAAATTTGAGAATCAGTAGCAAGTTCCAAACCTAAGTCCATATCTTTGTCTTGCCATAGTGCTGAAAATCCCTAGCAATATACACAGAAAGGATTGGATTAGAAGACAGGGACTTGGATCCAGGATCTGCTACTAACCAGCTGAAGGAACTAGGGCAACTTGTTGAAACTCTGAGTGTCAGTTTCCTTAAATGTTAATGTAAAGTTCATTTTTATAAAAAGCCTTGCCACGCTTAACTCCCAAGTCTGGTAAGAAAGAATATGATTTATTTGAAAGACATTTAGTGTACAATTTGCAAAGTACTGTGAGATGGAGGATATCGGCAATATTAAAGCATCAACTTTACAAACTCCTCTTAGAAGAACTATCATGAACATAGCAACTGTCACCAGTTATCTGTTGCTGTGTAACAACTTATCCCCAAACTGTCATATGCTTATAAAATCTCAGAATCCGGAATTTGGAAAGGGGTCAGCCAGGCACCTCTTGCTTATGATTTCGCATGATTGCAATCAGATTTCTTCAGTCATCCAAAGGCATGACTGGGGCTGGAGGATTTACTGTCAAGGTGACTTGTTCCATGGCTGGCAAGTTGCCGCTGGCCATTGGCCTCAGGCTCTTTCCATATGGGCTATGGGGCTGCTTGGGTATTTAGACAGTTTGACAAGTTGACATCCACCACAGCAAGCAATCCAAGAGACGACAGGCGAGGCTGCATTACCATTTAGGACCTAACCTTGGAAATCACACACATGCAATCACTTCCACTTTGAGGTCTGAATCAAAGGACTACACAAGAGTGTGAATCCCAGTAGGTGAGAATCACGGGGGACCATCAAGAGGGCTCACTACCAATATTTAGTTATTTATGTTCTTCTACAGAGGAGGTTATCAAGGGCCCTCAGATGGAGTTTGTTAAGGAAATGAGAAAGAAAACCATAAAATCGGCCCCAAATAAGAGACTTGTATGTGCTGCCGCAGCAAGTAACCCAAGACAAGAAAATAACTAGAGTGCAAACCAAATCATAGAAAATCTTGAAAAAGAAGATGAAAGAATAGTAGAAATAACCAACACTACATTGCATGATGTTTTGAGCCTACTTTTGCTTACGAAAAGCTCAAAAGTAGTCCATGTTTGGGGCACCTGGCTGGCTCAGTTGGAGAGGAACCTTGATCACGGGGTCATGAGTTCAAGCCCCACCTTGGGTATAGAGATTACTTAAATAAAATAAAACTTAAAAAAAAAAAAAGTGGTTCCAAGTTCAGAAGGTCTTATAATCAAATTGAGCTGCTAATTGAAGATTAAATATTTGTAGACTAAACAATTAGTTACCACTTGAAAGTAGCTTATGCAGTAAGTTTTTGATTAAGTAGCCTGAGCTGATAATTTGACTGTTTGTTCCCAGATGCATTATTCACCATCCCTTTGCTTTGCTCTGTTTTGCAGGTAACTGAGCCCTGCCAAATGTATTTCTTGGACTCTCTTTCCAACTGTTTCTGGCTGCTTTCAACCAATGGGAGACTGGAGTATGGGGCAAAGAAACCAGGGTATTTTTTTTCCTTTTACGCTCTACTTTGGAGTCTCCAACAATAACTGCCCACCATATGTCTAATGCCCACCAGACAGCTACTTCCTCTGGAATCCGACCTCCTCTAGGAGAAGCTCAGTCTGTGTGTGGTTCTCATGAGACGATATCAGCTCTTGAGCTTGATTAACCCTGCCTGCTCCCAGGGGTTTCTTACTATTGCTATTTTCTGGCTCGTCTCCCCATCTCCTACAGATCTTTTAGCTCTCCCAACATGCACTATTAAACTATGTGATGTGGGCTCTGTTTTCCCCATTGATCCTGATTAATAATGATAAGGAATCATTGTAAATGGCCCCAAGTCTTGCTCATCTCATGGCATAAAATCTCAATCTAATTAAAATTATGTAGAATAATTAGGTAGTCTGGGATCTAGACTGATACATAAACATAATGATATACCTACCGAAAAAAGGGACACCCCTATTAAGTCTCAAAGATCATGTGAATGTGGGGTTTGTTGGATGTTTTGGAGAATAGGATGGAGAGAAGATTGACAGGCCACTTATAAAAAAAAGAATGTAACTTACTTAGAATATGTCTAAACAAGTGGCTATATGGTCTCAGAGGAAGAACACACATTAGCCTCAGGGATCTGGATGGTGGACACAGAGCAGGGAGTATTGACTAAGACCTTGGTGGATGAGTAGATCTTGACAATTTAAAGATGGGGATGACAGTGTTCTAGAAGTAACATGGAGCAGATACAAAAATTCAACAGAGAAAAAAAAAGATGAGAAATTTACTTTTGATAATGAAATGTCTAGTTTCACTGGAATAATAGAAGAAAAATGAAATACTAGGCTGGGTCCAATGAAGGGCTTAAGTGATATTTTAAGAATCTCAGTTCCTATTTTTCATATATTCATGCCTTATAAATAGCAGACAAGTGACATTTCTCATTTATGTGCAACAATATGGTAGCAGGGGTTGTGTTTTGTCTCCTGCCCAGTCTGATGTACCTAATAATGTGCTTGGCATAGTAGGTGCCTAATAAATATTTGTTGAATGAATTAATGAGGCACAGGCTCCCTATCATAGTTCACAGGAACTATAAAACTATTTACCCATTCATGTAAGGATCAGGCCCATGCTAAGTAAAGGGCTTTATTTAAATGTCTTCCCTAAACATTTCACAGAACAAAGCACAACATTAAAAAATCATTCTAACTACATTATCAAGATAACTGCCAACACCTCTCAAAACACGAGCTTCGAAGCACATGAGTCTGTGAGACCCAAAGATTATTTAGCACAATTCTTTTTTAGCACAATCTGGGCTTGGGTTCAACAGGATTCAACACTTATTTATCCCTTAAAAAATGTTCGTACTATAATGTGGCCCTTAGCAGGGGTTAATGGATCTTCAAACTGGAATGTCTTTCCAAACTTGCACAGCTGCTATGAGTAAAAACACCAGACTCCCAGATGCCAGGCTTGTGTGACAGAGCTCTGGCACCAGCTGAGTTTGCTATTCATTATTCCATTGTCTCACAACACACCCGGAAAACAAAGCCCTATAGATGGCTGGCCGTTTTCCTGGCTCGTGAAAAGCAAGGCCCAAAGGGCAGCACTTGGAAAAAATCCACCTGTAGGGACTTTTAATTGAAATCTCAAATACGTTTTTAGGGCTCTGGAATGCTGTGGGAATTCTTGGAGCTGTTCTATTCTTCCCCACTGGGTACATCTTTGCTTTGACTTTTGTAAGGCTGGGAAGCCATTCCATAGATGCTGCTGCCTGGTAAATGTGGCTACAATGAGACATTAACAAATCCTGCCTTTGGGGAAACCGTTCCTGACCATGGATGCTTGCTCTGAGTCCATCCACTTCAATCAGTTTAGTTTTGTCTTCTTTGGTTTCTACTTGGTCTGTTTTCAACAAGCATCTAAAATCCCCATTACGAAGGACAAACATTATATGTTCTCATTCATTTGGGGAATATAAATAATAGTGAAAGGGAATATAAGGGAAGGGAGAAGAAATGTGTGGGAAATATCAGAAAGGGAGACAGAACGTAAAGACTGCTAACTCTGGGAAACGAACTAGGGGTGGTGGAAGGGGAGGAGGGCGGGGGGTGGGAGTGAATGGGTGACGGGCACTGGGTGTTATTCTGTATGTTAGTAAATTGAACACCAATAAAAAATAAATTAAAAAAAAATCCCCATTACAATGAATACAAGAAAAAAAAGAAGCTTGTATTCTTTCTTGTAGGGGGAATGTCCACTTATCGAATGTTGTTTCAAAGAAGCGTGTGTGTCTGTGTATGTGTGTATGTTTTAACAGAAGTTTTCATCATAAGGGATCTTGACATTCTGGAGACAGAGAAAGAAGATGCCATTGGTAATTGTGTTTGCGGAGGTAGAGAGATGGAAAGGTTTTATGGTGGTCCCTTATTAAACAATTGCTGCGGCTATCTCCTAGAAAACCTGGAAAACAAAGTTGTTATTTCTAGTAAGTAGATACCATAGATGGAAAATCATAACACTCTCAGAATAGAATTGAGGAGATATTTTTATTTCTTACACTTATCGAAGACTAAAGGATTTTATTTGCCAATGGCACTGTTCTGTTTAGCAGTGAAGAAAGCACTCAGAGGATGTCACCCTGAGAACGTCCTGAGGGAATTGAGACTAGAGCAATTGGTTAAAATTCTGGAAATCCAGAATATTGTAGAAACCATGATCATGGGGACGCTTGGGTGGCTCAGTGGTTGAGCATCTGCCTTTGGCTTAGGTCGTGACCCCAGAGCCCTGGGATCGAGTCCCACATCGGGCTTCCCACGGGGAGCCTGTTTCTCCCTCTGCCTGTGTTTCTGCCTCTGTCTCTGCGTGTCTCTCATGAATAAATAAAATCTTAAAAAAAAAAGTAAAAGGAACCATGATCATGGCCATGAGGTCCCCATGACCATCAGTTATCACCCAGGATTTTAATTCTGAGATTTGTCTGAGGAAAACTTTTACATTATATAATTCCCATATCTATTTCTACTCAACTTATTTCCATTCTATAAGTAGAGTCTCAAAAATTACCACCTATTAAAAATAAGAGACAGTCCCAAGCACAGAC
This sequence comes from Canis lupus familiaris, assembly GCF_011100685.1. NCBI lineage: Eukaryota > Metazoa > Chordata > Mammalia > Carnivora > Canidae > Canis > Canis lupus. The sequence goes on along the minus strand of NC_049236.1, from coordinate 24,830,798 downwards.
ACTCCCAATACACACCGATAAATGTATTTATCAACCCGAGCTCTCTGAAAGCATGAGCAAAATTTGATTTATAAATAGAAGAGATATACTTTGTCAAACTTTAAAATTTAAAAATCCAGGGATGCCTTAGTGGCCTGAGTCAGTTGAGCATCCAACTCTTGGTTTCAGCTCAGATCGTGATCTCATGGTCATGGGATCGAGCCCCATGTCAGGCCCCACGCTCAGAGTGGAGTCTGCTTGAGATTTTCTCTCCCTTACCCCCTGCCCCTCCCACGCATGCTCTCTCTCAAATAAATAAATAAATCTTTAAAAAAAAATGAAATTTAAAAATCTGTAACACCATTGTATGATTATCTTATACCTTGGTGAATTGTTTCAGTATCTGCAATTTTTCAAAGCAACTTTAGTATTCATTTCTATAGGGAAACTAACATGAGATTAAAATATTGGGAAGAATTTACAACAACACTGAATTTTCCAGTTATAATAAGAAATAAATATCATTTAATTCTGATTTAAGATCTATTGCTAATTCTCTTTTTATATATTCATCTCTTACCTTCCTGTCCCATTGCATTATCAGTACTGTATCTGTTTATTATTGTTTTATAATGATTTCAGTTTTTGGTAGACATTATGGTTGTTCATCATTTTGGAAAAATTGACAAGTACAAACTGGACAAGGACAAAACAAAAGTTAAAAAAAATATCTCACTGCCTAGTTGTTGGGTCACCTGGCTGGCTCAGTTGGTGGAGCATGCAACTCTTGATCTCAGAGTTAGTTCGAGCCCCATGTTGAGTATAGAGATTACTTAAAAATCTCTAAAAATAAATGAAAAAAATCTCACTATCTAGAAATGACTGCTATTAATATTGAAATGGACATTAATCCCCTCATGTCTTCCATGTGACAAAGAAAAATATAGGAATTTATTTTTTTTAAAGATTTTATTTTTAAGTAATCTCTATACCGAACATGGGGCTGGAACCTACAGTCTCAAGATCAAGAGTCACACGCTCCACCAACTAAGCCATTCAGGGGCCCCTGGATTTCTGATTTTTTTTTAAGACTTTTATTTATTTATTCATGAGAGACACAGAGAGAGAGAGAGGCAGAGGCAGAGGCAGAGGCAGAGCCACAGGCAGAGGGAGAAGCAGGCTCCATGCAGGGAGCCCAACGTGGGACTCGATCCTGGGACTCCAGGACCACGCCCTGGGCCGAAGGCAGGTGCCAAATCACTGAGCCACCCAGGGAGCCCCCGCCCAAGATTTCTGATTTCTAATTACAACTGTCCAAGGCTTAGTTCCCTGGAATCGGATGCTACGATGGAGTCTGGGGAGCAAAATATTTATAAGGGATTCCCCAAGGGAAAGGAAACCTGGGTAGAGGGAGAAGTCAAACTGTGTTGCAGGTTGGAGAAACCCTTGGCCAAACCAGTGGGGAGACCTGGGACAGGTCATGCCTGTAGAGGGTCCTACGTGGAGACTTCATGTGCCCACACAGTCAGGAAATGCAGACTGCCCCCAGAAAAAGTGTGATACTGGCAAGGTGTCTCCATGTAGCTGTGACTGTCCTTGAAGGAGCCGGCCCCCCGGTTGTGTGATGGCCTTACCTCCCCTCAGATGTGAGAGGAAGGGCAGTAAAGCTTTCCTTTCAGGGGTTCTGGGCAGCACCTCTCCATGCCCACTCCAACAGAGGTCTGTATTAGTCCTTTTTTTTTTTTTTTAAGATTTTATTTATTCATTCATGAGAGACACACAGAGAGGCAGAGACACAGGCAGAGGGAGAAGTGATGCAGGACTTGATCCCAGGACTCCAGGACCACGACCTGAGCCAAAGGCAGATACTCAACCCCTGAGCCACCCAGGTGCCCCTGTGTTAGTCTTTATTTGAGGAAACATGACCAAGAAGCCAATTCCTCTAGTGCTGCTAGCAAGTCCAGGAATTAAAACATTGCTCAGAAGTAGCTTATATAACATCCAGCCAAGTAAATTTAGACTTGCTCTCACATCTTTTCTCTAGCTAAATAATTGCTTTAATAATTTGATTAACTTCTAGTTTTAGAAGTGAATCCTGTCACTATGGCATATGGAAGTTTTTTATTAATCATCTGTTAATTCCTATTTGTAAGTATTGCTTATGTTACATAAAAGCATAGATTCAAAGTCAGAAAGCACCCATATTTTCATCGTGTCTAATTCCTGCATTTTACACCTGGGAACACTGGCTTGTAGAGGTAAATTCCCTTGCCCAGTTTTACTCAGTGGTAGAACCAGGGCAAGGACTTGTCCCTTCACTGCTAGTGTAGTTGCTGTTTTATAAAAGATAAAGTAGCCTTTTTCAAAAGGATACATTTAGAAAGGATAAATGATGAAAGTGTACTCCTAAATCTAAACCTCATAAAATGTACCTCCAAGTGTATGAGATTTCAGAGTTTATCATGGTAGTTTTCATTATAAATATTATCATTTGAATGAGTGCTTATCAATGAACTATATCATCTTAATGAAAGAGATAGGCTGACAGATTGCTCCAAGAAATTGAACATCTAAACCCTACAGAAACCCAGAATTTTTACAAAAACCTTTCATATTCCATTCAAAGTGTCATTGTTGGGAAAGTTTTGAAAAGTGGGAATAAATCTGTATCTGTCTTTTGGTCTATTTTTTTCTTTTGATGTTTTAAATAAGAGTTCTGTGGCTAGCTATGTGAAATCTTTGGAAAGAGAAAACCCTAATAGCCTAATATTATTCCTTCTGTATTATGGTTTATCATGGTTACAAATTGTCGGGGTGGGGGGAACCCCTGAAGAATACGTGTGGCAATCTGAAGGGCTGAGGCTGTACAATATTTGACACCCAGCACTGAGTAATAGCAAAGACCCAAGACCATATTTGTGTGCCATCCCCTTTAGGAGAATGCTGCCCCTTTTCAATTCCTTGAGCAACATAGAGAAGCCAAGACCGGTGTATCTCAGAGAGTCTTAGGAGGTTCTATCAATGTCATGGTGTTCACAGGACTCTCAGCGCAGAGTTAGATAGGTCTCCCACCCAGTTCAGATTTTATATGAAAGTATTTCAGATTCCTCTCTTAGCGTCTGTGCCCTTCCATCACCATGACAACCAGGATATTTTCAGAGAAGTCAGCCAGTCACTAATCTCTTCTCAGCAAATTCTGAGACATGGGATTCAGAAGACTCACCTTTTTTGGAATCTTGTGACAGCTGACACTAACCTCTAAACGTTGGCATCTTGATATCAATGTATAGTCAGGACTTGGGTTCCATGGGTTAAAAACCCCACCTAAATCAGTTGAAGGCAAAGGAAGGGAGAATTTGGGGCTCCCGTGACTGGAAGGTCTAAGCGATGATGACCTTGGGCATTGATAAATTCTAGTTCAAAGATGCCTTGATTAAATTACTCTCATTCTCCATTTCTAGTTTCTGCTTTCCTCTGTGATAGCCTCAGTCTTCTAGAAGCATTGAGTGACCCAAAAATATCCACAGGCAGCGTTAGACTTACATATACTTACAATTAACAATTCCAAAAATAGAGTGATCCTTTCTCTAGAGAATTCCAGTAAAAGTCCCAGGGACATCTCTAAGTGACTTAGTCCCTCTCATGGGCACCACACACCTGGAACTTGCAGGATAGTCAGCACGACTCAAATCACCTGGGCTGAGAATAAAGGGAGAATGACTCCACAAGGAGCCACTGGGAATTAATAAAAAGCGCACTGAACCAGCATACAGTTTGGGCAACTCTCACGAACAGAATAGCATCGAAACACGTATGCAGATGTTGCATATCAACCAGAGGAAAGAAGAAATGGTCTAATCCAAAAGAGAGCAGCTGAATGATAGAATTGAACATTATATAAGTCTGAATAATCACAGAAACAGTATTATCCGGAGTCGTCTGTGGCCCATATAGCCCCTGAAGACCCACGATGGTTTACTAGGATTGCAGCACATTTTAATTGCTATTAATCAGATCATTCTCTATTTCAAGTTTCATCAAGCTAATGAAAAGTTGCTTAGACAAAAGAGAAATTATTAACTTATGTAACAGAAAACAGAGGTTTTTTTTGTTTTTTTTTTTTTCAGGCCAAACTAGGCATAGGGCTCAGACACTATCATTTGAATCTGGTTTCTCTCTCTCTCTCCATATCTCAGCTCTACTTATATGGTTTCAAAAAAGTCCTGAGGCAGAAGCTTATCCTCTCTGCCCCAACTTGGGTCATGTACCATCCTTGAACCAATCACTGGGCCAGAGGGATGAGGTACTTTGATGAGCCAGACGAGATATGTGCTCATCCTGGAAGCCAGAAGCTGAAGTCAGTTTTGTTCAAACCACACTGACAGGGGTTAGGGAGCCATGCGAGGAAAAGTCAGGATGGAGTGTCGAGAAGAGAAAAGGAAGAGGTCCCCTATAGAAAGATCCTCTTCACATTTTACAACATACGTGATGTTGTGTTCTGGAAGTGACAGGAGACAATGAGATCAAGGTTTAAATAAAAGATTTTGTAAGACTTAAGTAACTTCTCAGCCACATTAGGAATAAGGACAGGAGCTTTTAAAAATCAAAAAGGGTAAAGCAACAACCTCTGGGTCACCAATGACCAAAAAAGCTTTCAGCACAATTTATACTTAAGATCTTTGATCCCTGTGGCTGATCTGACTAAATCCACACCCATCCTTGATTTTTTTTTAAATGTCTTTTCACTTGGCTATAAATCCAGCCACTGCAGCTCTGTTCTCATTCCATGGCTTCGGGTCTGATGCCTCTCTTGGACTCCCAAATCCTAACCTCCTCGATCCTGAGATTGATCCTTGCTTCTAGGTATCCTGTCATCCACACCTGTCCCTCCAGCTGTACTCCTTCGATCTCTCAGCCCTCACAGCCGACAGCTATTCATTCCCAGCACTCTCCATCATCTGTGTCTTGCCTCCATCTGCCCATGGGCAGCAGGAATCATTCTTCTGCCTGGAATCTGTACGTCGGTATCTCATTAAAGCTACGAAGAACTTCAACTTTTAGGATTTGGGCAGAATTACCCTTAGGAAATTCTTTTCATGCACACGAGGTGCAGAGACAATACAATGATGCAGGGAAATGTTGTGGTGGAGAGGAGGGAAGTTGGAAGCACTCGTGGTTCAGACTCTGTCTTCACAGACACACAGGACAGAGAAACATGCTCAGAGAGGCGGAGGACAGGACAGCTGTGGAGAAGTGGTAGGCAATCCTTTAGAAGACTGAAGATATTTCTGGGCTGCTGTGAGGTCCCAGCTGAGGTCACACAGCATGAAAATATGTTGTAGGAGGAAATACATTACATTTTCGTTCTCTTGATTATTTGAAGAGATTTTTAATATTTTTATGTTTGTGCATCAACTCCATTAATATTTACATCAGTTGAATGGTAAAATCTTCCAGGTTGGTAAAATCATCAATGAACCAGTGATAAACTGAGCCTAAAAATGACGTTTGAAGATCAACAAAGTTTTTAATCACAAAGTTAGGTTAAAAAAAAAAAAAAAAGAGAGAGAGAGAGAGAGACCTTTAGCCCATTTTTCCCTTTGTTTTATTTATTTATTTTTTGTCTTAAGTTTTAGAGCCTGTAAACTCATAACTCTTTAGCAATGATTCTTCAACTTTTGTGTTTATGAAAAAAATTCTGACTCAGTAGGTCAGTGCTAGAGATTTTGAATATAGATTATTAAAAACACCCTGTGATTTTTATGAAAGTCGATTCCAGAACCATTCGTCTGTATGGAGGGACAGGCATAGTGTCTGTCAGTATATACAGTCTATGTAGCGGGACTGGCCCACTGGGTCAGCTTTCCCACCAATTTTATGCTGATTATGAAGGCTCAAATTTACTCTCCTTCCATTTCACTGAAGTACAACATTTCACCAGTTTGCAGGCATGGAATATGGTTCCCAGTAATTAGCAAAGCAGTTCAAATGGCAAACTGTATTTACAAAGGAATCAAAAGATGATAATGAGCAAAGCTAAAAGCCTCAGGCATCACATTTTAATGGTTGGATGACAGCAGACTCTGCTAACTGATTGCATTTTATAACCACAGTCTAATAAGGAAATTCATCTTGAAGGATTGCCCAAATTCCTACACATGTTTTTCCTAGAAGTGATAAAGCAATAGTAGAGATAATGGCACATTTTATATACAGGAGCTTATTGCGGTATACCTGACTTATTATAGGAAGCTGCGGACTCTGAGCCATAACTCAACAATGGAAGAAGGGGGAAAACGGCAACTGATGAAAATATTTGTTATGAACTCAGAAGAGTAGCTCAGATCACCTGTCCCATGTCTCTAGCTGAAGGAAATGCAGCCTGGATCAGGGGAACCTTTGATATCTTAGTTTTTGGAGCACGAACCACCAGTGGAAAGCTGTGCATTCTCCCTGCAACAAGAAAGTCATGGGATTTATTTCAGGTAGGAGAAGAGAAGAAACATGATCTGGTTCGTTTAAGGGAATGGGCAACATTCATTTCATCATTTCTGAGCATGTGCTGCTCTGCAGGGCCCCTCTCTGATATACCTAAAATCCAGAGTGAAGCTATCAGGCGGAAATGAGTATGGAGATGGATGGAGACAAGCAGTGGGATGGGGTCAGGGATGGGAATAATGGAAATGTCCTGATATGCTGTTCCTCCCCTAAGCTGCTAATTCGAACAATTAAACCCACCAGGAATTTCCTGTTATCATTCATTCATTTATTCTACAATCTTTAGTGAAATGCTATTATGTGCTAAGGGTTGTTAAGCTCTTGTCTCCAGAGACACATTCTTCCTTTCACATTTTACAAATGAAAAAATAGAAACACAGACAATCAACAGTACAAAATCCCACTCATAATACCAACGATGACAGAGGGAGATTATCTTAGCAGTAACTATATATAACTAATTTCATAAGGCTTAAGGAGGGACAAAGACTTGAATAGTTGTGCAATCTATGACGTATCAACTAAACAGAATATTATTCAATCATTTAAAAAATGATGAAAAGGGTGCCTGGGTGGCTCAGTTGGTTAAGTGTCCAACTCTTCATCTCAACTCAGGTCTTGATCTCGGGTTCGGGAGTTCAAGCCCCTTACTGGGCTCCATGTTGGGCATGGAGCCTACTTAAAATATACACAAAATAAGGTGACGAAAGCCAAAAATAATGTGAAAATATGCTTTAAATATTGTAGAAAAAATTTTAAAGCTAAGATTTAACATAAAGTACAATATTTATTAAAAATACCGAATAGGAAGGCAAGAGGAAGTTAATCAAAATACTTTTGGTTGTGCTTAGGTTCATAGGGCTATGAACATCCTTCTTTTCTATCTTTCTTCCTGCCATTATGTATTTCCAGATTTCTTTTTATGAAAACAAAATATCATATAAAAGAAAAATATATACGATCTATTAGATAATGTCCAAATGTGGCTATTTATTTTGAACATATACCATTGCATGTTCCTTTTGAATTTTTGTTACTGATATTTATAAATACCAGTCTTACATTCTAGCTTTGGGTTTTCTCTAACCTTTGAACCTAAGTATACATTATCTCTTTATTGCTTGTATACTTGTATGTCAATGAATTGTCATCTCATAATCATTACCTAATAGGGAAGAGCAGCTCCAGGAACTCTTCCTGCAGAGAGCCATTGCATCTATTACCTCCTCCTTCCATATCGGAAGAGGTTATGACATTATGGTGCGGCAAACTTTGCTTTCTCTATCTGCTTACCCTATTTTATTTTGAAACTATAATTTAAAAAAATATTATCAAAAAATATTATCAAAGAGCCCAACATATATACTTGCAGTGGTTTGGGATTGCTAGAATTAGTCAGTATCCGTGTAAGTTAATGTATGAGTTTCGGGACACAAACATGTAGAGACATGGTTTCTAATAAATATTTGAGAATCTATACTTGATGTCTAATAAATATTTGACATCACAATACAAATTGAAGATAGCCGCATTTGGCCAAGATCTCACTGACTCTCAATCCTTCATTTACTATTCTATGCACTAATCTTAACATAGTAAATCAGTGAAAACTCATTTACTTATTCTAAGCTGAGAATTGTGGTCATTAAGACAATGACTTGAGCTACTTATCAATAAAAATGCTTTGTAAGTGGCAGAAATATTTTTTTCACAAATTTAATAGAATGACACATTTCAAATATTTGAGAAATGGTCATTTGTATATATTTTAGGGTCTCTATTTTTCTCCCCATCCCACTGTGGCTGAGACCTGGTAAGACATCTCTAAAGTAGGCTTAAACTAATTTATGCTGCCTTAATCTTAATTCAAATAGCAGGGTTGTATTAATATAGTAGAATAAAAAATAGTCAAGAAAAAGGTATCTGTACTCCATTGTATATGCAGAGATGGGTGGGTGAGTGAGCGGGACTATGTGTTTGAGGATGTCTGTGCACCATTCCTTGATGTGGGACACAGCATCAATGGCACCAGGGACTTCAAAGAACTCGCTTCCCTTCCCTATTCCATCAAACCCATTGCTATAGTTTTCATATGCATGATAGATGCTTCCTAATATTCTGAGGATGGTTATGCAAATTTAGCTTCAAGATTCATCTTACCTCTTTCTCTAACTAGATGATCAACCCTAAAATTCCTAAATATCATGTAAAAAAAAAATCTCTGAAACTGGCCTCCCAGGGAGGTCTAGCAGCTCCAGGAACTCTTCCTGCAGAGAGCTATTGCATCTATTACCTCCTCCTGGACACCAGGTAAAATGCAGTATCCCACAGATAACATTTTTGCATGGGTATGCATCCCTACTTCAAAACTGTAGCTGTGGCTTAGGGGTTTAGCGCCGCCTTCAGCCCAGGGCCTAGTCCTGGAGACCCTGGATCGAATCCATGTCAGGCTCCCTGCAGGGAGCTTGCTTCTCCCTCTGCCTGTGTCTCTGCCTCTCTCTGTGTCTCTCATGAATAAATAAATACAATCTTAAAAAAAAAAAAAAACTGTAACTGTGAAATAAATCAAATTAAATCTGACTCATCCTCTGTCTTGCCAGGATGATAGGAAATGCAATATGTCACTATTAATTTTTTTAAGAGAGAGTAGATCTTGTCATCCCCGAGAATCTCCCAAAAATTTGAGAAACTTATGTAGTGCCTCAAAAATGAAAAGGTCCACTTCAATTCATAATGGTCTTCACAGATTTCATTCATTCATTTGTTCATTCGTTCGTTCGTTCAAATACTGAGAAATTCCTAATGGACATACATTGTTTTAGGCACTAAGGTTACCTCAAGGAGCCAGACATCAACATCTAGGCCCACGTGGACCTTGGCAGGCAGGCAGCTCTGAGGCTCCAATGCTAAGTTTGAACACTGGAGGGTTTGCTGATGCTGAGTGGCCCGAGGTCCAGGTCCAGTGTGTCTAAGTCTGCTCCTACATCCTTCCCCTAAATGGTCTTGCTTCTTCCAGATATCATGTCACTCTCCCTCTTTTCTCACTGCCCATCTTTACCCTCTTCCTTCTCCCCACTCAACACAAAACACTCTCTCTACTTCTCCTTTCCTCCAATACTTTTCCTTTTAGAGAACGAAAGCCCAGAAAGCAGCTTTTCTGTAAGCAACTTTTGCTTTTAATGCTCTAACACAAACCTCCTCTCTGGGGAGCTGGCACAAAGGTCTGACTTAGAAGAAAGGGCACCAGGGAAAGGTTACAGAAGAATGAAATAAAAATTTACACGACAATTAAAAAAAAAAAAAAAAAAAGCCTTGAGGAATGTAGTGAGGTCCTGAAGAACCTCTGATTTCCCCAAGCCAGTTTACCTTTGGCTTCCCAGGGAATTTTTTACGAGCTCAGTCTGGCCAGTTATGAAATTGAATTTAAGTTGATTTTTTACAATAGGTCAAAGGACTTAAGGTCAGATCTCATGAACTTTATCTTGGTTCTAACATTTGTGTGATTCTAAGTCTTATTTCTGTGATCTGATCCAAAATAAAAAACAGATGAACCAGAAAAACTCCAGGCTTTCAAGAGTCTATTTCTATTTCAGTATTCCTATATCCTCTATTCTTTGTTAATTCTCTATAACCTGGACACATTTAATATAATCATCTAGGGATCAAAGCAATTGAATGTAAAAAAAAAATCATATTAATAGTTGCTCCTGCCAAAGAAAAATCGTATCTACTTCATTCCTACTCAGGTAGGAAAAGAACATTCAGTTGCTGAGCTAAAGAAGAATCAAACAAATCCTAGAGAATTTTAAGAATGCATGATACTCAAGGCATTCTGTGATAGTTTAGCTCTTTTAGAATCAAAAGCTAAACTTTGAGGTTTTGAAGCCAGCCCTTCTTTGAGAGTCTAGATATCAAGGAGCTGATGTGATAAGGAATATAATTTGGTCTTGGAATGGAATATAAATCTTAGTGTGGATAAATGAGGGGTACAAACTCTGCAATTTGCCCAATTTTCTAAATCATCTTCCCAGCTAATTTTATGGAACATAGCATTTAACTTTGAGTTTGGACAGCTTTGGCATTTCTCTACTTGAGGGTGACTATGAATTACCTGAATCTTCAACCATATATACTCTTGTTTCTATTTCTCTTTTTTCCTGTTTCTGGACCAGAAAAGAAAAAAAAAAAAAAAAAAGAAAAGAAAAGAAAAGACAAGACAAGACAAGACAAGAAAGCCAGGAATGGGATAGAGGCCCCTTTCTGGTAAACAATATATTCTTTCCCTTTATCCAGTCCCTGCCATCCTTACTCCCTACACTTCCTTGTCTCGTTACCTGTATGGGCCCCATACAATCCCCTTCACTACAATCCTTGGTAGGAATCCGGTTTTCATTTCAAGTCCTAGACATCGCAAGAATTATAGATGAAGACAAAACAAAACAAAATGCTTTCAGTGCATGCTGGCGAAGAGCTTTGGTAAGTTTAAAGATTTATTACCCTCAAAGGCAAATGTTTAAGAAGTCTCTTTTAAAATGGAGTTTCTATGGAAATCTTATATTTGCTTTGGAATCATTTGTATATTAATCATTTGCAACCAGCTGGATATGTGCATAAGAAGAAAATCCACAACTCCATCTCTGCCATGGCGGCAGTAGAAAAAGGTAGAGTGGAAACACTGATTTGGTCTTCTAGAAATAGAGGAGTCAGTGTTCCGGATCAGTAGTGGTAATCTTACTCTTAAAAATAAGATATTTGCCAGAATCTTCCCTGCAGAGTATTTCTTAGGTTTTAGTAATACAACTTGAAATGTATTATGTTTTTAAACAATTTAACTAATATTTGCTACACCTTTTTGCGTGCCAGGACTGCTTCCTCAGATCCTTTGTAGAAAGGAAGGAAGAAGGACATAGGGAATGAGAAGGGGGAAAGAGAAGAATAAATGTGATTAAATGTATATAACACAATGAACTTTTCTAGTTATCCCATCAGGCACTAATGCATAGATCTATATATTGAGAGTTAGATTTATGATGCTACTTATATTTTTGGAAATGTATTTTGAATCTGAGAGCCTAAAGCTTCACACAAGAGGTTGAAATATTAATTTACATGCATAAGCAGATTAATCAGTCTCAATGTCAAAATGACCTAGAATGAGTAGATATAACGAAGCTGAAATGGATTAGGCTTTCCTTTTCAAATCATTCTTAATGATTAAAAAAACCCAATTCCTTACCAAAAGTTAAATGCAGGTCATAAGCTTTTTACATCTAAAACATAAAGAAGAAAGATTTTCTCTTCTTATTAAAAACAAATAAAGCTGTGTTTGGAGTTCTTTCTACATGCCAGAGATCATGCTGAGGTCTATAATAATCTTCCCTTCACTGTTACATCCAGAGATAAAGTTTCCTCCACTTTGCCAGGGGGACTCTAAGTATCTAAGGTCTTATAAGTACTATGTTCAGGTTTCCAGCCTTGGGTTACCCAAGTCAAAGGTGCATCCTCTTACTTGAGGTATCTTTTAGCTTTGATTTGAACACAGATTGGAGCCAGAAATGAAAGGCTAATGTTTGAAAGGGAAGGCATCGAGAGCCCACGTCAATAAGACTAAACCAAACACAGATCAAGTGCAAACAAAGGTTCCATTTGGGAGCTGGTCAGCTCCCTAAGCCCACAGAAAACCACTGAAATCAAAGTCATGGTGAAGCAAAGGCAGTAAGGGAAAGACACTTGAGGCAATGGGACATGTATATCTGACTGCAATCAGAAACAACGTAAGAAGGTTAAAATCAACTTATTCTGGAAACATTTATGGAGTGTAGCCTATGTGCCAGGGAGAGACACGCATGTCAGGGATACAGAGACAAGTCTCACAAGGGAAAAGCAAAGAGTTAGGACTTCGTTAGATAGAACAGCTGACCCAAACTGGTTCAAGCAAAACAGAGATGATATTGAGACCTTAACTGAGACCATTGAGATGTTCCAGGGGCCATCTGGTTTCAGGGATGGCTTGCTTCGAGACTCAAGCAGTGTCACCAGCTGTGCCCCCACACTCAGCCCTCTGTGATTTAGGCTTACATTTGCCTTTACTTTGCCTTACAGGTGAAAGATTGAGAGAAATCAAATAACCTCATAGAAGGACAACAGTCCCAGAATTGAATCTTATTGGCTCTGATTTGCCTCACTTGGGTGTATTCGTCCATAAAGCAATCGCTATGGCTCAGGGGATGAGATGCACCTGTTGGCTTAGCCAAAAGCAGGTGCTCTAGCCCTGGAGCCTGCAGGTAGTGGAATTAGCACAGAAGGCAAAGCAGTGAAGACAAGACAGACCAAAACCATGCTCTTAACGTCACCAGAAGGGGACATGGACCTTAGGTGACCAAAGTAAAGTCTTGCCACCTGTATGCAAATAATTATTTCAAGCTAATGAGTCTTTTAATGGAATAATAAGGGAGTGAAATCAGAGTGTAGGAAGTTTCTAACTTGGTTAAACATGACATTTATGTTGAATCTTGAGGATAAATGGAGATAGGTCAGGGAGATGAGGGGAAAAACAATCATAGTTTTGGGAAACACTAAGAAGTATCTACCTGGAGAACGGGGTGTTGACTGTGAGAGAAGATGAGGGGGAAGAAGCAAGTTTATGGTCACGTCAAGGGAAAAAATCATGATTTTGGACTTGACTTACTGAGTGATTCAATGAAGTTTTTCAAACTGTGCCCTAAGACAAGACTTGGCAAACATTTTCAGTAGAGGGCCAGTTGGTAAATATATGAGGTTTTGAAGGCCATATGGTCTCTACTTATCACTCTGCCCTTGTAGTGTGAAAGCAGCCACTGACAACACATAAATGAATAGATATGGCTGTATTCCAATAAAACTCTATTTAGGGACACTGAAATTTGAATTTCATGTATTTTTACATCACAAAAGATATTATTCTTAATTTTTTTAACCATTGAAAAAGTGTAAAAAATATTCTGAGCTTGAGGATGGTAAAAAAAAAATTCTTTGTAATTAAAAAGAAGAGGTAGGCCAGATTTGGCTCGTGTGCCTGGTCATAGTTTGCTGACTCCTGTTCTAAAATGATCAGCTTTATGTTTTTGGATTGCCTAGAGCAAATACAAAAGGAGCAATAGAATGAAAAGAGAGAAAGCAAGAAATGATCTTAGGAGATCATAGCACTGATTCCGGTTGAAGCTGGTTCATTGTAGATGATAAATTGGAAGTCCTAATTAAGAAAGAAAAACTGAACCAGCTGTGATAGAGTTAGGCCTATCAGAGAATTACCATGGAGTGATTAGAAAGAAGGCACCACAGAGGTTGGTGGGTCAGGTGGCAAAGAAGGAATTAATATAATCCTAAGAGGTAGACTGTATTTCCTGAGACTTGAGATACGCAGCAAGAGTGCTGGGTCAGTTTTGTGGTGGAAATATAGGAGGTGCTAGGACCTCAGGAGAGGTTCTGGACAACTCCAGAGATGCCTAGGGGTAGTGGTTGAGATTAGTACCCAAGGAATGAATGCTGTTAAGGAGGGAGATATGTTTCTGATATTTCCTATTATTTATATAAAATCTTTCTTAAAAAAATAAAATAAAATCAGAGTTAAAAAAAAAAGGAGGGAGAGACGGCTTTCAACTGCTCTTCGGTAGATTGGAAAAGAATCTCAATGGTGGCTATCACAGACTAAATATCAAAGCTCTCCCCTCTTCTGGGTTTTATAAGCCCTTGTGTTCTTTAATGATCCTAAGAGAAGAAGTATCTTTTGGAAACAGACCAAGAGTTGGACTTCCCATTATGTAGGTGGCTAGATCCTGAGCCAGATTAAGTTTTAGGAATGTGATATTTTCTAAACTCTCTCACATTGTGACCAAATTCATACCAATGACCAATAGGAGATTTGGATTTTCGCTACAAGTATTTTAACTGAGAGTGTGCACCGCATGTTTGTTAATTGATTCCAGCCAGTCGGGATATACTATGGAACAAGCAGATCTCATCCTTAAGTAAAAAAAATTCCTACTGCATAACAGCAAAGAAGCGTTCCTGCCATCCTGAAAATTTAGTCACTGCATATAAAGTGAGAAACTGAAGATTACTTGATATAAACATGACCCATCCCCAAGAAAGTAACTCTAAGCGTGGATCCTTCACCTTTTGAATCCAAACAAATCCACCCATGTGAAGTACACTCTGTAACTGAAGCATTTATATATGAAGCACAGCACAGGGCTACAATGAATGCAGAGTTTCTCTGTAAGATAATTTATCAAGTAGGAAGGAATTTATAGACATAATGTAAGAGAACACTTGCTGTAGTACATTTGGAACTTTTATTCAATTTGTAGTATTCATTATATTAAATTCAATAGGCTTTATATGAATAAATTCTTTGAGATTTTTTCAAAGGGTCTATTCAATGAAGTATTGCTAATGGCCACTTAATCATCCAACTAAGGCACAGATACAGGACTGTGGAGAGTAAAATGGTTTGCTCAAGGCCACTCTATTCATAGAAGCTCTGGAAAGCAAATGGAAATCTTAAGATTCCTAACTTAGCCCTCATTTCTACCATTACTATTGTCTCTCTGGTTTTGCTTCTACAAGCTATACTAATGCCTGTGCCTTTATCATTTTGCGTAATTTCTGATGAAGAGGAGAGAAAATCATTCAGCTTAATATATTTGTTTTCCCTGTAATTAGCAACTTTCATTCCTTTGCTCTTTGAAAATAGCTGATGAATATCTATTCAGTAACAGACATTGAACTAGATGTTCGAGAAACAAAGATAAATCATAAGAAAGTAAGCCCAAATCTTAGTCTAGAACAGTGGTGTTCATAGTACAGTCAAACACAAGCATCATTAGCTTTGGCCCAGAACTTGCTAGAAGTGCAAAATCAGGCCCCTAACCTCACCCAACAATTTGTGTTTTAACAGCACCTCCAAGTGATTCTGATCTACACACAGGCCACCGGTCTAAGGAAAGTAAGACAAGCAAATAGAGCTACAAAACATTTCGATAAATTTCTCTTGGAACAGAGAGAAAGGAGCTTCTAATCTCGTCTATATTTGGTGTAGAAAATATATGCTCTATCTAAAATGCATGTATAGCCCTGGCATCCTTCCTTGCATAAAACAATTCAGTGTTCCCTATTGTTTTCAGGATAAAGTCCAAGATTCCTAGCATGCCATTTAAGGGGCTCCGGGATTTGGTCCATCTTCTTTCCAGTCTCATCTCTTGCCACTCCATCATTGTACAACTTATAGTACAAATACACACCATCCTATTATCACCTCCCCTGTGCCCAGAATGTCTTTTTCTCATGGCTTTCCCCAACACTGGACAACATTAGGACTTCCTAAGTAGAAATTCCCAAAGGGAAGTCTTTCCTAACTTCCTTAACAGATATCACAGCTCCCACTATATCAAATTCTATCACTGGGTTTATCACAATTATATCAATATTATTGTGTTGTTTCTTAGTCCATCTCTGTCGCATAACTGTTGGTTCCTGCAAACAAGAATGTTTAGTATTCATTTTTGTGTTCTTAATGCCTGGCACCAAGCGGAAGCACAAAAAATGTTTAGTTGTAAGGAAGGGCTGTATTTCTTTTGTAACAAGTTTCTGTATTATATGGCTAGCCTTTCAGATAGGTTTATTCTTTTTCTTCAGCTCTGGAATTATTAGGGCAGTACATGGGCTGGAAAGTTCCTATGGCTCAAACTTTTTTAATCCTAGAGGTTGTTGGAACATGAATGGAAACCCTTTAAAATAAGAATGTTAAATATTCTCATTGATATCAATGGCAAGGATGTTTATGACTTCCTTTGGAAATTTTTCTGTGGACATCTGATAAAATGCTTCCCCCTCACTTATCAGAAGACAATGCCCAGACTAGAGGATCATCCTTATCTGAAAGGGACACTGTGAATTGACTTCCTCCTCATCTTGTCATGTTATACCAATTTTAGGGTTATGTGCAAGTCAACACTTTGTCATCCTTTCTTAATATTTATCCAGAGATTTAATGGGTACCCTTATGTGTTAGTGTTACAGGTAGAAAGCAGGGAGCTATAACTATAATATAAATCCCACCTATTGGGAACATATGTATGTGATAGGCATTGGGAATACTATATACATACTATGGATGTTAATGCTACCCATAATCCATGAGGCAGGGACTATAATATCCTTGCTAATAGAGAGATTAAATAATTTTCTTACGGCCATATGCCTAGTGCATTAGAGGCCCAGATATGCGCTCAGGTTGCTCTGATAGGATTATGCTCTAATAACTGTATATTGTTTCTGTTGGCCTCCTACGTTTCATGCTGTCAGTTAGATACGTTTAATTCCATTTGCATAGATGCCTCTGCCATCATGTACAAAATTTCGGAATGCCTAGCAATTAGATTTCACTTTAGCATACAAAACTTCAAAGGTAGACACCATTCATTCCTAAGCCCCTTGTACAAAGAAGCTATATTACTCTGCTCTGTGAGGTGTTAACAGTGACTTGAAAAAATTATTTAGATGATTAGACACTATAAATTGCTTCTACTTAATTTTCATGCCATTAATTCATTCCACATCATTGATTAAAGCAAGAACAGGATAGGTCTAGGCCCTCGAGCTATGTAGAGAAGGAGATGGTGTTTCTCTTCTTAGATTGTATCCAATGGACAAAGACAGATAAACAGGTAATTACTACAGAGAAGGTCTTGGGAACAATAAGCAGAGAGCTGTAAATACAATAACCGAAGGACACAGGACCTACACTTGAGGCTGGAGGAAGAGTTGCAAATGCCTTCCTAGAAAAACAATACAGTTGATACCTTCCACTGGAAGGCCGTGGAAGCTGTGCTAAGAGAGAAGATTATCTCTGTGTAGATGGAATTGCTTGGACAAAAATCTGGAGGCCACAATTCACACTCATAGTGCGTGTGAGAAGAGGCAGGTAGAAGGGTGTGCTGGAGGTCCTTTATTTTACAATGAGTTTAGACCCTGTTCTAAGAAAAATGGGAAATCGATGAAGGGATTTAAGCAGAAGAATGGCATATTCGAGTTTAATAAAAATTTCTTCGGTTGCTGCATGGAAAATCAAAGAGATAAAATAAATACTGGGCACATAGAGATTCATTAAGTGATGCGGCCCTAATCCAAGAGCACATGATGGTGACCTCGAAGAGGCCTTGGTGTTTAGAGACGTGAGTAGACTGAAAAGATATTTAAGAGTCAGAATTGACACCACTTGGTGATAGGTTGTAGGTCGGGGAGGAACTCGAGGGTAGAATCAGAGGTAACCTCCAGGTTTCTGACTTGGACCACTTTCACCAGGCCAGGCAACTCAGAGTGAATGCTCCTGCTTTTGAAAGGTTGAGTCTGTGACGCTGGTAAAACATGTTACTGTAGATTTGGAATGTGCTGGTCACAAAGACACTTACAGAAGACTTAAAGGACAGAAGTATTAGGAAGTGTCTATAGTCTCTTTTTTTTAAAGTAGGCCCAGCATAGGGCTTGAACTCACTACCCTGACATCAAGACCTGAGCTGAAATCGAATCAGATGCTTAACCGGCTCAGCCACCCAGGTGCCTCATGTCAAATGCTTTCTTAAAGTATAAATTATCAGAAGTTACCTCTTTTTGAGCTTAGGATAAGCCTGAAGTCCAAAATTCCTTTATAACCCTTAAAAATATTGACGCTTAGTACCCACTTAAACTTGGAGGGTTTTTTCTTTTTGTTTTCTTTTCTTTTTTTTTTTTGTTGTTGTTGTTGTTTTTGAGAGAGGGAGAGAGAGACAGCATGGGTGGGGGGAGAGGAAGAGAATCCCAAGCAGGCTCCATGCTCAGTGTGGATCCTCATGCAGGGTTCCATCCCACAACCCCAAGATCACAACCCAAGTGAAATCAAAAGTCAGATGCCCAACCCCCACTTAAACTTAGTTTTGATGGGCATGATTCCAGCGACTAAGATTATATAATTGAAAATAGATAACGCCACATCTTCAACAAATCAGCCATCCCATAGACACCACTGAACAGATACTTTCTTATTGTTTCAGAATTCCCAAGTTCAAATTTTAATTTTCACTGGAAATCAGATTACTGAAATTAATTCTAGAATAGCCTAAACTTAAGAATTTTTTTTAGTACTTTCATTAATTGAAACATAACTTGAAGAATGATATATATATATATAGATACACACATATATATGTGTATATATATATAAACATATATATGTGTATAAACATAACTTGAAGAATGATATATATATATACACACACACACACACAATATTTCACAAGATAGTATTCTTTTCCTTACCTTCATAAAGCCTTGATCTCAGTGGGATCCATCTTCTTTATTAATCATAATAAAACTAGTGAAGCAATAGCTCTTCACCAGTTAATGGGAAAATGTCACCAAATCATCATTATCTAGCAAGTTATATTGTAACTTACTTTTGTCAACTCCATTATGTTGGGCATTTTATTCTGTTATCTCATCGATGATAAATACTATTTTTAAATGTTGAAGCTGACTTTTCATTTTGTACCACTTTGAATACATAAGTGCTCTCCTAAGGATGCACCGCTGCCCACCCCCCCCACCCCCCCACCCCCGCCAGTTCAGATGGTTAATCAGCACACTCAGAGTCTGCTATTGTTAGTGCCAACCGAGGTTCCTCTGGCCACATAATAGTCCTCCCAGAGAACACATCAGCATGTGTCATATCAAATACTGAAACACGAACAGACTCGAATGATCTCAGTCATATAAATACAATTGGTCTGATGAAAATGACTCGATTCAAACCCCTGAACAAAGGCTGCATACGCTTTGCAGGTCTCAAATAAAATTTCATTCACGCCACAGGAAAAAATAACACTTGGACTTTTATGTTCATCGGGCAGTCACTTAAATTAAAGCAACCCAAAGTGAAAAGCCCGGCACCTAGAAAACACCGTTGCACTTGAAATCCTTCTGGGCTGGGATCTTTTAAAGCCCCCTCTCAGTGCCATATCAACCTGATACTCAAAAATGCAGCAAAGAAAGAAAGAAACATCATCAGAGAGGGTATTACAGGGTCTGTTAGCAAAGCAGCTCAGGCACATCAGTTGAAGGGAAACAGCTGCGGATGCTGAGACCCTTAATAAGTTAACCCTCCTGTTGCTGTTTACGAGAACTGTCATCAGGACTGTTGTGTCTGTCATTTGCACCTGGTAGGGGAGTCTCTGGGAGCTATCGCATATCATTTACAGGCAGGCAAGAGCCACTGCAGTGTAGACACATGATGTCTAACTGCTGACTCCTTTGAGTTTTAAAAAAGAAAATGCTTGGGTACATATTGAAGTAACACATCACATGGAAATTTGTTAAGTAGAGGATGTGCATCATCTTATTTCTTCTGAGTCCCTATGTTTTCTGACTGGTGGTGCTTAATTAATGCTGGGCATTGTCCTATCTAACTGGGACTTAGGATGTCACTCAAACGTATGCCTCTGCTCCGAATGCGTGCGGTCAATCACATGTATGTATGACATCCTCTGGGCATAAAGTTTTCTTTTTTCATTTTTTTCCATGAAGGTCTTAGTTTACTCAGAAAAAAACTAAGAGTTCCTCTGTTCTTTTTTCCAGGGGCCTCTCCTGCAGTAAGGGGATTACCTGGTTAACAAGTTACAAAGCCCATGGGGCGCCTTGGGGGCTCAGTCGGTTAAGCGTCTGCCTTCAGCTCAGGTCATGATCCCAGGGCCTTGGGATGGAGCCCCAAGTTGGGCCCCCTGTTCAGCGGGGAGTCTGCTTGACCCTCTCCCTCTTTCCCTCCTCATGCTCTCTCTTCCTCTCTTTCTCTCTCTCTCTCAAATGAGTAAATAAAGTCTCTTTAAAAAAAAAAAGTCATAAAGCCCATGGACAACATGGAACCTTTCAACTCAACCTCAGATAATTATAAGGAATAGACACTGATCAAAAACAGCCTTCTGCACCTGATTATGCAAATTTCTGGAGCAGGAAGATGATGATGAGGATGCTGGGAGAAAAAGAAGATGATGAGAGTGAGACAAGCAGGCAAATACCTAACATGTGCCAATTAGTACCTTCCGTGTTCATGGTTCACTTAGGTCTGTTGTCCTCTTTGGCTGGCCTCCCCTGGGCACTCATTGCTTTCCAATTACCCTCCGACTCGGGCCCTGCTTGGCAGCCTGGGAGCTGCACCCACAAAGGCCTCTTCACTTCGCATTACACTCCTCTAGCCTACAAATAAAAAAAACATGGCCCATCAGGAGGTTTCTGACTTCTGGATGAGATTTCTGCTCTTGGCAACAAGCCTCCAGGGACCTTCTGCCTCTGGAAGCTTAATCCCATAAAGATCTGATGCCACATCCTTGAAACATAAATTTCTCTTTAATTTGAAATCCTCCTGGATAATAATTTCTGCTCAGGAGAGCAGCCCGCACGACGTTGTAGATAAGGCCACTTTTGTCAGTAACATATTCATGCCAGGGAAAGCCAAATACACAGGTTTCAGTGACCTGCTTTGCATGCTTTTTTCTTGAGATTTTACTTCCCCTTGGTGAATGTCTGTGGCTACTGGGGAATGTATGATGGCTTTCCAGAAGACCCGGAGCACTGCACTGCTCCTAATTTTGGACCTGACCCAGCCAAAGCTCACCCAAATACTGAGGGAGAAAGACCCTCCCCTCCCAATATTCCCCACAACTCATGAGCACATACAAATGGGCCCAATGCAAACAATCCACCGTAGTATGTTCTTAAGAGTAAGCATCTCCAACCTTGCTCTCCCAGGTAAACGAGGATGGCCGGTCACCCCTTTCTGCCCTATCTTCCCTCTTTCCTCCCTAAGAGCTTTTATGTTAGCGAAATCCACCACAGCTGAGTTTTTCTGTAGCTACTAGATGCTTCACAGAGGAAACACCTGTCACCTTTGTCTCCTAATGAGTCTGGTTCCCCTGGGCAGGGATCTGTTCTTTTTCTTCTTTTTCCCAGAGGACCAAACAGCCCAGCCCAGCCTTGACTGCCTGGTTCTTCCTTGAGGCACAAATGGCACAAAATAGCCACCCCAAAGCAGGAATAAGGGGAGGCAGGCATCAAGCTTCCTTTTGGTAGCATGGCAACCGCTGCCAGCTGCCTTTGAAGCTGCTTGTTAGTGTGAACGCTTTTTTGCATAAAGTTATGTGTTAACTGGGCTAGAAAGTTCCAGCTCCCTGTAAGTCTTGCTTTCTTACAGATTCTTTTCCTCCTTAGAAACCTTGATGACCCCACAGAGATTTGGAGATATCGCACAAATGATAGGAAATATCTGCCGACGCCCTTCCAAGTGGTTGACCGTGTTCCTGCATCCTCGGCCTAAATTACTTTAGGTTATTTCTTATTCCTTTGACTGCTAAATTATAGAGAACAAAGCTGTACTCAATATTCTTTTCCTCCAATTCAAGATAATAGCTTACTCTCCGTATCATTCAATCAGGTATATGCATTACAGTGACAGCTGAAAATTACTGGGGGAAATTGTTTGGGGATTACCCACCCATTCTCACCCCCCAATAAAGAAAAAATAACTGGTCTTAATAAGTTGCAACCCACCCTTCATTTACTTAGTTTTATTTCCAACTACTTGCTAATCCTTTTTACACGTTAACCAGGTAATCTCACTGAGCTCGCAATCTCTGCCTATGCTGTTGCTACCATTGGATTATTCTCTTCTCTTTGTTGATAACCCACACCTCAGCTGCTATGACTACTGTCACTACTACTCATCCTACTCCGGCCAACACTGCTACTGCTAGGAAGACTGGGACTACACCAACAGGTACTACTTCTGCTCGTACCTCAACGTCATTAGTATGTCCCTTTGATGAGCCTGACCCTGTATTGAGCACTTTGCAATAATGGTCTCATTTGAATCTTCATCATACCTCAATGAGCGACTATTACTTCTGTTTCATGGGTGAGGAAATTGAGTCATGAGAATATAGATTAACAGCAATAATTTCTTCTTTTAAAAAAAAAAGTCACTCTTCTTAAACTTTAAAATTTGCTTACATTACAAAAAAAAAAAAAAAGTCTTGTTCTTCCCTAAACAATTCAATAAAATGAATTGGAAAGCTTTGTATAGGATGAAAACTTCTTGTGGAAGGGCAAACAAGCTAATCACGTAGCTAGAAGTAGCTGTGGTTATCATTAAAATTCAATTTATTTTCTTTCTATGGTGTGAAAAGCACAAGGTCATACAATGACATTAATTCTTAAGTGATTCTTAACACATAAAAGCATTTTCGGTAAAGTATCTTGCATTCATTTCCTCTAGTTAATGGCAATGTGAAAGCTTGACAGCTAGAAATGAGCTGTATAAACTAGCATTTTGGTTGTCTAAAAATATTAAGAATTTTGGAGATGTCATTTCTGAGCTCAGCCTCTTTGCTCATGCTAAAGACTGAAAACCTCCCTATGTGCTTCACTGGCATTATTAGAGTGAGTGGCATTATTTTTAGAACCTGAAAATAATTATATAGTGTGTTAGCCCCAGACTCCTGCACATGGAAACGACCCCAAACAATGGGAGTCTGAGCTTTGTCAAAAGCTTATTTGATATTGCAATTTGAGGACAGAGAAAGGAAAAGATGCTTTCCTTTGTAAGGAATCCATTTGGGACCCCTCCTTCCCCTTTTTTGATATTAAAGATCATATAAACACTAGTTTAATGTCCTTATGTAAGATATAATAAAGTTTTGGAAATACAGGTTTTAGAGTCATGCAATATTAATTTCAGTTCAATGCTTTGTCTTTTAATAAAGGTATTTAACATCTCCTGGTATAGGTTTCCACATTTGTAAAATTAAGTTGATAGTACACAGTTTAACACTAAGGATTAAAGGAGAAATTTGTGAAACAATATTATTTTTGAAGCCTATTAGGCCAGGAAATATTTGTGACTTCCCTGCCTTCTTTCCAAAGCATAATTCTGAATTTATTTCCTTCTTCCACAAATTCTGACTCCTCATTTATTATCAAATGTCTATTTTATTTTAAAGTTGGCGACAGAGAAAGGCATGGATAAGGGACCCGAGACCGCAAATACCCCATTAGATCCTTCCACGAGTCACCCTTGTCCCAGAGGTCACTAAGAAGACAAGACTGTGCTCATGCTTGCCCCTCACCACTCTGAGGCTTTGGCCCTAAGCCACACTGCAGTTCTAAGGGGTGACATAAACCGAGCCATGTGCATGACTCCTCTTCATAGTCCAGGGGTGTAAGAAGTGCCTCCTTTGCTTCTTGTCTCCTAACACTTATGTGAACCTTGCTTTCCTTTTGTCACAAATCGAATGGTAGAGAAAGTCCTGAATCTGGATATTATTCTGCTGGAAGGGAATGTTTCTTCCTCGCTCCCGAAGACAGTGCCACTAGCAGAACCCTTCTGCCTCTCTCCATTCTCTAACTGCCTCTTCCTCAGGGGTGTCTGGGACAAGACTGAGCATGCACAGCTCAATCACTTCCAACCTCTCACTCTTCCTTTTGGGAACCAGCTGCCTACAGGAAGCATACACTCCCCTCTGTGGCCCCATGCTGCAAGTTTTGTAGGGGTAGGGCCCCGTGGAAGTTCAGTGGTGGTCAACATTGCCTGTGATTAAGTCTGTCTAAATCTGAGGTCCAATATAAGGAAGTACCTTGCTGCCATGCCCCTAAGCCATATTTTCCAATATCACCCTTAATATTAATAGGGTGGCATCCCTCCCTTCACTGCCCCCATTTGCTACTTTACCTCCAACTTGGTTCAAAGCTTTAGTAGTGAGCCAGATACTTCTTGCCGTAGCCTCATGTCCTTCCGGTCTACTTTTCACTGTAGCCATACCCAGGCCGTAGTAGCCAGCTTTCTGTACGTGTTCTCTGAGAGCAGTTCACCACAGCCGGATGAGCACTCAAGCTCCACAGCTCTGGATGCCTGTGAAAACCTTCTGACTACTCTTGATTATCAAACATCTGTATTTTATTTTAAAGTTGGTGATAGAGAACGGGATGGGAAGAACTCGAGACCCTGAATACCCCATTAGATCCTTCCACAATCACCCTTGTCTAGCACTCAAGTGTGTGTGGCACACGTGTATGCCTGACATTCATGCATGTACAACATGGAAGTGCATGACTTAGCACTCCTTGACCAGTGTGAGGACAGGAGCCTCTCTCCAGTGCATAGTTCCAAGGTGTGTACTACATGGATCTGCAAAAAGTCCCATTGAAGTCAACTCCTATTCACTCAGTCATGAATATCTCAAGAATGCACTGCTGCACTGGCTTTCTCTCCGCTGTGGTTTCAGTTCCCATCCTTCACTACCATTCCCTGGAATTACTTCCCAGAAATGACTTATACCCCTGCCCACGTTTCAGGCTCTTTCATAGGGAAGCCACCTAGGCCAAGAGAAGTTGGAGAGAAGAGCACTCTTCATGCCTTTCCTCCCCCACAACATCTCTGATAACCAGGGAGCTTGTGAAACAGGATTTAGTGGAATTTGAAGATCATAAAAATACCAAAAGTGAGAATCATGAGGATTTTTCTCCCAGCTTGGTAGATCACTGAACCATGGTTGTTCTACCCATGAGCAAAGGCGGTTTTAACAGTGGTCAAGCCAGACTTAAGGGAAGGAACACGCTCAAGTCTCGGGCTGCTTTGGTTTAACCTTGAGAGATGCAGGTACCGATTTTCCTAAATTGGTGTGGCCTGAAAGTTTTGATGAGGAACTTTTGAAGAACTTCGGGTTACAGAGGCCAAAGAAACATTTTCTATTTAACTCCGTTATTAAAAAATTAGATAAACCAGAGCTGTAAACAATAACTAAATTTTCTCTGGGCCACAAGAGGTCAATTGTGTAAGCTCCTATATTCAAGTCATTTGTGCCAGACTTGGGTAGAAGGAGAGATGCGCTGCCCTAGATTCTGTGCCATTTTCCTATGCTTTCGACTGCATTTAGGACCCAGGAAAGAAACCACAAGGGAGAGAGGCAGATTTATCCTGCAGCTAATTAAGTTTTTGCTTCAGGGTCCTCTTACAATATGCTCATGAGATTATGTTTTCAGGAAATCTGAGAATTAAGATATTTTCACTACAGTTGCTTAAAGAAATGTTTCTTTCAACAAATGGCTGCAGGCTGTTTCAGAATCTGGCTTAGGGTAACTGATCTGGAGATACACTGG
Source organism: Canis lupus familiaris (assembly GCF_011100685.1). Classification (NCBI taxonomy): domain Eukaryota; kingdom Metazoa; phylum Chordata; class Mammalia; order Carnivora; family Canidae; genus Canis; species Canis lupus. The sequence continues at coordinate 24,805,106 of NC_049236.1, read as the reverse complement.
AATTGAATTTAATGAGATATACTTATGTGGTTTATTATTACTTTCAAAGAAGTTATTGTTCAGCGTCCTTGAGTAGAATAAGCTTCTGGGCATTCTTCAGTGTTCACTGTCCCACCTCACAGAGCAATGGTATACAGAGTGCAGGCCCAAAGTTCATATCATGATATGGACAGAAACATGTGGGCAGTGGAAGAGAAAATTTGCCATGTGAACCATTCCACCACCTGTAAACATAGAAAATTATGTGTGGTTATTCCTCTCTCATCAATGCCTGGTCAAAACGGAAGTTACCGCTCATCAGAAATACCTTTCATAAAGTAGGGTACATATCCATAAACATACAAATCAGTATTTTTCTTTTATTGATGGCATTCGGGTAGAAAATATTATAACAGAATTCATCTTTGTAGACCACAACTCTGTAGCTATGTGATGAATAGTAAATATACCTGTGGGTGTGAAGTAAAAAATTGGGTGGGTCCTGACTATTGACAATAACACTAAAAGTTGATCGACTTGAAGAAAAGGCTGAATCGGCTTCCTGTATTCCCATATTCTCTATTAAAAAAAAAAAGAAACCTGTATGAAGAGGTGATACTGTTTAGTATGTGGATAAAAACGTAGGAAAAAAAGTATCGCCAAGATGTTTTAAGCAATTAATAAAATATATTATTATTATTTTTAATTTGGTGACATTTGTCAGACCTTAAGATTTGTAATTTACTGTTTTTTACCCCTTATTCCGAATAACTACATATTTTTCTTACCTAGTTTTGTATTCAAAATTTTGTGTCCTTTTTCTTAAAGGGGGGAGCCCAGAAAATTATATTAAGCTTTAAACCTGTCACACCTGATTTCGGCTCCAGGTTGGTGCACCAATTCTTAGCATTCAAGCCAGTTGTTTACAGAATGAAGGGTTTCTCCAGTTGTGCAGCGCCAAGTTGGCTTTGGATTTGCTGATTATTTTTTCTGACTAAGCCCTAGATTTTGGAGATTCAAAGTGTTAATTTACTCAGGGGAGGGTCCTCTATGTCCATACTAAATGAATAAATAAAAGGGATTAGGGGCTTCTCTCAGAAAGAGATATGTCATCTTCTTGTGTTAAAGTAGAAAACTCAATAAAATGACTAAAGCCACAAGGAGCCTTGTGCCTGGAATGTCCTGGTTCTAGGAATGAGTCTTATTCAGGAAATCTAGGAGAAACCAAGGTACTTTGAAATATATCCTTCAGTCTTAATATCAGAAGAGAAGAGGCAGGGTAAAAGCAAAGAATTAAGCTAGAGGGAGAATTCCTCTTTCCTTAGAAGGAAGTTGACATTTTAGGAGGAGACGAGGGAGATAGGTATGGAAAAATGAGTTCACGAAGTCTAGGATAGAGGAAGATAAAAGCACAAGGAGATACATCTGCTTCTAACTGTTCTTAAAATGTGTTTTAGAAATGGGGCTGGTATTTTACTCACTGTTTGAACACTGTGCTGGGCTCCTGAAGAATCTAGCAGAGAAAGCGAGACAAGGTCTCAGAAGGCCTCCTGGAATAAACTTCCCCAGAGGGATAGAGATCCAGGAAAAGACAATATAGAAGGAAACTTTGTCAAAGCCACAATTAACATCTATAGTAAGAGTTTTCTGGAAATTATCCCTTAAAGAATGTGCCAGCTATTCAAAGTTGTTAAAATAAATTGGACTGGTCTGTAAAAGGAAGACCAGAGGAATATCATAAAATATTCAAAGCATTACAGAGGATCAAAGTGCAATGAAGCCCTTACTGTGTGGCGGGAAGCAAAAGCCTGTGTCCTGGGGGTCCCTGAGTAAGGAATCTTAATTCTGAGATTCCAAGAGAAGTTGCAAGAAACTTATTTAAGGAGAGCTGAGCTGCCAAATAATAGATCAAGTCAGGCCTCGGACAGATGTTGGTCTGATGGGAGATTTTCTCCCGGGTGAGAATATCCAAGTCATAGACAAGGAGGTGGCCAAGATTTATGTAAAAAATAGTTGCTCTGGCAAGTCCAGAGCTCACTCATTTCCTATTTCTTATTATGAAAAATTGTTAGACAAATAAATGTCTGTCCAAAAGGCCAAGTAAAAGTGAAAGAAAACAAGACCTGGAGACTCTGTAAATGGTACTGATTTTACATTGGTTAGAGAAGGAAAGGATCCATTTAAGAGGCAGATTTAACTTTATGAAAAGAATTGAGAGATGGTTGAGGCAGAAAGAGAGGGAGTAACAAGAGAAATGCTATTCGTGTCCAGCACGTTAAAAATGTGAGAAATTTCCATGTGTTGGGAGCACAGAGCCTGGATATTTGTCTAGCCCAGCCCTCCGGAGGTACATACTAAAGCCTCAAAAGACGCTTCAGCGTTTGAATCTATTGAGGATGACTTTTCTGCTGAGACAAATGTGGAAATAAAGGAGAGATCTTCCCAGGAGGCAGGTTTCTTTGACTTAAGCTATTCCACAGAGAAAGGCATTGTCAAAGACTTCTGTGGCACGATGGGAAATACTGGAACACAATACATGGTAGAGTCTACGTGAGTAAGTCTAGCTTATACTCATTTCAGTATTAGAGGGCCAGACACCAGGATCAATCAGCAAATGGAAATTAAGAAGTACTAAATATGCAGAAAAGATACCTCAGTTTAATACCTGATAGCTAGGACTATGACTACAAATATTTCTAAATTTTGGGACACCTGAGTGGCTCAGTGGTTGAGCATCTGCCTTTGGCTCAGGTCGTGATCCCGGGGCCCTGGGATCGAGTCCTGCATCAGGCTCCCTGCAGAGAGCCTGCTTCTCCCTCTGCCTGTTTCTGCCTCTTTGTGTGTCTCTCATGAATAAATAAATAAAATCTTTTAAAATTTTTTTCTAAATTTTGTGAAAGGCAGTGATGTCAAAAAACCACTCTCTGAGAGAGAGAACCATATGCCTTGGTGGATCTTCCTGCCAGTTGTGGGTATATTCATAGTGCCAAAATTAATTTCTTGATAAGAAATTTCTTCCAATTATGTGTAAGGACCCTCAGTGTAGGCCCTGGACAGCTGGCCACAGCTCACCAACACTCATGTGAGGCTAAAATTCATAAGGTGTTCTCTGACTCTCCTCCTTTCCTAATAAGCAATTGCATTTCTGCTATGGTCTTGGAAAACACTAAAGACCGACTTTGGGGAATTGCATCAAACCTGAACATTGGCTTATTTTATAAATTTTGGGGATCAAGAAGTGCTGGATCATGTGATGTCCTATTAACTTTCTGGATTCTTTTTTCTGAGGTCCTGAAGGAGCCTTGTCATTTCTGGTAGGAGAATGCATTAGCTTTGGCTGCTAAGCGATCACCAGGAAACCTTACTGGCTAAGACGGAGTAGAAAAGGAAGTTAGAAGGGATGAATTCTGGACTTTAATTTGTTTGAATTTTAATTCACAGGGACAAGTGCAGTTGATTTTAAATTTTAGCTCCTTAACTTATGGCTTTTGTACTTTCATTTCTTGGAAAATTTAGCCCACAAGGGTAAGATGATTTGATTTCTGAATTTATGTCTTTAGACTAAAACTTTCAGGAGGATTAAATTTTGAAACTTAATCTTTCCCTGGGAAATTCATAATAGGTGTGGTTTATCTTGAAATTCTGGTCATCTCTATTTTGTTAGTAATTTTATTTAATGCTGTCTCTTTACCTCATTGTAGAACCTTGATTAGTTGATTGAAAAGCATAGTTTGACAAAATTTGGGACAGACTATTGAGTAGAGAATGGTTTTAGAGTTACTGAATTAAATTACCGTTCTGACAATTTGCAAAACATCGAAGGGCAAAGTATACACTGGCCATTTGAGAATTTATGATAAAATAAAGTCAACTCCTAAATTTAAAGGACTCCAAAGTTTAGATATATTTCTTAATATAAATTACAGATTTTATAATTCTGAATCCTCTAAATTTATAGCGTAATCTAGAGGAAATGATATTAATCATAATAACAATCAAAACAACTTGGAATGGGGGTGCCTTGGGTGGCTCAGTCAGTAAGCATCTGCCTTCGGCTCAGGTCATGATCCTAAATTTTGGGATCAAGCCTCAGATTGGCTCCTTGCTCAGCAAGGAGTCGGCTTCCCCTTCTCCCTCTGCTCCTTCCCGCCTCATGCTCACAAGCTTTCTCTCTCTCTCTGGTCTCAAATAAAGAAATAAATAAAATCTTAAAACAAACAAACAAACAAACAAACCCAAAACAACTTGGAATGACTAATGCTATGTAAGAAGCAGTACAAGCAAATGAATAATGTGCATATCTTAATAAAAAACAACTTGATCTTGGTTTCTGTTAGTGACAAATTTTGATGCAGATGGTCCCCAAGTTTGCATTATTCCAATTAAAAGTGTTCCACACTATATTTCTTAAGAACCACATTTATGTTTGGTCAAAGCTCATGATTCTAATAAAATTTACAGTTGTCAATAAGGACAATAAGGAAAAGAGCTAACACATTTGGGAAATTGAAAAACAAATTGCAGTAAAGAATTTTTATCAGTTTCAATAAAGGAAGTAAAAAAATCTTTAAAAATGCCATAACCATTTTCAACACTATTTGATAGACGGTTGAAACACAATCAAGCGTTTTCAGACATAAACTATTTATTAGAACTTAAAGAATAATATCAAAATGAGCATAAAATTGCAACCTACATACATAGTATTTTTGGATGTGAAACATTTATCTACAGTAATGAGATAAAAGTTTCCAGATAACTGAAATATCAAGGCAACAAAATTTCAAAATTCTCAATTATTAATAAAGCACCAACTGTTTCACATTAAAATGTTTTAATAATTTACTTAAAATCTGAAGTTTATGATTTAAAATATAGTTTAGTACTTTTTTTGATCTTGTAGACCAAAAAGAACAATAGCCAAAATAACATTTAATTTTATTGAGAAAAAATTTCAATGAGAAAAATTATGTGAAAATCTCAATGAACTTCGCACAGATGGTGTTAGCGGAATGCTACAGGAGAAAGTTGAGAGTTCCAGACAAAATTTTAGATAAATTTCCAGATGTTTTAATTTAGCATTGTATTTATAAGTCACTGTACTCAATTATTACTGGCTGATATAAATCACTTTAAATATTTCTTAGTAAAAAAAATATTTCTTAGTAAATTTTTATTTACCCTCATATATCAAATAAATTTTGAAGAAAGTCAACATGTCAGAACATCTTGGAATAAAATAATAAAAACTGGAAGAATATATGGACTTTAAAAGGCAGTGTATGATGCCAAGACTGTAAAAACCTCATTTCTACATTTAATAAAAATTGTGAAAGGGGGGTATTTAAACATTTGTAAAATAAACTGTTTATAGAGATTTAGCTTTTTTTAAAAAAAAAAGAAAATTATTTATTTTAGAGAGATCCATGTGTGCAAGCACAAGTTGAGGGGGAGGAGCAGAGGGAGAGAGAACCTCAAGCACACTAGCTGATGAGTCCCTGCGGAGCGTGGAGCCCGACGCAGAACTCAGTCTCAGGATCCTGAAATTAAGAGTCTCACGCTTCACCAACTGAGCCCCCCGGGTGCCTCTAGAGATTTCAGTTTAATAAATGAGAGTCTAACAGAGAGAGAGTCAATATAGTCTTTAGCTGTATAAGAAAAAATATGTCTCAGTTACAAAAGCTGACATCAATAAACAAACGATGAGAATGGTTGAAATAGAAAAATCAAAGGAAACTATGGCAAATGACATTACAGCAACAGAAAAAAAATGGTATCATTTGAAATAGAAATGTCATTTCAATAGAGATTAGTAACCTGTTAGCTATGTAAAAATGTGAGTGTTGTTTTGATAACTGGAGAAAAAGATTTCCAATGTATTGACTCCTAAAAATTGTCTGAAAATCTTGGCAAAAATTGTTCACTGAAGTGAGAAAAAAAATAAATGAAATTAAGGCAATTAAATAAATATTTCAAGAGATAAACCTATGCCTCAGTCAATAATAGAAATATCGAATATATAAAAATTTCAGACGAATTTAAATAATAAAGGGAATATATTTCAATATTAGTTTATATGTAAATTTACATTACTATACAGATTGCTTAAAATTTTTTCACAGTATTAAAAATGTTTATTTTTTAAGTTTAATTAGTATTATTTAAGCAAAACTATAATCTGAGAGAGCAGCACCATGAACCAAATAATAGACATTAAGAGATATTCTCTACTTATTATATTACATACCACCAGTGACTCTAACTTTAAGTGGGACATCAAAGAGGTTGATGGGGCTCAAGATCCTGACTTTGATAAATGTGTTATTAAGCTGTTTACAACTTCGTCAAACAAAAGATTATATCAACAATTCATAAAATCAAAAATCTATGAAAATCAACAAATGATTTAGAAGTTATTAGAATTAGTTGATCAATGATTTGCATTACAGATTATCATTATTTAGTATTTTATAACATACTGTGTATTTAGATAATAAGGAACCTGATTTTATTTTTATTTATTTATTTTTTAAATTTTATTTATTTATTCATGAGAGACAGAGTGAGAGAGAGAGAAAGGCAGAGACACAGGCAGAGGGAGAAGCAGGCTCCATACAGGGAGCCCGATGCAGGACTCGATACCAGGATTCCAGGATTACACTCTGGGCTGAAGGCGGCGCTAAACCGCTGAGCCACCCAGGCTGCCCCAGGAACCTTATTTTATTTTTTATTTTATTTTTTTAATTTAATTTAATTTAATTAATTTATTTATTTATGATAGTCACACAGAGAAAGAGAGAGAGAGGCAGAGACATAGGCAGAAGGAGAAGCAGGCTCCATGCACTGGGAGCCTGATCTGGGATTCGATCCATCCCGGGTCTCCAGGATCACGCCCTGGGCCAAAGGCAGGCGCTAAACTGCTGCGCCACCCAGGGATCCCAGGAACCTTATTTTAAAGATTGATCTGTATTTTAATTTATATTAGTATAGAATATTAAATATTTTTATATTTTTTAAAGATTTTATTTATCTATTCCTGAGAGACACACGGAGAGAGGCAGAGACACAGGCAGAGGAAGCAGCAGGCTCCCTGATGCGGGACTTGATCCCAGGACCCTGGATCATGCCCTGAGCCAGAGGCAGTTGCTCAACCAGTGAGCCACCCAGGTGCACCGAGTATGAACTATTTTTAATATGACCCTTGAATAAAGGGGACATTTTCTCTATCACTTCTTAATGGGTTCATAATTTGCATGGAGAAAAAAGGACTCACCTCTTTGCACATTCCAGCTATCAGGAAGCAAAGAGAGCAAGAGGATATGGCCCAGTGCCTAGAGTCTTCAAGATCTGGGACTTTTTAGGAGGGAGCAGGCTATGGTCCCATTTATCTTTTGTCAGGCACATGGAGGAGACTCAGTCCGAGGGAGCTGAAGCCAGGGTCCTAAGTGGCAGCAGAGAGAGGGCACCAGGCCTCAATCCCAGCTGGTGGGATCCCACACACAATCTGTCCCCAGGAGGAGAGAGACTCCCACAAAAGAGCATGCTGAGAGATGGGCTCCGAGCTCGGTTCCAAGACCTGATAAGACATCCTTGAAGCTGGCTATCTTCATTTTCTACTGTTGCTGTAACAAATTGGCACCAACTTAGGCTTAAAATGTCACCCACTTATTAGTTCACAGTTCTGTAGGTCAGAAGTCAGAGCAGGCCTGTCTGGGTTCTCTGCTCAGGGTGTCACAGGTCAAAATCAAGGCGTGGGCCAGGCTGGGCCCTTAATGGAGGCTCTGGGGAAGAATATGCTCCCAGCCTCGTGCAGGTCATTGGCAGAGTTGAGGTCTTTGCAATAGTAGGACTGAGGACCCCATCTCTTTCCTGGCTCTTAGCCAGAAGTCACTCTCAGCTCCTAGAGACCACTCTCCACCCTTTTCTATGGCCCCCTTCATCTTTAAAGCCAGGAACAGCCTAGCAAATCTTTTCTGTACTTCAAATGCCTCTGACTTCCCCTTCTACTACCAACGCAAAAAACTCTTCACTTGAAAAGAAAAAAAAAAACCTCATTGCTTAATTAGGCCCACCTGGACAATCTCTCATGGTCAACTGCTTAATACCCTTAAATGCACCTGTCTAATCCCTTGTGCCATGTAACCTAACATCATCCTGGTCATGGTATCTCATCACATTCACAAGCCTGAATCAGGGTGGGATATTGGAGGGTATCGTCCCTGAATTCTGGCTACGAGGTGGGCCAACCCTTGCTAACGTCACTCTTCCTTTGAGGGCACAGGAGGGGGAGTCCAGAGTGTAGTGTCCAGTATGACGTAGCAGTGGTATAACATACGGCAACCTGGGCCCAACTGCAGGGTGAGAGGTGAGGGAGGCCTGATGTCTTCATAAGATCAGCTGTGTGTGTGATGTTAGTCCTGGCTTCTGAGTTTGGTTTTCCTGGAAACTTTGTGACATGCTCAATGTCCTCTAGAAACTTTATTTTCTGATCAAATTATTCAATGCTTGTGTTGCTTTCGATTTAACGTCCACGCTAACCTATTGATTGATCCTGTTTTTTTCTTTACAGCTTCCAAAAGTTTGTTCATGTATTTTTTTTTCTTGCCTAGAATGCATACTTTATCTTATTTATCTCCTGGACATGCCAGTTTTCCATAAGGTCTCTCATTTCCTCAAAAAGTGTGCTTTCCCCTACACCTGGGCTCCAGGAGTCGCCTTTTTCTTTTTTTCTTTTTTAAATGTTATTTGGTACTTATCACAACGTACCTTTTTAGTTACCTTTTAGTTGTGTGTTGCACCATTCCTAGAATCTATTGTCTAGCTTGAAACGTCTTTGAGGATATGGTAGTGGGTGCAATGGTGCCCCACATCCCAGCCAAAGATAAGTCATGTCGTAATCCCTGGAACCTGTCAATGTGACCTTATTTAGAAAAAGAACCTTTTCAATGTAATTAAGTATTTTGAGATGGGGTCATTTCCAGAATTGGGTTTGCCCTACCTAGATCCAATAACACGTGTCCCTTTAAGGGAAAAGCAGTAGGAGATTTGAAATAGAGATGCACCAAGACACAGAGGAGAAGGCCTTGTGAATGTGGGGCCAGAGACTGGAGCTGTGCAACCCCAAGCCAAGGAATGCCTGGAGCCACTAGAAGCTGGTCTGAGAGGCAAGATTTGACCCCAGAGCTTTTAGAAGAAGTACAGCTCAGCCTACACTTTGATTTCAGACTTTTAGCTTTCAGAACTCTCCAGAGAGAGTAGTTTTCCATTATTTTAAGCAACTCAGTGTGGGCCATTGGTTACGGCTGCCCTGGGAAGTCAATACAGATAGCATCATAGAATCTTCAATGGCAATCTTTCTAGACACGTGGTTTTCATTACCACATCTGACTTACCTGGGTTCTGTGATGGACAACTGTGGTTTTGCCTTTCCACCATCAAGTCTTCATTCTTAGAGTAATAGCCCCTGCTTTTATTTTGGGGATCTACTTTTCCCCTTCAATGGAACTGCCAAAGTTTCTTGGCTTCTTCTGGCCAACTGGAGAACGTAAGACCCAAACGTAGCATATCAAATGTTCTTTCCCTGGAGTTTGAATCTTCAAAAAATTGAAGCAGAGACTAAACAAGAATGCAATATTTTTTTGGAAGGACGTACCCCAGGGAAACTTTATTAATTACTGAGATCAACTGAGCTTCCCTCCTTTGCAAACCCTGGTCCTTCAACTTACTGTGAATGCTATGAATGATTTCAAATGTGTCTTAAGACCATTTTTGTGCTTAGATTTACAGAGCTGATTCTTTTCTTTGCAAGATTACTACCTGAGACAGCTACTTGATAGGAACATTCCTAAGATTCGTCCTATACCAGAATCAGAGTCAGGATCGGAATCTTTTGAGGATGAAGTTAATAATCCACAGGTGACTCTTTCTCCTGTTATTTCTTTCTCTTAAAAATGTCTAACATTTGTTGTATGTACTATAATAATCTGCACTTTTCTTGGACTCAGAAAATATTTATAATGGACAAATGTTAAATTTCACTTTGGATCCATTCCAATCTTTAAATGCTAATGGAAATATCAAAATTACAAGGCAAAAACTGTTGCCCCAACAAGTATTTATGGGTCCTATATATTTATATGAAAAGAATATAGTGCCACAATCATTCTGTAAATCCCAAAGACAAACTAAGGTTGTACTGTGGTGATGCTCAGATTCTAATTTTTTTTCTTCAGTAGATCTAACTCAGGCTAGAAAATGGGACAAGGAATACTTAGGTTCTAAATCACAAATCCTATGATCCCTGTTCCTAATCCTAAACTGAACCAGAAATTTCTAGTGGGAAGTACTTATAAAAATCTCAGGTGTGAAAAAGATAATTTTTAATGTTTCTCTATATACAACACGTGCAACTTTGTTCACGAGGCCTGTGTCTGCTGAAGGTAAATAATAAAATCTTACCAATTCAGGAGAACTCAATCTCTTCCACTGTGAAATGTAGTCACCTTGGGGTTACTGAGTTGATTCAGACTTTGTTTCTAATCCCCTTCTCTTTCTCCTGTCCTCTCTAGAGGCCCTGTGAGTTCCTGAGCAATGCCAATACTGGCAAGTGGGAACCTCTGATTCAACTCCATCTTCTGCTGTCCCTGGCCTCTGCTGAGGGTAATTCAATGAGTCTGGAAATAGGCAGTTGGTATTTGTTCTTTCACTGCCAAAGGCCCTAGTGTTGCAACAGCCTTTGGTTATCAGGAATGTAAATCATGCATCCTTTCCCCATTACAAGGTTTCTTGCAATGCACTGGCCTCTCTTCTCCTTGGGCCTGGGGGAAGCTACGACACTGCCTTCACACCCAGGCACCGGTATGCCCTCCTCAGTCATTCTGCTTCATTGTTCAGGGACCATGTTGGAAACTTGCAGGAGTACCTCATGAAAACCTGTAGTCTTATATATTCTGGGAGACTCTCAAATACGGTTGGGCTTCCATCACAGTTTTCATTGTGTTAGTACATACCACCTCCAATTCCAGCAATGTGGAATCCTTGAGCACCCTTCAGGGATTCACAATCGAAATTCTAGCCATTTCCTTAATGATTTTCCCATTATTACCCATTAGTAATAATGGGTAATAATGGGAGTGAGACCCATTAGTCTCACTTTTCTATCTTTTTTGAGATAGGAAATTATTCTTGCATTGTCATATATTTCTCCTCATCCTCTGATTTATCCATAAACACTGTGCCTGGGAACTCCATGGATCTTAGTCTTGGAGATCATCAAAATCTTTTAATATTCAAAAAAGCCTAACTTCTACAGGAGAAACACTTGCTTTGAAGACTATAATTTATACCATGGACTTTAAAAAAGCCTAATTTGAACCTAGCAGATACACAATGCCTTCTTCTTGGTTATAGTCTCACTGGCCCTGAGGGGCCATCAGCAAAAGTTCTTCATAAGCAAAGCTCTTGTGGCTGCCTGGATGGTGGAAGGATAATTGGTATGACCAATCATGAGAGGAAAAAAAAACCCGTCAATTAGTTCATATCAGAGTATTAACCATAATACTTTACACAAGGAATCAGTAAAAAGGAAATACTATTAAAGACTTCTTTTTATATTTCTTTTTCTACTATCTTGAAAACTGTGGTAAGAGCCAAGCCCTAGTAAAATACCTACCTATGTTACAAGTGGCCAAAATCCAACATGAGTCTGAGTCAGCCTATGTATGACAGAAAGACAGAGAGTGAGACTTTAAAGGTACTGAGCTATCTCAAGTAACTCAAGGACAGGGATGGGATTGTTAGTTTACAAGCAACTGAAACAAGGCATGTTTATGCCATTAGGACCACTCAGAACCAGCCCTCTCAGCTCACCAGGGTCAGTTATTAAATTCAGGTATTTTGAAAGTTTACTATAAAACAGATCTAGTATTAAAAATTAAGTAAATTGTTTAGGTAGTAATTCATCAGGTCTCATCATTTCCTGATTTTTTTTTTTTTTTTGCTGTTATCGGTTTTTATATTATCTATCTGGTATTTTATTATTATCTACACTCTTGAAAGTATATACATTAATGGTGTCTGTGTGTTAGAAATACTACATAATAATGTGCTGCTAGGAATCTCTTTCAAACTCATATTCAGTGACATCCCATTAGTGGTTTGAGCTCAGCTATGGTAGGAGAATTTACACCACAGTAATTGGCAAATGCTACAATCAAGACTTATTTTATCTTTTTTTTTTTATCTTTTTATTTTTTTATTTTTATTTTATTTTTATTTTTTTTTTATCTTATTTTTTTAATGGAGAACTGGTTGTTAACATCTTCCAGCATAACAATATTCAGGACTCTTTCTATTTTCTATTTCCCATGTCTTTTATCTCATCATTTTCTGTCTCTGCTTCATTATTTTTGTCTCCCTGTTGGCCAACTATCCCTGTGTTTTTATATGTGTGGCAAGATACGCAGATACAGAGGTCTTAAGATTCACCATTTACAAGCAAGTCATTCAAGGATAGTATCATTGCAACAGCTCCTGTGAAGACCAAGGAGATGGACTGAGATCAGAAGAAATCCCAGAACAGGGATGTTAGGTAAATAATCTCAAAAGCATTCATTGTATTACCAGTAACACCCCTGGCTCAGAGCCTTCCCTTAAAAGAGACTCCCACATAGTTGCTCAGGGAATCTCCAGGAAGTCCATTTCTGGGTATTCTAATTGTCTTCTCCTCAATCTAGCTTCTTGCTACTGTCCTCAATGCAAGCTGGAGTCCTTTTTGCCAGACTCCAATGGCTAAATTGGTCTCTTCCTCTGAAAGTGGGACCTTGATGTAAGTTTAAGTGCAGGAATAGTCTTTCAAGCTTCCTATAGAGGGCCAATAAAACAGAAAGATTCTTTTTGAAAGCAAGTTAAACTCTCATTGACCCCAGGAAGTTTGGAGGACCCATTTTTCCCAAACTCTCATAACTCTAGTTAATTTGTTGAAAAATGTATTCTATAAAATATGAAGGGTTCTTTTTCAAAATTATTTCAAAGACTATCAACTCTCTTGAGCTTTCTTCTCAGCCAAGATGATTAAAAAATGCTTACTGGACAGAATGATGCAACTAAAGTCCCTCTACAAAAATGATGTATTATTTTGATTACATGACACACTTAGATATAATCTTTGCTTGACATAGAAAAAGCAACCACTGCGGAGGTTCCTTGTTAGATTCCATCACGTGAGGATGAAATTCCAGAGGTTCTATTCTTCTTCTTTTCAAAATTGTAAAAATCAGCTCCCTCTCTCAGAGATCCATTTGTAATGAATGACACACAATATCTATTGCTCTTCTGGTTGACTGTTGTACCAAAATTATTCATCAACAATATTTTTTTTAATTTATCCGTAAGTGAAATACCTGGTAACCCAATTTTTTCAACTTCATACTCAATTTTTAAAGGTTTTATGATTTATCTTTTAACCCCAACAATTCCATGTAAACTGGACTTTCGGGGTACCTGGGTGGCTCAATGGTTGAGCATCTGCCTGTGGCTCAGGTCATGATCCTGGGGTCCTGGAATTGAGTCTGCATTGGGGTCCCTGCAGGGACCCCCTCTGCCTGTGTCTCTGCCTCTCTCTGTGTGTCTCTCATGAATAAACAAATAAAATCCTTTAAAAAAAATAAACTGGACTTTTGAATCAAAGTGACCATGAACAAATTGAGAGTAAAGCATGTTTTATGATGCAATGACAAAAATTTACACTTTAACTTCCAAAATTAAAACTCACAATTCTCATTAACACAGCCCGGGATCACATCTACTATCTACTTTTCCAGCTCTCAGGTATTTAGATAACTAGGTCAGAGCTCTTTCCACTACTCCCTTCTAATACCTCTGCACAGTTAATTTATTCATAAGAATGGAGTCCTGGCTTTTGAGGAACTGTGATCAAATCCAGGAGAGAGCTGCTAATGTGCATTTCTGAATCAATAGCACTTACTGTAGTGCTAGGCCCACAGTAGATGGCTAATAAATCTTGATTGAGTTAGTACATGAATGAAGGTCAGATACCCTTCTTGAGATCACTTTGGGCTTGACTGACAATGTATTTGTGATCTTTAAGAATAATAATTATACAGTTTCCGTGGCAATTCAAATGAATGGCTTTTCCTCATAGGAAGAAAGAAAAAAGCAGAAATACGGAATAGCTGGATTGAATGTGTCACATCATAATGCTCCTAATGGGTGGGTCTTTAAATGCTTCCCATAAAACTGGTAGCTAGAACTAGTGGCTTAATTAATGTTGTTAAAACACACACACACACACACACACACTCACACACACACACACCCCTTTTCCTTTTGCAATAATAATATTGCCTGGATGGGGCTGTGTACTTCCTATCACATCACATTAGCGTAAGAGGCATCAGGACTGGTTGCTCCACTTTGAGTGATGGGAAGATTCATCAGTGGGTTCCAGGAATGTCAGTCTAATCCATTTATCATAAAGTTCTCCATTAACATTAACCTAATGGTTTTAGCAGCCTCTGATGATCTTGGACAAGATGACTATTTCACTAAGGATTGCAAAATGTTGACTTTCTAAGTTTTCTTGGATCTTTGAATGATCTCTTCTATTATAAAGAATTTTTCCATATAAGCTATTTGTTACCTTGAAATACAGTTTGTATAGGAAAGGCAAGGTGCCCACTTAATGTATTTCCTTTACTTACCAGCTTTTAAAACAATAGAGTGGTGCCCTGGCAAACAAATGAGGTTGCCTTTTCTTTTTCTCTCTTAGCAACATGAAAAATTCAGGGATTTTTACATATCTGATCTGTTTTATCACACTGTGCTGCCTGTATTCTTTTTGCTGCTAAATTTTTCCATTTTACTCCAGTAGGAACTTCTCAAGTTGGCTCCTAAGATCTCTTGATTAGACCCCAGGTAGTCTTGGCTAGCTTCTGTGCTTCTAGTCCAACAAGATATCCCAGGTGCCAACTGGCAAGAAGAACATAACCATGTGCCCACCAAGTGGCTTTGCTGGACCTGAAGAGTGTTCAGAACCTGTCCGGAGAGAGAGGTAACACCATCTAGAGGTGCTGTGAGGTGGGGTGAACTGGAACAAGAGGACTGGGATTGGGCTGGAACAGGTAGAGGGTAAGTAGAATAGTTCTCTCTCTGCCTCCCTGGCTGTGGACTGTTCTGGGACACAGTGGTTCATATGGCCCCCCCCCCCGAAGATCTCTCTGAAGCCAAGAAACCGGTTGCTTAAGATAGAAAATTTTGGCCAACTCAGAAGGGCACCACTTGAGTTCTCTACTCCTCCTTCCTTACGTCACTTCTCTCTTTCCTTCATTTTTGCTTTCATGGAATTGAACTTCCTAACAAAGTATTGGTGCCTTAAATTTATTGCTATGGGTTTATGCCCATTTTCATTCTACGTTTCTGTAATTTTTCTTCAGGGACATAAAATGAGAGGACTCTAGAGGGACAGTAGAAAACTCTGTAATGAGTCTGTCATTCTGAACAGCATGACCAATGTCACCATTTTAGAAACTATGATTGCTACACTGGGTAGCAGGTATATGCATTTGGAGCCAAGGCAAGAGCAGTTTTCTTTTCTTCTTCCCTTTAAGAGATGTATTTATTTATTTTGAGGGGGTGAGGGGCAGAGGGAATGGGAGGCAGACGGAGAACATCTCCAGCAGATTCCCCACCTAGTGGGGAGCCTGACGTGGGGCTACATCTCACAACCCTGGGATCAAGACCTGAGCCGAAACCAAGAGTCAGGTGCTTATTACTGAGCCATCCAGAGCCCTGGCAAGAATAATTTTCATTCATGCATTTATTTAATAAGTATTTTTGTGTGTGTTGTAAGTCAGATGGCTGGATTCATAAATAAAGGACAAACTCCCACCCTCAAAGAGATTATTTCCAATGGAAATACATATATTTTCTGAACAAATGCTCTGGTAACTTCTCAGTCATGACATACCTTTCACGCACTTTAATTTTTGTCAAAATTCTTCCCAGAGCCTCCATTCTGTCTCTACTTCTTGGAGCTGCATAACCTGAAGGCTGGCCTTTGAAGCTGGCAGCAGAGCCACAATTTCCTTTTCTTTCTTTTTTTTTTTTTTTTTAGCTTCTCTCTCTGCCATGGCTGAGGAATGGCTGTTCATAACCGGGGCTGAGAACGGTGCCAAAGGGAAAGTAACATTATGCTCTGGATCCTTCTTCTCAACTTACTAAGCTATTGCATCCACTTCCTTACATGCTTCTCACGACTCAGGAGGCAAACGGAGCTGGTTGTTGTGTGTTCAGTGTGCAGAGGAGGAAAGGGAGGCCCCCGCAAGAGGGACTGTCTGGCTCCAGGGTCCTAAATGCAAAATCAGGTCAAGTATCCCAGGATCACCTCCCAGGCCATCTCCCCCCCGCCCCCCACCCAATGGCATGTCGGTGGAGTTGCGAGGCCCAGGTGAGGGATGCGAAGACAGCACAGCAGTCTCCCTGTGCCTTGTTCTTGGCAGCCCGACGGGATGACCTCAGCTGTGCCCTGTGTTCAGAGATGAGTCTAGAATTTCCAGAACCCAAGGCAGGATGAAAGGACCAGGCTCAGAAGGAAGAAGGAGGTGGATCCAGGGATCAGATCGCTCTGTTTTCTTGCAGACCCCGGTATGGCAGCTTGGACCCCGATCAGTCCTTGCTCTGGGCCCTGCTTCCTCCGCCTCCGGCTGTCACCTGCCTGGAGGCTTGTGGCAAGCACCCAGGATCGCATCGCTCCCATCCATGTGGGTGCCCACCCCCCAACCCGCTGCCTCAGGCCTGCCCCATGCCGCAGGGACACCTGAGACACATGTAGTCAGTCGGACCAGGGGTGAATCGGCGTGCACCCCCAATCTGAAACCTGGCTTCGGTCTTCTTTATGTGACCTCAGCCCTGTCATTTCTTTTCTTCTTTAACTGCTGCACTGGCTTCTGACCTCAGGCCCTGACACGCTCGCATCCCCCCAAGCAGAGTGCGGATTCCAGGGCCAGGCTTGGGCTCCATCGTGGGAAGCGCACGCGGGTCACACCAGCGAAGTCGGCGTGTGCAGCGGGGGACAAGGCATGTGCAAGGAGGAGCAACGGGCCGGCACCACGACGGAGCAGGTCCCCGGGGCAGGAGGGTGGCTCCGGGAACTAACCCTGACCGGCCAGGTGTGCCTGGCTCAGCCGCAGGCCTCAGCTCGCCCGGCTGGCCTGTCCGCGAGCCAGTGGACCCCAGGTTCGAAGCCCCGGAGGGGGAGTCCGATCTGTGCAGCCTCGGGTCCCCGAGTTGGGGCCGGGCTGGGACACAGCTTGGCCACCGGTGCCCCCGAGGCTGCGCACAGCTGGTGCACAGAGGGCTCGCCCCCGAGGCATTTCCAGCGATCACCTGAAAACAAGGGCAGGTGCGCTGTCATCCCTCGGTCTGCACGATCTGCACCATCTGCACCATCTGCGCCATCTGCACCATCTGCACGATCCTTCGGCAGCAGTGATGAGCTGGGGTCAGAAAACCCACTTGAATGTCGGCCTTCGCTACTCTGCTACCAGCTGCAGGTGGCTGGGCCCCGAGGCTAAGAAGCCTGCGTAGACGATGACTCCGGCTCCTCCTGCTGGGTCGCCCAGGTCGCGGCCACAGGGCCACCAGGGTCAGACCCCAGGCCGCCGCCCGCCTCTCAGGCTGCCCCCTTGCGCTCCGGGGCCCTGGCCTTCCCGTGTCCGGGCCATCCCGGTCCATCGATGGCGCTTCGGGCCCCCAACTTCCCCATGAAGGCCTTTCTTAGCTTTTCACTAATAACCAATAAGGGAGCTTCTGGCCTCTCTGGTTCCTGTCCCCAGGGAACCTCACCCACGGTGACAGCGCCGGCCTCGCTCTTCCCACCCCGGGAATCGGGAACGAGACCCTTAAAATGCCTCTATCAGCGCTATGTGCTGGGTTTATCCCGGACAGACGGGGAGCTGGTGCTGAGGACAAGGTCGAGGCCAGCCCCAGCCCCGCTGCTTCGCTCGGGCAGTGTCGCTGCCGACAGTCGGTCACGCCTCGGTTCTTCCGCCACTTCCGTAGCGGGATCCGCTCCGCCCGTTGCCACGAGCCGAATGAACGCTCACTCTGCATCCCCAGAAAATGTTCCTCTTTTTATTTTTTTTATTTTTATTTATTTATGACAGTCACAGAGAGAGAGAGAGAGAGAGAGAGAGGCAGAGACACAGGCAGAGGGAGAAGCAGGCTCCAGGCACCGGGAGCCCGACGTGGGATTCGATCCCGGGTCTCCAGGATCGCGCCCTGGGCCAAAGGCAGGCGCCAAACCGCTGCGCCACCCAGGGATCCCCCTCTTTTTATTTTTATTTTTAACCTGGGCACGGAGTTACAGCCTGGTAGGAGGCCAAGATATCCAGGCAGACTCCCTGCCCCGCACGATCCCCCCCCCCCCCCCCCCCCCCCGGTTCAACTGAGCAGGGAAGGGAGCACCGGCACCAGGATCCAGAGGAGGGGACATCAGTCTTCCCCTGCTGCTCCCCAGCAAGCTATTCCCCAGTAGGAACAGTGACCAGCAGGTTAAGTAGCTCCCCCACTCCTGCAGCCCAGCTCCCCAAGACTCCTCACTTGGGGGCACAAAGCCCCCCCCCACCCCCTACACACAAGCCCTTACATGAGCTGGACTTTTCTCCCACCAGTCTTAGCACCCATCTGTCGCTTCCCAGCCACGCAGAGAAAGTCGCTCTGGGTCTTGGATGCACCAATGCACAGAGGCTGTGGGACACCTGTTCCTGCTGTTTTGCCCCTGGAGCGCTGCCCCCCCCCCCCCCGCCCCCAGATCCATGAAGATCCCTGCCATTTAGAGCTCACCCGGAACACCACGGCTTCAGCGAGGTCTCCCATGAACCCCGTCCAAATGAATGGGGTTTCCACGTTTCTACAGCATCACTCCACCTCGCTTCTTTCAAACTACCTGAAATCTTCTCGCTTATTTGTTTACTTTTTGCATTTCTGCTTTCCCCTGACTAGAATTTTCCTAAGGATTGTTACTGTATGATGGGCTTTAGTGTGGGAAAGTAACAGTCGCTAATATTTGACATTGTTAATAAATAATCTATGAATCTCATGTCTTTATCAAAAACCCTTTTCCAGATCCCTCTAAGTTATCACAGAAACCAATTAAACAAAATTTATGAATTTAGCCAAGTAAATTTCCCCCAATTTTAAAATATTGTTTACCAAAAAGTACTTCTAAATACTTTACATTCTAGGTGGCTTTCAATGTTTTCAACACCTTTAACAATGGGCAACACACTATTACAAGGATTACAAAATTAATGAATAGATTTTATCTAAAACCAGGAATAAAAGTGTCCTACATTATCTTTATCCTTATCCTTCTTGTTTAATGTTTTCTTAGCCTTCCATTAAACCCCCTTCATGAGGTTCCAATAATCTTACCAGATCTTTAAAAAAATAGAATCATTTCAGACAAACTAGGTTTTGGATATAGGTTATAAAGAGTTTAATTCTGGTTGAAACGTGACTCTGGTTGAGCAGTCTAAGGTAATCTCCAGGCTGCTTACCCAATAGGAAATTCCTTTGTACACTAGAATTCTGATTATCACCACTTGAGACTTTTAATTTTTTTCTTTAGTCAAGTTTTAATGTTCTGAGACTTGGTAGCTTTCCAAGAAGTAAGAAACTCTTTTAACTTTGATCCTATCCATTGCCCTGTCATGTTGATGTATTAGTGTGTTTGTTAGCCCTATTAAAATCTTATATATTTCTTATTAGTATTTTATTATAATTAGTTAGACCATCAAGAATTGTCAGCTCCTAGGAGATGAGGGATTGTGTCCGCATAGTCAGCATTACTCTTTTGTACATTTGGTTAATTTATCATTTTAGAACACTCTGTTGAACCCTCCTTTTACTTGATTATTGTGTGTGACCACTGAAGCTGATTAGCTGTGGACACCCTTTGAATCTGATTAATTATATGTGCTGATCAGGTCTTCCTTTTCTTGCTACTGAATCTACTTTTGCTGGGATAGCTTGGCTTTCTTACGTACTCTGTGTTGATCAAAGAAAGTATGTACCTAAACGTTATAGACAGATATCTAACTCTTTTGTAAAGTAACAATTCCTTATATTTATATATTAACAATTCCTTATGTATTCAGATCAATAAAATGTTAAGCATATTCTAATATATTCACTTTTCTGGCATATTTTACCACCCTTTAGGAATCTTATATAAACTTTTCTTGTTTATTAGGAATTTAACTTGTAGATTTTCTTAGATTCAATCTGCTTGGTTTACTACAATTAACAGTTACCACTAATCTTGGTTTAATGATCAAAATGCAAAAATTTGATGAATAAGGGCCCCTGTAATTTGTCTTCCTTTATTTCAGCACTTTGCCTGACATTTTTCAAAGCATGCTTGTGTCTAGCCATACTCTTTGGAGTTCAACTTCCTCAACAGAATTAGTAGCAACAAATAAATGTCCTAGGTCCATACTGATTTCTTTTTCTGCCCTAAAATTTGGAATCACCTACTTTTCAAGGAGTCTTCATGCAGGTACCCTATGAATGTGTAGATTAGAGACCAGAATATGGATGCTAGAGGGTTGTAATGAAATTTGGGTCCCTTACAATAGTGACAAAGTTGGGATGGATGTCCTCTCAACATGTCACAGGGCTCTACTATTACACACAGAGACACCCACACATGTAATGTGAATGTACACAACTGTATATGATAGAGCACATCCATTAGAAAGAAAAAAAATTATAAAAGCATAAAACCATGCTTTTCAAACATTCAGAGGTGGAAGACTCTGGGAAGATGGTGGCAGAGTTTTTTAATTTCCTAAAATCTTCTCATATGATCAGGTATGGGAACCAGGACAGCAAAACCCAAACACACGGACATCTCCCACTAACCTAAAACCGGATTAACTTTAAACCCTAAAATAGAGCTGGTGAAGACCCACCACCCTCACGACCGAGAAAACACATGGTGGCAGCAACAATGTGGAAAAGAGGCATGGGAAAGGCAGAGAAGGTTCTGATAGCCCCAAAGCTGAAAAATATCCAAACTACCAGCAGGTACTCCCTGGTAAACTCGTCAGGAAAATTCGAGGCTAGCAGCAGAAACTGGGGGGCAGGCAATGGTGAGACCTCAAATCACAGTGTGAGGTGTAGGACCATGGTGTGCATCATGGTGCTGGAAGATCTGGACTTCATCAACACTTGATAATGATCAAGTGCGATTCCCTTCCAGTATCAAATCCTGTGACATGTAAAAAGTGCCAAGAGTAGAGCTCCAACAGGAAAAAAGGAAAGACAAAGCTCAGAGGATCATCGGGGAGAAGGCACCAGAGTTGGCAGATTTCAAGAAAATACCAACTTTTCTTTTTGAATACATTTTGAAAATTATAGAAGGAGATCTCGAGCCATGAATCTAGGGAAGCTTTCCCGATTCCTCCCTTTCTGATACAGGGACATGCATAACCCATGAAAATTATAACAGGAAAGGGTTTTTATAATGAGAAAGCAAAAAAATGGAGCCAAATAATCTTACAGATAACGGTAGACAGGATGATCTAAACATAAAAACCGATGAAAACTGTGACCACATTTTTTTAAAGTGAGATAAAGTCATTTAAGCAAACGTTAATAGCTCTGAACCAGCAGAAATCTTAATTCTAAAAAACTCAGAAAGAAACTAACTGGAGACAAGAGAAAGGAATATGAAGATCTGGAATTTGAGCTCACAGGATGTAGAATATGATTAATAAAACAAAAAGTCATTCTAGAATTGAGGAAGAAAGTGGAAAGAACACAAGAGGGAATCAGTGAAGATAATGAATGCCTTGAGATACATGGGAAGGACAAAATAAAAAAATCAAAAAGAAATAAAGCACTGAAAAGTATTTGAGGGACATGGGAGTTATAGGCAAACAAGAAGCAAAGGAGAGGTAAAAGAACAGTGCGTGAGAATGCACGCTGGAAAATATAAATCGAGAGACCTTTTCAGAAACAAAAGGTGGCTTGAAACTACATGTTGGAAGGGCAACTGTGTTCCTGCTTATGGAACAGCTAATTCTAGTCTCTTTCTTGGAACACTTTGCCAAATGCAGTCAATAGAAACTAAGACTTGCTACTGACATTTTGTCTTCCGACTTCTTGCCCCGAAGGCTTCAATTCTAATAGGCACATTCACTGCCTTTTCATTTTTTTTCTTCTGGTGACAATTTTAGTCTGTTTTGCTCTGGCCACGCTATGCATCTCCATTCATACAGTTTTCTCACTGACACAGTTTTCTCACAGAAAAGTTTTCCCACTGACCACAGTCCAACCCCCACCCCAATGCCACATATTCTTTACTGGAGCACTCTCATCCTGGTACTAATCTTGAATGAGCTAGGGTATGCTGTGCCTGCAAACAATCCCATAAGCTGAGTGGTTTAAATGAGAATCTCAGTGGCTTTTGCTCCACCACCCCCTCCCTCCACCCTTCCAGGAGGGCCGGAGGCTCTGCTTCATGCTTTTCTTATTCTAGGACCCAGACTGCCATCTAGATCCTTGCCGGTAGTCATGACCAAGGAAGGGAAAGAGAGTTTCTGAGGACCTTGGATCAACAATTAACTGTGAACAGTTTGAAAGTGACTCATGCCTTATTGAGAACTCATTTTATAAGAACTAGTAATATGGCCCCATCCAAACATGAGGGGGCCAGGAAATATCCTACAACTGGAAGGAGGATGAAACAGAAGTATTTATCAAAGAGCACCAAACATTTTCAGCACAAATTGGAACAGATGTGATTACATACTTCGCTCCTCTCAGCTAATAGTACACTCATTCATTCATTCATCCATTCATTCATTCTCTACACCCAATGTGGGGCTCAAACTCATGACCCTGAGATCAAGAGTTGCATGCTTTTCTGACTGAGCCAGCCAGGCTCCCCACCTAATGATAATTTAGAATTTGTCCTGTCTGCACCTGTTGACATCCTTTTTCACAGCTGCAGAGTAATCCATTATACAACTGTCATCATAATTTATTTAGCCTTTCTGTCACTGAGGAGTATTTAGAATATTTTGCTATAAACATTGCTATATCGAATATCTTTGTACATAAATCTCTTTGCATAACTGGAAGTATATCAGGATGTGGGAAAGAAAGGTCAGCCCCTGACTTCACTTAGGGAAAGGCTTCAGTGATGTTGGAAGCTAGCCTGGCACTCGCAGCAAGGCCATGCTGGTCTCCTGTTGGACATACACAATGTCATGGAGCACCAGCATTATACAGTCACTCTGAGACCCCGATAAAATTTGTCAGAACCAGACCACTTCATAATTTTGTGCAAGCACAGACAAAGCAAGGTCAACTCCACGAACATATGAAATACCAAACATCTCCTCTTCCACTTAGTAAGACTGACTGCTTTTTTGTTCTTTTTTTTTTTTTTAAACAAATTACAACTTTGGCCTCATTCTAGTCTCATCTCCCTCTAGAAAAGGCTAATTAAGATATTCAATCACAGATTGTCCTGGCTTAGTGGAAGAACCCAATCCAGATTGAAGCCCCACTTCCTTGGACATTCCCCCAGATCATCCATCAGAGCCCAAATCCCACAATAGATTGTTAGAAATGCGCCCCTCTACCTGAGGCACCTCCAGTTCTCTGTGGTAGTGTTCTATCTTGCTGGGATGAGTAATAAATCCAACAGAACTATAGTTGTGTTCCTGGTACTTTCTGACTGATGGGCATTGACAGATATAATCCTTGAAGTCAAATCGCATAGCCATGAGGTAGTATGTTTTCATTTTGAGTGATACTGCCAATCACCCTGGAAAAAGATTATGCCAATTTATCATCCCATCAAAAATGCAAGAAGAAGTCTGTTTCCTAACAGCTTTGCCACCTTGTAGCACAGCAATTTGTTAATCTCCGTGGTAATCTGTTATGTGAAGAATAATGTCTGCTTCTTTCGATTTACATTTCTAAAATTATAACTGAAGTTGAGCATCCTTTCATATTTTAAGCCAGTTTTTTCTATTAATAACCTACGCTCAGTTTCTTATTGGGTTTATCTTTCCTTTTGATTTGCAAGAGCTCTTTAAACATTAAGGGTATTATTTCTTTGTGCACCACATGAGTTGTAAGTAGGTTACAAGTTTGTTACCGGTCTTATTTTTTATTTATTTTTTTATTTATGATAGTCACAGAGAGAGAGAGAGGCAGAGACACAGGCAGAGGGAGAAGCAGGCTCCATGCCCTGGGAGCCCGACGTGGGATTCGATCCTGGGTCTCCAGGATCGCGCCCTGGGCCAAAGGCAGGCGCCAAACCGCTGCGCCACCCAGGGATCCCCATCTGGTCTTCTTTTTAATAGAACTATGTTATTGTAGACACGTAGAATTTTAAAATTTCACGTAGTTAAATTTATCTAGTTTCTCCTTTATGGCTTCTGGGTTTCGTGTGTTAACTAGAAAGACCTTGCTCACTTTGAAATGAGAAAAATAAAAGTCCTCCCATGCTTTCTTCTAGGATTTTCACTTTGGATATTTTTTGTTCTTGTATGTTAGGCCCCTGTAGCAATTGTCTTTGATCCTCAGACCTCCTATATTGAAAATTTCACATTTAGTAGCTTAGTTCTTTTCTTACATTCCCCCCCCCCCCGCCCCCTACTAATTTGGTATTTAATTTTCCTTTTCCCCCTTATCTGATGGATAACTATTGCTTGTGACTCTGAATCCATTTCCCTTTCTATACAGCAGTAATCCCTAAAGAAAATATCGTGAAACTACCCTTTGCCAATCTCGGCTATGTGTCATTGGATAGAGTTGTTCCAGGGGAGCCTCTAAAACTCTAAATGGCTTAAGTTAAATGCTGATTCCATCTCCTGGCCATAGTAGTCCAAGGTAGGGCCCCCAACATCATAGGAAGTGATTACATACAAAAAGACACTTTTTGCCCCATTTGGAAAGAGACATTTACTCTCTCTTCTGCAGGAGGTAAAGGACTTCTTTTTATCTTAGCATGACGTGAAGATTCTAACAAATAAGCCTGAATCTACTGTGGGTCTCCATGTGGAGCCCGAGGATAAAGCAGAAAACTTAGAAGGCCAAGGGAAGAAATGGAGAGAAATGATGTTGACATCATTGAATTGCTAGATACAGCCCTGCCTGAAGTTAGTCTTACATGTGGATTTTTCACTTAAAATATCTCCCTCTATAAAAAGCCAATTGGAGGTGACTATGTGCAAATAAAAAGTTTAAAAAATAAAAATAAAGAGCCAATCAGAGTTGAATTTTCTGTCACTTGAAACCAAAGTTCTTCTGACAATTACTTTTTTTCTTTTTCTGTTTCTTGCTTGACATTTCTAACAATTCTGTCTTCTAGCTTCATTTCACTCTAAGCCAGATATTGCACCTGGTGATTCTGGCTCATAGCTACTTTTCTTTCAGCCTGCACAGCAAAGGCCTAGGAATATATTCTTCCCTTTAATTTGAATTAGTTGCCAACATTTAAAAATTGAAAAGAATTTCCATTAATATGCAGATTTGCTAACACTGGACCTACAGTTCCAATTGGCTAGAATTAAATAGCAGCCATGATACCGAGATGAGTCACGGCTCCACTTTTCATAGTCTCTATACTTCTGGCGCCTTCCACTGGGCACATGGCCCTTGAATATTTTCCTGTCCAGTCTTGGCTTTTGAGTTCACAAGGCTGATCTACAGTATGGTAGATAATAGGGATGAAGAATAAGGTGGAGGATCCAGGCTTGTTTCCATGTCGAGTAAGAACACAACAACCCCGATAGGACATCTTCACTACTTTGACTAATCTCTACTTGTCTTTCTTCAAAGTATTCAGTGAATTGCCATTCCCACAGGGAGTACTTAATAAAAAATTAATTGAAAAATTAAGAATTACTTTTCCAAAACTGATGAAATGGAAAGGCAGTTAAAATAAGAAGGCTTAACATTATTTTCTTCTGCTTAATTTGATACATTATATATGCATAAAAACCCATCTCATAATTGAATGCTACTTTAATGAATGTGCTAATGGTGGCGTAAAGCTTTTTAAATTTAAAAAGATCTAAAAATATCAATCCATTCTTCTCTCCAACACATTCTACTTTATATAAATCCAGCTTGACTGAGTCTAAATGACACTCAGTGGCACACTTTAGTTCTTTGTAAGAGGCTGTACTAACAAGCAAACATAATTGCAAGATGTTATCAGTCCTTCCAAGCAATAGAATGAAATCAGTCCTAAGGCAGGTGACATGTCTGGGAAGACTGTTTGCCCTAAGTCAAAGGGGACAGATATTATCTAAGAGAGTCTGGATTCTGCACTGGTAAACGAGCAGGAACCTTGACTCCTGGTGGATTACAGCCAGCAGTTGTAAGAACAGTGTTAACACATATAAGAGCTTCTTCCTCCTCCTCCTCCTCCTCCTCTTCTTTTTCTTTCTTTCTTCTTTCTTTCTTTCTTTCTTTCTTTCTTTCTTTCTTTCTTTCTTTCTTTCTTTCTTTCTTTTTCTTCTTCTTTCTTCTTCTTCTTCTTCTTCTTCTTCTTCTTCTTCTTCTTCTTCTTCTTCTTCATAAAAATCAATCACACTTAAAACTTCGTTTTGATATGATACAGGCATTCAAACAATATGTATATCTAGTAAGTATTTTTAATACATACGCTCTAACATTAACTGTGAAAATGCACTTTAATAAATATTCTATAAATATTTGATAAATGTCACTCATGTATTATTTTCTCAGAGGAAAGCTATATGATTCTTTGTGTTAAGCTTCAAGTTAAAGCCTATAGATTCTGTTTAGTGTTCAAAATCCCATCCTGCATGTCACTGATGAGTTTGAATATGGAGTTGTGAATGATGATGAGGAAAAGTTAAATCAAAGGCTATGGAGTCATGCTAATGCATGCCAACATGGACTCCTTATTATGCACCAGGCACAGTATGAAAAACTCTACGTGCGTTTCTCACGGAGTCTTTACAACACATCTTTATTATTCTTATTTTACTTGCCCTAAGACTGTAGAAAGTTTCAAAATGTTCTTTTGTCATAGGGGCAGGTGGTCACTCTCATAAGGATCCCAGCCCAGAGATCAACAGGGAGATTATTTGTGACAAGAGTACAAGCAAGAGATATAGTTATGCACCAGGTTATTAGTAGCGTGTTACTTTCTCTAGCATTTCCCTTTGGTTGCCCATTTAGTCCAGTCTCTCACAGACTAGATGACCATCGGAATAACACAGTCACCAGGCACAGCGGGGTCATGACCTACTGTTATTATTATTATTATTATACTGTATCCCTACTGTTAGAGAGTAACTTTGTTAGAGTCTAAATAGAGTCCCTGCAGGATATCAGAGGTACATATTTGTAGGGTTTTGAGATCTGGGCCCCAGTGGTTTACTCCTAGTCTTTCAAGGCAAGGATCTGTTTGGTGTTGGGAAAAGTTCATGATCTAAAGGAGTTCAACATTGGCGGTCACAGAGAGGTGATGATCTTGAAGGGATTCTTGATGAGTAAACAATTATGTCATCTGCAAGCAGCTTACCCAGATAAGCAATCTATTGTCCCGAGAAAGGGATAGTTGAATAGTTTGTTTTTCCAAATGAATTTTCTGGAAGTAAGTTGAAGAGTAGCAGAATGTGCCGGTCCAAGGTATGCCTGTTTGGCTTAAGAATTACTTGGGGCTAAAAAAAAAAAAGAATTACTTGGGGCTGATTATTTTTTAAAAAAGGAAGACACAGCAGGAGCTCTGAAAAACAGAGTAGAAGTTACACTTTTGTAAAGAAAAACTACACTTACAAAGGAAATTTATTCTGGGGGAAGGAAACTATTCCAGGGAGAGAGTTATTACCAGAGACAACCTTTTTACTGAGAAACTTCTCCACGTGGCAGGACAACTTTGTTTGCCAAACAGATGTTCTAAACCTCCTGTGGGTGAATTGACTTCCCCCTTTGAAGCCCCAGAATCCTCGCCCTTTCCTTAGCTCAGGATGGTATGTTAACCTCAGTTAATCTGGCTGCCTTTTGAATCTCATATTTTTGTGGTGCTCCCATAATGTATGTAGGTAATTGTTCGGTTTTGTTTTGTTCCTGTTAATCTGTCTCCTGCAAAGAGTTCTCAGCCAAGAACTCAGAAGGTGGAGGAAAAATTAATTTTCCTCTCTTATTAAAGCAATGAAGTAATTTATTGGTCTATAGCCTTCTCTTTTGGGAAAAAAACAAAACAAAACAGGAAAGTCATATTGATATAGGCAACCTTAGTTCTGTTGAAATAATTTTCTAGGCCCAAGATGGAGCCACTCTTCCCTGGGATGCCACATCAACAGTATTTAGATAACTTTCATGTCTCTGGAAATGCTCCATTTAACCAGAAACACAATATATCCAGTCAGCAAATGCCAAGCCAATTCTGCTCTACGCTTATAACCTTGACCTTTATTTATTTTCTACTTTTCTCTCCTTGTTTCTTATTCTTTCCCCTGTAAAAGCTTGCCACTTTCTCTCACTTGCTGTTCTCCAGGGGGCTGTCCACTTCATGAAGTGTTAAATAAAGTTTGTTTGTAACACCTAATTATCTTCTTTCATCATTTTTTCGTATTTCTTAGTTTTGGTAGTAAAGTTATGGATGACACGTAGTACTATTTTTCAGGGACATATGAAGATATTTGGAGAGAAAAACTGGAGCTATTGACTAAGCTAAGGCTTTGAAGTCACCGAGTCTTAGCTGTCATCCTTGGAGAATTGCTAAATTTCCTCATTTTTGAGCACTGAGATCAACCACATCAACATGATTTAACCATTTATTCCAGGTTAAAAACTTTTGTTCAGGAAGATAAGAATGTAAATGAACACATAATTTTACTTATTGCTTTTGGAAATTCTTGCAAACTAGATTTTCTGGGCAAAGAGTTTGCTTATTCTGGTGGACGATTCTTCTATCAGAACAGTAGGTCGCTTATCTGGACAAACAACTCACTTATCTGAACTTTATGATCAAGGTTCCTTTGAAATTTTCACCTTGCTGTGTCTTTCAGTTTTTAACTATGGTCATGAACTGTTCAATCCTCAATAAGTTTCCAGCCAGGAGAAAGCATGATAAACCACTTACTCTCAGACTCCAAACTGCATCAATTTCTTTCCCTAACCCCTCCTCCACCTTGTTAAGATAGTACTAGGACTATGTCAAAGTGGTGTTCTCTCTGACTGTAGTAAGTCTACTAGACTTAGGTTTATGTGATTAACCGGGTTATTTTCTTGGGAGTCAATAACTGTCATTTTGAAATAACAAGTATTGGGAAGGATGTGGAGAAAAGGGAACCCTCATACATTGTTGATGGGAATATAAATTGGTGCAGCCACTATAGAAAACAGAATGGCATTTCCTCAAAAGATTGCTATATTATCCAGCAATTCTGAGTATTTAGCTGAAGAAAACAGAAACATCGAGTCTATTCTTACTAACCCCCTGCTCATTGCAGCATTCTTTACTACAGCCAAAACATAGAAGCAACTAGAGTCCATTGATAGGTGAATGGATAAAGAAGATGTGTAGATATCTACAATGGGATAGTACTCAACCATAAAAAAGAATGAAATCTTGCCATTTGCAACAATGTGGATGGACCTAGATGGTATTGTACTAAGTGAAAGAAATTAGACAAAGAAAGAGAAATACCATACTATTTTATTTATATGTGGATTCTAAAAAACAAAACCAGTGAGAAAACAAAACAGAAGAGACTCATAGATATAGGAAACCAGCTGTTGCTTACCGGACATGGGACTGGTTGGAGAAAAGGCAAAACAGGTGAAGAGAATTAAGAAGTATCAACTTCCAGTTATAAAACTAGTAAGTCATATATGATGCAATATACAGCATAGGGAATATTGTCAATAATATTACGACAACTTTGTATGGTGACACATGGTAACTAGACTTGTTGTGGAGATCATTTTGTGATGTATAAAAATAGTGAATCACTATGATGTACACTTAAAACTAACAGAATGCTCTATGTTAGTTATAGTTCAATAAAAAATAATCATTATCATCTTAAACAGAATGATAATATCTTCCACTTTGGTTATAAAGATTAGAATATATACATATAAAAGTACTAAGCATAGTGTCTGGCATATTCAAGGACTCTTTAAATGGTTTGCATTATTACTATTATAGGTAAGTTTTAGAAAGATTTTATCCTGCTCAGCAGCCTAATACCAGCAAAGATATCTTTTCCCAAGTATAAACGTTATATTTCTGAAAATCCCTTTGGCAGAATTAAAGGATTTAAGAATATAAGATGTTAATTTAAAAAAGGGTAGGGTCTTAGGAGATTACATGTGAATACATGAAGGTCCTTAAGACGCTTTTTTACATTTGCCAAAATATAATAACAACGACAGCATATATAGTGCATGCACTAAAAAACCTCAATTTTCTAATCACTTGGTAGAGCCTCCATCCTGAGCCATCTTGCTACTCTGAACTAACTAGGAGCCCACCATAAGTCACCTCATTACCATAAAATATCATCTATGGTCTGAGGGAGCCACCATGAATAGCAAAGAGGCTCCTGTCAGTTGGGAAATTCCAGGGGTTTAGAGGTTACACACCAGGAGCACCGGCAAAGGTCAGGCTTTCTTTGGGTAAAGTTAATTCTACACTATTTAAATGCATCACACTAATATTTATAAATCAGTGACCATCTATAATGTGGCAAGCACTTTATATATTATCTCCAGTTCTCACTAGGATTGGTATGATGATGCGTTATAAATCACATTTTAATAGCTAAGAATGAAAGTGCGTTACCCAAGACTAAAATCTAGTGCCTATCGGGGTCTATAATTAGAATCTGAATTAGCTTCAAAAACCACATACCCTTTGGGCACTTGGGTGGCTCAGTGGTTGAGCATCTGCCTTTGGCCCAGGCTGTGATCCCGGGGTCCTGGGATCGAGTCCCACATTGGGTTCCCTGTATGGAGCCTGCTTCTCCCTCTGCCTGTGTCTCTGCCTCTCTTTCTCTTTCTCTGCGTCTCTCATGAATAAATGAATTAAAAAAATATATTTTTATATTTGTATTTATATTATATATTTTATATTATATATTTATATTTATATATTTTTAAGTCACATACCCTTCCTGTCTCTAGCTTCTTTTTACTGTCAACAAATATAAATAAATACTATGGTATTCATAGTATTTCACTTAATACCATGGTCCCTACTCCAACATCTCTATGGCTGCTCACCCAAACAAATATTCAATATCTTTTTTTTAAGTAAAAATAACTAAGTTATATTCCTTAGATAAGAACTTAAAGTGACAGCAATACTCTCTATTTTTTCAGGCAAGGAAAATTAAAATTTAAGGGATACATATTCTAGTATCCTCTGATTATAAGGAACAGAAAACACTTTTGAATAACTTGCAAATAAGTTTTTGGAAGCATATGAAGTAATTCATAGAATTAAAGGAGAGGCCAAGAAACCAAATATTAAAATTTCCCTGGCAGAGGAGCCAATTTACAAGTTTGAGATATGTCCCTAACTCTCAATAGTCATAACCAGTCTTCACGGACAGGAAGAAGGATAATTCCCCACAGAAAAATCAAAGTACTGCTATTGTAAGAAGGAGGAATGTAAGCTTAAGAGAAGAGAGAAAGAGATTTCCAGACCGAGGGGAATTAGTGATAGGGGAAATGCATACATATGAATAAGTAGAAGAAAGACATTAGTCAAAATCTCCATGGAAAGTTTGAGAAAAAAAAAAAAAACCCTCACTTTTCTGTACACAGAATTTCTGTACACAGAAGGGAAGATTTGACAATATTAGGTTTGTGGCAGCAGAAAAATTTACTTAGATAAATGAAGTCCTGAATCATTAAAATACACCAAAAACTTGAACTGGTTTATCTGATTTTTCCACAGTGCCTTAGATATAAAACAGTGTCAGCAGAAATAGCACGAAAAAGAGATTGCATCACATGGCTCCTAATAAATATACATCTACACAAAAGCGGGATGTTGCTGTGGAAAATGCAGCTGTGAGACATCCCCACCTGCACCCCCCTACCTCCCCACCCCTGCCAATTCCCATTTTCACCAAGATTGTTGTCCCATGTGGTGGATTTATTATAAAAATGTGCCCATTTCCATCCCTCTCTATGTCCACGCTGCTTGAGATGGGATTCTCTAGTGTCTCCATGAAGTCCTGAGGTTTGCCAGACTCTGGGCTAGCCCTATGACTGGCCATATTTAGCCCTATTTAGTGGCCTAAGCCACAGAACTCCAGTTCTGAGCCTAGGTTTCAGGTGGCCTTGTCCACTTCTGCTTGCTGTCTTGGGTCCCTGCCACAAGAGCGAGAACATGTTGCGTTGGCCTGTTAATAGGAAGTGAGGAGAGCTTAAGAGGTGAACAGAATCGTCCTTGCAGAGGCCGTCCTAGAAGAGCCAGCCACTGGCTGCTCCTCTGCAGGCCGCAGAAGCCCTCACAAGCCCGGCTCAGCTTAACAGAGCCTGGCTGAGCTCTGCAATACTCCAGCGAACCCATGTGCTCCCAAGTCAAAATAAATGTTTATTGGTGTATGTTCCTCTGAAGTGTTGTGTTTGTTTTTTATACAACATTATCATGGCAAAGTGTAAGTGGTTTGCTTTCTGCTAGATAACATCCACTGAGAGGCTGGAATCAGAGACTCCTGAAAAAATCAGAGGCTTTTCCTCTTGCCAATCTCCACAAATAAATAAGGAATGAGAACTGAATCATACGATTTAATCATCCTGTTTCAAGAGGCATTAAGAGGAGCACAAGCGAACAGAGCAACTGCATTTTATTTTATTTTATTTTTTATTTTTATTTTTTTTTTTAGCAACTGCATTTTAGAAAACCAACTTTCCTATACAAACACATAACCGCAGCCTGAATTTACTTGATAATCATTAACTTTCCTCTTTACTTTGTGGCCACCAAGATCCAGACACAATGTCCACCTGGAATAAAAGTACTCATTAGTAGGTATCTTAAAAACATAGAGCTGTGAGCGACTTTTTAAACAAGTGGCTTTCATTTTAAATGATTTGCTTTTATGCTAACTATAAAAATTATTCCTTTCCAACCCAGACAGCAAGCCAAAAGTATCTCCTTAAGCTTGGAAAATTACTTTCCCTGAAATTAAAGAAAACCTCAAGAAAACAAAGAAGTATATAACTTGAAATCAGAGCTGAGAATGAACCCTTCACATTTTCCAGGTGAGATTTATTAATGTAGCCGGCACGCCGACGGGGCACTCAGAACCATGCAAGGCACCCACGCACTTCTGCACCACGCTTCTTTATCTTGGACTCTGCTCTTTTTAGGTCCCTTCCAGAGCAGAAGTTGTTTAGCCCCTCTATCTATGACCGAATCAAACGGCACCCTTGCATGTACATCTTTTCTGTTTTTATTTTACAGCTCTATGTTTTTAAAATCTCAGAGATTTTGAGTCTCTTTCTTTTCTATGTCTCTCCGAACCTCCATCTCTTCCTTAAATGAGTCAGACAATTTTAAAAGGGAATGAGTAACCGCTCTGAAGGAAGGGATAAAAATACCCAGCTTCCAAGTGCCTGTTACCCGAATGGACACTCTATGGGATGCTACTTTTTCTCTTTACTCCACATGATGGCAACTTTTGATAACAGGTTAATACATGATCCTTTGAAACCAGATTATATTCTTGATAGGCTACAAGGAAAGGAGTCAATTTCCTGAAAGCAACTAGATGACATCTTTCTCTTTGAATGCTATGATAGCAAGCTTTTTAATTATGAACTTTCCCTTGTAGTTTCATACCCTTATCAAATAATTATTTTCCACTCATTTCATAGAACAGTCTTCCCAAAGGGCTGAATTTGTTAATCCACATTTCATACAAAGCTATTTTGTTTTGTTCACTTACATGTTTCAAAGAAAGGACAGGATTGCAAAATATACCCTGTGCCCCAAAGCAGTGATGAAAATGACAGGCTTTTGGGAATGGGGGCAAAATACTGGTATATTGAAACAAAAATACAGAGATGTTCCAAAGAGATGACAGTGAGAACTTTTAAGAGCAAACCGATAGTTTATACCTATTAAGGTATAAATATGACTCAAGACTATCTGAATGGGGATTTGGGAAAGTAATGACAATTAAAAGGAGATACACAGATTTTTGTGTAGAAAAGGAGATCTTGGACAAGAAGATGTGGTCTACGTATACAATGGAATATTACTCAGCCATTAGAAATGACAAATATCCACCATTTGCTTCAATGTAGATGGAACTGGAGGGTATTTTGCTGAGTGAAATAAGTCAATCAGAGAAGGACAAACATTATATGGTCTCATTCATTTGGGGAATATAAAAAATAGTGAAAGGGAATAAAGGGGAAAGGAGAGAAAATGAGTGGGAAATATCAGAAAGGGAGACAGAACATGAGAGACTCCTAACTCTGGGAAACGAACAAGGGGTGGTAGAGAGGGAGGTGGGTGGGGGGTGGGGGTGACTGGGTGACGGGCACTGAGGGGGACACTTGATGGGATGAGCACTAGGTGTTATTCTATATGTTGGCAGATTGAACACCAATAAAAAATAAATTTAAAAAAAAGAAAAAAAAAAAACAAAAGGAGATCTTGGGTTGAGGTGATCTTGCCTTGAAACATTTGTTATCCAAAGGTTTGGAATTTGGCGTGAGAAGGATGTTTTCAAGGAAGGCCTAAAATAGAAAAAGAGGACAAACAGAAGATTATATCTTGGCTCAGTCAAAAAAAATCAGAGTCTTGGGAACAGCTGGAGAGCTGATCCTAAATGCATAGATTGGAAAGCGATTTAAAACAAGACTGTCACCAGGACCCAGCCTGGGAAGAACGGCAATCACAGTCAAGCTTGTGGAAGAGCTACAGAGGCAGAGAAGAGAAGTGGTTTAAGGCCTTACGTGGGTAGTATCAGGCACCTATAGAAACCCACAGATGGGCTAATACTTGAACCCAGAACAGGCATCAGAAGGTAGACAGACTACCCCAAATCCCTTCATTTGCAGGGTAAACGGGAGTAGATATATGGTATATAAAATGCTTTAATTATGTGTCAAGAGAAATGGTATTAACCAGCTCCATGACCCTGTATAACTTGGATGCAGTTTCCTCACTTATAAAATAAAAAGTTTGTGTAATCTCATCCTTAGATCTCAGCTCTCATATTCAAGGAACCTGACACTCTCGCAAAATCCAAGTTTCATTTAACCTGTAGGCCCGTATTTCTCTATGAGGGGACGGGTATTTGACAATATCTGCAGGCACTTGGGTTATCATGACTTGGGGAATTCTACTGGCATAGAGTAGGTCCAGGTCGGGACGCTGCTAAATATTCTGCAATGAAGAGGGTGCCTCCTCCTTCCTCTGGGAAAAAATTACCGAGCCCACAATGTCAATAGTGCTGAGGTTGAGAAATTCTGCTCTAGACCAAAATCCCCTTGCATTCAATTCTTCTTGACTGAACAGTTCGTTCTATAGCTCACCTAAGAAGAAAATATCGGTGCAAGCATTCCATTAGAAAAAATAGTCATGGGCAGCCCCCGTGGCTCAGCGGTTTAGCGCTGCCTTCAGCCCAGGGCCTGATCCTGGAGACCGGGGATCGAGTCCCACATCCGGCTCCCTGCATGCAACCTGCTTCTGTCTCTGCCTCTCTCTCCATGTCTCTCATGAATAAATAAATAGTCTTTTTTAAAAAAGAAAAAATAGTCATAAATTGGGATCAGAGATTTCTAAAGGAAGAAAGCTAACACTCAAAAATATGCACCGAGATAAGAATGCTGTGACCATATTTATCATAGATTAGCAACGGAAAAAGAATTGTGTCCTTAATTCTCTAACGAAGACCTATTCAGCGATGGGAACAGATTTTGGTAGCCAGGAGATATAGATTCCAGTGTGTTTGGTCTGGCCCTGTCACCAACTAGTTGTAATAGGAGCAGGTCACTCAGTCACTGAGAGTTGGTGGTCAATGGTATAGAATTAATATCTGTTTTACCTTCCATGAGAGTTCCTACAGAAATCAAAGAAAGATCTGAAAGTGATTTGAGAAGAGTGTTTCACTATATAAAAAGCGATTTAGGCTTATGTTTGACATTATTTAAAGCATTTCTCAGCTAAGTCTCGCTATATGTGAAATTGAGCTCAATGAAAATTAAAATCCAACCTAGGAAGGCATACTATTAGCTATTATGCAAACTACAGAAAACAAAACAAGTTTGTGCACTAAGAGTGACAGTCTAGTTTAGGAAATGTATCAGCTACCTATTACCATAATAAACAATTATAAAAACCCAAGTGTCATATAGCATTAAGCATTTATTACTCATGTGTCTAGGATCAGCTGGGGTTAACCAGGTGTTTCTGCCTTGGCTTAGCTCACTGGGTAGCTGTCAACTAACCTAGGATGCTTGACTGGGGCCACTGGCTCTGTTCCACGTGCCTTTCACTCTTGTGTAGACTAGCCTTGAGTATGTTCTCTTGATAGAGGACAAGCTTCTGCGTACATCTTGTCTACTATCATTCTATTGCTCCAAGCGACTCATGTAGCAGAGCTCAGTGTCAAAGGGTGGGCACAACATTTCATCTACTGTGCGTGAACACTGCAAAGTTACATGGTAAAAGGATGTGGATCCAAGAAGTAGACAGGATTTGGGCCAATGATGTAATCGACATCAGGAAATAAACATGGTCCCTGGACTATAAGGAGTCACGTCCATACATGATGGAGAGGATTATGCACCCTCCAGATTTTCTGGATTTTGAGTTGGATGAGGTTTCTGATTACAACTCTGAGCTGACTTCCTTGAAGAGGTAAGGAGTTTGTCTCATGTGTAGGAAGAGGCGCATTCACAAGAAGAGGTGTATTCACGAATGTTTTTAGTAGTCAGAGGGGTGGGTGATGGAAAAGACAGCTGTTCATCAAAGTTTTGCTTCCTTTTCTCCCTACACCCGCATGAGAACATAGGACTTACTTTCTTCAGAGGATTATAAGCAGAAGCAATTGTGTCATTTCTAGGATTAGGTAGTTAAGAAGCAGGTATGTATCCCCTGTTTTTCCTTTTTCCAGGAGGCAAAGTACTTCAAGGCCCTAGGAGATGGTGGAGCTACAAGATGGATGGAAACTAAGTCCCTGAGTCTCCATACAGAGGAAGTCACTGCAAACCATCAATAACAGCATGGGACCAGTACATGAGTTTGAAATAATGGTTGTTTAAGCCACTAACATTTTCAGACGTATTTGTCGCATTAGTTAGTATTATCCTGACATTAATTTAATATAGCACTGTTAATCAATTTAAAATTTAAAAAATAATAGAATTGGTCTTAGAAGCTTCGTATAGCTTCTCACCCACACCTGAGAATTTAAATCACTAACACACACTCACCAAGTGAGTATCTCATCCACTTGAATATTTCCGGTGGTAGAAAGTTTACTAACTTCTGAGGCAATCATTTATCATTAAGAAAGTCCTGTTTATAGTAAAGCTTTCCCTGCTTCAAGTTGCATATCCTTATATGTCTACCCACTTATCCATTCTGGAATTATCAAGTTTCAGTTTATTTTCTCTTCTGAAAGGCAGATCTTTTATTATTTCAATTAAATCATGTCTTAAAGAAAATAAACTTTAAGCTATCTCTGGGAAACCCAGCAGCAGTATTTACATATCAAAGTTTCAATGTTCTTTGTGAGAGCCACCAGTGACACTAACTGTATGACAGGTTAACTTTTATTGTGTAGTTGAGAAAACAAAGACATTGAAAAAGTCTAATATACAGAAAGAAAGTCACAGGATAAGTCAGGGCAAAAACAAACCTTTGAGCTTTTCAAGGGTTTCCAACATAGTGGTAGAAAGAGACCACAAAGCCATTTTACAACTATACGGACTTTACTATGTTGGGATTTGATAACTTTTTGAGGTTTTTGTTCCACTAGTCTGACATGAAGAAGGATTTGTATTAACCAAGTCAACTAGAAAAATTTTTATGTAATTTCTAAGAAATTCTGTTTTTTTGAAGTCCTGTAACACCAACATCTTGTATCCATTATTTTTATTTATACTTTTCTCTCTTCCTTGAATATTGGTTCAATTATGCAAAGCTTCCAAGAGGAAAGCTTCATATTGAAAACTTCTGACCCCTTTGTGCATTTTTACTAACCAAATGTTCAAGATTTTTTTTTCCTTGCCCCTAACATGCTAGAACGTGGTAGATGGCGACCTCTACTGGTTCTCTGATAATGTAGGTAAAATCACCAACAAATTTCAGTAGAGTAGCCACATCTTCGTGTGATGCGTAAGGAAAAATTGCTAGCATGAATTGAAAAGCAAATGTTTAAGAAAAATAAGCAGATCTCTGCTGGTTTTAATACAGTTTCAAGTTCTATGTTCAATAATATATTTAGTTTAAGAAATGCATGTTGGGTTTTTACTACCTCCCCATCTGTGTTTTATTTATCTTCTGAGAATAAAAGTAATTATTGGAAAGGGTTAGCAAAATACATATTTCAGATTTAAAAAACGATGCTTGATATATTTTTACTTATATAATTATACTTGATAATATATATTTTACTTAGTACAAAAGGAACACAATCAGGTAAAAAAAATTCAAACACTCCCAAAAAGGCATCAATAAAAAAAGTGAATCTCTTCATCAACACCTCGCCCAGCCCTACTTTCCAGGATTTGGATTAATCTACCATGAAAAAATTTATTTTTAGTGTGTGGATTACTTGGTTTGGGATTTTAGGCTGTTTAGGTGGATGGAATTTAAGTATGCATTGGCTTTTAGAGTGATAGGGTAAGGAGGAAGAAAAAAAAAGACATTCTTTCCATGCCCTTAAAGAACTTAATGCTCAAGAAGATTGCCTGCTGGTCTTGCTAGAGGGAGAACTTAACCAGTTCTTTCTTCTGTAAGTGTCAGACTGCTAATAAGAATTTCCAAGGAAATAGGGAAAAGAAAAAAAAAATGTGCTTGAATATAGATATCCCACATGTAGGTTTTCAAAATTTAGTACAAGGTAGGACTTGATCCTTAGTCTTGTCGTCGCTTTCAGTGGAAAGCGACTCTACCAGCATTAATAAAATTAAGTTACTTTTCATATTTGGCCAAATCTCATATAAAACTATTTTTTTAAATGATAAATTACTTTTATCACATAATATTTAGTAGTCATGCTTAATCAACAAGGTCAACAGAAACTTGTAAATATGCTAAATGACACACTCTACATACATATATTTTCAGTGTGGCAACATTAAAGTAATCCATTTCCTTTCCTGATATAGTTTTGCAAACTGGGGAATAAATAAAGATACAAACAGAAAAACTTTTCTTAAGCTGGTAAGATTTTTTTTGTTGTTATTAAGCTGGTAAGATTAACAAGGGTTACAATTATATTTTATTGATAAGTTGAAAACTGACTCTGACCCTAGGAACACAAAGCTCAAAAGTAGCACTTGGTCAGAAAAGTGTGGTAGAGGGTGCACATAAGTGATACCTTGTGGTCTTCATAGTGGTCTATGGGAGGTGATTTTTTTTTTAATTGCTAAATTGTATTATTAACTCGTAAGAAAAAGTAACTAGTCAAAATTTAAAACATTCTGGTCAAAATGGGCTTGCACATGCCTTTCAAAGCCCTGTTGGTCATAGTCAGGAGGGAACTGCTCGCTGCACATTGGGCACACCTTCCAGTGACTTTCAACATGTTCTTCAAATTTGCTCTGATCATAGTTGGGAGGGAACATTAATTCACAGAGGGGACATATCTTGTGAATGTCAAAGCTGGAATCAAGGCACCAAAAATCGCTGAATAATAAGCATTCTTAATTCTCCTTTTGCAGACTCTTCATTACTAGATATCAACACAAGACAATGTCAAAAAAACAAAACAAAACCCAAAAACGATCTTCAAGGTTTCTTGGAGTTCATGGTTTGATTTAACCTGTGAAAAAGAATGAGTATCAAAGAGCTTTCTTATTCAGGATAAAAAAAAAAAAGGGAGAGAGAGAAGAGTGTTCCTTTCTAGAATGAAGAATGTTCTCTGCATGCAAATTAAAGTTTTCAAATGTCTCAAGATATGGTAATAGTTTTGATTGAAACTGTTCAAAGATGGGTAAAATCCTAGTTATATCAGGTCCTTGGAAATGGGGATTAAAAAATTCTATTCTATTCTAAGGAATTTTATAGTATAGACACAGAATAAAATATCATTCTCCAACAAATGTAAACATTCACTAGAAGATTTAATCATTTGTCCTAAATTCCAAGAGTTTCCTTTCTAGTTAGATGTTATACATTTTTGAACAAGATTTTAATGACGACTTAGGGTAGAGAACCAGCTCATGCTAATGAAGTGAATCAGGCTAGAGGTTTTCAATTGCGGGTTTGCAGACCAGCTTGGGTTTGCCACAATATTTTCACTGGTCCACAATGAAATTAGAACACTAAAATAAACCAGGATGAGTTTTCATGAAACTAAGTGCATTGAAGATCTGTGCTTTAAGCTGTCTGTGTTTGTGCTGCCAATAATACAACTAAAATTAAGAAAAATAAAATAAAAACTAATCTTACCCGGCAAAAGAGAAAAAAATGACAATGCTTTGGTTTCCTCCTTCCACTACATT
This sequence comes from Canis lupus familiaris, assembly GCF_011100685.1. Lineage (NCBI taxonomy): Eukaryota > Metazoa > Chordata > Mammalia > Carnivora > Canidae > Canis > Canis lupus. Next base: position 24,764,390 of record NC_049236.1, on the reverse strand, counting down.
TGAAATGTTACTTAAAAATACCAAATGTTTCTTTAAAATACCAGAGTGTAGTTATTGCCCTGCCAGTCCGCCAGTTTACATTTTTCAAAAAAATCATCAAACCCTATGTCTCAGGGATGAATCTTCTGAACCACGTTTCCTCAGGTGGTACAGTACTCACAAGATCCCCTATCTAGCAGTAAAAACACTGCCAAAAGAACATGTGACATCATAATTCTAAAAGTTACGGAACTTCTGCATTTCGTAAAAAGGATTTTCTTTCTTTCTTTCTTTCTTTCTTTCTTTCTTTCTTTCTTTCTTTCTTTCTTTCTTTCTTTCTTTCTTTCTGTTTTTGAGAAACACTTGTGAAATCCACATGTATATCAGTGGGATTTATCTTTCAGAATTGGGAAGATATGTTTTGCCAGTCATAAATGAACGGTAATCCCTGTAGACTCAAGTTCAATTCAAAAACACTCTCTCCAGAGCTGCTAAATTTGGCAATCCGCATTCTCTCCTCCATATGCCATCCTTGGGGGATTCTACATACATTGTCCATAATGGTTTCTACTTAGGATGTCTGGAAAAGTAGATATTATGGTCACAGAAGGGCCATTAAAGGGAATTTGAAAACAGATCCATTAAGTTGAAATATTCAATTGTAAGAGTCTTCAGGCTGGATGGACTATGCTAATTGATATTCAAGGACCAACTCCATGCACCCACTCCTTCCATCACAGTCTCTAACTACTCATGCTTGCACAGCTCACCAACCTGGTCTGGTATTATCCCTGGAGAGAGGAATATTAGCAGAACGCAGTGTGCATAAAAAAAAGCACAGTGGGTAAATAATGAATTGTCCCTAAATGTGAACCTCATTTCCATTCCATTCTGTTGTTCAGTGCCTTCACTGTTTCAAATAGCCATCTTTTTTTCATTAATTACATCAGCTCTGCCTTTGTTATGTCTTGTTGGAAAAGAGAAAAGAAAGTTTCCACTCTTTCTCTTGTAGACTGTGGAATGCAGCAGCTGTTGTGTTTTGCAAACATCCAGTCCTATCTTAGAATCTCTGGTCAGTTTTTGAATGGATTTAAAAATGCTTTTCTGTATCTCTGTGTTTGCTTTCCCTGAATTTGTGATTTTGTGCCTCTTCTTTCTCTCTGCTCATCGTTCGTGGCTTTTCTCTCTTTTCCTCCACCTGGCTCTCATTTTCAAGCCTTCTAAGAGTTCTCAAGAGCAACAAATGTATCCCAAAGGTTTCCCAGCTTGGCCCTGTCTCAGCAATACAATTTTGAGATTTTTTTTTTCTGTTTCTTTACTTTCTCAAATGATTTTCAGGACGCAGTCTCTCTTCTGCGATGCAAACTAGCTCCTCTCTATCCAACAACTTCTCTGTGGTCCTTATCATGGGGCGTTTGGTTAAGGATGCACTTGCAGGCTATTTAGTGCGGCTGCCTTCCCTGACCAGGAATAACACAGGCAGAAATGATTCCCCGACTCAGGACACTACTTCATGAGTCTGAAAAGTTCTTCCCCACTCAGTCTCATCTGATCCCACGAGGAGCCTGCACAGCAAACAGGACAGATGTTACTCTTCACAGGTGATAGATGAGGAGAAATGTGGCCGTAAGGAGTTACAGAACTAGACCAGCAAGCTCGAATCAGGGGAAGAACAGAACAAAAAGTCTGGTCTTTTGTCTTCAGTGTTTTCTCCCATGTTTTTCATGGGTTTCTTTCTTTATCTGTACAATGGAAAAGATGCTAACTTTGTGGTGTTTTGAAGGGAAAAAAAATTTAAAAAGAATTTGGGTAAAACACTTAGGCTCCTAGTAAGTGCTCAACAAATGTTTATTGTTACACTTTACTTGTCATATAACAGATAAATGAGCTAACACGCACATGCATCAGGCTGTGCTGGTCTACAAAGAACTCATTTTTTTTTTTTTTAAGATTTTAAGTAATCACTATACCCAAACAAGGGGCTCAAACTCACAACTCTGAGATCAGGAGTCACATGTTCCACCTACTGAGCCAGCCAGGCACCCCCAAGCAGAGCTTTTGAGTAGCCATTAACTAAAATACAATGATTGGAAATTTATGTTTGGTTCCAGCTCTTCAGCAGTAACAACTCTGCTCCCCCTGCATCCACAAGGAAAACTACACACATAGGTTGATTCGTCCATACAGTGAAATCAGTTAATCTAAACGTAATATGGTGCGCATGTGAATAACAGATTCTAGACTCATATCCTGCCTCACATTCTACAAGCCGTTTGATTACGGTTTGGACAAACTATTTCCTCTCTCTGTGCTCAGTTTTTCCTATCTATAGAATGTGGATATTGACCCCTGTCAAATAGGCCTGTTGAAGGCCTATTTATATATATAATTAATATAATTGGGATGTTTAATTGGAATTTTTGGCCAAGGCACCATGATAGATGTCAGGTATAACAGATGCTCAAAATGCAAAATTACAAAGGAAACACTCAAGTCCATATAGATTAGGAGTCCTTTACCCACTTCATTGAGAGTGCATATAGATGCAAAAGGACCAGACAAGCTGAGATTTAGGACAGATTTGTCGGGAGACATTTTTTTTTTTTTTTTTTTTTTTAAGGTGAGAGCTGCACTCTCACCTGCCAGGTGGGGAGGGGTATGTGATGCTGCGTCCCAGTGCTAGGTCAGGTGAGAGAGGTTTCAGCAGAACCACTAAGAGAACATGATAGGTGTTTCCGCGCCCCATGGACTGTGGGCTACCTCATGCCTGAGGAAGTGAAAACATCTGATGACAACAGAGCAAACAGAGGCCCCTAGGAAGTAATTGCACCTGCCTCGTTCTATAGCAAGTGAAAGGTGTTATTGAGCCCACAGTGAAATGTGGACACTATGAATGTGATGCCAACCCAGGGTTTTTATGTTTTTTTTTTAAGGGATTTCCCTCAGAAACATGGTCTACACCAAGGAGAGGAGGTGGTAGGCACACCTATGACTATTCCAGCTGAGACAGCAACTGAGAGAGGACAATGGAGTCCAGCCAAAGCTGAGGCCCAGCCCATGACAACGGAGTTGTACTTAGAGGGTTCCAGGAGGAGTCCCCCAGAAATCAAAAGATTCTTGTATAAGAAGTTGACATCAACTCCCACCCCAACAGCCCCCTGAGGACATGCAATCATCTTAACAAACACGCCTTTTGGGGAAAATTTTTCTCTGCTCCCTCTCTTGCCTTGGCTCAGCCTTCTTGTCCTGCGAGCAGCCAACCAAAAAGCAGTCTGAGGCCCATGAGGACATGAAAACAGGAGTGTTTCACTTCAAATCAAGTTCTAACTTTTGATCGTAACACAATAATGGATGTTTTGAATTGTAAATCAGATCATGTTTGTGATTTGAAGTGACTATAGGACTGTTACCTAAATATAACTTGTGAAGTCATAGGCTGGCCCAGGACGTCATCCAAAGAGGGAAAGGAATAGCCCCACTGAGCAGGATTAAAAGGATGGAGAGAGACAAAAATAAGATTATTTTGTAATTACATCCATGGCCTCTGACTAAAATCAGTTAGGTAAAGAATTTTGAATATAATATGTTCCTCAAGTGATTAGTATTCTTTTTGCTTTGCAGACCTATTTTCTTATCTGAAATAGAAATTTTGAATGCATAAAAATATTAAGAAAATTTAAAATATTTAAAATCTTCCACCCAATAGAATAATAAGCCATCAAGTTTCTGCTTGATTACTTCCCGGAAGAAGGAACTCAGTAGCTCATTAAACTGCCTACTGGAAACCTACAGATGTTAGAAATTTCATTCTTATTCCAGAACAAAATGCATATTCATATGATTTCTATCCATGTGTTCATGTTTTATTTGCTAGAGGAATATAGATCACGTTTAGCTGAAATTCTGTGGGATTTCTTCTCTCATCTACAGAATACTAGAAAATAGTTATGTTTTCCTTTATTCTTTGTTTTCAATCTAAATGTTACCATTTCCTCCAACTATTTTTTCATATAACATAGCATACTGATCATTTTGATCATCCTCCCCTGCAGGTTTTCTGGTTTGTTGATGTCTCTCCTCCCGAACTGAACATGAGGCCCAGATGTAACATGAGAGCCGAGCTAATTTGGCAGCCACATGACACGCATAGTAGGTCTGTGGTCAACTCCAACCCATCAAGTTATTTTCACAGGAAATTCCTCCACAAGTCAGGTCTTCCTCATCCTGTATGTATACAGTTGGTTATTAAAAAGTGAAGAAAAAAAAGTACCTTTGTTATACTTCATTTTGTCAGTTTTACCATAGTGTTTCAGGCTTTCACAAATATTTAGAATCCTTCTCATTCAGATAGATTTTTTTAGAAATTATTTTTTTCTCTGTCCCAGCTCTGGCTATTTGACATTTTGTAAGCGTTCTTTCAAATCTCCACATAAGCCACTGATAAAGATTTGAAGAGGACAATTAGGGATCCCTGGGTGGCGCAGCGGTTTGGCGCCTGCCTTTGGCCCAGGGCGCGATCCTGGAGACCCGGGATCGAATCCCACATCGGGCTCCCGGTGCATGGAGCCTGCTTCTCCCTCTGCCTGTGTCTCTGCGCCCCTCTCTCTCTGTGACTATCATAAATAAATAAAAATTAAAAAAAAAAAAAAAAGAAAAAAATGAAGAGGACAATTATTTTTCAGTATATATCCTTGGATATGCAGATCCTTGTGCACACTGAGTTTCACCGAATTACTGGAATTAGGGTGATACAAGCATCTTCATTTTTATTCAGTATCGATAAATTGCACATTCTTCTGAGAAGTTAAATACAAACAATTTGGTTACAGTTAGATTTCCTTATATGAAGGTGTTGCTGATTGGGAAATCACTATTTACACTGAGTATGTGTGAAACCAGCCACAGAATGCATATGGCAAGGACACCCAGTGCCTAGGGCTGAGCAAGCAACTGCAAGGTCCAGATTCTCATGGTGTCTCATCATATTGGCTTGTAGCATGATTTGGGTTCTGGTCTAACCTTGTTTTTGCATACACTCTAAGCCTAGTTTTCTGGTGCTTTTATGAGCTAAACTTTTTCTTTCAACAAACTCCATTTCTGCTTAAGTGTAGAAGGCCAGAATTATTTTCTGTTGCATACAGCGAAGAGAATATATTTTCCAACTGCTACCTAAATGATAGTTTCCATTTCTTCCTCCAACAGTTTCAGAGCTAGATTTCTCACTTTTGTTAATATGCATATTCATAGAAGTTTAGGCTCTCCTGCAGACTGAGCAACTGCTATCCGAAATGAGATTCACTTTGTTCCTTTTTCTTTGAATGTCCATGCTGCTTCTTCATCTAGGAAATTCATCAGTTCTGAAGAATGTGCTTTCACAGCCTTTCCATGCTCTATATTTTTTTCTTTTCTGTTTTACTCTGTGCTATCATTTAGGTTGTTTCCGTGTTTATTTCTCACACAGGCAAAACAAAAACAAAAACCCAAAACCAAAATAAACCCCAGAAATAAATATATCAGCAGCAGTCCTAAAATTAGCAAATGATCAATACTTGAAGGAGAGAGCTGCATATGGATCAAAAATACACTAGTTTTTTTTTTTTTTTTTTTTCCTGTTGGAAGTTAACATTATCAGCACCATGTATACATGAGAAGTCAAAAAAATAAAATAGTAAGAATGCATGTCATGTCGTCCTGCTGGCATTAAGCTCCAATCTGATTCCTGTAGTTTGCTTTGCATATTTATACACTAATCCATTGATTGCATATCTTATAATTTTTCTCAAAGCACAATTTTATTTCTTTTACTTACTAGCTCTCAGGGAAAGGAATTCCATTTTTGGTACACAGCTGCATTTTAGTAGGCATATTTTACATAGACTTTAAGAAATGGTTGAATTAGGAGTCTCTAAAAGTTCTGGTCAACAATTCCAATATGTGTATGTGGGGTCCAAACCACCAACCAACAAGCCATTCTCCAACACCAGCACGGTGTTTTAAAACTCAATTCTGACCCTATCCATCTGAAATAGTATCAGATCCCACAGGTAAAGGCTCTCACATGTTGACCTGCCCCAGTTAGATGCCAGCTGCAAGCCTAGGTTGTCACCTGTGCTTCTGACCCACTAGCTATAAATTAGAGGTTCCAACAACCCCCTCCTTAGGCTGGATTAATTTGCTTAAGCTGAGTCACAGAACTCAGAGGAACATTTTACTTATTACATTACCAGTTTATTATAAAAATACTTAATTCAGGAACAGCTAGATGAAAGAGATGCATAGGGCATGGAATGGGTGAAGGGTGTGGAGCTTCCATGCTCAATGCAGGTGCCACTCTTCCAAATTTCCACGTGTTCACCAACGCCCAAGCCCTCCAAACCTACTCCTGGGTTTTTATGGAGGCTTCTTTACATAGGCATGGTTGATTAAATCACTGGCCATTGATGACTGATCCAAACTCCAGTCCCTTTCTCCTCTCAGAAGGTCAGGGGGTAGGACCAAAAGTTTTAATCTTCTAACCTCTTGGCTGGTTACCCTGGCAACTAGTCACCAGCCCACCGCCTTAAGCTTATCTGCTTTCCATAAATTACATCATTAACATAAACTCAGGTGAGGCTGAAAGCGGTTTGTTAGCAAATACCAAGACACCATTATCACTCATCACTTGGGAAATTCCAAAGGTTTAGAAGCTCTGTGTTAGAAACAGGGATGAAGACCAAATATATATTTAATCACAATATCACACTCTCATTGGTTTCTAATAACTTACACTCGAAAAGACCATATTTCATTAAGCTACCAAATAAAAAAGAAAAGTACCTCCGAGTAGAACTCCTGGTCTCTGCAACCTGGGAAGGCTTCTTGGAAAAGTGTGAAATCAAAATCTCTGAAGGTAAGCCTCTGGCATCTGCAGTTTTTTAATAAGCTCCCAAATCCTTTCAGCACACAGTCTCGTTGAGCATTAGTGGCCTAGTAGAAGGTTGATAACACTGTAGTGGACCTACTAGTGTGACTGGCCTGGGTCCCTTCTCTCTCCTGGTGCAGCTATCTTGATTTTCTTCCAGGAAGACACCCTGCTCCACTTCCAGCCAATAGCTCAAAGGAGGCTGGCCCCAGGCTGCCTGCTCCAAGGAGGAAAGCAGTAACTTTGGCCTGGCCAATCCATGCTGATTGGTTCAGGGATCTGATCCAAGCTAGTCCAGTAAGGCTCAATTGTTCCCTTTTGTCAGAACTGTTGGGGAAGAGAAGCATTCTTCCCCCGGGGGTTCTACTAGGGTCCTGCACTAGCGTTGACTAGCATGGGCTAGTGACTGAGAATCACTAGTCAGTCTGTGGGGCTGGGGCACTGAGAGGACTCTGACTGAGAATATGGTCAATTTAGAGCAAAACAAAAATAAGAATAGGTAAAAAGGAGAGCAGGAGAGGAAGGGAGGGATTGAGAGCCTAATATTATTATTTGAGTCCCAGAATCCAACTGTGCCTAATTAGATTAACCCCGGGACTTGTCAGAACCATAATGTATTTTAGTCTGCTCAGCCTGCCATCACAAATACTGTACACTGGGTGGGGGGTGGGGAGGGAGGGGACTTAAGCAATAGGAATTTATTTCTCCTGCTAATGGTGACTGGAAGTCCAAGATCCAGATTCCAGTGAGGCCAGTTTCATCCTGAGGTCTCTTCTCTTGGCTTGCACACAGCTGTCATCCTGCTCACAGAACCTCCGTTTTGTGCGTCCCCAGGAAGAGAAAGATGGGTGTGAGGCAGGGGATCAGGTTGTTATTATAAGACACTGATCCAATTGTGTCAGGGCCCCACCTTTATGAGCTTATTGAACCTTCATTATCTCCTTATATGCCCTATCTCCACATATAGTTCCATTGGAGGTTAGGGTTTAACATATGAATGACACAGTCCATAGCATGACTCAAGAAATTCTCCCTTTTTCCCCCAGAGGCAATGGGTAGGGTTTTCAGTCACTTAATAGAACAGAATTCCAAATGCTACAGTCCTTGCTGTTGACTTCAGCACCCAGCCCTATCTAGTTCTATCCTTCGGTGTTGGTCTGACTTAAAAGCAGACCAGTGCAGTGGGCAACAATGCCTTTAGGACAGAAAAGGCCATCTAGTGTGATGGTTCAAAAGAAGGCCTCTGGAGTCCGACTGCATGGGTTCCAATTCCAGTGCTGTCGTTTTGTAAACTTCCTCTGCCTAAATGTACTCATCTGTAAATGGCATGGACAAAAGTCCCCACTCCTAGAGTTATTATGAAGATGCGATATATGGATATTCATAGAATACTTAGAAGAGTGGCTGCTACATTTGCTAAATACACGCATAGACCTGCATTAAATCTCTGCTTGTGCACTTAACCAGTGGGTGACTGCACATTATCCAACTTCTCGGAGCTTCCTTCTTCTAAGGAGGAAAAAGATGAACTGCCTTCTTTGGGTAATAGCACAAAATACACTTACTAGCACAGGTCCTGACACAGTAAACACTTAACAGATGTGTGAACAAATGGATAAATTGCAATTAGAGAAAGAAGTTTCCCTTTTTAGTCTTGAAATTTTCACTTTGAACTTGAGCATATTTAATTTTGAGCCACTTCATAGATCTATTAGATTCATCTATTTTTCTCTCTTTACTTAAGAAAGCATCAGTTACCTAATGCTCAAACATAATTACACAGAAATGACAGTTGGGCCCAAATGAATCAGAATCATTTAGATGAGCATTTGATAATGGTGCTCTCCACAATTCCTACAAAAGCTGGCACTGAGAAAACACTGGTGTAAAGCGAAGTCTAATGGGAGCTATGTAATTAGCAACTATTTAGTTGGATTACTTTTCTAAGAAACTTTCTGTAATGAAGCAAACCATTAGACTATTAAAATTATACTCTCTATACTGAAAATAAAGACCAGAAAAGCAGAATGGATTGCTTCTTTCTGACTTGTTTTGTAAAGCTTATTCAAAGTCAGGGTTCTATCTGACTTTAAATGAGACTTATAGTGGAATTCCACTTCAAAGATTCTCTTGAACTGCTGACTTGAGTTAGGAAAAAAGAAAAAGATGTTAATTGTGTGATTTTCCAGGCAGATTCACATCATAAATTAAATTTTCTCTATTTTGTCAGAGTTGGTCTCAGAAGCAGACCTCTTTGTCTTACCAGGGAAATGGAGTCTTGTCCCAAATAGACTATGAAGGTTATTAGAGATTTTGTTTCTAATTTACACCTTAAAATTTTTCTATTTTAAAACTATTCCTATAAAAAGTGAAATAGTAAAGATATGTTTAAAGAAGTGAAATAGTCTTTCATCCTACACATACATCCCCCTCGAGTCTTATCTGCCTGAGGTAGCCAATGTCATCAATGTATTTCCTTTTTTATGAAAGTTGAATCATATTGTACATATCACTCTACACTTTTTTTGTTTGTTATTGGTATGTGATGGACCTCTCTCCTCCAGGACAGTACAGGCATAATATTCAGGCAAGTGTACACCAGAATGTATTCACCAGACCATTTGTTTTCAGATTTTATTTTTTTGTCACCACAAAGAATGTGTCAAAAAATATGTACATGTTCTTATGTTGACAAAACATGAGATTTCTCTAATGTGCAGTTATTTCAGAGTAATTTCAAGGTGCTTACAAACATAGTAAGAAAATAATAATCTTTGTTGACAGAAAACATTGATAATGAAGATAAAAGAATGTAAAGAATAAATTTAAATAATTTAGGGCACAAATGATCCCATTAACTTTTGTGATGTAGTACGTGTAATATCAACTTTTCTAAATCATTCCTAGATCTCCGAAGAAAGCCATGAAGTTTCCATACTCATATGAAGGCCTTGGGTATTGTCAAAATGTGGTTACAGCAAAGGTTCCAATGCCCACCACCTACAGATTTTTATTTAGTGGGTTTCGAGTGGGGCCTCAAGTAGCTTTACTTTTGTATGTATGTATGTATGTATGTATGTATGTATGTATGTATTTATTTATTTAAAGATTTTATTTATTTATTCATGAGAGAGACAGAGAGAGGCGGAGACACAGGCAGAGGGAGAAGCCTTGCCTTGATCCGAGGACTTGATCCGAGGACCCCGGGATCATGACCTGAGCTGAAGGCAGACACTCAACGACTGAGCCACCAAGGTATCCCAGGGTAGCTTTACTTTTCAACAACAACAAAAAAAATCCCCAAGTGGAATTCCTAGGTGAAAATACAGGGTTTTGCAAGCTTTGGACTAGACCAGGGGTAAGCCAAGTTCAGCTGTCCACCTGTTTTTTATAGCCTGTGAGCTAAGAATGGTTTTCACATTTTTAAATGGTTGAAAAAAAAATCAAAGGAAGTATATTATTGCATGATATTAAAAAATTCTCCACAATTCAAATTTCGGTGTCTATAAAAAAGAAGTGTTATTGGAATATAGCCACACCCATTCATTCCGTATCATCTACGGCTGTTTTTGTGCTGCAACAGCCCAATAGCGTAGTTGTCACAAAACATATGGCAATAAAGCCAAAATATTTACAATCTGTCCCCTTACAGAAAAAGTTGTGCCAACTCCTACTAGACTAGATGATCTCTAAGGTCCCTGCCATATCTGAATGTATTCTATTCTCTGTAGTTATTTAGCTCCTTTAATATGCAAATAACATGGAGCTGGTGGGAACATGTAGAGGCACAAGGTGTAGGTGAAGCCCACACACCAGGATGAGTTTCTTTTTATCAGTCACTTAGAAATCAGGAGGTTATATGACCAACATAAAATAAATTATGGATCAGCACAATCAGAAAACAAAAACCAACTACACTAGCTAACACTCTTGTGGCACATTACATGTATCAGGCCCTGTTTTCAGTGTTTCCCATTCATCGACTCACGGAATCGTCACAAGTCAATAGGCAGGACCTACCTGTATTTTCCTTTTACAGTCGAGGAGACTGAGGCATAAGGAGTTAAGTAACTTGACTGAGGACACATAATTAGAAGTAGCAGAGAGGGGATTTGAACTGATGCAGTCTTGCTGTAAAATCTGGGCTTCAAAACACTAAGCCATTACTGCAAGAGATAAGGTGAAAGATATTTAAAGGTAAAAATCACTGTGTTTGGACTCTGTTCTTAATTCCACTTCGAAAGTCAGAGGAGTGGAAACTATCCTCAGATGAATTTTCTGCCTTCTCGGGGTCATGAGGTCTAATATCCATGGGGTCAATTAGAAACATCACTGAAAGGAGAATACTGTCTTCTCAAACTCAAGTTCTTTTTTTCTACTTTGAATAACACCGTGGAAACAGAACCTTTTTCTCATAGGAAAACATGGTAAGCTGTGATGGTATCTGATGGTTGCAGGGTAAAGAAACTATCATGTGTGGTGGGGACTGTGTTCAGCGGGAGAGGGCGTGCCCCCTTGAAAAATGGGCCTGCTCCTCATCTCTAGCTTATTACTGACATGTAGAAATGAGTGCAATTCACATTTTTATAGTGTAATTTCCCAATATTTAAAAGTTCAACAATTAACTCAAATACTAAAAACAAATAAACAAATAAAACTTGTCATCTGGGTCAAACAAACTAAGACTTCAAATCACAAGGGTGTGACCCATACTCAAGCAATTTTTTCTCAAGGCTAAATCATCTTAATTCCAAACTTTTCCAAGTGGATCTCTAGGTCCAGACCTTTAATGAGAATCATGGCTGCACCCTTGAACTGGTGTCAAGCTCTGCAGTCATCTGTAGTTGAAGCCAGTTACAAAGTTAACCTTTAGATGTTGAATTCCTACCTAGCAGATAGTTACACTATGTTTAAGCCTAATGCCCTCCTCATGCGCCTTATAAGAAATGTCTGCTTTATATTATAGTAGGCAATCTCTACCCAGACCAGCACCATTGATAAGTGTTCTTTCTTAATGGAAAAGCATATTTTCATAGCTTTTCCAGGAATATCTTGATTCCTTTAATGGAACCATAATCCGTTCCCTTATTTAATCTTCAATCACACAATGCTTATTTCACTGAATATAATGGCTTATGCACATTCACTAATAGCCCCTAAATAAAAAGCCCTTTTTAAATTTGAAAGTGGTTCAGAGTACACAATGAGGAAAAGAACAAAACAGGAAAATTCCAGTTGTTTAGTTGAAATGAAAAAAAAAATTATGTTCAGAGTACTGAGACTTGAATGCGAAATCATTGTAATAAAGTAATTAAAAAACATTCGTCATTCTGACAATCTGAAATAGTATTTAAACTGTTCAGATATTTTACAAAAAATCTACCTAAAGAACTTTTAGATCCCATAGGAAACTTTTTATAAAACAATATTTTAAAATATTTTCCATGAGGATCTATTCAGAAAATAGCGCCTTAAATGGAATTTCAAAATCAATCAAAATTTATTGCTCAAATTGGACTTTTATGTGTTCTGGTTGAAGTTCATGGACTCTGCACAAAGTAAGCATTATTTTGAATATTTTCAGTTAGTTTAATATATAGTGTCATAAATAAAGGACAAGTTGTCTTCAGAGGCCTGCTTAGGAGTTTGGAGTGTGAAAAACGGCATTTTGGCACTCGAAAACAATGCTCAAACGAAATTAAATACTTATATATATAAGGACAAACAGACACTGAATTCTTAAATGTGGAGCTTTATAAGACATCAATTGACACAAAATCACAAAACACTAAATATAATGTGGTATCCTGGATTATATCATACAACAGAAAAAAGGATACTAGTGGAAAACTATTGGAAGTAGGAATAAAGCCTGGAGTTAATAGTAATGTACTGATGTTGGCTTCTTAGCTTTGACAAATGCACTGTGGGACTTTACGATGTTAACACTAGAGGAAACTGGGTGATACGGCATACGGGAATTCTATTTTTGGAACTTTTTTGTAAATCTAAGATTATTCCAAAATAAAAAGGTCATATTAAAAAAAAATCACAGGATAGGTAAGAATATTAATCTGTGCCTTTACAGCATCCAACAGAATAGGGTAGGCTGGCAAAATTCACATGCGGTTAAATGACATTTGTGTCTGTATGTGTGGGTGGCGGTGTGTGTACGTGAAGTGGACAGGAAGGAGATGTGTGAAAACAGTTAACAAGCTTCAATCTTTTCCTTTGAGCCCTGCTGCTCAAAGTTTAAAAGAATATAAATGAAGGTGGAAAGTGAGTTCCTAAACATTTTATTCATAAAGTAAATATCTTAATAAAACATATTAGTAAATAATAACAAATATATTTAAACTTTATATTTGTCACCGTATTAAAAAAGATAGGTCATCATAACTGGACAACTTTCAACTTTTGTTTTTTTGCACACTTTTGATTTTTTAAAACAGTTTTGTGTCTTTTTGTGGTATCTTCAAATATATACCAAGGAATATGATTATACTTTGTTTTCAAATTCTACAAAGCACAACTTTATACTCATTTATGTCCCTTCACCAAAGAGACTACACTGTGATAGGTTTCTGTTTTGCTATACAGAACAGAGCATTAATTAGGTGGATTAAACAAATGTCAACATGTTAAATTGAATACATCTGCTTTCAGGCAGGATAGAACAGGTCATGACAAGCCAACACATTCACTGCAAAACCAAAAAAAGAAAGGATAAAAACTATAAAACACATATTTTAAATGATATCAGAGAGTAAGGAAATAGGATAAAGAAAAATTCCAGAGAAAGGAGAACCACTTTCTGAAATAAGCTGGCAATTGTTGGCCATCATTTTGCTTACAGTTTGAGAATTCATCTTGGCTGAGGCAGGGAGCTTCCGCTGGGGAAAAGAGACCCCAGCAAATCTTTCAGATTTCTTCTGGGCTAAAGGACTCAAAAGGAAATGTGAAGGGAAAAAAAAAAAAAAGGAAATGTGAAGGGTCTCGGTGATCGATGATAATAGTGGAACATGTGGGTAAAATGCAAGTAGTCTGAACCTGTGCCAAGTGACGTCTTGGTACAGTGGAGTCTCAAGCATAATGATTAGGACACACTGATCCAACTGACACAGGTGCTATTACAGAAACAAAGGGTGGGGGAGATTCAAGGCAACCAATTATTTGCTCCTACCTCACCACCTCATACGATTGCAGCAGCCGACTGTGTCCCTCTTCCACTTCTGTATAAGCACCTGTCCTGTGTCTAAGATTCCAGCAAATGGAAACCATCACAGGAGCAATCTCGGTTTCCGCGGTGATGGTACTGTGTGAGTGAAGAGGGCCAGGCTCTGTCCTAGAGACCAAAGGAATCTCAGATGGAGGAAGCCCAGGATGAGCCCATCTACAGACTGGCCACTGGGCGCTCTGAAGAAGTCCCATGCTCCATGCAGTAAATGTATTCCAGTTGTCAGTATGACTCCACCCCAGATGACATTAAGAACTGATTCATGCTTGGGGCCTTCAATCTGGATTAAGTAGGTGTAACATTTTTGTCTCTCTCAGTAAGGATGAATTCAGAATATCTGCCTTGAAGGAGCCAGAATCTTTAATTTATATACACAGTTGAATTAAAGAATAATAGTAGCAGCTCTGTGCTGAAAACTGTGAATGTGATAGAAGAGCTGAGCAGCAGCGAGTGACTCAAAAGTGGAAATCATTTCTTGATGGATTCGGTCACTGTTTTTTTTTTTTTTTTTTTTTAAACTTGTTTTTAAACGCCACTATTCTTGGCTTTATCCCAACATGCACTGTTCTAAGAAGCCATGAAGGGAATGTGAAATTCTAGCTTCTTGGTGTACCTCATTTGTCACCCTAAAAGAACAACTTAAACCTAGATCGGCAGAAGCATGAGTTCCTGGGCCTGTTAACTACAGTGAAATTGAAGAATTAAAACTCTATGTCATGACCTCAGAAAATCTTTCATTCCCTTTAGTTCATCCTCATCTCGATGTATAATCAGCCATATTTCACAGCCTGGGGTTTATTTATTGAAACAAAGCAGGTATGTGGCCCATGACGTAATCTCTGAACCACTTCAGCTTGGCCTATTTGTCAGTCGAGGCGTGAGCTCCATTGAGAATGGCTTCTGCTCACTCAGGTCTCTCTCACATGCTCAGTGGTTAAACAGATTTATCTAAAGTTCTTGACATCACAATAAAAGAGGCCACCTTTCTATGAACTGCAAAGTGCAAATAAGTCTCAGAAAACCAAGTAAGATCTTGAGGAACATTGTCAATACATGGGAAGATAGTACAGCATATATTTTTATTTTATTTTGCTGATTTATATACTGAGTTCTCATAATGAAAAAAAAAAGGTAGGTTCTAAAAAAATTGTTAAAGTAGCATCATATTGTTTTGTTTAACGGAGGGCTCAATTCAAATTTTGATTATAAACAATTGAAAGGAAACTGGGGCCACTTTATAAGTTAATTTGCCACAAAGTTTTCCTGGGTACAAGGGAGCATTTAATTTATACACTTTAATTCTTATAAAAGATTCTAGTAGAGGAAAATAAACCACCAAACATCAATAAATATTATTTTAGCAAATACATTTTTTAGATGTACTATTACCTCACATATATAAAACAGACAGATGGTATACAGGAATGTCATGTATTTAAACATAAATCTATTTAGAAATATTATCTAGATCTGTCAGTTTTTATAGCATCTTTCTCACATAGGTCAAACTAGAAAGTCTGTAATAAAGAGTAGTTGCCATATATTACAAATTAACATTAGTTGCAGATAATTTATAATTTTAGCAAGTCAGTCTTTCACACAAGTTTATGTTCCTCTGTTCCTTTTATAACATCCTATTTATCTCTTTCATTTTATTTGTTAAATTGTAATAATTGATTCGGGGCGCCTGGGTGGCTCAGTCAGTTAAACTTCTGCCTTCAGCTCAGGTTATGATCCTGGGGTCTTGGGATGGAGCCCCACAAAGGGCTCACTGCTTGGTGGGGAGCCTGCTTCTCCCTCTCCCTCTGCTCCTCCCCTGCCTGTGCTCTCTCTCTCTCCCTCTCTGTCAAATAAATAAATAAAATCTTTAAAAAATATATATATATATAATTGATTAACTGTGCAATTTTTGTTATATATATAATTGATTAACTGTGCAATTTTTGTTAGCTTTTCCTATTATATTCTGAATTCCATAAGGTCTGGAACTATGTTTTCTTGTTCACTACACTTTGCTTAATATTTAGCACAGTGGCTAAAACATAGGTGTACTCAATAAAGATATGCTTAATGAATCAAGGACTGAAAGATCTACATCAGGGGTAGGCAAACTATGGCTCAAATCCAGCCTGTTGCCTGCTTTTTACAGCCATCAAGTTAAGAATGTTGATTTTTTTTCTTCTATCTTTAAGTGGATATATTTTTCAAATGGTAATTTAAGTACCTAAATAGCAACCTCAGTTTTGTTTGTTGGCCCATAAATTCTAAAATATTACTACTTAGCCCTTTATGAAAAAAGTTTCCTGACCCTGATTTAGTCCCCCTTTTCCAAAAGAACTATGGCAATGACGAAGTATTACATATCTGTGCCCTCTAATAGGATAACCACAAACCACATATGGCTATTGACCACATGAAATTTGTCTAGTGACTGAGAAATGGAACTTTTATTTCATTTTAACTAATGTAAATAAGCCCATATGGCTAGTAGCTAGTGCATTATAGCAGCAGATCTAGATATACAAAAGAATAGACATCATGTAAACACAGTAATCACTTACTTGGAGATCAAACATATCTTTGGAAAAAATGAAACATATTTGAAGTTAGTTTGGACTTTCTGGTAAAAAATTGAATAAAAAAATAAAATAAATTATCACCAGTTCATTAAAACAGTAACTAATATGACAATACAAGGCCCAAAGGTAAAAATTAATTCATTTAATTTGGCAGTTACACAGGAACTCATTTAAAATGTAAGTGGTATTTGGTTCTTCAATCTATGAACTATGAATGAAAAAAATTATTTTGGATAAGACAGACAATGCTAATGTTCTATTAACAAGTAAATGAAGGACACTGCTTTTATGAAGATTTTGAGGCTTCCCCAAGTTGTTTTATTGAAAGACACATCACTTATTTACAAAGAAATTCTTGAAATACATGGAATGCTATTAAAAAAATATTCTATAGCACAGTAGGAAAACATTAGAGCACACAAACAGGTAAAAACAGCGATATAATCCAACAGTATCCTCAAACAGTTAAGCATTAAAATAGGCATTAAAGTGGCCTGAAAAGTAAAGATTCAAATTGCAAAGTGAAGTTTAAACACCCACATTCACATGTGATTTCAAGTCTTTAAGTTGAGAAGCACTTATAAAGAAATCTGAAATATGTGCTATTTAGGACTGAAATCGTTTGCTGCTGTTATTTATAATACTTAAAGTAAGTGTAACAATTTAAAAATTAGACTATATTTCCTCTTCTTGCTTATACTGTTTCTTACATGTCTATATATGAAATAATATCTCCCTGAGTAAAACTACTTTGGCTGCCACCTTTTATTTCAAATGATTTTATCATTAGGGGAAAATTTGAAATCGTGGTGGACAAATAATCCTTTAATGCTTTTCCTGGCTAGCAAGTAATTTGTCAAAGCAATCCAATTTCCAAATAGCATACAAACTCAACAAGACACTGAGCCAATGCATATTTGTTCCCCTCTATAGAATATGCACAAATGTCTTTCATTTTGAGGGAAAATTCTAAGGCTGTATTCTCTGAAAGGACAATTTAGGTCTAGTAACAAAATATCATTCATAATGTCTCTCTGATAAAACTTTAAAATTTTTTTAAAAGTCAAGTTTTACTGAGGTACAATTATTTATATGCAATAATATTCACCCTATTTTTAAGTGTACTGTTTAATAAATTTGACAAACATATGGGCCATTTTCATCACCCCAGGAAGTTCCTTATGCCCCTCTGTAGACAATCCCTTCCTTTATCCACAGCCCCCTGGCAACCAGTGATCAATCTGTTTTCTGTTTCTACAGTTTCGACGTTTCTAGAATGTTATGTAAATGGAACCATACAGAATGTAATCTGTTGTGTCTGTCTTTTTTCACTTAGCCACTTAGGGTAATGCTTTTGAAATCCATCCATGTTGTTGCATGTATGTGTAGTTCATTGCTTGTTGTTGCTAAGAAGTATTCCATCGTATGAATATATCACAATAATTTTATCCATTCTGCTGGTGATAGACTTTCAGCTGTAGGAATAAAGCAACTATTAACATTTGCTGTGTGAACATATGTTTTCATTTCTCTTGGGCAAATGTCTATGAGTGGGATTATTGGGTCATATGGTAAGTATATGTTTAACTTTATAAAAATATGCCAAACTGTTCTCCAAAATAACTGTATCATTTGCATTTGCATGAGCAATCTTCAGAACTCTTGTTGTTTTATGTGGTTTCTAACAATATTATCAATCCTTTTAATTCTTAATCATTTGAAAGGTTGTATAGTGGTATCTCCCTGTCTCCTTGTGCTTTTAACTCATATTTTCCTAATGAATAATGATAAATATCCTTGTATGTGTTCATTGCTACTTGTGTATCTTCCTTGGTGAAATATTTGTTCACATCTTTTGCCTCTCTTTTAACTGAGTTTTTTGTCTAAATGTTTATGTATTCTGAATACAAACTCTATCCTATAGGAGCTTTGCAAAAAAAAATTTTTTTTAAACCAATCTGTGGCCTATTTTTTTCATTTTCTTTTTTTATTTTATTTTATTTTTTGTCTTTTCATTTTCTTAACAGTGTCTTTTAAAAGGGCATACATTTTAAATCTGGTGAAGTCTAATTTGTGAAATATTCACTTATGGTTCATGTTTTTTGGTGCCTAGAAACCTTTCCTTAACCCAAGGTCACAAATATTTTTTTCTATGTTTTCTTCTAGTAGTTTTTTACATTCAGGACAAAGATCCATTTTGAGTAACTTGTATGCTTACCACTTGTATGTGGTAAGGGTTAATTAAGCTTTTTTGGTTTTTCATTCTGAGAGGCAGTTGTTTGCAACACTTGTTGAAAAAAATATTTAAACCCTCTGAACTGCTTTGGCACCTTAGTCTAAAGTCAACTGACCGAACAAGTGTGGGTCGATTTCTGAGTTCACTAGTCTGTGCCATTCACCTATATAACTATCCTTAAACAAATTACTACCCTGCTATTATTATTGTGGTTTTCTAGTAAGTCTTGTAAACTGTTATATTTTACATAAATAAAGTGAATACTGCTATCTTCAGAAACCTAAGTCCCTCTGAAACAGTTGTTTACTATAGAATGTAGATAAAGACCTGCACTGATTTAAGAAGATACCATTTCTCCAAGATGAAAGAACTGCTATTCTTGGTAGTTATTTTAGGTGTTTTGTTTTTCTGTGTTCCACAGACAGGGGGTTTATTGACCCTAGGGGACCCACAGATAGAATTCAGGGCACCCATGTTCCTGGATCTTGGAGAAAATGTACTTCTTTATTTTCACTAATTGCTAATTCTAATTTAGGGTTTCCTTCCATTAGAAATGTGGACAACAAACCTCAGTAGTATTGGCAATACCTGCAACTCTTGCCAACAGAAGGTCAGATATTTTCATGTCACATTACAGTTGTGGCCAGTATCTTCAAATACTGTTTGCTGACATTTATTGTTACTTAAAAATCATAGTTTTTAGAACTGCTACTTGATCTTTTTATTCTGTGAGTTAATAAAGAAACATACACATACTACTAAATCATAACTTTAAAAAATTCTTTTAGTAATGATCTCAGTATGATTGGTTTGCTTTGTCCTATTATGTATTTCAGTTTGTATTTAAAAGAAAATATTTAAAAAAAAAGAAAAAAGAAAATGTTTGAGAGGGGCCCAAAGATAATTCCAGATGGCCAAAAGGGTCTGTGACACAGAAATTGGTTTTGTCCTCTGTACTCCCATTTCACAGACCTACTGCTTAGGTTGTCTCCCATTAAAAGTGTCTTTATGGCTTCAGTTTAGACTACTGCAATATTACCAGCTCTGCTTATTTCATCTTATACTATATATAATTATATCGTATATTATTGCATCTTATTAAGAAAGGTTCAAAAAGCCTTTATTAAACATGTGAGATTAGAAAATGCTGCAGGTCAGAATCTGGAGATTCAAAGGTATGTCACATGGTTCCCACCTTTGGGGAATTTAGGTTCCACTAGGCAGATAAGGAAGTAGGCATGGCAATTTACAGTCTATGTGCCCTAATGAGCATACATGGGAGTAAGATGATGTTCTTACCCTTCATTTGGATGGTGGTGGAGGTGTGGGCCGAGTATCAGCAAATGCTTCCCACAGGAATTGACGCATATGAGGATACCTGGAGAATAAGAAAGCAGTAACTAGAATGGGAAGAGACTATTTCACACAGAGGAAACATGAGCAAGCATCCAACTCAACTCTGCCTGGAGCCCTGGGGCAGAAGAATGGCCCAGGGAGGAACAATGCATTGCCTACCCCCAACTCCCCTGGGATGTGTCAAGGAAGACCATCATTCTCAACAGTGCAGAAGCCCAAACAGCTTCCCACTCTTGATTAGAATATTCAGCTTGCATTTACCAGTCTAACAGGCATTTTCTCTGAGGTCCTTCTTCTCTCCCCAGAAGCTGTTCAGTGCTGAGCCCTTGGCCAGTGGAGCCCTTTTTGAAAGGGCCCCTCCCTATTTCCTGTGCCTTCTTCAGGGTGCCCTCCACAGGCTGTCTCCTCCATCATGTGTCTCCAAGGCTGTAGCCAGTCTCCTTCACTACTAGACTGGTGGGTGGTGCATGATCACGCACTTAGACACCATGGGCCAACAGTAAGGATACCGTATCTGATATTCAGATGCAGGCTCATAGCCTGGATCTCTTTAGCACTTCAGCCGCGGGGACCCAGTCTAGAGCAGCGAGGTCCTCTCCCATCCTGGATTGAATAAGTCATTCATTACATCCTAAACAGAGATTGTTGTTCCTAAGAGACATTCCTATTTAAACTGTCCTCAAGCCAGGCAGCAGCAGGGGCTGCTCAGGTAATTAGGGACTAATTGACTCTTTAGCACTCTTATCAGCTGTGACAGTCTTTCCTGCCTGTGTCCGCCAGGATACTGGGACTTTTCTCTGTGATGGGCTCCATTTTCACTTTGTTTATCAGGACCTAAATGGAGTGAATTCCAGCCTCATATCCCTGATATTCTCATAAATATAGGACTGTAGATGTAAAATCTTTATATTTTTAATGGCTTCTGTTTAGTCCAGGGCTCTGTTTAGTCCGGGAAATTGTTTCATCTTGCTCAGTTGGGAAACAGACTGCCTTCCTTTTAGAGGTTTCCACTTCCAATTACTGAGGTGACATTACACTTTCTGAGAAAGAGGATGGTGCCTTTTCTTGCTCTTGGGTAGGAGAAGAATTTTGTTGTTGCTCTTGGTAGGCATTTTAATCATGACCATAAAATTTCATGGCTTCACTTACCTGGCATTATTCTTTTCTCTCAGAGGAAAGGCAGTATTTTCCCCATGGAGGATCAGTGTATTCATTTCCTTCCTTTTCTCCACAGCATGTTCTGAACGTATTCACTGCTAGGCATAGGACAAACAGTAAAAATGGTATGTTTTCTGCCCCTCCAGGAATGGACAGAGAAATACAAACCATTTAAAAGTACGTGCAATAGTGTCATGTTTCTCTGTACACAGTGAAGTCGGGACATAATAAAAAAAGATAGTGATTTATATGTGGAGGCAAGATCATAAATATTGAAGGATGATGTAGGAAAGTGTTGACTAGAAGAGAAAGGGATGTTAGCTCTCCTGGAAGAGGGATCAGTGAAGGCAAAGTCCAGACGGAGGCAACATTGGAGATATTGTGGGAATCACAGAAAGTCTAGATGCTTTGGAACTGTGGTAGATGGAGTGCAGCCAAAGATTGTGTTGATGAAGTAACCAGGAAAAGCATCATGGAAGACTAGGATGCCATGTTAAAGAGCTTGGATTTTCCTGTAAGAAAATGGGAAGGACCATAGAAGAGTTACAGGCAGGGGTAGGAGGCTGATGCCAGGGAAACCAGGAGGGTACTTATGAGGCCCTGAACCGAGCGAGAGAGTAGCAGGAGTGAGGAGAGGAGAGATGGTGAGGAGAAATGTAAGTGGTTGAATGACAATGACTTCATATTTAAATGATTTGGATGGAGGGAGGAGTCTAGGGTGATTTTAGTTGGTTTGACAGGAAAGTTTAATTTTGGACATGTTGATCTTGAGATGCTAGGGGAACAGCCATGGGGAATGGCAATGTCCATCAGGCAGTTGGGTAAACATGACTAAAAGCTCAGGAGAGAGATTCAGGAGCGAGAGTTAGCCTAAAAATTAAATCTGAGTGGGCCTCTTGAGACACAGGCAGTTGTGGAGGCCATGACGACGTTTCTTGAAAAGTGTGTGGATTGAAAAAAGCCCAACACAGAGCATTCAAAGGAAAAACAAATATATTTAAATGACAAATAGAGAACAGTCTGCAAAGAAGGCTGGGAGGGAACAAATAGTGGAAGGAGAAAACTCTAGAGAAGTGGCTCTTTTGGCTTCTGGGAAGGAGGTTCTTGGGGGTCACGTGTCCTCTCCACCTCCCTGAATCTTATGGCCTGTTTCTTTCTGTATTCTCTCTTTCTTCTGTTTCAGGATCTCTTCCTCTGCTCATTTGTAGTTTCTGACCCTCACAATTTTGGTTTCACAAGGTCAAATGTTGCTTCCAGAATCTCTTTGTACATCATGACCTTTTAGCTCCCATGCCAGTGTTTTCTATTTCTAATTCCTAAGAAAGAGAATCTGATAGGTCTGATGCTTCTTTTTGAGTCAGGTCACATCAGGGATCTAGGCTACTATGACCAGGTGTCTACTCCCACTCCTATCACCTGTGATCTTAGGTATAAAATATGGCTGCCCAGGTTCATCCTTTGGCAGGAGATATGGGCAAAAAGAAAAAACAAAAAGTGGTCAAGAATGACATCTATAGTTTATGTAAGTTTAAAGATGGGAATCCTTAACAATGGCAGATACCATGGCATGTCAACAAAGAGTCCTCTGGGTCTAATGATATGGATGCCAGCTAAGGCACTGGCCAGTTGCTGGGATGGCAAAGAGGCATCTGGTTGCTGTGAGCTCGCAATAAATGAAGGCACAAAGTAGAGACATAGAGTTGTAGCTTCCCCTCAACCACAATCTTAACCTCAATCTTTATAATATAAAGGCAAGGAAGGAGGGGATGATATTGATACAGGACACAGAGGGTAGTGGTAGTTGTCCTTTTTTTCCTTCTCAAACATATATTTTATTTTTTTAGGTATTTGCCCTTGTTGAGTAGAACTGTGGGTCAGGACTTTGGAGCACAGATAACAGAACTACCATTAGAACAAGAAAGGATCTCTTTAAATAAGCCTGTGGGAAGGAGGGCAGGAGAAAAGCAAGGTGGGTGATCTGTTGGAAAAGTAAGATGTTGACAAAGGGGACTGAATTCTACTTTGCAAAGTCTCTCTCCCTTCACTCCAAACCTTACCTAACACAGGCCTTTACACACTTTCTTAACCAAATGAACAAACAAATTCCTATAGTGGCTAGAAGTTTGTAGTCATGAGGTTCTTCTCTGTTCTTGGAGGAGAAGAGGAGCAGTGATATAATGAAATAGTACTGATCTTGGGAGTCAGAAAACCTGGGTCCCCTTGGGAAAATCATGTCCATGTCTTTGAATTCCACTGTAGAGTGGGAATATTTTACTTACAATGACACAGGAATACCAATATACGGTGGAAACTTAGAAGAAGAAATAATCAAGCCTGCTAAGGTCACTTGGGGAAGAGTGAAGAGTTCCAGAGAAAGTAACATTTGAGGTGGGTCATGAAATATGAGGAGGTCACCAGGCTAGAAGGTAAGGAAAGGGGTTTGACTTGAGCTAAGTGTACAGTATCATTCACAGAAAGTGACTACCAGAGGCCTCTTACGACCTGGGAATTGCCAAAAGACCTGGAACTACATGCCTTTGCTCTGTCGCTGAACAAAACATATGCATCTCCAATCAGTTAGCCCCATCATGCTTTTAAGTCTATACTGCTATATTCTCCCTCCTTCTTACTCATTCTACTGCTGCTATCCTTTTCCACTGAGGCCTTCTAGAAATCCTTCTTTAGAGAAAACCAACTACCCTATGCCATCATCTTTTTCACCACCTTTTTCACTACCTTTCCTGAAGCTTAATATGTGTTTACTGTCAATTGATGTTATTTTCCTATATAAATTTTCTGAATAATTTTTTTCAAGTATTCTTTTCTCTCTAGATATACCATTTGAATACCCATAACTTAGACAACCATTTATGGATCTTGAGCTCTAACTTTCCTATGGGTTTTAGGTTGCATATTAGATATATTTATCATTTGGGTGTTGCATAGATACAGCATATTCAAAATTGAACAATAATCCTCCTAATTCTCAAGCAACCCTAGACTTTCTTTCTCAGGAAATGGCCTACTACACAGCTAGCCTCCCAAACTAGAACCTTGGGGGGATATAAAGGGTGAGTATCCTAAACCTCATTTTCTCCCTTACCTGTGATACACAATCAGTAACCCAAGTCATGGTCATTTGAGCCCTTGAATTAATTATTTTTTCTTTCCATTTCTATTTCCTCTGCCATAAGCCAGTTTATCACTTTGCATTTAGGTTTCTGAAACAGGCTCTTAACTGCTGTCCTGGCCTTCAGCTTGGTTCTACTACCTAGCCTTATAGTCCATCCTCTACCCTTATAGTCACAGTGATTTTTCTAAAATAGGAACATAAATGCATACTCTCTTCTTCAACTCCTCAATGGATCCTTCTGCCTTGAGAGGAAATGTACCTCTTTAGGCAGGGCATTCATGGTCTTCTAGATCTAGGATCCTGTCAAGCCTCTTTGTGGTCTCTTCTCCATACTCACTGTTCACATCAATCTACTTTCAGGCCCCTATGGAGGCATGCTGTTTCGTGTTTTTGAAATAATTGTTGCTAATTCTTATTGAGAAGTTACTATTTACAAAGATCTCCCTTCTCACAACCCAAGTGATCTGTTATTATTTTCTCCCAGTTGACAGAGGAAAAAAATGAGGCATAAATCATTTAGGTAACCTAACCAAGGTGACACAGCTAGGAGGGACACAACTAGAATTTGAACTCTATCAGTCTCTCTCTAGAATCTATTCTTTTAACACTATATATAGCATTACCACACTGTCCCTTCTTCTAGAAGACCTCTTTTTTCACTTTGCTTACCTCATACTTACTCTTCATCCACTTAATCTGGCTTCTCCTTCCATCAAAATTCTGAAAAATCTCTCACAAAAAATATCAGTGAACTCCAAAGGAAAATTTTCCATTCTCTTCTTAACTTCTTAACTTGATCTCTCAAATGTTTTCAACCATTGGTCACTCTATAGGCCCTGAAATATCTTCTTCTGTTCATATGATGATACATAATTGGTCTTTCTGATTTATCTCTGAATGTGCTTTCTCCTCTACAGAATCTTCATACTTGAGTCCTTAAAGATTCAGTCCTAGTTTCCCCATTCTTCTCTCCCTATGCTCTTTGCACTGAGTATCTCATCCATGTCACAGGTTCGATTTCCATGGATATGTTAACTTCTAAACTTGTATTCCCTTTGTTCTATAAAGACCCTTAACGCACAGTGCTTCTTTAACATTGCTTGAATTTCTCAAAAGTACCCTACACTCAATATATTCAAAATGGAATGGTCAGTTTTCTTCCATATATTGCTCTTCAATGTACCTTAGCACCACCTTTCAGCTAGTCAAATGATCTAAACAACTGGTCCCATTGACCAAAGAGCACTAGGAAAAAAACCCCTCTAGTCCAAGTTAGATTTATTTCACTTAATACTACAGCTCAGAGAATGCACTCCAGAGGAACTATAGGTTGTCTTAGTAAAGGAAAGTTTTAGGAGCTTCTTATAGGATTTAAGGGGTATTGTATGGTTATGGAGAGGATTTAAAACCATGGGGTCCAGTTTTGGATCAGAGATTGTCAAAAAGCTAGGGAAATTCAATGACTGGTTTTGCTTTACTTTTTAAAAGATTTATTTAATTTCAGAGAGAGAGAGAGAGAGAGAGAGAGAGAGAGAGAGAATGTTTATGTATATGCAAGAGCAGGGGGAAACATTAAGGGGGAGGGAGAGCAAAAATCTCAAGCAGACTCCATGCTATCTACAGAAGCTGACATGAGGCTGGATCTCACAACCCTAAGATCATGACCTGAGCCAAAACTAACAGTCAGTTGCTGAACTGAGTGTATTACCTTAAGTGCCCCTTTGCCTTTTTTTTTTTTTTTTAATATAAAATAGGATCATTAGGGGATCCCTGGGTGGCTCAGCAGTTTCGCGCCTGCCTTTGGCCCAGGGCGCGATCATGGAGTCCCGGGATGGAGTCCCGCGTCGGGCTCCTGGCATGGAGCCTGCTTCTCCCTCTGCCTGTGTCTCTGCCTCTCTCTCTCTCTCTCTCACTATGTCTATCATAAATAAATAAAAATAAATCTTTAAAAAAATAGGATCATTAAAGTGAGCTGAAGATGGTCACTGCTAAAGAAGCAGGAGTTAGTTACATGTTAGAAGAATGATGTTGAGACTGACCTTGTCTCTTGTTCCAGATGTGCCACCTGAATGAATATAATCCATAACTGTCATTTATTTTATATTTTAGCATCTCCACGTTTTATCTAGGCAATTTTGGGAAATGTGACTTGAAGTCTCAGCTTTAATTTTCCAGTATAAACAAAAAAAGGAATTATCTATTATTATGTCAAACAGAAAATTCAAAATTACTTTACATATGATTTTAGTTGCACATATATTTTCCTTCACTTAGTACTGAAACATTTTTCAGGTTTTCTAGGAAAAAAACCCCAAATATTATTCTAGCTATTTGAAAAAAAAAAAAAATTTTTTTTCATCTGACTGGCAGACTATGATACCTACCCATTTAGAGGCAGGGCAACCAAGAAATCATCAATTGCTTGAGGTCTACAGAGTTATGCATCCAGCAATATCTTACTTTTTCTCAAAAGGAAACTGAAAAAATGGAAGAAGACCAACACAGACTACCCAAATAATCCAGTGGTAAGACAGTCACTGTAGTGGTTAGGTGGTTAGACTCTCAAGTCAGATGCCTAAATTGAATCTTGAATTTACTGTTCCATAGCTTTCTTCCTGCCTCCTACTTGGAGCCAGTTGCTTGACCTCTCTGTATCTGAATTTTCTCTGTAGTAAAGCAGAAGAAAGTATAGTCCCTTTCAGGATGATTGTGAGGATTGAATAAGTTAATAAAGTGCTTAGAACAGCACCTAACACGGCATAGGCACTCAATAAATATTTACTTGGCATTATTATTATAACCTTCATGTCATTTGGAGTTTAAAAAACCTTTTAAAAATTGAGTAGTTGCCAAGGACACTCTGTATGAATGGTATGTATGTGTTTAAGAGAAATATAAAGTTGGAGTCACCTCTAAAATTTTTTAAACAGATCTGGCCACTCAAGAAGACTCCTTCAGAGAGGGCTGCTCAGATGCCAGCACATTTGAGGATACTGAATCTGGAATTATGTTAACATATTGGAACCTTCCATGGAGACTGGGATGGTGAAAGAGCAATTTGAATAGTAGACTTTCAAAACTGTCAAAGAAATTGATGATGTATTCCTGCTTGCCAGGAAGGGGCTTATGCAACACCTTTGGACTGAATATAAGGCCAATAAAAATGGGACTTCTGGGGAGATTCAATGAAATCTATAACTGAAGTGGTCCCATTCTTCTCTTCCTGTCAAACTGGCCATTTTGACATCTATTAACTAATACATGTAAGTGGGGTAAATATTTTTTTGATTATGACATCTGTTTAAACTGGCATTCTGTGTCTGTTCAAACTTTCAGTTAAACTATATGCTGTTAGCATTTACTAGATTGTAGGCGGTTTCTTTGGTCCAGAGAAAGTTTGCAACAAAGATTAAATTATAGGTTATTTTTTATACTCAGATGGAGCACTCAGAAAAGTTCTTTGTATTTATTTTTTTATTTTGTGACTAGCCACTCGTGCATTTTTGGAGGGTGTGTTTGAATTAAGTTTACTGGCACGTTTATGTAGAAGACTTGCTATGTTAACTGATTTTTGTCAAGTCATTAGTAGATTGCTTGCCTATGTTTCCTTGTATTTTATGTACAGATATCTAGGCTGGAGACTAAAGAGGTTAGAAACTACTTAAAGTTCTAACAATAAAATAATGGGTAAACAGGATATATCTCATTAGGATGGACTTTCATGAAGTCATTAGAAAAGATCATTATGAAGGCAGTATAGAATCATGGGACAATGTTTCTTATATAATACTAGGTAAAAGAGGCAAAATACGAAAGGGTATGTTGACTGTTAAGGCAAATACAAACAATGTATGTGTTTGGACCAACTGAAAAGAACTACTTGATAGTGGGAATATGAGTAATTTAAATATATTTTCTTCACTTCTTTTTAACAAAAAGAGAAAAAGTAAGCCCTTTAAGTGGCATGACCAAATTTGTCAAGAGCCAAATTTCTTGCTCATTTTTCATGGATTTGTAAAAATGACAGCCTATGTGTTAAACCAACTTGAACTTTAGCCCAAGAACCTGACTTGTTTGCCTCAATAGATTCACTGTATCTTGACTTTCTTAATAAATTCTATGCAAATTCTCATGCCAAGTGTTTGCTATCTTTATTAATATGAAAAGACCTGGTGGGTGAAAAGATACCATAATCAGAGATAAACAGGCAAAGCACAGTTTATGGGGTGGAAAGTCCATTGAAAGATATGAAGGCCTTTTGAAAAGTTGTTCATAATTGCTATATATTTTTTAGAAGTTAAGAGTCTTGAAAGATATAGATAATACAGAATATTTTCACATTCTTAACATTTACTTCCACATTAAATCTTTTACATTGTAATTAAAAGACACTGCCATAGTCAGTTGTGAGAAATGTTACAAAAAGCCCACAATTCAAACCCAAAACTTCTATTAACAAGTCCTCTTGGAGTAATGCCTGTTTAAAGAATGTAGGCTGAAGGTAGAAGGGGTTTGTGAAATTCTGGTTTCCTTTGTATTTATTCTTTGGCAGTGACTGAAGGAAAGGGGGATCTAACCTTCTTAGATACAGACCTCTTGAGCATGAGCCAATATGTAGGTCCATTTAGGGTAAGGCTGTGAGTACCCTTAGGATTTGCATGCTCCTCAACCCTGGAATGGAATGCAGTAGACACTACAGAGCCTGGCAGGGTATTCTGTGTTCTTGGGCATAAAACTATCTCAGAGGAACCATTTTAAGACTGACTTCTCAAATGTTAAACACTTGGGGATCCCCTTAAAATACCCATTTTAATTGAGTAGATTTAGGGTAGGGACTGAGGCCCTGCATTTTAACAAGCTCCCAGGTGAGGCTGATGCTGTTGGTTCATAGACTGCATTTTTGAGTAATAAGCTCAGTTTAGCTGAGAAAAATAAGTGATGCTCAGCTTACTTAAGAAAAATGTGATGTAGAAAAATAAGCCTAATCTTTGCTTCCCATATATTATTCATAACTGGAAACTAATCTTTGGACAAGGAAGTATGTCATTGGAGTGGAGTCCAATTTTTATTTATCACTTTAGTGTCCAGAAAGATCAGTATTGGTAACTAAAAAATATACCCTGTAACTCTTATGTTGAAGTCTTATGCACTGCTCTGTGCTCACCAGCTTTGGGGAATGTTATTGCCTTAACATTATGATGTGTGGACATCTGCTTGGATGGCTACCTTCAAAATCTTTTTTGGAATTTTCAAATTTATAAATGGATCTCTTTATAAAATTCCTTGATTATTTTCATGACCCTTTTATATATGACATGTAAAATGCCAAAGTATTTGATATTTAATAATTAGCAGTTGTTTTTAGGTTTATTTTTAGTAATTAAGATTTGTTTTAAAATTAAAACTAAAGTTAATGTCTTAAGGCAGGAAACTTTGTGGTTTTCATTGGTCTTCCCAATATAATTAACCACTATTATTAGTGTTCAATTCTTTCAAATGTGGCCTCAGGATGAAACTTTCAATTTTAAATTATAAAGTTCTGATTATACCTTATCATATACTTATGAGACAATAAAAACTAAGTATGAAATATACTACCTAAAGTAGTTAAAATGAATATATTATTTGGAATGTCAATGGGATTCTTTTTTTTTTTAATTTATTTTTTATTGGTGTTCAATTTACTAACATACAGAATAACCCCACAATGGGATTCTTATTAGTCAATCATTTTTTTTAAACCTGAAAACAGTGAGCTGAAATACCTCTTAAAATGTATTTCCTATGAGAATACATTTCTATGGAAAACACATCTACATGGGTTTTTTTGGTTTCTTTTTTCTTTATTTGTATAGTTTTGAATATAGTCCTAGACCTTAATTCTTTGGCCCACTGAATTTGATCACAGAGGTAGACCAAAGAAAAGAACAAAAGGGTAGTCTTTAAGTAGATACAGGGCATTCAAATCACTATGCTTTCGGGAAAATAATTAAATTCCTAGGGATCCCTGGGTGGCGCAGCGGTTTAGCGCCTGCCTTTGGCCCAGGGCGTGATCCTGGAGACCCGGGATCAAATCCCACGTCAGGCTCCCGGTGCATGGAGCCTGTTTCTCCCTCTGCCTATGTCTCTGCCTCTCTCTCTCACTGTGTGCCTATCATAAATAAATAAAATAAAAAAATATTAAAAAAAAATTCCTAGAGTCAATGAGGAATAAGCAAAACATGCTCAAATATTACTGCTTGCTCCTTGGGTGTATATTACTGTTATGATTATTAAGGATATATAACCCTAATGTGTGTTACTAAATTATTTTGTTGTAATTGAATTTCGATTGAAATGTGAAAGCACCCAGCAGTCAGTTCACAGATGTTCACTGAAGTTCTGTTGGATTTTCTAATATCTTACTTGATGAAAAACATGTATACTCTGTTCTTTGGAAAGTTACAGATATTTGGTCTTCTGTTTCTTTCAAAGATAGAATTCTGATCTGGCCAACAAACAGCTATCCTATCCTTCTTACATATTTGCATCTTGTAGAGAGGCTGGAATCTAAAAATTAGGACATAAATGGGTATATGATGTATCGCCACCAGGCTACTATGATCTAAGACCTTCAGAGGTCTTAGTAACATTGCTTTATTTACTTAACTAAACAAAACTCCATGAGATTTAGTTTTAATTTTCATAATAAAAGAATGGTAAGAAGATCTTGGTTGAATTTACTACGGTTTCATTAATCTTAAAGGTAGGAACTATGCTATTAATGGCAATAATTTTAATGAAATCCTTTCTTCTCCAAGCATCTGTAACCAATTTATTAGAATGAAAACATATTACCAGTAATCTCATTAACAAAAGTTGATATTAAAACTGTGCTAAAAGACCTAAAATATGAAGCATATTTTTAAAGAATTCCAAATTCATTTATTTTCAAGATAAACAACAGTATTTGCTATTAATGAGAGAAAAGTTAACCAAGAAAATAATTTATCTTGCAATAGCTTTCGGTATTTATACTCTAAATGTTGATCCTCAAAACTTCTAAATATCATTCTTTAAGTACAGTATAACCTGCCCTTTAGGGATGGCTTCTCGAACCTAGTATAAACTGGTAACGTGAATATAGTTTTGGACTCTGGGCACTGTTGTATACACAGTAAGATATTCAGAATTCTATACGTTAAAAATAAACCTCCTTTGCCTTCAATTTTATTTTTAGTTCTGTCCTTTTAAGTTAGCTTAAATAGAAACGGAGCACTTAATTTTTTCTTTATGGTTTAAAGTCTCTTCCTTATGCCTTTATTCATAGAGGTTTACCTGCAGCTATACTGTCTATTAAAATTAGAAATATTCTGAAGTCACCAGAACACCAGAAATGTCTGTTGTTATAATCAAATGGTATCTGGAATTGTTTTATCTTTCCCTTGAAACACATTATTTGGGTATACTTTGCTTGATGGGAAACCATCATTGAACCTTTTTCTTAAAGAGCCGTAGCAGTATTAGAAGGCTGGATTCTTTCCTGAGAGGGGAGCTAACTCAGAATATATGCACACTTAGTTCAACATGATTAGCTGATGCACACCGATTCCCCTGTTGACCAAATGGTGATTTTAAGTTGGAATTTGTATACTTTCCCTTTTTTTTCCCTTAAATTCAACATGTTCAATCATAACTGTCTGAGTACAAGTTAAAGGCTTTTCCTCCCACGAGATTTAAATACATGCTACTTTGTTCTGTGCTGAAATGTGTTAACTCTCTTATTCTGGATTGTGCATTGGAAAACTCTAATAAAAACAGTATAATTTTTTTTAAAGGTCTTCCATTGACAGAACATCTGCAAACTTAATGAGACAATCCATTGAGATAAATAC
Source organism: Canis lupus familiaris (assembly GCF_011100685.1). NCBI lineage: Eukaryota > Metazoa > Chordata > Mammalia > Carnivora > Canidae > Canis > Canis lupus. The sequence goes on along the minus strand of NC_049236.1, from coordinate 24,731,937 downwards.
ATCCACTAATAAATCCCCATACATGCAGCCAGTAGCATCACTGGCCAAGTACAAACCATCTGGGGAGGTTTGGAGACTTCAGTTCCTTTGGTCACAGGTTACCAGAGCACATATTTCACATAGCAGATTATTTCTTAAACAGTCTTCCTTCCTGAGAATAAGCCATTCTACTGACCACATTTAAAAACAACCTAAAGTAACCTATAATTAAAGAGGAGAATGGAAACAGAAGTGAATAGTCTAGGACAAAGTTCGTTCATAGCAAAGAACTGTGTGTTTACGTAGACACTTTTTTTTCTTCCCCAGTGTCATTATCTAAATCTTAACTTGGGACACCTGGGTAGCTCAGTCGGTTAAATGTCTGCCTTTGGCCCAGGTCATGATCCCAGGGTCGTGGGATCAAGCCCCACATCAGGCTCCCTGCTCAGCGGGGAGCCTGCTTCTTCTCCCTCTCCCCTTCTGCCCACCCTTCAACCCCTCTTGTTCTCTTTCTCTCAAACAAATCTTAAAAAAAAAAAATTTTTTTTAAATCGTAACTCTTTCATATGCCTCTCATATGTGTTTCAGTGAATAGATTATATACTCCTAAAGATTAGGAACTGCCAGAGTCTACTTCTATGAATGTTTCTCCCCAACCTATAGTGTCTAGAATAGTCTTATACTATTGCAGACACACAGTGGTTGATTGAATTCTGTGCCACATCTACAAAGTACTTTTACTGAGATGTAGGAAATTAATAAAAGATTAATTGCAGATTTAGTTTAATAGTTGTAAAATATTCATATTTTCCTTCTTGAGGCTGTTTTGGCATATTGTTTCCTTGAAACATTTTTCCATTTTGTAAATTTATAGTCATAAATGTACTGGTAAATTTATTAGCATGTTCTCTTTTATATTCCTGATACTGATTATTTGAATGTTTTAGTTTTTTAATTATTGCCAGAATTGTGTGAATTTTATTAGTTATCTAAGAACCAATTTTTGGAGGTGTTAATCATCTTTCTGTTTTTTTTTTTCACTATTAATCTTTTGATTTTTAGTCTCTCCCTTTTCTAATGTGTTCAAAGCTCATGTTTTCTTATATCATGGTTTAGCTCATCCCACAAGTTTTGATGTGCAGTGTTATCAATTATAATTCAATTATTTTCATTATTATTCAAAATACTTTGATTTCCACTGTGATTTCTTCTTTGACTCAAAAGTTGTTTAGATGTATAATCTACCAGTTTAAAATATATGGAAATTTTCTACTTAGATTTAAAACAATTTTTTTAGCTTAAATTCATTGTGATCAGAAACTATAATTTCAATTTTTTGAAAATTTATTAAAATTTACTTCAAAGCCCAGGACATGGTTATTTTTTGTAAAAATTCCACAGTTACTTGAAAAAATTATATAGTGGTTGGGAACAGTTTATTGTATTTGTCCATTAGGTCAATTTTACTTCTGTTATTGTTCAAATCTTGTATCTTTAAGACTTGCTTTTTCCATTAAGATAGATGGGGAGAGCATGAAAATATTTCCAGCATGACTGTAGATTTATTTCTTTTATAGTTGTTTTTGTTTTATATATTGAGATTATGGTTTTACTAAATACAAACGTAATTATTGTATTTTCCTGGTAAATTGAAAGGTTTTCATTATGAAGGGCTTTTCTTTATCAAGAACATTTTTTGCCTGACATTAACTAGGAGCTCCTTTGTATTACACTTTCCTTTTGATGAATATTTGCAAATATGCCTTTTTTCTATTAATTTTGAACTTTTTATATGCTTGTTTCAGATGTATTTCTTCTAACATGTTATTGGACTCTATCTTTCCTTGAAAAAATAAGTCTATCTTTGTTTTAGAATTGAAGCATTTAAGTTATATTTAATGGAATTGCTGATATATCTGAATGTATAGCTACCATGCTATACTATTTGCTTTATATATGTATTATTTGCCAGGAATTAATTGCTTTACATTGAGAACTTCAACCATCTGCATTAATATGACAGGAGTATGGGATCTAAGAACTGAGACCAATAAATAATTTCATTGTTTCAGGTACAATTAATACTCATATATTAATTTATCTCAGACAATCTGGTCATCATGGCAAAGAGCTCACTTATCAAGCAACAGTTTACTTATCAAGACTAGCGCCAAGACCCTTCCCTTGCAATAGATACTAATCACAAAACTATTGTCATAAACTTTTCCAAACTGCAATCTGGTGCCCACCTGAAAAGAGCCACTTTTTTAAACCACTTGAGCCCAGACTTCACAATCCTATAAATCCTCTCCTGACTTTACCTTCAGAGACTGTCAAGGCGGAATCCTCTATTACTATAGAGAGTTCTAATAAACTTCGTTTTGCTTTATTAACAGATTGCCAGGAGATATTTTGGGAGGGTTCAGTAAGATATTTATTCCTTTAATCCGCGTAATAAGCTTATAAGTTAATTCTATTCTTATGTTCTTTTTACAGATGAGAAATCGAGGCATACTGAATACTAAAGTGATTACACAAGGACACACAACAATTTAACTCACATGAATCTCAACTATGCTACTAATATTACTTCTTCCCTTGAAGTCTATCTATCTGAAGATATCATAAAGGATCCTATGTCCTGGCCTTCTTAGCCCTATACAATAATTATAGTACTGATTATTATAATTAGTAATTTTGTTGTCTTCTTCACTAGACTGTGTGCTCTTTAAAAGGAGGAACATATCCTCTGTCTCCATGCTGCCAGTGGCTAGCATAACCTCTGACACATTTGATAATCATTCAATAAATGTTTCTAAAATGAAAATTAAATGAAACCCCACTTTACCAATGAGGCGCTGAGCTATTAAGAATTTAGCCTAGTTAGAATGTAACTGTCATAACTTATGCTCCTGCCAATATCCCACATTCTTTAGCTCGACTGTAAATGAGCTCTCCAAGAGCAGTTTTTATGGGACACGTGGGTGGCTCAGCAGTTGAGTGTCTGTCTTTGGCTCAGGGCAGGATTCTGGAGTCTTGGGATCGAGTCCCACATTGGGCTCCCCTGCATGGAGCCTGTTTCTCCCTCTGCCTCTCTCTGTCTCTCATGAATAAATAAATAAAATCTTAAAAAAAAAAGGCAGTTTTTATGAGATGACAGTCTACAAACATTGTAATGGGGATTTATACTGATAAAGCAATAGTCCTACCACAATGTTATATTTCTTTGCTTTTGTTGAGATATTATCATCTTGGTGTAACCTCACAGGTTATATCATGTGGGTTAGCTTTAATCACACAAATTTCTAATAAAAACTATAATTTCTTTGGTACTGAAAGAGTTGGAATTCACTTCTCTATACTAAACAGAGATCTACACATATGAAATTTTTTTTCTTTATTATAAGGAGAAAATAGTGTTATATAAGTATTTAGACCTCAGGGAAGAAGTTCAAAATTTTACATAACTAGGAATGAGGGGTGGGGTAGCAAATGTGAGTGTGTGCATGCTCATAAGTGTACAGATTAAACAAGATTGGTAAAATGTTGACAATTACTGAAGTCTGTAGTGACTACATGGGGATTCATTAGACTCTACTCTTCACTTCTGAACACATTTGAAATTTTCCAAATAAAAAGCTTAAAAAATGCTAATTTCCCCAACATTACACTAGCTATACAAAATACCCGATCGTTCACTGGCTGCAAACTTAATATCACAACCCAAAGCAAAAAATTATTCTTCTATCCTTAAAGTCCATATCTCACAAGGTGTGTATTTTTTTAAGGGCACAGACTATTTCCTCATGTAACTGACATTAAAACACATATTAAGCACTTTTTATGTCTGCCTGGTTCCTGGGTGTTTCTTTCCTTTAAATGTGGATTTTCCCCTCTGGAAAACATGGAAAATCCTTTCAAAATCTGGAAGAAAATGCAAATGATCTCCTGTACCAACTAATTTTACTATATATACACACCTATACCATTCCTCTGTCAATAGAAGTTTTTAAGTCAGTAAATGTCAAAAAGTGATATGTAGCAAATATCAAGGGTCTCAAATACTGAACGGGAAACAAGGGTCAGATTACAGTGTCCTATTGATATACTAACTCAGGAATGTAGGTCAATCCTTTTAAAATATTTTCATGAGTTCTTATTTTATTAATGTATGCTTCAACAATGGAAAAATTGACTGTGGTATTCTGTTGTTAGCTATAATTTTATTGTTTATTTAAAATATAGAGCAACGTTTTTCAAATATTTACATAACAAATACAAATGTTTAGATGAGCAAAATTAGCAATAGGTTCCACAAACAGATACATCTAATACCTTGCTTCAACTGAAATCATTGCTGCTTCTTCAGGGCAATAATAGCATAACATCTGGGAGATTTCACAGGATCAAACAACTTCACAAGTGCAGCCCATGCAGTATCTTCCTGCAAATTGATAAGTGATTTAAATATATAGCAACTTGTTGAAGAGAAGAATGAGATGAGTCAGACTATATATTGTAAAATAACAACACAAAAAATAAACAACATAAAAGAAAATTATTCTTTGTTGAATGAAATGAACACTTACAATTTCACCTACAGGAAATTACGGTTCAGAAATAAAGACACACATACATAATGAACTATAAGGTTACTCTTTGTTGTAACTGTGAAAAGTGGTCAAAAACAACTGGATATTACTTAAATTATTACATGATGGAAGATTATTCAGCTTTTGTAATATATCTAATGAGATGAGAAAATTCTGAATAAAATAAATGAAATTAGATGAAAAACTGTACTTCTCATTTGATTCCAATTTTAATTAAAGTAGACATAATGTACTCATACATATATGTGCAGCATACATATATTAGAGAAAGGCACTAGAAAATATACCAAACATTTAAAATAATGCTGAAAGATGGAATTATTGTTATTTAAAATTTTTTATATTCTTCATTTAAAATTCTCTAAATGTTACCCTTATAAAAATATTATTTAAAATGATACTATTTAAACAATATTTAAAGTATTAACAAACTAAAGTATTAACAAATTAATATTTGTAAGATTTCTGTCACTTCATTACCAATCTATTAAGTAAATATCAAGGGTCTTAAATACTGATCAGGAAACAAGGGTCAGATTATAGTGTCCTATAGATATACTAACTCAGGAATGTAGGTCAATTTATTTATTTATATCATTTACTTATTTTATTTAGGTCAATGGAAATTGTTTTGAAAAGGGAAACAGCGAGTACCTAGTAAAACATGCCTGATTCTGTCACCTATAAACTTGGAAACCTAAGATTTCCAGTGATTCTGAGATGACTGATAGCTTAAGAAAGTACACAAGTATTCAAATATTTAAAAATTCCCGTTTTCCTTAAAAATACAAATTAGTACAAAAGCAAACTTTTATTAAAATCCACCTGTTCCAAATAGTCTGTTGAAAAGAGAAGTAAAATTACCCCCTCTGATAAAACAAAATTGTTAAAATAAAGGCATCATGGTAGAAACATAAGGCCTAACCCATATATGGGTTTAATTTAAACACTTCACATAACTCTTTTGACCACAGCTCAGAGTAAAATCTGCAAAAAAAACATTTTCCCTAAAGATAACCAAGAAAACAATTTTGGGGGGCAATCAACATAGATAAAACAAGACTGTGAAAAAAAAACAAAAGGAATTTTCACTGATCAGTAAGTAATTTTTATACTGCAGAATGCATATGTCCAAAATCCAACAGTGACATAAAAGGTAAATTCTTATAAAATGAAACACACATATACTTTAATGTCTGGCCTTTATTAATTTTAGCTATACAATATATCATATACGACGGCTGTGTTTACTGCCTACTGTATAGTAATTACCATACAATTAAAAGAATATAAACTTTTATTATAGCAGCTTTGCTGAAAACATCTGTTGTACATATGTTTACATTTAAAAGAAGATAGAATGAATATTTAAACTTGGTAAATGTAATAAGAAACTTATCCTAGATATAAGCAGATCCATTTACTGGATAATGAAGATACTTGTTATATATATTTTAAATAACATAATTTACCTGCTCCTTCAGGTAGCAAAGTCGATCTAGAAGAATCAATGTCTCTATACAAGGAGCCAGAACAACTTTCAACTAAAAGAAAGAATAAAATAGAATGATAGAACTTAAAAAAAAAAAAAAAAAGACTAGGTTAACACTTATGTTTAAGAAAATGTATCTACAGAAATTTATATAAGGCCAAATCTCCAGTACCAATTGTACATCTTCAGAAAATGAATACTGCAGAGATCAAAAGTTTTTCTTTAATGATAATAGGAAAAGAATGTCCTTTGAATGACTTTGAGTTAGAATCCAAAGGCAGTCACACATATGTGATAGAGACCTTTCAAAGGTACTAAGAGTGAAATTCATTAAAAGGAATGCTTGTGAAATAACTGCATTGAGACCAATATGTGTTCAAAGAACTCTGAAATTTCTTTCTGTACGTTTATGATACACTTTAAGAGAAATCTACCATGTGTTCTCTTTATTACATTACTGACACCTAATATAGTTTTGAAATAGGAAATGATCCAAAAGGATTTTTCTGCAGTAAGAGAAAAACAACATAGATTGGTTGGTCCCACAATAAAATTTAACAGAACCCTAGCAACATACCCAATTTAATATGTTTAATTCTGAGATTTACCATATTAAAAGCTTCCAGCTCGTTCATTCTAGGCTTATACTTCTCGTAGTAGTCCATTATAACTTTTTCTGGCAGCTTCAAGATAAAATAACAAAAACAAAAAGTTTAACAACAGTTAAAAAAAAGCTTTTCCTTATCAAACATACCCTAAAGTAAAATCAATATAACAAGTTAAAACAACTTCAATGTCTGAAGAACTCTAAAGATATGCATGAAGCAAGTCAATGCAACTAAGTTCTTTTGTTAGTATCTTCTGCACCTAGTTTATTTAGCATATCATCAATAAAACCAGCAGTAGCATCTTATTAATATTGTTTGACTTCAGCAAGTAAATGAAATACCTACTTTCACTTGTTTCTATGCTTGAGGTATATAGTAGGAATTCAATTAATATTTTTTGAGTAAAATTAAGACTTATAATCATATATCTAAACTATATATTCTGGAGAACAATTTTCAAAAGCAACAAGAACACAATAAGGACACATGTTCATACTTAACATAGTTTCCTCTAACATCCACTGAACAAATCCATCAGCAAGCACTACTTTCTGATTTTTCTCAAAAACATGGGCTGCCTATATAGTGCACTGAACCCGTGTGCTTTGCAGGCCACTTTTTAGAACACATATGCTTCTGTTCACACCAGCTAACTTTATGTTTGCTGAGTCAACTGTATTTGTTTCTCAGCTTGCTATGGCAGTTACATCATTGTAATGATATAAATAAATATTACACAACTAATGAAGTATTAATGCAAAAGTAGAAGTTGTTTCTGTAAAATGGATGCCTTTGTGAAAGGCCTGATAAAGGAAAGCCATCAGAAGAAATTGCTATCAAATTACATGTGGTCAAAACCAATGGAAGACTGGATAAAAAGAGTAAAAAAAAAAAAAAAAAAAAAAAAAAAAAGGCTGAAAGGATTTATATTCAGATTTTTTTTTGCAAATGTCTAAATGAATTTATTATTTTTTCAAAGCCCTTATTCTTTTTTATACTGCACAAAATTTCTTTTGAATTTAAAAAGTACAAAGAGGTAACAGTGAAAAAGTAAGGTTTTTGTCTCATTCAACTTCTAGTGAAGCCTTCCTGAAAAGATTTCCCCCTTGGTACAGAACACAAGCCGACTATACCTCCTTTCCCAATCCTTTTTAAAATTCTGCCCATCTTTGAATCAAATGAGTACCTCCTGACACAATTTTTTGCAGTAGCGTATACTGGATTGGATCCAGGCCTGAACCTCAAGCCAGCAAAAATTCTCATCTTACAAAATTGTGTGTGTGTTTGAATCATAGCCTTTATTTAGTCTTTACTTCTTCTCCTGCCATCTGAGAAGAATACAAGTCAGAATTCATAATCTTTTTTCAATCCTACTTTACCACTACACTGCTTCCTATAAACATGGTTTTTCAGTTTGATTCCAGGGGTTCTCCAATATTTTGTTTCTTTTATGCCAATCTGAGAAGCATTACCCTGGTCATCAGTTGCATTTGTTCCAAACTAGGAATGGTAGATTTGGCTCCTCATGATATTCCAACTTAGAGAACTGTGTTCTGTTGGTTTTGTTGGTGATCTGTAACCCTGGGAATTTTCTCTCGGTATCTTTCTGCATCCATCTTTACCTTCATTCTGCTTCATAATGTATATGGTTTGGGATTTAACACATTTTCCAATTTAGTCAAAGAAGGAGTTTGTGTTTTGGTTATTTATTATTTATTTATTTATTTATCTATGAATGAGAGAGAGAGAGAGAGAGAGAGAGAGAGGGGCAGAGACACAGGAGGAGGGAGAAGCAGGCTCCATGCCGGGAGCCTGACGCAGGACTCGATCCCGGACTCCAGGATCGCGCCCTGGGTCAAAGGCAAGTGCCAAACCACTGAGCCACCCAGGGATTCCCCAGTGTTTTGGTTTCTATTTGTTGCTTTTCTGTGATCCTAAAGAAAAAAGGTAAGAACATCATCTTAACTCTTCCATTTAAAAAATAATGGAAGTCTGTTGTTTAAGTGAATCAAAGCTGGATACTATAGACTGCGTTAGAAGTATGCCTGATGCAAAAAATTAAGAGAACTCCAAAGAGTGATACTACGATGCAAGGCTGTGTGCAAAAGACCACCACAACAAATGGCCTTGTATTTACACCAAAAGTTTGGTGAGTACAAGTATATTAATATGTTTTTAAGTGAAAAATTCAATGTTTAAGATATGATTACATTTTGATCAATTTTTAAATATGATTTACATATTTATTTGAGAGACAGTGAGAGTGAAAGAGATCAAATAGGGAGAAGAAGAAGCCGCTGAGCAGAGAGCCCAATGTGGGGCTCGATCCCAGGACCCTGAGATCATGAACTAAGCTGAAGCAGGATATTTAACCAACTGAACCACCCAGGTGCCTCTTACTCAGTTTTTGCAATGAAACACTCAACTACTAGCTTCACTGCATTAGATCACAGAGATTATGTGGAGAATTTAAAAAGACATTATCTCATTTAATCCTAACAGCAATCTGTAACATACATATATTCACAGTCTCATTTTATAGATGACACTATTGAACGTTAAAGTCAGGGAGCACATAGGCAGAACCAATATTCTATAGATAAGGGAAGGCATCAGAATTGAGTCACTGCCTGGTGTAGATCATACTCAGGCAAGAACGTGCATAGAAAATTATAAATTGAATTGCACATTGAATGGCAGTTGAGAGTACTGATAATGAACTCCATTTCTCCCTGCTCCAGAAAAAGAGACTAATATGAGTTAAGTTGTGTAACAGAGCCCTAGCTCAGAGGGCTGTGTTTTGGGCTCATGGAGATATCCAATCCTAAATGGAATCTGGGGTGAGAGGCAGTAAACAAGCAGTCATGTTCATGTTCAGGTGCTTCAGATTTTTTTCTCCACTTTTTTGTAATTTTTTGACAGATATTTTAACTCCAATACAACTTGTGTGTTAGACAATGTATGTCTTACTATGCAACACATTTCATATGCTTGACCAACTTCATCCTGTCTGCAAAAGTTTCAAGAGTCAAAGTTCTGAATACAAGCATCTCATTGTTAATGCTTCAGTAAGATTCATCGTTCCTTGAATTTCTTCTGCCTTTATTTCAAACCTCAATTCTTCAGTTTCCTTTAGAAGTACATTTATTTTGTTTCTTGGCAAGCATGGATTTTCTCCTTATTCTTCCTTATTTGCCTGATGACTGCTAGTTTTGGAAAAATGCTAAATAAGCATTCTTCTTGTGCTCAATGTCTGCTAATAGGTTATATAAATATGACAAAAAGAAGCATGTAGTCTAGAGTTAGTCTGGATTGGAGTTCTTCCTCCACAATTTCCTAGATTTTGGCCCTAAGAAATCCACTTAACCTATGTTTCAATTTCCTTGCCCATAAAATGAGTTTAACAGTACTCATTTCATAAGATTATCCTTAGTATTAAGATGATATAAACAAGCTTTTGGCAAAGTCGGCCACAAAGCATTGGTTCTATCAACAGTATCATTTCTTATATTGGTTCTTTTTTTTTTGAAATAAACATATTTTAAAAGTTTTAAATTTATGGAAATTTTAAGATAACATTGAGAGTTCCCATATACCCTATACCACATTTCTCCTATTATTAACACCTTACAATGTGGTTATTTGTTATAATTAATGACGTCAATATTGATACACTATTGTTAGCTAAAGTCCGTATTTTATTCAGAATTCATTAGTTTTTACCTAATGTCTTTTTAGTTCCACAATTCTATCCAGGATATCACATCATTTAGTCCTACTGGTTGTGACAGTTTCTGACTGTCCTGTTTTTAATGACCTTGAGAGTTTTAAGCAATACTTGTCAGACATTTTGTAGAATATTCCTTCACTTGGATTTGCAGATGTTTTCCTCATAAATACTCTGAGGCAAAGGGTTTTTGAGAGGAAGACCACAGAAATAGAGTGCCATGTTCTTGACCTATCAGGGGTATCTGTTAATATAACTTATCATTGATGTTGACATTGACTAGCTGGCTAAGATGGTGTTTGTCAAGTTTTTCCCTCTAAAGTTCTTTTATCCACTTTTCATACTGTACAGTTTGTGAAGAAGTCACTACATATAGCCTACATTTAGGGAGTGAGGAGTAATACTTCATCTCCTTGAGGGTGGAGTATCTAAATAATCTGAAATTCCTCTCCATGGGAGATTTCTCCCTCCCTTCCTTTGTTAAAGTTGTCTTTTTAAAGATCTATATAAGGGGCCCCAGGTAACAAACTTGAACGGTACTGCAATTTCATAGAAAGTAAGCTGGATGAGAGATACATAGTTGTTTAGAGATCCTCCCACATCATACACGATCAAAGATGCGTTGGTAATTGACTCAGTTCTCATCATTAAATGATGAGCCTGAGGCTGCTGACATACCCTTGACTGGTCATAATTGGCTTAAGAGCTAAGGTAGGAGGATGTAGAGATGAGGCCTATTAGTTGATCTACACAGGGAGCTGGGAAGACAAAGCCCGTGGCAATGAGGCTTATAGTCTAATAGTCTTAGATTAACAAAGAAAGTCATCCATACTATTACTCAAAAGATTATTGTCACTGAATCTTCTGGAGTATATAATACAAAGGTGACTTAGTTTGATTCTTACTTTTATAAATGATATAATTATGTAAGTAACTAATATTCACAAGCTTAAAATTTATGGACAATAAAATAAATTTTCATAAAAATAAGGCAAAATGTAGTACATAAAGTTCTTTCCATATTGTCTAATATATACATGTTCAATAACTAGGTAATAGAAATAAAATTTGAATTTTCTACTATATGAAGAGATTTTACATATGAATTAATAAGTTCAGCTCATAGTTATTCTAAAAATTATTGATATATTATGTAATTATTATATATTCTTTCATTTGAATTAAGTCATTTGTACATTTTATACATGTCAATAATTCTAATAATCTAAAATAACCTAACATTAAAACCAATGTTTCCTTCTATATTAAAAGCATCATTAAGAACTAAGATAATTAAGTAGCTCTTTTTCTTCCATAAATAAACAAACAAATGGCATAATACATTTTCCTATTCTTTCAGTGATTATATCACATCTTCCGCTACTTCCTAGAGCTATTCATGGTCAGGGAGACATTTCTGTACCTAAGGCTTCTCTGTGGTTAGCTGGGTGAAAAAAGATAATTTTTATAGGCAATGTCACTATTCTTAAATAGAGTTAGTCTTATATCATGTAAGAATGTTCTCTATAATGGAAATGTCCCTTTACTTTTTTACGCTTGTTATTAAAATGTTATTTGGCATGGTTTTTTGCCATGCCAAATGGTTTTGCATATAATATTGACATAACGTTTTTTTTTATAAATTTATTTTTTATTGGTGTTCAATTTACTAACATATAGAATAACACCCAGTGCTCATCCCATTCAGTGCCCACCTCAGTGCCCGTCACCCAGTCACCTCCACCCCCGGCCCACCTCCCCTTCCACCACCCCTAGTTCGTTTCCCAGAGTTAGGAGTCTCTCATGTTCTGTCTCTCTTTCTGATATTTCCCACTCATTTTTTCTCCTTTCCCTTTCATTCTCTTTCACTATTTTTTATATTCCCCAAATGAATGAGACCATATAATGTTTTGACATAACGTTTTTGATCTCAATTTAAAGAAGTGTAATTGTTAACTCTTGTTTTGTTCTTTTCCCAAATGTAATTGCTACAAATCCATACAATCACAAATTACAGGAAACTTTATTATTAACAGTATGCTCATTTTTAAGGGTAATGTGAGGTGGTTTATAATATGAAGCATAAAAACCTATCAACAGTAGGGCCATTAAAGAAAGGATGAAGTCTCAAAAGTATACTTTCAAAGGAGAAAAATATGATGCCAAAATCACCTAGCTAAGGACAGTTGCTGGAATCAAGCATAAATAAATATTTGACCCTCCGGATAGCTAAGGAAAAAAGAAATAAGCTGAGTGTTCTTTGAAGGAAATCGTCCTATCATGAAAAATCAAATTATTATGTAGATTGTTATATAACAGAACCTAGATGATATGAAAAAGTTTTGAAATATTGTCTTTATTGAATGTCCAAAAATATCCTCATACCAAATACATTAACATTCTGAATGCCTCTAAAACCTAAGCCCCATTTTAGTGTGTTTCTGCCCAATCCCTATTTAGGGAAACAGTCTTGGGTTGCCACTTATGTAAAAATCTTCCTGCAGTTACAGTTTCCCCTTTTCTCTCTCACCTTATTGGATTTAGGGTATTTGTTTATAAAAATTCTATCCAAACAGCTGTGAAAGAAATCAAATGAATTAATTAGGTCCTCTTTTTCTGGGTCAGAGGTGCTGTTCAGTGAAGGGAAGTGATGTACAATGTTTGTTGCAGGTGGGGAGCTGAGTCATGAATAAACAATTTATCAATAAGCAAAAATCTGGAGAGAAATATTATCTAGAATGAAGAGTGAGATAGCTGTGAGTTCAGAGCTCTCATTAACAAAATACATTCTGAGGAGACTAGGCCGTACATCTCTTTCTTGGTTTTTGTGAAGTCAAGAGATCTCAGTTTTTCTTATAAGTATATGTATTCCTGGAATAGCCTCTCATGAATTATTTAGAAAACCTGAGTAAGTCATTATTTCTTGAAATCAAATGACCATGTATCTTCCTTCTTAAACCATACCACAGCAAACAATTTAATCATAATTCTGATAATACATCACTAGAGGGGTGAACTACTGTAGGCAAAGGGTTGTAAATAGGACAATATAGTTCTTTAATGATGTGATTTGATATAAAGATTTATGACAACATAGATAGATCCTGAGGGTATTATACTAAATGAAATAAGTTAGACTAAGAAAAATACCATGGTGATTTTACTCATATGTGGAATCTAAAAAAAGATGAATAAACAAAAAGCAGAATCAGACCTATAAAATACAGAGAACAAACTGAAGGTTTCCAGAGGGGAAGGGGATAAGAGATGGGCAAAATGCGTAAAGGGAAGTGGGAGATATAAGCTTCCAGTTATGGCATGAAGTCAGTGGAATAAAAGGCACAACATGAGGGATGTACTCTGTGGTATCATGATAGTGTTGTACAGTCACAGACGGTAGCTATACTTGTGGGGAGCACAGCATAACATATAAAGAAGCTGAATTGCTATGTTGTACACCCTACCTTGTCACCTTGTCTGCTTAGTGAACCCCTATATATCCTTCACATATCCTTTGTGAAATCTTCACAGGCAGAGTGAGTCACTCCTTTCTCTATGCTTTCATCCTACTTTATATATGTGTCTATTATTGTAGATTCATGGTATAATTACTTGTTTTCTATTTAAATGGGTTATCTCTTAATTATCTCTGTAGCCCCAGAGTTTATACTGTTCTTGACACATGGGAGATTTTTCAAAATAGGTGTTTGTTGATGAATAACCAAATGGCTTTGCTCTCAAAAGTTTTCCTTTCACTGTTCCCTTTTGGAAACATCTAAGAGTATTTTTCTAAATTATCCTTTACTGCTCTTTCCTATTTTGCAAGATGGTGGGTAAAAAAACTAAGAAGAAACCTGAAACCAAGAAGGCTGATCCTAGTGGCAAGATTAAGAAATAAGAATGGTAACCTCAAGGCTAAAGCACTAAAGGCAAAGTCCCATTACAGCTGAAATCCTGTCGTAGCTAGAGGAACTGGCAGATATTCCTGATTCCCAGAAGGCCATAAACAAGAGGAAGTATTCAAAACTAACTCCTGGGTTGAGAAGAAAAAGAAGGAGAAGGCTCTTGGTACTGTCACAAAACCAGCTGGTGGTAATAAGAATGGTAGTACCGGAGTGGTTAAACTTTGCAAAACGCCTAGGTATTATCCAACTGAAGATGTGCTGTGAAAACTAATGAGCCATAGCAAAAAACCTATCAGGAAGCATTGAGAAAATTGTGAGCTAGCATCATTCCTGGGACCATTTTGATCATCCTCACTGGGCAACACAGACGCAAGAGGGTGGTTTTCCTGTAGCAAATGAGCAGTGGCTTGCTACTTGTGACGAGATCTCTGGTCTTAACTGAGTTCCTCTGTGTAGAACACACAGAAATTTGTCACTGCCACCTCCACCAAAATTGAGATCAGCAGGATGAAAATCCCAAAAGATCTCACTGATGCTTACTTCAAGAAGAAGCTGTGTAAACCCAGACATGAGGAAGGCAATGAGAAGGAGAAACATGAGACCACACAGCAGTGCAAGGTTGATCAGAAAGCTGTAGACTCGCCAATTCTGCCAAAAATCAAAGCTGTTCCTCAGCTTCAGGGTGATCTCCACTCGGTTTTCTCTCACAAAATGGAGTTTATCCTCACAAAATGATGTTCTAAATTTCTTACAAAGAACTTTACTAAATAACTGATCCATTAAAAAATAAATATATTATCCCTTACTTCCATTAAGGTTTTTAGCTTAGTAGTTTTCAACTCTATTCAACACTACAGAATCCCCAACAAATCACCAGTTTTATGGTCTTATTTTACTTAATATCTGAAATTAACTTCAATTATTTGAGTATTCATTCTATGTGTATAATACACAAGTTCTAGAAAATAAGCTTTTCTTTCCCTCTTCTTAAAAACAAATACTCCAGCTCATTCTTTGTCTAGCAAATAAGACCAGGTCTGATGCTTTTAAAATCTGAAGGATATGAGCATGTTTGCAATTGTGCATTTGTGTGCATGCATTATAAGCTAGGAGAAAGAGACAGAAAAGCAGAAAAGTAATTATCAACTGACAAAAGAAGGCAAAATGCTATGGACCATGAAGAAATCCTGAAAACTTAAAGACAATTTTGAGGTTTTCTGAAATTGGTGAGATATCAAAGTTTGGGACAGAAGATATAGTTTGAAAATACCTAATCTTTTTTTTTTTTTTTTAACATTTAGGTAAAGCTAATCATTAGGATGTTAATATTTTAGACATTTTTCAGGTGCTATTAAACGTTTTACAAAAAAGTAGCTGAACATTACAAGAATTTTACTGAAATGTTTCATTCTAAGAAATTCATTCATTATAAACATGATAGCTCCTGATACAAGGTGGTTGATGTACTGCCACAATTTATTGTTTCAGAATCTAAACACTGCTTAAATAGACATACTTTATATTGGACTGAAACAATATTGTCTATAAGTAGTTAGAGCTACGCAAACACGAAAGATTAAGGAGGGGATTGTTTTGATAAAAAGTCTTCAAAACAGAAGAATGGAATCATTGCTTCTTCCCCACTTTCTTTCTCCATGTTTCTTGGTGTAATATATAAAGTGGCATTTAAAAAAATATATGGAGTTTATAATGGAAATGTTAGATGATTGCAAATTGAATCACTAAGATGACAAATGTTTGAAGACAGTGACCTCACTGGGGGTGGAGAGTGGGAACACTGCACCACAGGGAATTTTTGGCAATGTCTGGAGACTTCTTTTTTAATTAATAATTTTTTTATACTACTAGGGTGTTACTGCTGACATTTAGAGGATAGAGATCAGGGATGTTGCTAAACATCCTTCAATGAACAGGGCAGCCCCCGACAACAAAGACTTACCCAAATGTCAACAGTGCTGCCAAATCCTGCTCTAAGAGAAAATGTCCAATGCTGTCTTTTACAACTGACAATAGGAATTATGGACTAAGCTTTTAAGCTGTGTATAAGCCACTTATATATCTAGTACATGGAGCTCTGGTCCCCTTTTGGAATGATAATTTGGGAATATTTTTCTGTTTACTCCCATATATTTAACATGATTCCTTGTAACTAAAAATACATCCAGAGCACATTAAGAGATTTTCTAGACACTTTACTTAACATAGTTTTGAATATGAAGATGTGCTTTAAAAGATTAGAAACCCATCAACACATTAACCACACTTCCAATTATATAAGCTTAACAATAAATGATCACAAATTTAGTCAAAGATCTTTTAAGTATTGTGGTATATTTAACATTTTAAACTTAGATGGTTTTGATACTTTTCAGTGCCTAGAATCTCATGTGAAAATTAATTCCATTTTTAAAATGAAACCATACAGGGGTGCCTAGGTGGCTCAGTGATTGATCCCAGGGTCCTGGGATCGAGTCCCACATCAGAGTTCCCACAGGGAGCCTGCTTCCCCCCTCTGCCTATGTCGCTGCCTCTCTCTGTGTCTCTCATAAATAAATAAAATCTTTAAAAAATAAAATAAAATGAAATTAAGTGAAACCATACACAAATCTCCTTTTATTGAGCTTGTTAAAACTTTAATTTGAGCAGTGATATTTCATGATGTGGGAGAAAAATAATAGGAATTTGTATTGGATTGAAAACATAACATTGGTTTATGCTCTAACCACTCCGATCTGGCAGAAAAAAATTCTTCAATTCCTCTTGTTTAAAATTAAAATAAACCCCCTACTCCCAAAACAGGTACACATCTATTTCCTTCCTTTCATCAGTACATCCTTTTAAATATTTATGTTATGTTGTTCTGTACGTTTCACCCCAAAAGTCTTCCAGTTTGGGTTTCTGTTCCTTTTTGTCTTTTTATTCATTTTGTCTGACATACTTGTTCTTAATGAGCTTAAATATTATTATGAGAAAATCAGTAGGACACTATTATTGCCTGTATTAACTAGTACAAGGAATAATTTAAGACTGATTTTACATGGTGATACATATCTACATTAGTCTGTTTTTCTTTTCTATTTCATTTCACTTCTCAGTATAATGATGGTTAACAGTTGAGGTTTTGATGTTAGCTGAATCTGTGCTCATGTTCCACTTCTACTTGGTAGCTCTCTCTGACCCTGGGAAAATGACTTGTCTTTTTCAACACCTCTCTTCCTAGATCATTACACTGGAATAAGGATAGTATTTACCATAAGAGTTTTTATGAAAAGTAAATGAGAAGATGTGATATTCTTAGCATAATAACTACCACACAGCAAGTGCTTAGTAACTATTAGCTATTATTAATATTCCTATTGGGGTGGCTGGGTGGTTCAGTTGGTTAAGCACCTGACTCTTGATTTTGGCTTGGGTCATAATCTCAGGGTCATGAGATCAAGCCCTGCATCAGGTTCCACATTCAGTGTGGACTCTGCTCCAAATTCTCTCTCTCCTCTCTCTATCTGGCCTTCTCCTCAGTAGCAGATGCTTGTGCTCTCTCTCTCTCTCTCTCTCAAAAAAAAAAAAAATTCCTATCAATAATATAATAACATAATAAAGGACATTTACTACGGTTACTATTAAAAACAAACCTGGGAAGAGAAAGCTAACAGGAAGGGTAAGTAACATTGTTTTTCTGGGTTTCTGCTGTTTAGATTTTGGCAAAGGATAATATATTTTTAGTTTAAGTAAATACCTAGCTCTTTATCTGTAAAATAATGCCAGACATTCTTGACATTACTGCAAGACATGAAATTGAGATATGGAATAAAGATATCCACTAAATGAGACTGATTGCAAGGAAAGCCAGTCTGATTTAGTTAAAATGTTTTTTTAAAAACCTAGAAATAAAATAACTAGGATAAAAGTTGTCTATTCTCATTCATTTATGAAGACTAGAAGGATCTTCATTTGGTGACTAAATAAAAATACTGACAAGAGTCATATCAGTCATGTTATTACTGATAGCACATATATAAAAATCAGAATAATAAAAACCACACATAAAATATAATATTATTAGCCATAACATTAATATAATATCATAATATATAATATCTATAATAAACAATAAAAACTATATATGAAAACTACAGGAACTAATATTATTTTCTTTCTACTTACTATGTAAAAAAGTGCTAGGTATTTTATGTACATTACTTCATTTAATCTCAAATCATGAGAGTTAGAAATACTTTTGAATAGCCATTTTATACAGAATAAACCTGATTAATAACAGTCTAATAGCTTTAAATAATAAAGCACCTGGGGAATAAATGAACAACTGGTACCATAAATAATACCCTCTAGCTTTGATACAATAATTATACCTGTGTTACTTTTTCAAGAAATCCATTTCATTCCTCTAAAACCAACTATTTTATTCTTTATTTCAATTTATAATCAATTCAAAATACCAGAGTGGGGCACCTGGGTGGCTCAGTCAGATAAGTGTCTGACTCTTGATTTTGGTTCAGGTCATAATCCCAGTGTTATGAGATGGAGCGTCATGTGGGGGTCTACTCTGGGCATGGAGCCTGTTAAGATTCTCTCTATCCCTCTCCTCCTGCCTCCCCTTCCCCAAAAACAAAAACAAAACAAAACAAAACAAAAAAAACGCCACCTCCAAAACAACAAACAAAAAAACACCCAAATACCAGAGTGATCCAAGTTCAATTTAATATTCTAGTATCTCTGAATTGATAATTTTTTTCTCAGTGTTAGAACTTTTTGAATTTAAGTTTTTAATTTGACTGTATAACTTAAGTTATACAGTCTTTAAATGGAGTTTATTGTCTCACTGCTCTTGCTTTACTTATAATCCCCATTTGTTCTATTATCTTGCTTTTTAACTGTTTTGATTTCAGAACTGGTACATGATACCTGAATAAACTTAAAAGAGGAAACTGTCTAGAGATGTATGCTAGCAAACCACTCACATTGACAGGAAAGGTGAACTTGGAATAAAGATAATGGAGGTATGGTCTCAATAGAATTAGATATTTTTCTACTATATATTACATGTTTTCACATTTGAAAAATAGAAGGTAAATTATTTTGTATCATCTCAATTCATTACACCATAGAATTTGTTTTTCTTCCATAAAAATAACAAATATACACTGACCTTGGACTCATCTAATCCAAGCTTCTTAAGAGACTTTCGGACATAGTCCAGAAAGGAAGAGGATTTGGAATAAATTTTACCAACGTGCCGATCACTGCAAAAAAAAGCGAATCACTTTTTAATTTTTCCGATTTAAATTATAGATGGCATTAAATTCAATCATGAAATACTTTTAAATACCTTCTGTGTATATGGCACACGCTTCAGATTTGACAAAAATGTAGTAATATTTTTGTAAACACTTTTAAGTTATACATTTGAAGTGTTTAAGATCTGCTTCTGAGTATTCCTTCAACATACAGCAGTAGAAAACAATATTATGAAGATAATACTATGAGAAAGAACTTGTAAATTAACAATATTAAAAAAATTTTTTTAAAGGGATCTATAGGTCTTTGTAAAGTTTCCATTATGCTGCAAATCACATTTAATTTTACTGGCAACATTACAGTGCATATTTCACTGCAACACCTGCTAATGGTGGCGATAATTCAACAGCTATGCAAAGAGAACTCCTTCAGTGCCAGCCATTAAAGCACCATATGCTGAGTTGGGTCTGACTTGATCTCATTTATGCCCTGCAGATTTTCAGCACAGTTTAAACAAAATATCATGAGGTGGTTTTGAATTTAAATAATGAAATGCTAGACTATCACATCATACAATTTTGATTGCAACTGAGGTAAAATATAAAAAGAGGAAAAAAACTTCACCAATTTCAAGTTATCAAAAACAATTAAGTGCTCACTTAATGGTTAAGCACTACTTTCCCACTATAATCCAGAATTCAGTTTCCTCTATTCATTGTTTCAGACTATTCTCCACATTTACTTCTTGGTGCCTTTGCTCATTCAATCACTTCCAAATGGATTATAAAGTTCTCCACTCTCTAGCTCAAACTAGAAGCCATCCTATATGAACAAGCTCAAATTATATATTTTTTGGCACCATGACTAGCAACATTCCTTTCTAATTATGAATTTCTATAGCCTATATCCTTCTTCCACCCATTTATTTCATCACTGCTTTGAAATAATAGTTGTTTGAATAGGAATAGGTTCCAGGAAACAGAAATTATATCTAAGTTTTTACATAATTCTCAGATCCTACACATATGTATCTTCTGCATAACAGACATAATAGATATATACATCTTATCTACTATAGGTGGTGAAAATAGAAGCAGTAAGACCAATTAGACAGTTATTACAATAATCTAGAGGAGAGGTTTAGACCAGGGTAATAACCCTGAGGATGGTGAGAAGTGATAGAATTTGAGATATGTTCTGATGGTAGAGACTACAAAATCGTTGGACTGTATCTAGGCAGTGTGAGAAAGAGAGACGTCAATGTTGTCTCCAAGATTTCTAGCCCAAGCAACAGGAAGAATAAAATTGTTACTAACTGGGCTACAGTTTGGGATCTATCAGCATACAGATGGTATTTAAAGTCATGAGATCACCCAGGTAGTAAGTATAGATTTTTTTTTAAAAAGCACTCCAACAATTAGTTTTGAAAGAAACAGAATCAGCAAAATAAGCCAAAAGAGACGAGAACGGGAAAAAAGTATTTTGTGAAAGACTTTGCTTACAATATGAGAGAAAAAGGACTTTCACTTGAGAGGCAAATTGTGTGAAATACTGAAGGCAGGCCAAGTAAGATAGTTGAGAATATACCATGGGATTTAGAAACATGGGTCATTAGTGCCCCTGAAAGGGTGGTTTGATGGAGTAATGGAATTCAAGAGAAAAAGGGAAAGAAATTGGCAGCATTTTCAAGGAGTTTTCTAGTAAAAAACAGAACAGATAAAAAGATAGTTGAAGGGGAATACGGGGTCCCAAAAGGATTTTCAGAAACTATGCTCTTAAGCACTATGGTACATCGTTTCATTAAATAACACTGAACACTGGCCATCGAGGAACTCTACTAGGTGGGAGAGGAGAAGACACAAACAACTAATTGTACTATCAGGTTTGATTAGAGCAGTAAATCACAAAGATTAAGTCCTATGAGACAAGAGTAGAGTAGAGGGTGAGAAGGAGAAAAGAAAAAGATCACAGAGATGTTTTCTAAACTGGATTTTAAAAAGTGCCTAGATTTTAATTGCCAGAAGCTGTGGAAGGAAAGGGTGGCAGAAACGGAGAGGATATTCCACGTAGAAGGAGGAGCTCCAAGGAAGCATACCAGATATAAAATTAATCGCACGGGAAACAATAAATAATCCAGTGTGCCAAGACAGTGTGCAAGCTACCTGAGGTGCAGAGGGTGAAAAACAGGGTAATTGATTAGGTTGCAAAGGATCTTAATGACAGATCAGAAATGGCCTTGAATGGTATAAGGATATTTTATCTTTTGAGTATAAAGAGGAATTATCAAACATTTTGAAGTTAGAAAAGTGACATGACTATTTCTAAAAGATAAATGATGGAACTTCAAGAACAAATTAAAAGGGGGCCCTCTGTCAGAATAAAGCATGGTCAGCATGCTAAAAAAGGAATTGGTATTCTTTCTTTTAATAAAAGTGAATGCAGTAGATCTAATTAAAATTCTACTCAAGTGAATCCAACACCACCCACATGCTTTTCTGAAAATACAATTCCAAGAACATGATTTACATGTAGCATTCTCCAAAGAGTTAAGATTAGTGCAGTAAATTTTAGGAAAATGTGAAGTAGATGTACACCAAATAAATGAAAACAAACATATGCAGGACAGAAAGTGACAAAATCCAGTTTCTCCATCACTACAAAATACTTATAAAATTAATTCTTTTATGCTTTTTTTATGCTAATACATATTGAAAGACTTGAGATCCACAACATAAAATTTCGCTGAAAATAGTGACTGGTTAAGGGAACTCCAAAAATCTTCCAACTACTCTTAAATTTAAAAGACACAGGCTTCCTAACTTCGATGGTCACATATTATGGATTAAGTAATTAGTTTTCATTTTTTGAGCCAGTTTTTGTGATCTGGTTTATAACTTTTCTATTTCATTATGGCAAAATCACAATAAAAAACTAGGTAATACATAATTATAGATATCAAAAATTATTTATTGTACTGCTGTATACCATACTCATTATGAGAGAGAATAACTGTGAGTAAAGTGTATCTGTTTCCCCTGTTCCCTAAGTGTTTGAATAAATTTTTATATCATAAAATTTTCTTTGACATTTTATTCTCCTTGGAAACTTTCCAGATAAGTACTAATTATAAAAGGAAAATTTTCTATAAATTACTGAGTTCGAATATAAATGTTAAATGTTCAATCATAACTAAAATTAATAGAGTAAAATGCTACAATTAAGTCCATGAAAAAGTTTACTTCCTAATTTTAGGCTATAAACAATTACACTTAAATTTTAAAATAATGTTTCAGATATTCTAAAAGTGTGTATCACTTGTACATTATTTTAGTTAACAAGAAAATAATAAAAATGAGAAAGAAATAAGTAGATAATCTTATTTTCCATCTTAAGTATTAATCCTTTTTTTCCCAAAAAAGTTGAGGTATAATTGACATATAATATTATATTACTTTCAGGTATACAACACAACGACTTGATTTTTGTATACACTGTGAAATGATCAAGTCTAGTTAAAATGCACCATATGTAGTCACAAAAACATTTTTTTTTTCTGGTGATGATAACTTTTAAGATGTACTCTCTTAACAACTTTCAAATATTCAGTATAGTATTGACAAACGTCATCATGCTGTATATTATATCCCCATGATTTACTTATTTTATAACTGAAAGCTTGTATCTTTTGACCCTCTTTACTCATTTTGGCCACTCCCTACCCTCCTCTTCTCTGGCAACCACCAATGTGTTCTGTGTATCTGCAAACTTGGTTTTTCATTTTGCTTTGTGTTGTTTTGCTTTTTTAATATTCCACATATAAGTAAAATCATGATATTTGTTTTCTCTATGTGACTTACTTCATTTACTATAATGATGCCCTCAAGGTCCATACATGTTCTTTGATATGGCTGAGTAGTATTCTATTGTATCTGTGTTTCTTTCATTCATCTATCAGTGGTCACTTAGGTTGTTTCCATGTATTGGCTATTGTAAATCATGCCACAATGAATACAAGGTTGCAGGTGTCTTTTCAAATTAATGATTTCATTTTCTTCAGATAAACGCCCAGAGATAAAATTGTTGGATCATATGGTAGTTCTATTTTTAATTTTCTGAGGAATCTCCATACCGTTTTCCACAGTGGTTGCACCAACTTACATTTCCACCAACAGTGCACAGAGTTCCCGCTTTCCCACATCCTCATCAACACTTACTAACTCCTGTCTTTTTGGTAGCACTCACTGTAACAGGTGCGAGGTGATATCTCACAGTGGCTTTGATTTGCATTTCCCTAATGACTAGTGATGTTCCACATCCTTTCATATGCCTGTTGGCCATCTGTACGTCTTCTTTGAATATTGGAAAAATGTCCACTGAGGTCTTCTACCCCATGTTTTAATTGGATTGTTTGTATTTTTGCTGTTGAGCTGTAGGAGTTTTTACATATTTTGGATATTAACCCCTTACTGGACATACGATTTGCAAACATTCAGTAGGTTGCCCTTTCATTTTGTTGATTTCTTTTTCTTTCTTTCTTTCTTTCTTTCTTTCTTTCTTTCTTTCTTTCTTTCTTTCTTTCTTTCTTTCTTACTTTCTTTCTTTTTTTTTTTTTTTTTTAGAGATTTATTTATTTATTCAGGAGAGACACAGAGAGAGACACAGAGACATAGACAGAGGGAGAAGCAGCCTCCCCATGGGGAGCCCAATGCAGCACTCGATCAATCCCAGGACCTCAGGATCATGCCCTGAGGCAAAAGCAGACGCTCAACCACTGAGCCATCCAGGTGTCCCATGTTGATCATTTCTTTTGCTGTGCAGAAGCTTTTTAGTTTCATATAGTCTCACTTGTTTATTTTGCTTTTGGAATCAGATCCAAAAATTCACTGCCAAAATCAATGTCAAGGAGTTTAATTGCCTGTATCTTCTTCTAAGAGTTTTGTGGTTTCAGGTTTACATTTAAGACTTTATTCCATTTTTGAGTTAATTTTTGTGTATGGTTTAAGATAGTAGTCTAGTTTCATTCTTTTGCATGTAGCTGTCCAGGTTTATTAAAGAGACCATCTCTTCCTTGTTATATATTCCTGTTGCCTTTGTCATAAATTAATTGGCCATATATGCATAGGTCTATTCATGGGCTCTTTATTCAGGTCAATTGTTTTTACGTGCCTGTTTTTAAGCCAACAACATCATGCTGTTTTATTATAGCTTTATTTTGATTGTTATAGCTTCATAATACAGTTGAAATCAGGGAGCATGATGCCTCCAGCTTTCTTCTTCTTTCTCAAGATGGCTTTAACTACCATTTCATACAAATTTTAGGATTATTTTTTATTTCTGTGAAAATTTCCACTGGAATTTTTATAGAGATTGCTTTTGGTAGTATGTCATTTTTACAGTATTAACTGTTCCAATCTATGGGTATGGAATATCTTCCCATTTATTTGTATATTCTTCAATTTCTTTCATCATTATTTTACAGTCTTCAGTGTACAGGTCTTTTACCTTCGTGGTTAAATTTATTCTTAGTTATACATCTTGATGCAGCTGCAAATGGGATCATTTTCTTATTTTCTCTGACAGTTTGTCATTAGTGTATAAAACCTTAACGATCTTTTGTACATTGATTTTATATTCTGCAACTTTCCTGAATTCATTTATTAGTTCTAACAGTTTTTTGGTGGAGTCTTTAGGGTTTCTCTATAAAATCATGTCATCTGTAAATAGTGAGTTTTACTTACTTCTTCCTTTCAAATTTAGGTGCCTTTTATTTATTTTTTCTTGCCTTACTTCTCTGGCTAGGAATTCTAATACTATATTGAATAAAAGTGTGAGAGCAGGCATTCTTGTCTTATTCCTGCTCTTAGAAGAAAAGCTTTATGCTTTTCACTATTGAGTATGAATATTAGATGTGAGCTTGTCATATATGGCCTTTATTACATTGAGGTCCATTTCCTCTATATCTACTTTGTTGAAAGTTTTTATCAAAAATCGATGTTTAATTTTGTCAAATGTTTTTTCTGCATCTATTGAGACAATCATATGAATTTTACATTTCATTTTGTTAATGTGGTTGACGTTAGTACCCTTACTGGATAGAGATTCCAATCAAGTTAACCTTGATTTACAATGCTAATAAAAAGATCTGTGCAATGCAAATATTAAAAATACTCCAAAAAATGTAAATTAAAAAGAAGCACGGGATAGTGTAAATACTTAAGGACCATGAATTTAGTCCTAATCCGAGTTTTTCAGGCTGTATGATTTTAGGCAAGCTTTTAACCACTTATATCTATTGTGGTTTCATTTTACATTATCCTGATGACTAATTAAGATTGAGCACCTGATCCTATGTGCATTGAGTGTCACTTTGTGAACCTACCTGTCCAGTCTTTTCACTATTTTTCTTTAACAGAGGTTAATTTTTCCACAAATTTGTAGAAATTTCTTGTGTATTTTGGCTATTAATCTTCTTCCAGTTCTAGGACTTGCAATTAGTTTCTATACTGGTCACTTATTCTAAGGCATCTTCTGAAAACAGAAGATCTTAATATTAATGTGATTGAGAGGTGCCTGGGAGGCTCATCAGTTAGGCATCTGCTTTCAGCTCAGGTCATAATTCCAGGGTCCTGGAATTGAGCCCGGGAGAGGGGAGTCTGAGGAACTGAGGAGAGGAGTCCACTTATCCCTCTCCCATTGCCTTTCCTCCTTCCTTACTTTGTGCGCTCTCTCTCAAATAAATAAAATCTTTAAAAAAACAATAATGTGATTGAATTTTCAATCTTTTAAGATTTTCAGGTTTATATTTGGTTTGAGAAATCCTTCCCCTATCTCTAGGTCATAAAACTATTCTTCAACACTATCTTCTGAAAGTACTGTACTATTGCCTTACATAGTTAAGTTTTTAATCCATTATGAATTGACTTTTGTGTTGTAAAGTAGGGGTTCAGATTCATTTAATTTTTTTGTGTGTAGTGAACAGAATAATGGTCCACCGAAGATGTCCACATTCTAATCTCAGAATCTCTGCATATATTATATTACATGGAAAGAGAAATGAATATTGCAAATTAATTAAATTTTATAATCTGCTGACTTTAAAATTGAGAATCCTGGATTATCCAAGTGAACCAAGATAATTTCAGGGATCCTTTAAAGTGGAAGAGGGAAATAGAAAGGATATCAGAATTACAGAAAGATTTAAAGATCCTATGCTGCAGGATTTGAAGACTGAGGAATGAACTATGAGCTAGAGCCAGAATATATAGGGTGCCTCTAAAAGTTGTCAAAGGTAAGGAAATGGATTATCCCTTGGAGTCCCCACAAGAAATGAAGTCCTGAAGATATCTGATTATCGCATAGTGAAACCCATTTTGGGCTTCTGACCTCCAGCGGGCTAGATAGTAAATTTATGTGGTTTTAATCCACTAAATTTGTAGTAATATGTTACAGCATCAATGGAAACCAATACATTGTATAGCTGTATAAGTATTG
This sequence comes from Canis lupus familiaris, assembly GCF_011100685.1. Taxonomy (NCBI): domain Eukaryota; kingdom Metazoa; phylum Chordata; class Mammalia; order Carnivora; family Canidae; genus Canis; species Canis lupus. The sequence continues at coordinate 24,704,845 of NC_049236.1, read as the reverse complement.
TTCTAGCACTATTTAATGACTACTCCCTCTTTTCTCTAATGATCAAAACCCGTATGACAAAAGGTTTGTTCTGCACTATTAGTTCCACTAGCCAATATGACAATCATCTGAATCATTATAGTTTAAAAAAAATGCTGTTATTTGGTGAGACAAGTCTCTCAACTTTGTTTTTCTTCTTCAGTAATGTCTTGGCTTTACTTGCTAATAATGTAGCTTTCTCATGTATATTTTGAAACAACTTACAAATTCCATAATACAAACACTAATACACTTTAGAGATATTCATTAAATGTACTGAAGTGCAACAATCCAGCAATCACTTTGTGAAGAGCTGGTATTTTTTACAATATTAAATCTTTTTATCCATGAACATATCATATTTGTCCATTTATTTAAGAGTTCCTTCTCAACTAGTAACATTCAAAAAAAGGCTCCTATGTTCCAAAAGCGTATCAGTTTTTAAGAATGGCCTCAGTGGTACAAGAACTTAGCTGTCCCAATACTAAATTATCATGTTGGTTAACCCTTAACTCTGGTACCTGGTCAGGTACCCCCATAATACCTTTCTAGATTGCTCCACCAGGTTTTTTTCCTCCTGATTTCTCACCATCTCAAGTTAGCAGAGACCGAGTCTCTTAGTTACTTTTCTTGCTGTTTTTGAGGACTTTTGTCCTAACATTTAAAGGTTTATTTTTTCCCTCTTCTTATTAAGTACATTCATCAATATGCTTATCCAGTCAACTGGCATTTAAGAATGGACTAGATTACTGTAGCATAAGACAGTTTAATAGATGCAATAATAAATGTAAGAAAGTTCAGAGATCCCAAATCAATGTTATCATAGTCCTCCTCTCTAGTGTATAGTCTTCAACTATATTTTTCAGCGCATCTCACAGATTTTGAGACTGCACTAAATGCCTCTGTTATTACTATTCAGTCAAACAGCTTCTTTCAGTCCAATTGGGTATGAGGCCATTTAGTTTTGAGTTCTGGGTATATTCAGAATGACACCATTTCTAGGTTGATGACAGCCAGAATTTTTATGGAAACATGCACCATGTACCTTGTCCAAGAATAAGTGCCTAATCTCCTGTACATTTCTTAACACTAGTCACTGATCTATCAATGATAAAAGCATATGTCTCTGTCTTTTTAGGTGCCTTCTTATTCTTCTTCTAGACCAAGTGAATATATTGTTTTCTCCCTATTAGAATTATTTTGCTAGTTCTACATTCTCTTACCATTCTTTTTGTGTCCACAAACCATAAAGTTTTTAACATACACCACTAACTTATACAAAGTCCAAAGAAAATGATAACTTTTTCAAGAACAACTCAAAGGAATTAGAACATTTTATACATTTTACTGTTTAATTCTCTCTGTATTTTAAATTACACAAAATTTTGCTTTCATAGTTTTACACTATTTTTAGATTAGCTCATATTTACTCTTCCTATTACTTTAGGACTTTATTATTTTTTTTAGAGCAGTTTTAGGCTCACAGCAAAACTGAAAAGAAGATTGAGAGATTTCCTGTATGCCCCCTCTCCTACACATACATAGCCTCCCCCACTATCATCTTACACCAGATTGGTAGATTTGTAGCAATTGATGAACCTACACTGACACATCATTATCACCCAAAGTCCACAGTTAAGAGTGTACTCTTGGTGTTGTACATTCTACAGGTTTTGACAAATGTGTAATGACACATATACACCATCATGGAATCACCCAGAGTAGTTTCTTGCCTTAAAAATCCTCTATGCTTCACTTGTTCATCCTTCACCCCACCCCAAGCCCTGATATTTTTATTCTCCCTGTAGTTTTGCCTTTTCCAGAATGTCATATGATTGGAATTATAAAGGATTTTAAGATTGGCTTCTTTCACTTAGCAATATATATTTAAGTTTCTTCCATGTCTTTTCATGACTTCATAGCTTTTTTTTTTAAACTTTGAATAATGTTACACTGAATAAATGTACCACAGTTAATTTATCCATTTTCCTACTGAAAGATATCTTGGTTACATCCAAATTTGGGAAATTATGAATAAAACTGCTATTAACATCAGTGTGTAGGTTTTGTATAGACAGAACTTTTCAATACATTTGGGTAAATACCATCAAGCATGATTGCTGGATCATATAGTAAGAGTAGGTTTAGTTTTATAATAAACTACCAAACTCTTCCAAATTGGCTGTCTCATTTTGCATTCCCACCAGCAGAGAATGCAAGTTCTTTTTTTTTTTTTTTTAAGATTTTATTTATTCATAGAGACAGAGAGAGGCGGAGACACAGGCAGAGGGAGAAGCAGGCTCCATACAGGATGCCTGACGTGGGGACTCGATTCAGGGGCTCCAGGATCACACCCCAGGCTGCAGGCGGCACTAAACCGCTGCGCCACCAGGGCTGCCCTGAATGCAAGTTCTTATTGTTCCATATCCCTGCTAGCATTTAGTGTTGTCAGTGTTCCGGATTTTGGTATTCTAATAGGTGCATAGTGGTATCTCATTGTTTAACTGCATTTCTCTGTAATTTCTCTCTTCACTTCTCTGTGGGGTTTGTGTACTTCTTATTTCTTGGACTCATGTCTTTTTTTTTTTTCCAATATTGGAAAATTCTTAATATTGCTACTGCTCTAATTGCTCTCTCCTTTTTTTTCAAATTGCAACTAACAAGTATGTGAAGCCTATTCACTGTATTTTTCATAGCTCTTAGTCTTTCTTTTGTATTCTCCATCTTTCTGTTTCTTCATGCTTCATTGTGGGTTTTCTTCTGACCTGTCTTCCAGTTTACTAATTCTTTCTTCAGCTGTGTCTACACCGCTATTAATATTACCTACTGATTTCTTCATTTCAATTATTTCATTTTTCAGTTGGAGGATTTTCACTTGGATTATTTGTTTATATTTTGGTTCTTTGACAAAATATTTTGTCCAACATACATTTTAAATACATTTTTTAACAAAAATTTTTATTTTATGATAATTGTAGATTCACATGCAATTGTAGGAAACAATTCAGAGACTGTTATTCCCTTTATCTAGTTTCCTAAAATGTTTCATAATGTAACATCTTAGAAAATAATAATACAGTATCACAACCAGGGTACTGATATTGATGCAGTGAAGTTAGAGAATATTTCTATCACTACAAGGATCACTCATGTTGGTGTTCTATATAGGCACACCTAATTCTCTTCCATCTCACTTTCTCCCCCAGAAACAACTAACCTCTTCTCCATTTCTATAATTTTGTTACTTCAAGAATGTCATGTAAGGGCACCCTGAGTGGCTCAGCAGTTTAGTGCCGCCTTCAGCCCGGGGTGTGATCCCAGAGACCTGGGATCGAGTCCTTCATCGGACTCCCTGCATGGGGCCTGCTTCTCCCTCTCCCTGTGTCTCTGCCTCTCTCTGTCTCTCATGAATAAATAAATAAAATCTTTAAAAAAGTCATGTAAATAGAATTGTACAGTATATACCTCTTGAGACTTTTTTTTCACTCAGCATAATTTTTGTAGTTTTATCCAGGTTATTGTATCAATAGCTTATTCCTTTTTATTGCTGGGTAGTATTCCATGAAATGGATTAGCACTGTTTAACTACCTGTTGGAGGGCATCTGGGTTGTTTTAAGTTGAGAGGCTACAAGTAAAGCTGTCATAAACATTCATACACAAGCTTTGTATGAAGAAAAGCAGCCTCTGTTGACACCTTGTTAGTGCTAGGACTTCCAGCTTCTCACATTGTCTCTACTGATGCTGTGGTAGGGGTGGACTTGTAACTCCTGGGCAATGATGAAAATTCTGACTTTCTACCAGGTCTTCTCTGATGCCACACTGGTGGGGAGAGAGTGTAACCTTTTTACTGCTGGGTGGACAGGAAGTCCAAATTCCCACATAGTCTCTGACACTGTGGCAGTAGTGGTGGGGTGCTTGTTACCACTTGGTGGGAGAAAATCCTAAGTTTCCTACTTGGCTTTCTTTGACACCCCTTCACAAGTGCTGTTTAGGAAATTTCTTATAGGCTGGCAAGGATGGAAGTCTAGGCTCTCCACTTATCCTTTGCTGGCATGGTGGGGGGTGAGGATTTGGGTTTTGGCTGCAATATGGTAGGTTTGTCAAAGGGTTTTCCTGTGCCTCCCTCTTTCCTGGTCCTTTGGCTAGAGAAAGAAGGTGTTTTATTGGGTCTTTTTTTTTTTTTTTTTTTTTAATGTACCAAATAGCATTTCTGGATTGCAGTTTAATTCAGCTCCAATACAAAGTTTTTAAGGCAAAAAGAAAACCCAGGGAACTCCCACTAATTTGTTCCTTAGGTCCTGAGATCTTGTGCTAGTTTGCCTGATTCTCTTTTCCTAGGTATTTGTCGTGTAAACTTTGTTGTGAGATTATTTGTTTTTGTTTTCTTTTTTTGCATTAACAAGTACTTTAATATTTAATTTTGACCTCAACAACATACAGTGGCCTGTTTTTTCTAAGTGTCTTAGAACAGGATTCACTTCAAATCTGAATAAGCTAATTTCGTAAGATAAATGGTAACATTCAAGTACCCACATAAACACAGAATTTATCTTTTTTCCCCCCTAGTTTTATTAGAAAATAACTAGAATACAAGTTTAAGGTATATGGCATGATGGTTTGATTTCCATATATTATGAAAGGATTATCACATAGGCTCAGCTAACACCCATCATCTCATATAGAAACATCTTAAAAAAGAAAAAGGAAAAAAAATTCTCTTAGGATGAGAACTCAGGATTTTCTTTTAATTTTTCTATATATGTCATATAGCAGTGTTAGCTACAGTCATTGTGTTGTAGATTACACCCCTAGAATTTATCTAATAACTGCAAGTTTGTACCTTTTAGTCACCTCCCTCCAATTCCTCATGCTCCCACCCTCTGCTCCTCGTAACCACAGGCCTGATCTTTTTCTATGAATTTGATATTTTTGTTTATATTTGCTTTTGTTTTGAGATTCCACATATAAGTGAGATCATACAGTATTTCTCTTTTTCTGTCTTATTTCACTTAGCCTAATGCTTTCAAGTTTCACCCATTTTGTTGCAAATAGTATGATTCTTTCATTTTTTAATGGCTGAATATTATTCCATTATCCTTCATCCACTGATGGACACTTAGGTTGTTTCCATATCTTGGCCATGGTAAATAAGGATGCTATGAACATGGATGGAGGTGCAGATATCTTTCTGAGTTAGAATATTCATTTGCTTCAGATGTATTACCAAAGGTGAAACTGCTGAATCATCTGGTAGTTCCATTTTTTATTTTCTGAGGATTCTCAATACTGTTTCCAACAGTAGTTGAATTTATAATTCTACCTACAGTGCACAAGGGTTCCCTTGTCTCCATATCCATGCAACATGCTAGCTCTTATCTTTTTGATGATGGCCATTCTAACAGGTGTGAGGTGATCTCATTGTGGTTTTCTTTTTGTAAAAAGTTTTTATTTATTTATTTGAGAGAGACAGTGTGTGTGCATGCACGAGCAGAGGGAAGGACAGAGGGAGAGGGAGAGAGAGAAATTCAACCAGACTCTGCACTGAGCATGGAGCTGATGCAGGTCTTGATCTCACAATCCTGAGATTATCACCTGAGCCAAAACAAAGTCAGATGCTTAACTGACAGAACCACTCAGGCAGCCCAATCTGATTGTGGTTTTAATTTTCATTTCCCTAATACCTAGTGATGTTGAGCATTTTTTTCATGTACTTGTTGGCCTTTGTCTATCTTTGAAATGTCTATTCAGGTCCTTTGCCCATTAAAAAAAAATTTTGTTGTTATCCAGTTGTAGGAATTCTTTATCAGATAATGGTCTGCAAATATATTTTCCCATCCTGTAGGGTATTTTTCACTTTGTAGATTCCCCCCCCCCGCCCCAGCAGAAACTTTTTAGTTTGATGTTGTCTCATTTGCTTATTTTCTATTTTGTTGCTTGTATTTTAAATGTCACAACAAAAAAATCATTACCAACACCCATGTCAAGGAGCTTTATTCCTATGTTTTGTTTCAGGTTTCACACTTAAGTCTTTAACCCATTTTGAGTTAATTTTCATGAGTGGTGTAAGACATGGATCCAGGTTCATTCCTTTACATGTGAATAGTCAATTAACCCAGTAAGATTTAATGAAGAGACTCTTTCCTCCACTGGGTATTCTTGGCTCCTGTGTGAAATATTTGTTGATTCTATGCTTCAATTTATTTCTGGGCTCTCAGGTTTGTTCCATTGGTCTACTGGTCTATTTTATGCCAGTATCATCCTGTTTTGATGACTACAGTTTGAAATAAGGAAGTGTGATCTCTCTTGCTTTGTTCTTCATTCTCAGGAATTTTTTGGCTACTCAGGGTCTTTTGTGGTTCCATATAATTTTTAGGAGTGTTTTTTCTATTTTTCTTTTCAATATCATTGGAATCTTGATAGGAATTACACTGAATCTAGATGGCTTTCCGTAGTATTTACATTTTAACGCTATTAATTCTAACCCATGAACACAGGATAACTTTCCATTTATTTACATCTTCCTTGATTTCTTTCATTAATGTCTTGTAGTTTTCAGAGTAGAGATCTTACATCTTCTTGGTTAAATTTATTCCTATTTTATTGTTTTTGATACTCTTGTACGTAGGATCAGTGTAGTTCTTAATTTGTTAGAGAATAGAATACTGATATTTTTACGTTAATTTTGTATCCTGCAACTTTATTGAATTCAGTTTCTTTCATTGAATCTTTAGGATTTTTTATATATAAAATCACATCATCTCCAAGTAGAGGCAATTTTACTTTTTCCTTTCCAATTTTGATTCCTTTTATTTTTCTTGCCTAACTGTTCTAGCTAGGACCTCCAGTACTAATTTAAAAAGAAGTGGTGAAGAGTGGGCATCCTTCTTTCAATCCTGATGTTACCAGAAAAGCTTTCTACCATTTACCACTAAGTATGATATTAGTTGTAGGATTGCCATTTATTATGCTGAGATAAATGCCTTCAATGCTGAACTTGCTAAGAGTTTTATCATAAATAGATGTTGAATTTTGTCCAATGCTTTATCTGTGTCTATTTAAATGATCATGATTATTCCATTCTATTAGTCTATCACATTGACTGATTTGCATATGCTGAGCTATAGTTATATCCCTAGGATAAATGCCACTTGATTATGGTGAATGGCTCCTTTAATGTGCTACTGAATTTGGTTTGGTAGTATTTTACTGAGAATTTTTATATCTATACTCATCAGGAATATGGGCAGGTAGTTTACTTTTCTAGTAGTGTCTTTTTTCTGGTTTTGGTATCAGGATAATGCTGGCCTCATAAAATAAGTTTGAGAATGTTCTCTCCTTTTGATTTTTTGGAAAAGTTTGAGAAGAATTGATGCTAATTCCTCTTTAAATGTTTCATAAAGGAGTGCTTGGAGGACTCAGTCAGTTAAGTGTCCAACTCTTTGTTTTGGCTCAGGTCATGAACTTGCAGTCTGGCTCCACGCTCAGTATGGAGTCTACTTAAGATTCTCTCTTTCCCTCTCCCTTTGCCCTGCCCCCTAACTTGTACTTATGCTCATGTGCTCTCTTTCTAAAATAAATAAATCTTTAAAAATAAATGTTTCTTAAACATCACCAGTAAAGATAGTTGGTCCTGGAGTTTTCTTCATTGAGAGGTTTTGATTACTGATACAGTCTCCTTACTAGTAATTAGTGTATCCAGACTTTCTGGGTTTTTTTCTGATTCAGTCTTCATAAATTGTATGTTTATAAGAATTTTTCCATTTTCTAGGTTGACATATAGTTGTTTACAGTTGCCTCTTTTGAACCTTGAATTTTTGTGGTATCAGTTGTAATGCTTCCTTTTTCATTTATAATTTTATTGATTTGGGTCCTTTCTCTTTTTCCCTTGGTTATTCTAGCTTAAATTTGTCAATTTTGGGGGTGCTTGGGTGGCTCAGTCAGTTAAGCGTCTGACTCTTGATTTTGGCTCAGGTCATGACTTCAGGGTTATAATATCAAGTTTCAAGTCAGGCTCTGCACTAGGCACAGAGCCTGCTTAAGATTTTCTCTCTCCCTCTCCCTCTCCCACCCCCTATCCTCATGCTCTCAATCTCTCCCTCAAAAAAAAAAATAAAAATGGTTTGTCAATTTTGTTTAAGTTTCAAAGAACCAACTCTTAGTTTGGATAGTCTGTTTTTACTCTTTTTCCGTTCTCTATTTCATTTATTTCTGCTATAATCTTTATTACTTCTTTTCTTCTAATATGGGCTCAGTTGGCTCCTGAGTTTATAGTACCTTAAATCAGAATTAGGGCATATGGGGTCTTCTTTCTTTCTTTCTTTCTTTCTTTCTTTCTTTCTTTCTTTCTTTCTTTCTTTCTTTCTTTCTTTCTTTCTTTTTTTTTTTTTAAAGATTTATTCATTCATGAGAGACAGAGAGAGAGAGAGAGGCAGAGACACAGGTAGAGTGTGTCTCAGCCCATCCCGCACTGGGCCGGAGGCAGCGCTAAACCGCTAAACCACCCAGGCTGCCCTGTCTTATTTCTTAATGCAGGCATTTACCGCTAAGAACTTTCCTCTTAGAACTATTTTCACTGCATCCCATAGGTTCTGGTATATGTTGTATTTCAATTTTTATTTGTTTCAAGAAACTTTTTAATATCTTCTTTGATATTAATTTTCGTAGGTTTGTGAATTTTCCAGGTCTCAAGTTGATTTCTAATTTCATGCCACTGGGGTCATGCCACTTGGTAGGATTTCAATCTTCTTGAATTTGCTAAGTCTCACTCCTTCCTAGCAGTGAGACTAGGAATTTGCTAGTCTCCTAGCAGATGATCTACCCTAGAAAGTGTTTCATATACATTTGAGAAGTATGTGTATTCTGCTATTATTCAATACAATGTTCTGTACATGTCTGTTAAATCCATTTGGTCTAGAATGTTCAAATCTGCTGTTTTCTTATTGATTCTCGATCTGATCTAGCTAGTGTTGAGATCCAGCTAGTTATTCTTGTATTACTATTTATTTTTCCTTTATAGCTCTGTTAGTTTTGGTGCTCCAATGCTGGCACATAAATATTTACAACTGTTAAATCTTTTTGGTGGATTGGCCCACCTTATCAATGACCTTCTCTGTCTCCTTTTACTATTTTTATTTTAAAGACTATTTTATCTGCTCTAAGTATAGCTACCTCTGCTTCTTTTGGATTACCACTTGCTTGAAATATCTTTTTCCTACCCCTTCACTCTTAGTATATGTATCTTTAAGGTGAAAGTGAATCTCTTATGAGCAGCAATTTGTTGGATTTTGTCTTTTTTAAACATTCAACCACTCTGTTTTTCAATTGAAGAATTTATTTATATTTAAAGTAATTATTAACAGGTAATTACTATTGTCATTTATTAACATTTTATTGTTGTTTTGCAGACATTTTATGTTTGTTTTGTTCCTTGTTTTTTCTTCTGCTATCTTTTGTTTTCTTTTGGTATCTGCATGCTTTGACTTCTTAATTATGTTCTTTCATGCAATTGTTACAGTATTTTCCCTTATGATTACCATGACACACATCTTCAACTTATAACCCCTATTTAAAATTGATTAATTTCAATAGAAATAATAAAACTTATCATTTTTATTTCTCCTCCTCCTTAGATTTTATTATTTTTGTTACAATTAAAGTTTTTTTATATTATATAACTAGTAACATTACCATATAGTTGTGGTTATTTTTACTTTTTTTTTAACTTTTAACTTGGAGTTCTAAGTGAATTATGCACCTCTATTACTATATTGCAGAGTATAACTATGACTATATGTTTATCATTATCAGTGAGAGTTCTGCTATATTTTTATGATTTAGCTTTTCTATACTTCCATTCAAAGAACTCTTATTTAGCATTTCTTAGGAGGCAGGTCTAGTAGCAAAGAACTCCTTCAGCTTTTGTTTAGAAAAGACTTTATGCCTTCTTTGTTTCTAATGAACAGCTCTGCCAGGTATAGAACTTTTGTTTGACAGTTATTGTCTTTCAATATTTGCAATATGTCATTCCATTCTCTTCAGGCCTGAAGTTTCTGCTGAGAAATCTTATAGGAGGCTATAACTTCTATGTAACTCCTCTCTACTTTTGTTGCTCTTAAAATTCTTTGTCCTTGACTTTTGACAACTTAATCACATGTTTTGCTGTAGTGCTATCTGTGTTCAACCTATATGAGCTCTTTTGGATTTCACGGAGGAGCATGTCCTTTTCTTTGACCAGGTTTGAGAAGTTTTCAGCCACTGTTGCCTTAAATACACTTTTTGTTCTGGAATTCTTATAATATTAACATTGTTTCTTTTCATTGTGTTCCATTTTGCCATAGGCTTTCTTCATTCCTCTCACTTTGTCCTTCTCTGATTGGGTAATTTCTAACGTCTTATCCTCTAGGTCACAGATTCTTCCTACTGTATGGATGAGTCTACTTTTGAAACTCTCTACGGAATTATTCAGTTCAATTACTGTACAGTAGACCCTTGAACTCCATGAGGTTAAAGAGCATTAACATCCCACAGAGTTGAAAATCCGTGTATAACTTTTGATTCTCCCAAAACTTAACTACTAGTAGCCTACTGTTGACTGAAGCCTTACTCAAAAACAGTTGATTAAAGTATATTTTATATTTAAGTGTATTTTATCCTCTATTTTTACAATAAAGTAAGCTAGAGAAAAAATATTAAGAAAATCATAAGGAAAACACATTTACAGTACTGTTCTGTATTTATAAAAAAAATCTGTGTATAAGTGAATTTGTACAGTTCAAACCAATGCTGTTCAAAGGTCAACTATACTTTACAACTGTAGGATTTTTTTTTTTTGATGGCTGCTTTTTCCTTGTCAAAATTCTCATTTTTCTCATATACTGTTTTCCAAGTTTTACTTGTGTTTTCTTGTAGTAGACTAAATTTCCTTAAGAGGATTACTCTGAATTATTTGTTGATCCTAGATTTCCATTTCTTTAAAGTCAGTTATTAGAACTTTATTAGTTTCCTTTGGTGGTATATTTATCTGATTTTTCATGATCCTTGATTTCTTATGTTGGTATCTGAGCACTGAAGTAACTGGGCTCCTCTACCAAACTTCACAGGTTTTCTTTGATAGAGACAGTTCTTTACCAGTTAGCTCAATTTGGGTTTCTGGATCTGTCTACTGGTAACATCCACAGGTAGCAAGGACTGCCATTATGGTCTATTTTGGGGTGAGACAACTGTTTAAGCTCTAAAGATGGGGATGGGGAGTGTGCCTCTGTTTGAGAATAGTTGGATAGGAATGTTGGCTTGGTTCTTTACTTGAGGGCAGCTATAGAACTAGTTCCATGACTGCCTGAATTCTCTAGTCATGCTTACCAGATGTTTAGTACTGGGTCCTATATTCAGTAGTATATGGGGCTATGAACTAACTTCTTTGCTCTGGCAGGGAAGCAGGATACCCAAGGCCTGTATAGCTCATTGTTTGGGGACCCAAATAAGGTCAGAGTGTGCACTGAACTGCACATGGTCAGGTGATGTCACTGGTTTTGTTCTGCAGATAAAGGATGATATAGGTGTGCTTTCTGTTCAAGTCCCACTATAAATAAGTAGGGCTGTTGAATGGGCTATGCAGCAGACGAGCAAATCCACCAGTTGGGATTATTACTTGGGCACTACAGGTATGAACTTAGTCTGCCAATATCGATGTGCTGATTACTGCAAGCCCCTTCTCCCTTCTCCTTATCAGTCAGATCCTCAGTGGTTGAGCCCCACAGACTTCCCTGCAATACCTGTGGGGCAAGATTAGAGTATGGACTTTCATAAAGTAATCCCCAATGCTGGTTGGGGGCTGGCTGTACCCCCTAGGTTCTTTGCCCACTGGAGGAACCAGAGGCTCAGGGGTGACCACTTCCCGTGCTGCTGAACTGGCCTGAAGGAGAAGCAATGTGGTCAACATGTAGCTGTTTTTCTTGCCCTTCTGATGTAGTCTGTTTGGCCTCTGAGGTACAGGTAGGTGCTTCAGCTTTATCCCCATTTTCTAGGATTCTTTTAGTGGTGTATTGTTTTTGAACAGCTGTTAGTTGTTTTTGTGAGCAAAGTCAGGAACAACCTATGTTGTCATCTTGGTGAAATCACTCCCTGCCCTGTAATTCTTAACTTTCTTGATAGGTGTCTGATGTTCTTAAACCAACTAAAAACAAATACACACACGTGTCCACACACCTACACCCACCCCTTTCATGTTTTTCACTTTTCTCAGAAGGAGAGTTGGTTCTAATTATCTAGTCTGCTGTTACTGGAATTGGGTTTCTATCACTGTCTTTTTCTTTTGCACATGGTATCCCGACTAGAATACAAAATATTTCTGTGTGGACAGTATATCCTATGCATCCAGAACCTAACAAGCTGCCTGTCATACAATAAATTAATTGCTGGACTGAAAAAAATAACAATGTGTAAGTCTTGGCAACTAATAAGAATATGTGGCCTGACAATGGAGAAGAATAAGATTAAATATGACTAAGATTTCTAAAGCTTGATAATGGCCCTGGCATTTCTACATATTAAAAAAGAAGTCAAGAGAAGAAAGAAAGAAGACTACAATTAATGGGAAGTTAATTTTAGTTTTTGCATATACTAAATTTGATGTAAGTTACTTAAGTGAAAGTAGAGGGAATGGACACCTGATTCAAGATATTAGTTGTGAGAGCAATTCATAAGAGAAAGAGGAAATATTAAGAGACAGGAGCTGAGTATAAAAATGTTAGAGAATATCTACCCATATGCAGGAGATAAGTAAGAAGAAGAACCTTTCAGTAAGTACATGACTGTGCATAGTAGGAAAAAGGAACTCAGAATGCAACTTAATGGAATATAAGGAGGAAGAGTTTGGAGTGAAAATAATTACCTACATGGTCAAATGTGGCTGAAAGGTCAATCAGGCTGTGGAATGAAAGAAGTCTTATAATATATCTACCTTCTGAGTAGTAAAAGAAGGCAGGAACATGGAGGGCTGGAGAGTGTTTAAGCAAGAAGAAAGATTCAGAAAAGAATGGAGATGATTTTAAGCTGTCATTAGGAGAATTAAAAACTTTATAAAGAGATGAAGTCTCAAAAGGGGCAGGCAGTCAATATTTGAATGAACATAAATTTGCAAAATTATGTGACTTTTTTCAACAAGGTTAGTAGCTTGTGGTGAACTCAAGAGAGGGAGCTAGTTTTCAGAAAAGCATGAGAAATTCACTTATAGACAATTTTGAAGATTGGTAAACATATGGAGAAGAGCATGGAGTCTGCAATTGATTTGGGAGTTACTGAAACAGAAATGATAGTTTAAACCAATGGTATATGTGGTATTTATATGTCATAATTTCTATCAGTAAAAAAAAAAAAAGGTTATTTTCTCTCTTACAGAGAAATAACAACTACTCAAAATAGTTTCTATCTCAGTTAATAAGTGTGGATTCATTTTTGAGAACTTTAAAATTGTCCTATTTTAACTTGAAGAATAATCCTATTACAACCAAATGGTTATCAGAATCCTAAAATTATAATTAGCAAAAGGGTATTCATAAAACTTGCCAGAATTGCAAATGTATGCTTGATTACAGCAGTTACTGAACCAATATTATGAACAAATTCTCCTATCCCTGCCTGTCTGAACAATTAATTATTTGGAAGAAAACGAAAACAAAGAAAACAGGCAGGGCTACTATTTATACCAGCATCACAATGGTCACAATTGTTTATGATCGATTTCTGTGCTCATTAGTTAAGTGTTTAGACTGTACTGGTTGTGAAACATTTCAAATACAACTCTTGCTCATATGATAGTATTATATTTACTGAATTACTTATATGTAACCTTTTAGTACTTCTCAAATTCTGAATTACAATCGACACAGACCAGAGTTAGTTACATTAACTCTTCAGGACAAAAAGGATCATTAGAGCCCTCAGTTTAATAATGATTAATCTAAGATACAGTTGCTGCATACTTCTTTGTTACTACTGATATTATGCTCAATTTCAAAGCTTTTTCTACCAGTAACAATGTTCCTGAATAAATTCACCTGGGCTAAAAGTCACTTCACTTCACTTTAATTTTATTAAAATAAAATTCTCATACCATTTGGTGATGCCATAACATTCTTTAATAATATCCTGAAGGACGGCTCGATAGAAGAGTGATTGAGTAGACAGCTGAAAAAAATGTATATATATATGAGCACAAAAAATAAAAATAAAAAACACAAATTGAATCAATACTAGAGAGTCAGGCCCATCAGTGAATGTTAGAAACCTGACTTTGTTACAAAACATAGAGGGCACTTTAAAAATTTTTTCCATACTAAGTTCAATTGTTACCCTGAGGCCAATACTCAGAAAGTAATTCTGCATCAAAATAGAAGAAACTATAAAAGAAATGGTAATGAATGAGGACAAAAATGCAAAATCAAAGAAAAATGAGCTAATGTCCCAAAAAGAGTGCTGTTCAGTTAAAAATGTAGAAATAAACTTTCATGACCAGCCAAATCAGCTTTGGAGCCTATAAGAGAGCAGTCAGGTGTAATACATGCGAAAGAGAAGAGAACATGGATTTGTTTCTGACAGTGAACAGAAATAATATCACTTAAGATTCAAACCTGGAAAGAGAAGGTTCTATTCTAACCAGGACATTCTAAAAATATGTCTTTAGTCTGAAGGATCATGGCGTTGGCTACTGTAGAGTTGAAAAGGGCATGTTTTTTGTCCTTTGGAAAGAACATAGGATCAGGTGTCCATGATGGTTTTCCAAAGGAAAGAAGGTATGGCTGGAGAGAGGCTCCAGTGAAAAAATGATAATTTCAAAGAAGTAGAAGGTAAAAAAAGGTACTATACATAAAAGAAAACACTTCACTAAAAAAATGGAAGTGGTACTCAAACTAAGAAACTATAAAAATCACCCAGACTCTACCCATATCCTCAAAGACCTCTTAATATTGAGAGTATAAATAAATCCAACATGAAATACAAAATATTATCAGCAACATCCCTGCTCCAAAGTTATTATGAAAAAAAAGAAGAAGAAGAAGAAGAAGAAGAAGAAGAAGAAGAAGAAGAAGAAGAAGAAGAAGAAGAAGAAAAAAATGAGCCAGAGTGGAGGGAGGCCAACAACACTGAGTAGTTCTGAGAAGTCTAATAAGGTGAAAACTCAAAACCGCAATGACTGGTAAAGTTTTAAAGACAGAGTTCAGTAGACTGGATATATTGAGCTATCCTTTTGTAACTTCTATTCTCCTTCAGAGCACAGAATTGTTATTTTCATCTGTTTTTAACTGAAATATATTTGGATTCAGATGGAGTTTAGCACAAAACAAAATCTTGCCTGTGTGCTCAGACAGAAAACTTAACTACTGCTCCTCTCCTCATCTGACCTCAAGTTCCTACACTATGGGGGTCCCTGATGCTGAAACTACACAAAAACACATGTTGGGACTTGAGGGCCAACCATTATTTCTTGGGTCTTCACCTAATGGCATTGTCTTAAGTCACTGGACAACATCTGACTTGCAGGATCTTGACAGAACACTTGGAAAGAACACATGTGATATCCTTTCTAGATGGAAGAAATACCAAGAAGGGTGATTCTAGTTGGAAATGATCTTAGGAATACCAAAGACCCCAATCTGGCTCCTAAAATAATGCACTAGAAACAGACATACGTACATACTTGAGTACTCACAGTAAATTTATAACCTTCAAAAGAAACACTTTTATATAAAATCTCTTTCTAAATACAACTCCTTGACTTAAGACAAACTCTGATTTCTAAATTTTCTTTCTAGAAGACTGCTCAAAAACATTTCATTCCAAATTTCCCATATCTGGATATATTTTTCATTTAGCATTTTCTCATCTTGAGTAATTCTTTTTTGCAGTATCAAAAATCTCTATCATCTGTCCCTCACTTCTCCCCAAATCCCTTCCGTTCTCTCACAAAAATTCTGAAATCTCCTTTCACATATTAACACTTATTGTCCTACTGAAATTCAAGGCATTCTGGGAAATATATTATTATATGAAGTAAAATATTAGTATTATTTTTATAAATGGCTAACAAAGTTTTTAACTTTTTATTTGGTTAGCTATAAAATAAGTAGGAAGTTTAATTTTATATGAAATCCTAAAAATAGTTGAGCCAGTATTTGCACTGAAGAAGCCTAGCTCTGATGTCTCTGTACCAAGCCATGATGCTATTTTGCCTCTAGGATACGTGGGCAGGGATGAGGTATCATTAGTTTTTATTATGTACTTCCATTTAGGGAAAAAAAAAAACTCTTAAAACTATGTGGTGCCTGGGTGGCTCAGTCAGATAAAGGGCTGACTCTTAACTTTAGCTCAAGTCATGATCTCAGAGTCCTGAGATTGAACCCCGTTGTCAGTTCGGGCTCCATGCTCAGTGGGGAATCTGCTTAAGGATTCTTTCTCTCCCTCTCTCCTTCCCTCCACTCTCTTTTTTTTTCTCTCTTTCTAAAAACAAAAACCAAAAAACTCTTAAAAATAAGAGTTTTTGCCTTTGAGAAAAATTATATAAATGGTATCAGGATAATTTAGAAATAAATGTATATTTATATTATTATTAAAAACTGTTGAAGATGACAAAAAAACCCCAAGAAATGCATTTAAACAAGAGATCATACAGAAATGCATACAGAAATAACAGGATAGAATAAATCATCATTCCCAAGTTATCTTGAGTAAATGAGAACTTTACAGCTGTTTCCTAAGAGAAATGGAAAAGAGTTATGAAGTGCCTTCAAATGTGCATTCCTAGAATAACTAGAACTATCCATCCTAGTAAATACAGACTGGGGGGGCAAGTGGGAAGGGAATCAACATCTCCCCGGTACTATGTGTCTGACTATTCCAAGAATAAACTGGATGTGGCTCAGAGTTACTTTCTTTCTTATACAAGTGATAAATCAGCTTAACATTTTAATGCATTTTAAATGGGAGGGAGCAAAAAGAGCACACCCTTAAAGAATATTACCTCAGGCATGCATTTTATAGGTCCAGCAGAGAGGGCACTAAGCTGGACATCAGTACTCTGCAATTAAGGGAGCTAGAATGTACTATTAAACTTCTGCTGTGTATCACGTTCTCATGTAAGTTTGGGATAATACCCAACTTATAAGATTGACTATAAACATTAGTAAGCACTTGGGAAATTGAAAAACACCACAAAAATGCAAAGGAACATTATTATGATAAAGGCTCTTTCCTCTTCCATATCTCTAGGAAACCAGTAGGTTGATATGCAATATAGCTGTTAACTGCAAACTAGGAGTTTGAGAGTAAATATGCTCTAATATCTTTAAAAGATCAGTTTTTATCAACTTTTAGATAGGTACAATGAGTACATTTTTAAAAAAAAGTTCTAAGCATTATGCCTGGCCCAGAGTAAAAACTCAGTAAACGATATTTGTTATTATCATTTTCAAATTATTATTATTTTTAAAAATTCAAATTGACATACTAATATTCCTTGAAAAAAAGCAAAAAAGAGATTTCTAAAATTTCGATCTAATGAGAAAAATCTTATGAAAAGCTTGAAAAGAATTCAAATTTTTTTTTTTACAAATTCCTAATATGTGTCATGAATCATAAGGTAGAGAATAAGACAATTATATGGATATTTGGGGGGTATATTTAACTTGTTTATATGTTCAACCCCATATGGCTATTTCAACTAATGACTAATCAAGTAAATAAGGAAAAAAGTTAAGTACAACAACAATAACAAAATATATGTTTTGGACTATAGGTAAAAAAATAAATAAACTGAATGTTATACCTCGTTTATCTTTGCTTGAACTAAGCCCATCATAAGAACCTAACAGCAATAGCAGTTTTTAGAAATATTTACAGACTGTTTCGTATATTATAAAGAAATGAGACATTAGTACAAGAATACAATGTAGAAGTTTGCTTAAAGATTCAATTTACTCTTTCTGAAAGTTCACTTCACTTTTAAAGTAAACTTATAGAAAATGTATTAATTTGAATATGAAGAGGTGAAAGAAGAGATGTTATTTATTAAAAGCCATCAGATTTTAAGTTCATCAGCAGGTCAAGTATGAAGAATACTTAAACTATCCTGTCCATCTGCTACATTAGAGTAAACATTCCTACTTACCCCTTGGCCAACTGCAACCCGTTCCAAAGCCTTTGGAGAAAAAAATAAGAGACTACTCATGTATTTAGTCTTACCTTATAAGACTTATAAACACACTGTATAAGAGCTTATAAAAGAGACATGTAAAGTATTAATTAAGTGATAACATCTAAGTTTAAACATTTAAAAGTATTACTATCATTAAGGAATGTTAACTGGTTTACTTGTTAGATATAGCTGAAATCATATACTCCTAAAACTAAAGATAATTTACAGATTATCCTATGTAAGTACAATTTTTGCAGCTGCACAAGCTCAATGACAAGGTAAAGTAACTTGCCGCAAGTTGTATAGCTAGTTAGCAAGTGGGCAGGAAGTAGAAACTTGTTCTTTGAACCCTAATTAGCTTTTCCTGCCCTCACACCATGAAGATTTAGTGGAAAAATGAGTTCACTGTATAGAAAGTTGCTTCACAGAAATTGTTTGAAGAAAAAAATTGCAATTTTTCCATTGACTTGAGGCATACTTTCACTGATCATCTAGAACCACAGATGTATGAATATAAGAGAAAGTTATTACATAATTTTCATATTAAATTAAACAGCAACAAGCCCAGAATAAGTTTATTATTGAAGAAAACATTGATTTTCATTTATGGTACTGTTTGTGCTCATTTCAGATTAGATTTTTGTGTTATGGCTTTTGCTAAAAGGCTGAATTGAACAAAGAAACAAGAATTTTTAACAAATTGGTGTTAATAAAAGTATCTGCTTTTAGATAAGTATAACTCGTTAAAAGTAGTCAACACGAGACTACTTTTAGTATGTGTTACTGATAAGGGATTTGAGAAATACAAATGATAAATTATGATGACATAATAAAAGATAACCAGGTAGGTGATAAAAAGTTTCTTATAAACATCAGTATTTTTCTTGGCCAATAAATAAAGATAATGAAGAAAATAAACCAAGTGTTCCTTTCATACTAATCTGAAATATTTTGCAGTTTTATCAGAGTTAAAGTATGTTGACAAGATTGTGCTAATCTAATTAAAATCTTATCTCTGGTTAGTACCATTAACAATTTATCTCAAAAGTGTCACCAGAAAGGTCTCTTTTTCTCTTTTTAACCCCTGAGGCCTTATTGGTGGAAAAGGTCAGTTATGGAGCAAAAGACAATAAAAATATGTACCAAAAAAATGTTCCTCGGCATCCAATAAAAAAGCCAAAGTAGCCAGGGACTGGGATGGAGCCAAGGAGAGGGGTATTCCATAGGAAGGTGACGTTGGTCAGGAAAAGTTGTTAAGTGCAGTGTGTGGTCTATACATTCTATATTCTGAAATTTATTTTTCAAAAATGCTTTTTTGCTTCTTTGAATGTTTATTTTTATAGCAAATATTTTTGTTTTGTGAATGCAGTATATCCTTTTATCTAAGATATTAATAGTTATTTTACTTTAGTTTATTTTGTACAGTCTCCATTTTCTCCAAGTTTCTTTCCTTCTGTTTATCTGACCTTTGTTCTTTCACATGAGACCTTCTTTAAGAGACATCTAGTGATTCTTGGCTGTTTGCTGTTAATTAAAATGAGAATATCATAAAACTGATTAGAAATAATGTGCTTATGAGTGAGGACTGTTAATTGTGGGCTTCATTATAAAGGTCCTGCTTTATTTTATTTTATTTTATTTTATTTTATTTTATTTTATTTTATTTTATTTTTTTATTTTTTTGGTCCTGCTTTATTTTAGAATCTCTGATGCCAAATCATCATTAGGTCTTTTTTCTCAGGCTAGTCAGATTCTTTAATTTCTAGTCTGGATGGTATAACCCTGGCTGCCAGCATTCTTAGGACCAAGTCATTCCAAGAATTACCTGTCCATTCGAACATGACCCTGAACATATATCACTAACGGATATAATGAAAGAACAAGACAATTTCCAAGAAAAGCAATTTAAGAAGATTTACAAAAATTATTTGAGCATAAACTGATTTCTAAAATAATTCTAGGATACATGACCTAGAACACTGGTATACTATTTTTTATATTGCTGCGTAACTGGCATAGAAATAACGGCCATAGGATAATTAATTTATCTTGGGCTTGAACATTAAACACATTATTTAATCAATATATTTATAAATTTCTAACAAAAAAATAACTTACACTTTTTAACTTGCATCTATCCTTTGTAAACTAACATAGCACCATGAACAGAGAATATCACAGGCTAAAGTTATCTAGGTTTAAGGACACTAGCCAAATCAGGCACATTAAAGGTTTTATTTAATTAGACAGCTACTTCATATCGTAGGTGGCTTATTAATTTTTTTCCCATTTTGTAAGAAATTAAGAGACCAAATGATCTACTACAAACACACATAAACACACCACGGAACTATGAATAAAAGCAATGAACTGATTCTGTATTTAATACTTGGTAGTTGATACATTTTATATGAAAATTAAAGTAATTATATATAAAAATTATATATAAAAAGTACAACTATAAATTGTTACCACAATGTGTGTAAAGTAGTAGATAATGTTGGAAGGGCAAGTCATTTTTTTCTCAAAATTTGCAATGCACAAAAGCATTAATAATGATGCTCTGTAAAACTTGGCATTTAATTCATGATATTAGCCAACAATAATAAATTTTGCAACATCTGGATAAAGCCCTTAGTCCAGAAAGAAATATAATCATACCAAACATGCTGACATTCTGGCATTACGACCACAGCACCATCTCTCTTCCTTTAAATACTGGCACATTGGAAATCCCCACTTTTCTTGGGTACTTTCTGCAGAGAGGGAAAAAATATGGATTATTTAAGATTCTTCCTTTTTCAGTTAAAGTAAACAATCTATTGAGAAAGAAAAGCAGTCATTGAGAGTCATATAGTAGTTAAACATAGAGGTAGTAATGTTTAACACTTCATTCCAATCAGTTAATTGAAAGCATATTAATGTTATGAAAGTGGTATTTTCAACAATAGCTGTTTTGTGTTTAAGCTTTTAGGTTTGATATTAACCAATTTGCCAAAACTATCTTTCTAAGATTTAGCAAAAGCAATTTAAAATGGAAGTATTCTTCATGTTCAGTACAACTTAGGAAATAAGTAATGAGATACTGGATATTTACTGCTGACTTGACTTTCTTAAAAAAAAAAATTTGTTAAATGACATTTGGTAATTTACTGTGGAACAATATTAATTCATCCCTAATAATGATGAAGCCTCAATTTTTTTTCAGCCACTATATTCACTTTCCAGAAAAAGAACAGCTGTATAAGCTCTTCCTTCTTCATTACATGAAAAAGCTGCAATATTTTCGATTGTGATCCAATTGGGCTCAGTTGCATATATGGTTTAAGTAACAACAACAAAATCAACATTCACTGCTTAATCACACATATCTTTTGCCCAACTCACTTACAGAGTTGCATATGCAATTTGCTGATGCTAAAACCCTTACTGCAGAAGTATGAATTACACAGGTATTTTGAAAAGGAAAACACATTTATTTTTTAAATTGAAGCTTGAAAAATAAGAGCTTAAATTTTATCAAGGCTATGACAATTAAAAAAATACAAAATTTTTATTAGGTTAAAAGTAAAGATAGCATTAGAACCTTTAAAACAAAACAAAAAAAATGCTTTAAAAGAAAATATTTTTGAAGTAAATTCCACTAAGTAAATTTCTCTGTTATGAAGGATCAGATGACTTTTGATTAAAATAGTGAAAGTTTAAATTTCATGCAGATCATAAGCCTGTGAAAGTGGTTTCTCTCAGTACATAAATTAAGATTTGTAATAGACCTTACTGATAACTAATTGGAAGATAAAGACCTTCCCTTAGGAATATAAATAATAATACTACTAGTGTTTATATAGCACTGTATATTATGAGGCACTATTGTAAATGCCGTTAAGTGTATTTAAGCTTTAGTCTCTACAGCAACTCTATGAAGTAGGTACACTGCTATTCTCATGGTTTAGCTAGGGAAACTAAGCACAGGCAGGTTAAGTAAATTGCCTAAATTGCAAAATCTACCACATAGTGGGGTAGGATTTAAAGGTAGGCAATTTGTCTCCAGAGGCCATGCTCTTAACCACCAAGCTATATAAACAATTTCAATTACAAATGCACAGGACTTGTGGAGTCCTTGAAGCCAATCCAGGTCCCGTGGACCCTTGGACTACTTCTATTTCCAAGATGACTTGAAATAGCAGTTTGAGTTTTTTTTAAGGCTTTACAATTTTACTGAGACATGATTACTACTAAATGAAAGAATTAAGTCAGTTTTTTTTCTTCCTATAACCAAAAAGAGAAATACCTAGATCTTATTGTAAAGGGTAAGGGGCTAGAGAGATAGGTTTATACTATGTTATTCAGAATAAAAAGGTGCTAACTAATAAAATATTTGGATCTTCCCTCATCCATTCTCTTCTTGTTCCTTGTAGACAGGAATAGAGATCAAAGGCATGATGGGATAGTACTGAAGTCCCTAGAAAGACAGTGGTGAAGCTGTATGTGGTAGGGGGAAGATGGATGGTAATTACTCAGAGGAATACAGAGTTCTGGAATTCGTATTGGTTTCTAGTAATAAAGGGAAGATGAAGGCAGGTCCTACACATAAGACCCTGGGGTACTTCTTGATTTCAGATGATAAAACATGGAAGCCAACAGTAAGGCTGTTGAGCACATGGGGCTGTAGTTAGAAAAATGGAGGCTAGTAAAGGGTGGTCTTACTGCAAACAAAACAAAACAAAAAAGATGGTCTTATTGCATGTTCACTAACTTGTGCTGATGAAGATGATGAGTGTAGAGAAGAGCTATGGTGTTCCTAATGGCTCACAAAGCTACTTTTTCCCACCACAAAAACAGCTTACAGAAGAGTACTTTTTGTACATAAAGGAGCTCCCTCTCTAACCTTACGGAACTATGAAGGCAGAAGGGCAGTCTTACTTGATATATATGGCTCCCTGAATCTCTAGCCAAAGCATCTAAGATTCTAGGCCTTATAGATAATAGGAATTGCCAGCCTTGGTTCAGGGTTATGTAAAATAATCCATCAAAGCCTGCCTCCTTTGGACATCTGGTGGTTGTGGAATCTCCTTCAAGTTTTCTGAAGCTACATCAGTTTCCTCTGTGATTGAGGTGATGGTGGCCTCACAGCTCTGCTCATTTTTTGAGTAAGTGCAAACAACTGATACGGAGGCAGGACATCCTCAAACTCAAACAGAGCCTTTCACGTATAGGTTCAATATTATCTTTGGAATCTATTTCACCAGCTTCAGTCTGACTGCAGTGAAGCAGGAGGCTCACTTCTATGTCCTGAATCAAAGTCCCAGAGTTAGCTGTTTCTATAGTTATGTATCAATCTCCTATTTAACTGTGTTCATACATTCAAATCTAGTCAAACTGAACTCTAACCGCCCTTATCAGCTGCTTTTCTCTAGGCTCACTTCCATGCTATCTTTAAATGATAATTTTGGAATAGATGAAGTCTCTTGTTTTTTTTTTTTTTCTTCTATCCCATTTCTTCTTTATTGGCTTTAGAAATCCATTAATCTCATAAAAGGAGAGATTCTACTAGTCTTCCTTCCTGTGTTAATAATATTATTATCCCCTGAATTAAGCAAGTTTGAACTTGAGAACTATCTTCTATTATTTTTTTCCTTTAAGCCTCAAGCTCTTATATATACAACCTCTTAATTATACCTCCTTTTCATTTTCAATCTTCATTAGCTCTTGACTGGGTAAATGCAATACTTACTTAATAAATCTTTTTTTCTCTTTCCTTTAGTCTTGTTCATCCTTTGTATTAAGAGTAACATTATCTTTCTAAAATAGATACATCTAACCATGTCACTCCAATAGCTCTTGTTTATCTCACTAGCATCTATGAGACCAAACCTAATGGGTATTTTTCTTATTGTGGATTTTCAGGAGGGTCCGATACTCCTTCCTTATAATACTCTCTCCCTCTGGTTCCATGATACCATGCTCTCTTATTTGTGGCCTAACGCTCTTCCTATCCCCTGATAGTTTGTTATTTTCTGTCTACTGAATGTTCATAAGAATTAATCCTATCTCCCTTTAAACTTTTTTGAAGGATTCACGAACTCTAATACTTACAGTTGGTAAATAAATGTATGAAGCAGCTAGATAGAATAAAATAGGTAATAATTTCAACTTGTTTGGTAACCAAGTATCTCATTTGCTCAGGCTTAATGCTATAACACAATCTGGCCATAATATAACTGTCAAAATTGCCCAAAATGAGTCTGAGGGGACTATGAGTGAGAGTCAGTGTGTAACCCCTTCTCTATACTTTCCCTAGTATACCTATATCTTACCTATACCTCAATATATACTAACGACCCATGTATTAATTTCTTTGGGCTACTGTAACAAATTACCACATATTTGGTAGCTTAAAACAGGAAGGTATTCTCTTGCAGTTCTGGAAGCTAGAAGTCTGAAATCAAGGCCACGCTCTCTAGGAAGGCTCCAGGAGAAGAATCCTTTCCTTGCCCCTTCTTAGCTTCTGGCGGTTGCCGGCAACCTTGGCTTGTAGCTGTTCCACTCCAGTTTCTGCCTCTGTTTTCACATGGCTGTCTTTCCTCTGTGTCTCTGTGTATCCTCCCTCTTCTTATAAGGTCACTCACCATTGGAATTAAGGTCCACCCTATTCTAGTATGACCTCACCTCAACTAATTACATCTATAAATACCCTATTTCTAAATGAGGTCACATTCTGAGGTTCCGGGTCGACATGACTTTATGAAAGACACTATTCAACCTGATCCAATTCCTAAATTATGTTTCCAACCTCTTCTCTAAGATCTAATTCTACATCACCAATAGCTTAACTAGTATCTCCAAATAGGTATTTCACTGGCATTTGATAATCAACATGTCCAAAATCTAAATAACTGAATGATACAAAACCAGATATCCTAAAGTTTCCTATTTCCATGACTGGCATAGACATTTATTCATTTACATGAATCAAAAAATTCAGGAATCTTCTCAGATACTTCCTCATACATAGCCTGTTTTAGAAATTCCAGTTTATTTTTCTCCTGAATATTCCTTAAATCCATTCATATTCTCTATTTCCACTATCCCAAACTACCATATGATGAAATTGCTATGAAGGCCTCTTGATTGGCTAACAACACACACTCTTGTTCCTTTTTACCTCAGTTTCAATATTGCAAGGTGATCTTTTAGAATATAAACCTCATCCGTTCATTTCCTGGTTTAACACATCCTTCTTATGCTTTCAGATAGAAAACCAAGAAACAGACTCTTAACTATAGAGAACAAACTGATGGTTACCAGAATGGAGGTGGATTGCGGGCGATGGGTTAAATAGGTGATGAGGATTAGGGAGGGCACTTGTGATGAGCACAGGGCTTATGTGTTCAATCACTAGACTGTATACCTGTATACACTGTAATGTATTACAATGTAATGTAATTACTGTATACATTGTAATGTTAACTGGAATTTAAACAAAAACTTAAAAAAATTAAGACTCTGTTCCTTAATGTGATCTGCTCATGTCTACCTGTCTTCATTTCATACGTTATTCTCTGTTTCAGCCTTTTGTAAAATTTTTAGTTCCCTCAACTGGTAAAATACCTACCTCAAAGCTTTGGAATTTTCTGTTGTAAGCCCTAGATTTCTATACTACACCCCACAATTCTCCTAAATGCATTTCTTTGTAAATAGCCCCTTTGTAAATAAATTCATTTCAAATTATTCTATTTGATGCATACCAAGGCATCTTACTGTTAACTTCCTAACTGATTCTCATTTCACTTAGAATTAGACCTGTAATATCCTATGCAGTTCTACACGCTCAGTATTGTCTAGCCAGAGCTATTGCCTCTCTGAGCTCCTCTCCTTCTATTCTTTCTTACCTTCACTCTGGCTTCTTGCTATTCCTCAAATACGCCAGTTTGTTCCCTTGTGTGGAATGATTTTCCCCCAGTTATTCACTTGGTAACTCAACTACCTTTGCCAAATCTTTGCTAAAATCTCACCTTTTAATGGGGTTTCTCCTGATTCTCTATTTAATTTACTACATAGGTTATTTATTCTCCTCCTCGTGTTCTTTTCCAATGTATTCTTGATCTGAACTTTCGTAACTATTTTCTAACTAGTCTCTCTGTCCCTGATCTAGCTCCATGTCAATCTATTCACTATAATGCCAAAAATTACTACCTTTCAGAAATGCAGATGAGTGTATGCAATTCCTTTGCATTGAACCAATACACAAGAAATGTTTTTATGAAACAAAGCATATCGTGTCTCCCACTGAATAATAATCTGACACTCCAGCATAGCATGTGTGGCTCTCATAATCTGGCCCTAATTTGCTTTTTCAGCCATATTTTCTGTTTCCAACACTCTCACCCTCAACTCACTCTCAGTTATATAGCCACATGGACTTGCTTTATTCAGAACAAGCCACACAGTTTCTGTCTTTATGCCTCTTCTCCACAAAGTTCTCAAAACGTCCTTCCCTACTCATTCATCTTTCTCAATCAAGACCAAACATCACCTCTTTTAGCAAGCTTTTCTTTATCCCTTAGTTATGAAAACTTATTCTCTCTGCTAGTCTTAACAGTATTTGGTTTATACATCCATCATTTATCACTTCTTTCATTCATTTTTTTTTCAAAAATTCAGTCTTAATTGATTAAGGTCTATGAGCTAGGAATATATTATTCTCGGATATGCATCAAAGTTCTCTGTAATTGCTTCTGAATTCTCACCAGGTCCTGAGACTTCCTAAGGGGACAGACAGTGTCTTACTTATATCCTCTAGTGCCTCCAACAAAACTTTGTTGAATTGAATAAAAAGAAATCAGACAGATGAACCAAGATCATATACATGTTCTCATTATATTTTGGGGAAAATATTTTCTTTTTAAATTTCTTTAAACCTAAATGAAATCTGACTGAAATGATTTCATATGGGAAAAACAAACAGGTATTATGCCTTTAGAGATATAAATTTTTGTCATCTAAGTTGATAATCTCAATTTATATTATGCCTTCCTAAATAGAGAGCTTTAGAATATCTTAAATATAACCACAATAACCATGATTAAAATATGGGGTGGGGGGAATAGGAAAAAACAAAGATAAGTGAGTTTGGAAAATCTTTGCTTTAATCACCACATACCTTACCCTCCATTCTCCTGCTTATTAGTTTCTTTTACTGTTTATAACTGACATTACGTACTTATTTATTTTTCGATTGCCTGAAGCCTTCTTATTAGAATATAAGCTTGATAAAGGCAGGGGCTTTGTTTTGTTCAATCCTGTATCCCTAGTACCTAGAAGAGTAACATGACTAGCATGTGACAGGTACCCAACAAACATTTCCTATTAAGAATGAAAAAAATTACAGAATTGTGACAAGTAAACCAAACTAACACTGAGCAAGATTAATATGAATATTTGAAACCACAGCAAATAAATGAAGATATAATTTATATTTCAGAGAGGAGAAACTGACATCCTAAAGATATAGATTCTCTCCATAATGATCTCTAAATTCAATGTATGCCAATTAAAATCCCAACAGACTGTTTTATGGATCTTAACAATCTAATTTAAAAACGATTTGATATATGCATCACCGAAATCAGCTTTTACTTTTAATTTGGTCAGCAGTGTTTATTATGATGCGTACATAATAAAGAAAATGAGATAATTTTAAAATTATTTTTTTCTAAGCACAAAACATTATGTAACTTTTCATACAAATTTGCATTATAAACTACATATACTTTAATTCTAAATGAAAGACTCAAGTAAATTTTTCTATTTAAGCCTTATTAAATGTTTGATGTGATGAACATTTCAATTCTCTCTGAGCAAACTGTCTGGATAAATAAAAGATTTCTTCTCCAAACATTAAAATTGTTCCAAATTGCTAATATTTAATAAGCATTTTTAGTATTAATATCTTCTTCCTTGAAAGATGGTCTATGCTTTTTGCATCCATACTACAAATATGAAATAAAGATGCCTTATTGTTTAACTTTCCTATCTGGAGTTATTCACCAAGTATGCAGTGAAATGTCATGCCATCTAGAATTGCCAATCCCAGACAATGGTTGTGCTACTATCATTAAGCTCTGCTTAAACCTCTTCTTTTGTGAAACTCATTCAGTAATCCTGAACCTGGTCTCTAAAAAGAGTAAAATTGTATCTGTACGTCTTATAGTTGATAGAGCAATGAAAGTATCACTCTTTTAAGAATACATAAATAAGTAAAACCCCTTTGAAAGAGAAAGTACATAAGGTTAGCTAGGAAAACTGAAAAACTAAGAACTTTTGGGGACTTCCTCTACCAGATTTCAAAGGTTCCAATAAACTATACTAATTTAGGCAGAATAGTATCATCAGAGGAATTAACAGATGAAAGGAATAGAAGAGAATTCATAAATACATTACATGATAAAAGTTTCATTTTATCAGTATGCCAAAGCATGGATTATTCAATAAAGAGCATTTAAAAATTTAAGATTAGAGCCATTTCTTGAATGATACACACAAAATAAATCCAGATAAATTATGTAATTGGATTAGAGAAAAACTATAAAAGTTAGAGGAGAAGATTATAAAACTAATGTTAATCAATACAGGAGAAGCTAAATCGAATATGATACATCCATTCCAAGGAATACTTTGTACTGTGTAAAACAAATTTATGAAAAGAGCCCCAAGATATATTGCTAAGTAATGGGGCAAAACTATTTTGTTCTTTTTTTTTTTTTAAAATCACAACCTCTTGCTGGTCTTTCTTATCTTCCAACCTCCTTTGGAATGTCCTTGGGTTCAATCTCTCTGTACTTCTTCATCATTTCTATTCCTTATGTGATCTCCCTCAGACTTAGTATCTATATGTTAATAACT
This sequence comes from Canis lupus familiaris, assembly GCF_011100685.1. NCBI lineage: Eukaryota > Metazoa > Chordata > Mammalia > Carnivora > Canidae > Canis > Canis lupus. The sequence goes on along the minus strand of NC_049236.1, from coordinate 24,675,734 downwards.
TATAAATTTCTTATCTTTAACCCAGATTTGTCCTCAGGAATCCAGAATTATCTAATTCATAATGCAACTTCTGCATTTTAATTTCTAAGAGGCATGTCAAACCCAACCTACTCAAAACTGAACAACTTCCCTTTTAATTTTACTCTTTCTGTAGTTATAATCAATTCACTAAATGATAGCTCTATCTTTCTACTATTTTAGGTCAAAAACTTTTGAGTTATGCTTTTTTCATACCTCTGCTGTCAATAATTTCTGCTGATAATACTTTAAAAATATATCCAAAACTTAAACATTTCTTTTTATTTTCCCCTCTGACCTAAACCACCATCATCCCTCACCTGGTTATAGCTCCCCAAAGGATTTCTGTGCTTTTGTTGTTGACTGTGTTTCAGTCATATGGTCTCTTTGGTGTTCCTTGAAAAAAAAGCAAGTAAGCTCCTGCTTTGGGGCTTTTTCCTGCTATTCCCTCAGTTACCCGCTGAAAGTTACTCTTCCTCCAACATAACTGCATGGTTTCTTCCCTCATCTTTCAACTGTCTATGTAAATGTCGTCTTAAAAAGGCCTTCCCTGGCTACTATATATAAAATAGCATCCCTCCTCACTCTTATCCCTCCTACCTCACTTTCACTCACTTTTATTTTTCTCCACAGCACTTATCACCATATGATATACTATATCTATATTAAATGACATACAAGCAGGAACTTTTCTTTTTCCTTCCATCTCTTCAGCTCCCAGAAGAGTACCTGGCACACTATAAACATAATAATAAATATTTTTTGAAAGAATGGATAAATGAATGAATAGATGATTACATTCAGTTTGATTCCTTTTATCAAAAACCCAAGATATCTGTACATATACACATTTGGACAGAAATATGAGAAGGGAGTGTCATTGTGGGTAGTGAAGCTGAACAAAGACTTTCACTTTTTACTGTACATTTGTATGCTGTCAGAATGTTTACTGTTTTCAGTTCACTCAGTTTAATTAATTAAAGCTTCGTATTTTTTTGCATAACACATGTTGGTATCATTTCTATAACGCTTTATGACAATATAGGTAAAATATAGGTTGATAGGTATCCTAGGTATCTAAAAATTGCTCTATTCTCTCGAAATGATTAGAATAAATATGGGTATAAAAATGTAATAACTTAAAAAGATAAAATTTATACATAGCTATCAACAATGATTTAAGTTGTAAAGGAAGTCCTGGAGAAAGATCCTAGAATTCAAGACATTTAAGGAAAATCATAGCACTATGATCATATGTTCATGTTAATTAATTGACACATTATGTAAATATGGGTTGAGTCCCTACTGGTCCTCTTCTTCTGCCTTCACAAGAAGCTACCTTTGATTTAAGTCACTAAGATATATATTCCACCTATGGACTTTTTCTATGCAGACTATTCTAAAGCAGTAGAGCTGGTTAGTCAATGGTAAAAGAGCTATTTATTATTTCTCATTTGTTTCTCTCTAGACCATGACACATATAGCCCTTATTTATAACATTTTTCTTTTTTTTTCATTTATTTTTTATTGGTGTTCAATTTACCAACATACAGAATAACCCCCAGTGCTCATCACCCATTCACTTCCACCCCCCGCCCTCCTCCCCTTCTACCTCCCCTAGTTTGTTTCCCAGAGTTAGCAGTCTTTACGTTCTGTCTCCCTTTCTGATATTTCCCACACATTTCTTCTCCCTTCCCTTATATTCCCTTTCACTATTTTTTATATTCCCTACATGAATGAGAACATAATGTTTGTCCTTCTCCGACTGACTTATTTCACTCAGTATAATACCCTCCAGTTCCATCCACGTTGAAGCAAATGGTGGGTATTTGTCATTTCTAATAGCTGAGTAATATTCCATTGTATACATAGACCACGTCTTCTTTATCCACTCATCTTTCGACAGACACCGAGGCTCCTTCCACAGTTTGGCTATTGTGGCCATTGCTGCTATAAACATCAGGGTGCAGGTGTCCCTGCATTTCATTGCATCTGTATCTTTGGGGTAAATCCCCAACAGTGCAATTGCTGGGTCGTAGGGCAGGTCTATTTTTAACTCTTTGAGGAACCTCCACACAGTTTCCAGAGTGGCTGCACCAGTTCACATTCCCACCAACAGTGTAAGAGGGTTCCCTTTTCTCTGCATCCTCTCCAACATTTGTTGTTTCCTGCCTTGTTAATGTTCCCCATTCTCACTGGTGTGAGGTGGTATCTCATTGTGGTTTTGATTTGTATTTCCCTGATGGCAAGTGATGCAGAGCATTTTCTCATATGCGTGTTGGCCATGTTGTCTATGTCTTCCTCTGTGAGATTTCTCTTCATGTCTTTTGCCCATTTCATGATTGGATTGTTTGTTTCTTTGGTGTTGAGTTTAATAAGTTCTTTATAGATCTTGGAAACTAGCCCTTTATCTGATATGTCATTTGCAAATACCTTCTCCCATTCTGTAGGCTATCTTTTAGTTATGTTGACTGTATCCTTTGCTGTGCAAAAGCTTCTTATCTTGATGAAGTCCCAATAGTTCATTTTTGCTTTTGTTTCTTTTGCCTTCGTGGATGTATCTTGCAAGAAGTTACTGTGGCCGAGTTCAAAAAGGGTGTTGCCTGTGTTCTTCTCTAGGATTTTGATGGGAGTCTTGTCTCACATTTAGATCTTTCATCCATTTTGAGTTTATCTTTGTGTGTGGTGCAAGAGAGTGGTCTAGTTTCATTCTTCTGCATGTGGATGTCCAATTTTCCCAGCACCATTTATTGAAGAGACTGTCTTTCTTCCAATGGATAGTCTTTCCTCCTTTATCGAATATTAGTTGACCATAAAGTTCAGGGTCCACTTCTGGGTTCTCTATTCTGTTCCATTGATCTATGTGTCTGTTTTTGTGCCAGTACCACACTGTCTTGATGACCACAGCTTTGTAGTACAACCTGAAATCTGGCACTGTGATGCCCCCAGATATGGTTTTCTTTTTTAAAATTCCCCTGGCTATTTGGGGTCTTTTCTGATTCCACACAAATCTTAAAATAATTTGTTCTCTCTGAAGAAAGTCCATGGTATTTTGATAGGGATTGCATTAAACGTGTATATTGCCCTGGGTAACATTGACATTTTCACAATATTAATTCTGCCAATCCATGAGCATGGAATATTTTTCCATCTCTTTGTGTCTTCCTCAATTTCTTTCAGAGGTGTTCTATAGTTTTTAGGGTATAGATCCTTTACATCTTTGGTTAGGTTTATTCCTAGGTGTCTTATGCTTTTGGCAATCAGACAACAAAAAGACATTAAAGGCATTCAAATTGGCAAAGAAGAAGTCAAACTCTCCCTCTTTGCCGATGACATGATACTCTACATAGAAAACCCAAAAGTCTCCACCCCAAGATTGCTAGAACTCATACAGCAATTCGGTAGCGTGGCAGGATACAAAATCAATGCCCAGAAATCAGTGGCATTTCTATACACTAACAACGAGACTGAAGAAAGAGAAATTAAGGAGTCAATCCCATTTACAACATTTTTCTTTCTGCATCTCATTTCCACTTCTAGTTCCACGATATAATCAATGCATTAGTATCTCACTTATCTTTTGGTTAAAAGTGCAGCTAGGAATATAATCTCAAGGGAGAGAATATGTAAATTATAGTATATGTACAACAGAAAATAAACAGCTAGTTAAAAATGTAATCTATTACTTTTATAGAATCATATCTATGATAGAACAGTTTCTTTAAGATTTATTTACTTATTTTAAAGAAAGAGAGCATGTGTGCATGTGTGTGAGTGGGGGGAGGGGCAGAGGGAAAGGGAGAGAATCCTTGAGCAAACTTCCAATAAGCTCAGGGCTCAATCAATCCTAGTACACTGAAATTATGACCAGAGCCGAAATCAAGAGTCGGCTGCCCAATCGACTGAGCTACCCAGACATCGCCTGAAGCATCATTTCTTAGTAAATCCATCTAGACATTACTGTCTGGCTGTTTTTGTGCATGACTGTAGGAATGGTAAAGTCTCGATGCTGAGAGAAAACGGTGTTGGCCTGGCCACCACTGTGATAGTAGCTCCCCAATTGCTCTCACTGAGCCCAAAAAGTTTCTCCTACCATTCTTAATGAGCTCTTTTCAGAGTCCTTTAACAGTCTTGATAAGAGTTTACACTGAGACATATGCTGAACATCTGAAACATTAAGTCAATGAGACAGTCTTCAGACTAATATTATGGATCATGGTGTGACTTCATTCCAATGAAAATTTTACTCACTGTGCCAGATTGATGATGAAACAAATTTAGACCACTTGCTCATACTTTATTTACCATGGGAAAAAGAAATGTGAGAATACTATATTTATCGCAAAATATTTTTCAAGATCATATGCTTTACAATATACAAACCCAAATTTGTATATAAACCTAGTAAAATGGTGCCTGGTAAAATGGTGGCTCATTCGGGTAAGCATCTGCCTTCCACATGGGTCGTGATCCCAGGGTCCTGGAATCAAACCACATGTCAGGCTCCCCCACTCAGCAGAGAGTCTGCTTCTCCCTCTCCCCTCTATCTCTGCCCTTCCCCCACGCATGTTCTAATAAACAAAATCTTAAAAAAATAAACCTAGCAAAATGTAATTTAGTTTTTTCAAAAGCCCTGTTTTGTATTACTTTGATAGTTAACCTTCTGATAAGAATTTCTATTAGCTTTGATTTCATATTACTCTATATTTGAAACATAACTTATTTCTCTTTACTATTTCTTTTAAGTAGATATTAATTTTCTATTTTAGATTTAATCACATTCTTGACTTCTTTTATTTACCATGAGCACAGGGAGAACTTTTTTTATGCTGAATAAATACAATCTGCATGAGTTTCAGAAACCACTTATATTAGTCATGAGAAATAACGAGGTGCAAACTAAAGAAAAAAAGTAGTAAAATGTATTAAAACTCCATTTAACTACCTCTAGACAGCAAGAAGATGCCCTATGGCAAAAGTAAAATCAGTGCCAATACTCCAGAAAATGTAGAACTGAATGAAGATTAGATACAGCTGTCTATGTGAAGTAATTGTATAAAGACTGCCAAGTACATCTAGAAATCTCTATATTTTTCCCATATTAATTGGCAAGAATTGTTCTGAGACATAAACCCAACTGAATAGTGAGAAGTAATGTGATATTGTAACGAAAGCTTATAAACAGCTGAATCTACAGGGCTGACAGTTAAGTCTACTTATCTGCTATAAGATTACAAGAGCAATACCTTATTTAAGCTGAGTTTGCTCCTCATGGTTTCTGAGTTACTAAAATTACTAAATAAGCTAATAAACTGTTAATATTGATAGTTAAGTAAATGAAAATGTAAATATGCACTTCCCATAAATTATTATTAGGTAATTTTACTTCTTAGAGCCAAATTTTGGGGAAAATAAACTTAAGGCCATTATTATACTTATTTTCAAAACCACTATATTATCATCCAAATGTAGAATCATGGTAGGAAGGTAGATATCTGTTCATGAAAATCCAATATAATTAAGAAAAGAAGATAATGAAACTAAATCTAAATGTCATAATAAATATAGGTGAGGTTCAGTTGGAACAAAAGGCATATTTTGGAAAGCTACGTTCAAGTCACAGAATCATTACTGGAACTATGAGAAACCTCCAAAGCCACTGAAGTTAGCCCCTTTCTTCTCACTAATTTATAGATGACCCACAAAGGCTACCTGATTTATCCAATGGTGTAGCACTGCAGAGACAGAAGTAAAACTCGAGGTAGTCAAAGCATGTCCTCTTCTAAGTGGTGTTCTTGGACTCCCCTGGGCATTTAAATGTCACCAGCTCTACACTTTCTTTTTTTTTTTTTTTTTAAAGATTTTATTTATTCATGAGAGACAGAGAGAGAGACAGAGACGGAGACACAGGCAGAGAGAGAAGCAGGCCCCATGCAGGGAGCCCGATGTGGGACTCGATCCCGGGTCTCAGGATCACACCCCCAGCTGAAGGCGGCACGAAGCCACGAAGCCACCGGGGCTGCCCACCAGCTCTACACTTTCAATGTAACTTATAACTCTAATATAGCACTTATCACATTGAATTACAGCTGTCTTTTGTTATCTGTCTTCCCATCGGGTTATAAATTTTTTTAAGGTGTTTTATCTAGCAAAGTGGTCAGTTAGTAGGTACACAGTTCTGGAGTGTCTTCCAAATCTCTGCATACTCTGGGCTGAATAAATGTTTATTGATATTCTCAATGCCCAAAGCTGTTACTAAATCAGCTCTTATGTTTCTATAACTGTTTCAGAGTCTTCATTTTAATTTCAGGTTAATTTTAAATTAAAAGGAGTTGCTAAAAAAAAAAAAAATTCTATGCCCCTAATATCCAGATTCTGGATCAAATATTAATGATTTATAGAAAGGCTAAAAGATTGTTCATTGAAAAGAATATGAAATGTAATCCATCATTTCTATGTAACTTGTTTTTGAAGCTTTCTTTTCTTCAAAGAATTGTTTTGAAATATAATCACTTATAGCTTTTTTAATAATAATTTGTTTTTATTTTATCAAATTTTAGGCTAAAACTCTTAGAAAACCATTTCAGTGATGAACAAATGATATAGTAGGCATCATAGCATATAAATACAGTAAAACATTTCCTCTTCAATTTTAAGTTTATGAATATAAAAAATCTCTATATGACATTCAGATAAGAAATTATAGTCCTTGTGTGAATAATTGAACTGAAAAAGAAACAAACTTGGAGAGATACAAATACTCTTTCATATCTGTCAAAATAAAGAACTCATTCTTCTACCAAATACATATTTGATATCTGCTATGTAACAGACATCGTTTGTGATGTTTAACAGATAAGGTGATTTGCAGTTGTTGTTTTTTTTTTTTCCTGATTTGCAGTTTAAATGAACTTACTTATAACAAACATGAATTCATATTCATTTTAAACTATATATTATAATAGCCAGTGGTGTAGCGAAGCTGGCTCATAATGGCTCCAGAGAAAGCCGAATATGTCATTTCTTCCCATTTCAACACCCAGTGACATCAGGATAGTAGCTTGAAACTGGCCAAGTAGGGTGTATTTACACCATGGAAATCAGAAAACACATACTGGGGGCTTTTCTTCAGGTGCAAAAGGCAGCCATTATAAATTTACCATCAAAATACTAGCTACAACCCATTAATAGGTCATAAAACCAATTTAGTGGATTATGGCCAACATTTTATAAAATGTTAACAGAATGGAATAAAATAATCACATTAGCATGCATTGTGTGTTATAAGATCCAGTACCTTTCAAAAAATGAATATTAATTAACCAAAAAGAAGAAAGAATAAGTAATTTTTTGTGAAATTTCAGTACCAGTTTTATTTATCTATTAATCCGTAATGACATAAAACGTACTTCTTAATTTGGATCTGAGTAAAAAAAAAATGAGCCTGACTGGGTGACGGGCACTGAGGGGGGCACTTGATGGGATGAGCAGTGGGTGTTATGTGATGTTGGCAAATCGAACTCCAATAAAAAAATATACAAAAAAATGTGAAACCACTATTATGATCAAGAGAACCAATACATTCTTCTTTCACAAATTTTACAACCTTTGTGGTCATCATATGATTTGAGGTTAAAGATTACATGCTTTAGAGAGAAATAGAAACTTCATAGTTAATAGGTAAGTATTTAGAAGTTTCTTCTTTCTTCTCAAAGAAAACCAAAGAAGGAATTATAATTTATGATCACAAAGGAATCTGAGTTTGTGTATATTTAAAATTAAATAAGACCTCTGTCTCACCAGGATAGTGTGCTTTCATCATTTTGCTCCAGTGGCCTCTGGAATGTAAACCTTCTTTAACCTTCTGTTTCTTACCTTTGCTGAGAAGGGCAAAGCCAGCTCAGTACCTTAAGAATTCCCAAACTACTTAATAATATCTCTTCTCAAGATGTCTCATCAAACACTTTTGTTTTTAAGTTTTAACCAGTACTGAATCAGTTTTTTCTTAAATTTCCTTTATTGAGTACTTGCTATATATCACATATTTTGGTGACTGTTAGGCATTAAAAGAAAAATTTTAAAGATAAACTTTCTGTTTTAAAGTTGTCAGAGTCTACACCAAGAAATTAATACTAAAGCATTCTGAAGACATTAAACCTAAACCATTAATTTAATAACGATTAAATTATGTGGTAGGTGCCAAAGCAAAAGAGCACTCGAAGAGATCACTGCCCCTCTCTTTTTAGAGAATTAGTGCTCTCATTTTACTCAGTCCTCAAAATCAGTACACAACCTAGAGGAAACAGTAAAGAAAGCAGAAAGAAAGGAGGAGAGGTGGGGGAGGATAAGAAAAAGTATTTTGCAGACATAGCTTAACACCTGTACCCTTTGCTGGCCTCACCAAGGAGGCTGAAAAGTCAAATAGTCACTTTTACAGACTCCTTTACAGCCAGAAGTTACTTTGTGAAATATGTGTGGGCAAGAAGACATGAAACAATTCTGAGAAATTTCTGGACAGATATTTTTCACCCTCTTGGACAGAGCCTGGACAGAGGGGCGAATGCTTGAGGAGAAAGTCTCTAACTCACTTTTTTTTTTTTTTTAAGATTTTATTTATTTATTCATGAGAGACACAGGCAGAGACACAGGCAGAGGGAGGAGGAGGCGTCAGGCAGGGAGCCCGATGTGGGACTTGATCCCAGGTCTCCAGGATCAGGCCCTAGGCTGAGCCACCTGGGCTGCCCTCTAACTCACTTTTGATGAAGACATAATGTCTATAACTACAGCCCTGAGAATCCAGGGCCCTGATGTCACAGAATCAGTGAATCAACCCTAGAACTGCTACTCCTGACTTCTGTTTATGTGAGGAAATTAAGGACTTTGTTGTTTTTGCCACTGTTGGGTGAACTTGCTATTATTTACAGCCAAAAGTATTTTAAAACTCAGGTTCTGGCTGAGATTCTAGGTATGGTTAACCACTGTTTTCTTTCTTTCCAAGATGAGTCTCTTCAGAAGCCACATGCCTCCTACATTATGGCAAAACTCATCCTGAAATTGTCTCAGTCTCCCTTCTCTCAAGGCCCATGTGGCCCACGCAAATAGAAAATGAATAGAAAAATAGAAAAAGCTAATTACGTGGTATAGACCATAAAACCAAAAAAGAAAGGCAAAATCAAAGCAGGATATAGCTATTAAAATCATGCCAATTTAATAAAATAGTAATTCTAGCAAATAAAGCATGATATTTAACATAAAAAGAAAGCTTATAGAATGTGGGAGATGACACATTTATCTCATATTAAATACCTATATTCATTGAACCTTAACACAAAATAGAGATGTTTAAGGATAATGCTGCTCCTAAAAACAAAAGGTATTTCTATATAAGCTTGGCCACTCAGAGACCCCTCACCCTTTTCATATTCCAGAGAAGGAAAATAGCACCATGTCACTCTATTTGACTGCGAACAAGTTATAGGGTACACAACTGAAGAGAGAGAAGCAGAAATTAGGAAACTGTCCTAACCCTGTATGAGTGAGGAAAGATTTACCAATCTCCAAACTGTCTTGATCGCCACCAGTGTCAATATCCCTCCCTAGTTTCCAAACTCAAACTAACCAAGCTTTTCCATTTTTAAGGATTGATATTCTTAAAAAGAGGTGAGGACCAGAATTTGTCTTCAGTTCTGTACTTGGACTCTCCTCTATATTTAGGAAGAACTAGCATTTGTGTATCCCCTGAGCTTCCCCTATTTGTCTCACTTTTTACACAGAAGATCTACCTAAGCCTTTGCCTCAGGTTCTGGTTTAGATTCTCGGACTCCAATAAAAGCCAGAAATTAATCCAAAACTAATACACTGGGTTTTAGCCCTGATGTTTTTAAAATTAACAGAATCTCTCCAGAAGGCCAAATCCTATCTCTCTGTCTCAATTTCTGACAGATGCTTTAAGAGTGTGACTCTAGAACCAGACTGGTTGGGCTAAAATTCTAACTCCTTTACTTATTAACTGTATGATCTTAAGCAGGTTACTTAACCGCCATGCCATTCAGTATTCTCACCTGAAATGGCCAGTATAATAATAGTGTTACCTGATAGTGGTGTTATGAAGAATAATGAAAATGGGAATGGTAACATTATTACCTCATAGGAGAGATGAAGACAAAAAGAGTCAATACTAGTAACGTACCTAGAATAATGCTTCACATATAGTAATGATACTATATAGATGATAGATGCCAACTCACACGTGATGGGAACTGGTCTTTCTTTAATTTATTTGAGAGAGAGAGGGCACACATGAGAGAGCACAAGTGAGCAGGGGGAGGGCACAGGGAGATGGAGAAGCAGGCTCCCCACTGAGCAGGAAGCACCACACAGGGCTCAATTCCAGGACCTTGGGACCAGGACCTGAGCAGAAGACAGACGCTTAACCAAGTGAACCACCCAGGTGCCCCTAGAGTTTGCCTTCTGAATACTATTAGGGAACCAGCTACCTGATTTGGGGTAAATACTTCCACTGAATTAGTTCCCCTAGCCTTGGTCCCACAGCTTCTGGTTTATTTTCCTTTCCCCACTTTAGGGTCTCAACAAATCTCATGGTTGAGAATCACAGGTCTGACAACTTCTGCTCTTGGTCACATTACTGTTCTGTTCAAAAGTTTTATTACCAAAATGGACTTTCCAGAGGAGTTCATTTCAATACTCTTCAACATTTCAATAGTTCATATGAATTAGGTTACCACCTAGCTAGAGAATTCAGCCATTCCCAATGAGTGACCTACTGCGCTTTGACTTAACCTACCTCATTCATATGTCTGGAATGCCCCTCTCATTTTTGCTTATCTAAATCTTACACTGTAAAGCTCAATTCCAAAGTTACTACCTCATAAAGCTTTTCCTAACCTCTTGACAGGAAGTAATCTTTACATTTTAGCTAGAATGGTTCTTTTAACACTTATCATATTCTTTTTCCTTATCTCTAAGAAATCACTTATAAATCATATACCTACATAATTAATTCATAAATCACGTTATTGTTTATTGTTGCTACTACTATCGGCTTGTGTAGATTCATAGCACATAAATACAGTTATAGTCTCAAGATACAAGTTTCACACAAAGGAGAAGCACTCAGAACAAGGCCTTAGATTAACCTACACTAGATAGGGTGTCACAAAGGATCTCAGAACATAGGTCCCTAAATTAAACAGAAGTCTACTTCTCTCTTGTGATAGTCCAAAAGAAGCCAGGCAGTGTACAATGTGTTATCCAGAGACCCAGATGACAGGGGCTGCTCTGGCATCCTCAAGAGCTGGCTACTGGCACTGGTATCGGGATTACTGTCGTTAATTGGCTGGCAAGAAGGGTGAAAAAAATGGGGTCTGAGCAGCACTTTTAAATAAGCTGCATACATTTTTCTGACTCACATTCTACTGCCTTGAATTCTTCTCATGGGAGATGGGTACTCTGGATGCTTGGGCGATGTTTTCTCTGCTAAAACTAAGAGGAGTTATAATTATTAAAAGGAAGAAAGGAAGAAGAGGACAATGGATGTGATTACATGCTGTTACATTCTCACTCTCCTTTATAGTTTCCTCTTTCTTGTGTCTTATTCATGTATTAATACTACACAAAGGCACATATGTGATACATACACACACCCATACAGTGATAGACGATGCTAATTGCCCACCTAATACCCAGTTTCTCCTTCTTTCTCACTCACAGAATCTTGATTTCATTTGGAGGTGCAATGTACCCATCTAGAAGATTCCATTTCCTAGCCTTTTAGAAGTAGTCTATAAGGAAAGGAAGTTCTATCTAGGGCACTGTCTCTGATGGGAGAAACTCTTTCATCTTCATATTTCTTTTCATTTGAACTATAATGGCTGGACAGTAGCAACCATTATATAGCCATAATTGAAAAGCCAATAAAACTGTAAAGACCTTGGCCTCCACATCCTTGAACTATGTATGAGACACTGTCAGCTACTACAGATTTTCCGGAAAATAAGAGAAAAATAAATCCTACGATTACGCTACAAGAGCTCCACTTCCATGTATTTAATTGTCTGTTTTTATAAAACTTTCCCAAAATAGCATCACTCATACGTAAAGCAATTTCAAAATATTAAACATGTTCAAAACTTTGCCTGAAACTTGGTCCATCCTTAGTGTTTCCTATCATGTAAGTTGTGCCACCACCTACACAGTGGCTGAAAATGGACACCTGGTAATAATCCTTGACAATTCCTGCTTCATTATCTCCCACTCTAAACAATCTTAAATGTTTCTTAAATTCTCCTAATTAACTCTATCTCTACTACTGCTGCCCTGACTTTAGTCCTCACCTTTGTGGTCTCAACTTGTGAGAGTATGTCCTGTAAGACTCCTTTGTGTGCCTACCCCTTGAAGGTCTATGACACAAATACCCTTAGTGGCTTCAGTGCTTCCATCATCTTTGTGGACTCCTGCATTCTCCTACATGTTGACCTGATAAATACTATGTATCTTTCTAGTATTTCAATGCTTTTAAAAAGAAACAAAATTGAACTGTATTCAGTATTTTTAGTTGAATAGGGGCAAGGAGCATTCAGGTTATGTCCAGCCAGACATGTTTTGTGATTTAGTTTGTTAAGTTTTGAGCTAATATTTCGTAGATTTTAACCTACAGAAATTCCAAGGACCTGAATTTGGAAAAGTATTCCCTCGTAGGGATTTGATTTTTGTTTCTGTATAGATCTGACCGAAAATTCTTGTCTCATTCAAGGTCATGGCTTAGTATGGACTTTTCAGGTTAGGCCCCTGACCATGCAGGAGGCCTAATATTACTCTCTAGATCCCACTGTGGGAAGCATCTGCCTCAGGACAACACTGTCTGCTACCTTATGGCTTCAGTTCCAGGCTCTGGTTTCAACTCCTCTTCCTCATCTCTCCTTTTAACCTTAAATTGTTGTTTTTTAAGATTTTATTCATTTATTCATGAGACACACACAGAGAGAGGCAGAGACAGGCAGAGGGAGAAGCAGGCCTCTCTGCAGGGAGCCTGATCTGATGTGAGACTCAATCCCAGGATCACACCTCGAGCCAAAGGCAGAGGCTCAACCACTGAGCTACCCAAGCATCCCTAACTTTTAGGTTTTGATTTTTCTTGAATCATAGAGATTTCCCTTACTTTTTGTGGATTCAGCAATGCTTTAAAAAATTTGCATGTTCTAGTTTAGCCAAAAGCTAGCTGAACTACAGTAGGATCGTTTCTCGGAAAAATCACATCTCCCACACTGCTAGAAATAAAAGTCAAATACATGTTGTTTTGAAAAGAGAAACCATGCCTTATTCCTCTACATCCCTCAAACTTCCAGTATTAAAAGACTATACTAGGCAAAAAGATTTGTTTAGTAAAATACATATTATATGTGTCAGAAAATATATATTGTCGAGTCTTTACTGAAAAGACAGCAATTCTATGTACTGCTGCAATGAGGGGAATAATTCACTTCTATTACCATGACAAAGAAACTAGTCATACCTTTCTGTATGATACAATGTATGGTTTAATGCTGTTATTAACCAGCTAATATTGTCTTAAGAGTATTTTTTTTAAAGATTTTATTTATTTATTCATAGAGACAGAGAGAGAGAGAGAGAGAGAGAGAGGCAGAGACACAGGCAGAGGGAGAAGCAGGCATCATACAGACAGCCTGATGTGGGACTTGATCCAGGGTCTCCAGGATCACGCCCCGGGGCCACAGGCAGCACTAAACTGCTGCGCCACGGGTGCTGCCCATCTTAAGAGTAGTTAATACCATATACCGTGTATCTGAAAGATCTCTAGAAAAAGATAAACTTATTTTTAAGCAGTATGCTACATTTTCAAATGATATGCTCAACGTTTTTTTTTTAACCTCCAGATATCTAAAAAAAATTAAAACAAAAAAAAAAACAGGAAAAATAAAACCCTCCAGATAACTTTCCCAGTAAAGTACCTCTAAATTTAAAGCAGTCACATCAATAGTTCATCTCAAGACAGTGAAGACGACTATATAAGTATCTAGCTTCCTTTAAGTTCCTACTGGTGACATAAACAGAGAATCTACAATACGAGAGGAATCATGTGCCCTTGAAATATTACCATTGGATATAGAAATGGCAGAACCAGATTGAAATATGCCACTAAAAGACTATCTACAGCCCTCCTCTGGTTAAAAACAAAACAAAAATAAATGGAGGAACCTATGGGAGAATCACCTTAATACCCTGTAACACAGTAAGGCATGGAGTAAACATGAAGGTATACTGCAGGCTTTCAAAGGTTACACCGTTCATGTGATCTGCAAATCTACAGTTGTTGGAATGCACTATCCATACTAGAAGACTGCTGGGCACTGAGCTGGGGATGGGGTGAGGAAAGACCAAGCACAAATCTAGGCCCCTGGCAAGAGGTACTCCCAGTAGGGGCTTTCTACCAACGCCACGGAAGAAGTTTTATAAAACAGCCTGATGTGACTTTTCAGGGTCCTAGATCTTTCTCTACTCTTTCTGTATTCCTAAGCATCTATAATGATTGTATAAACTTAGAGGAAATATAAAATTATCTTTTGTCCCTCAGACTGGGCCTGAAGGACTCAGAGCATTAACACCAATTTCTGACAGTATATATAACAGGCAGATATAGAGAGATACATCTGTTAAGCTGAACAAATACACACAAATGACCAAGTTCAGAGACCAAAAAAAAAAAAAAAAAAAAAAGGGATTTCCTGCCTTGAGCTCAGTTTTAAGGAAAAAATTAAAATTTTCCTAGGAAACCCCCTAGGAGATACGCTCCTCCTGCTTCATTGGTAAGAACTGTGTCTCATATCCATTCCTAAATAAATAAAACTACCATAATTAACTGAGATTGAAAGTCATCTATTTCTTGGGCGCCTGGCTGGTTCAGTGGGATGAGCATTTGACTCTTGATCTCAGGGTTGTGGGTGTAGAGATTACTTTAAAAAATAAAAAAGAAAGTAATTTATTTCTAAGGCTATAAAAGGACACAATCTTCCTAAAGACTGATACCTTAACAAAATGATAGTTTAGTTAGCAAGGAGGAAGAGATATATGGATCTAGACAGGTAATAGGTAAATATTAGGTAGTATTTCCTTATAGCACTTTTCTACATTTACAGGAAAACAACCAAAAGAATTTCTCTCTCCAACTTTGAGGGGGAAAAGTAATAAAGCATTTCAAATTAATTATGACAATAATAATCAGTATTAAAACAAAAGGCTGCAACAATTCAAGCTTGGGAAAATATACGTGTTCTACAAAGCACTAAAATAAAATTGTTCCTGGTATTTCTTGTTCTCCTAGGAACTACTGGCTCATAATGTATAAATATTTAAAAGCAGTTCTTAAAACATATGGTATAACTTCAGTATTCATGATGACTCAGAGAGCTTTGAGGTATTTTTGAAAATTGACATTCATGGCGGACCACCTCCATGGTCTACCACAGCATACTGGGTAAACATATCATGTAAAACACATATTGTTTACATAGTACATATCATCATAAAAAGTTGCAGTGTACATACCAGACTTTCCTACTATACTACGTTGGACTATTAATAACTCAAATTTACATCCCAAAGGGCTACCATGCCCCAATTTAAACTTAAAAACAGCTGTGCAAACAAAGTGAGGGTGAGGGGCAGGTGTATAAGATATGAAGAGAGAGACACATGACACACTTGACCATTCAGAGATATAATTCCATGGAACCCAAGTGCTAGATATATGACAGGAAATAGGCTAACCTTATGCATGCAAACCTCTTGCCCTATAAGTTAGTTTAATATAATGATCAAACTGTATAGTGATGGATTTTTACTTTGGTAAGGGAAATGAGAACTACATAGTATACACTGTATATACAAAATGAGACTATATTCATATTTTATCTATCCAAATAGTTACAGCTATATAGTCCATAACAAACTGTTGTTGTCTGCCTTCACTCACACACACACACACACACACACACACACAGTTCTTCAACAAAGTTAAACTATCAAAATTCTAGTAATATTCATAATTATCTTGGACATTCTTCTGCTTTCCTATCTTTTTCCCCTTGATTTTGTCTATTCTAGCAAGTTTATTATGCATTCATGACATGGTATCCTGCCCTCTATGTTTGGTTTTCCCCAGGTTTTATTATGAGCTCCACACCTCAAGGACATTTTTTTGGCTAATTACTCCAGCACTCTGCATTCTGTACTTTGATACACCCTCTTGGGTGCTTTTGGGTCCAGTCTCTGAATTGGATCTGCAAACTGGCATGTCAGTAGACTCTCTAAGTCTACACATGGGAAAGACTGAAATGACTATAAATAAATCTTGAATATATTTCTACAAGTCATCTTTTAGAACTCTGTTATGTCCCCTTATGGAATCATAATAAATATCCTGTTTTCAAGCATGCTGTTCATCAGAATTACTTATAGAGCTTCTTAAAAATATTTATATTTAAGTGCTATTCATAGAGATTGTAATTCAGAAGTTCAGAAGCAGGTCCCTGGCATCTATATACTGAAAGTGCCATATTTGATCTAGCTGGGCAGCCAGAATCTAGAGATACTGTTATAAAAATTGCAGGAGATAGCTCTCATCTTTTCCTTTTGCTATAGCCAAGATAAGGCAAGAAAATGGAGATAAGACCTGGGAAAAAGAGAAGGGGGTAAGTTACCTTTGCCATCTGGCTTTTGAGATGAGAAAATGTGACAGTCCAAAGCTAGGCAAAACTGTAACACAAATAAAGGCTGTTTTTGTTGCTCCTATCACTTATTTTTCTATATTTTTCTCCTGTCTCTTGGCTTTCCACCTCTCTTCTCGACCTCCAAAGTATTTGAAGGTACTCCTATTGTATACATTTCTACCTACTTCATCATAACACCCAGTCCTGTCACTTTCTGCTTATTCTTTGCTTTCCTGACAAGGAAAACTCACAATCTTCTGTTTGTTTCAGATATGCATAAGGAAAGCAAGCAGTACTAAGGTACCACTATTAGCTTTTGTCAGTTAAGCCTAGTATTGTTTACCTGATAACCTCAGTGATTCTCAAGATATCTTTTGATAGGAAAGTCTTTCCTTGAATTAATCCTGCCTAAAAGGAGGGAAAATGAGTCTGTAGCTGCCAGTCAGTGTTGTTATAAAGCTTCCCAACACTTTTTCTTGTCTAAATCCTGGAGCCAAAAATGTCCTATTCACTCACTGAACAGTGGTTAACTTCCACACTAGAGAAGCAGAGGATCCAAGACCAAAAGCTTGAGATCTGTTAACTGAGAGACTTCCATTTCCAGAGTGTGAAGATATGTAGTTGTCTGGTTTACCTAATTTTCCCAGAAGACTCAAGGATTATTTTATGAATAATTAGGTACTAAATAAATAAACTAAAAGAACCAAAGAGAGATTCTGGCGAAATGACTTTTAGGTAAACTGAAATCCGAAAATGGAGGCGTCATTCTCTCTTAAAGCTGCTTTTTTACTCACTGAAATGACCATGAGGATTATTATCACTGCTTCTGAGAAAGACATAAGGAAAAAAAGGATGGGAGAAAAGAGAAACAGTGACTGTGGAAAGCAAAGAGAAGGAAACCTGATTGTGAACACTCATCACCCTATGCCTTTGTTTACTGTTTGTAATATCCTTCTCACTTTGTCTGATTAACTCCTACTGATCTTTTAAGTCACAGAGGGTATTCACCACGCTGGGAGCATAACCTCAACTCTCACTCCCCCATCACAGACTGAGCTACGTGTTATTCTGGTATAAGATCCACAGGTATAAATTTCTGTCTTATAAGCACTTACTACACTCTTTTGAAACTAATGTTGGAGGATTAGGAAATTCAGGGAAACACTCTTCCCATATTTTATAAAAAATAGCATATGAAATCCCTTGGAGTCACTTAAAAGAACAAGGCAACACTGTATGTACAGATATGAAAAGATTACAATATATTAAGTGAAAAAATGAATTGTTTATCTTCTGGTTCCCTAAAATAGAAGAACATGAAGTGTGTACATATGTGTACACATGATCTTTTCTGGAAAATCAAACAAGAAAGCAAAAATATGGGTCGGGAGACTTTATTTTTATTTTTAATATCTTTCTATATTATTTGAATTTTCTATGTTGATTTTTTGCAAATTAAGTTACTAACAGGGACTCTCTGGTTCCTAGGATTAAGGGCTATTTTTTTAATCTCTTGAGGGTGAACATGGTATCTCATACATTTTAATATCATCACTGCTTAGCACACTATGGAACACAGCTGGCATTCAATGAATGTTGAACTGAACTGAACTCTGCTTGGCATCTATTTGAGTTTTTTACTTTTTTCCAAAGTACTGACTTTTTATGAGCCTCTCCTCATCTCTACTATACATGAAGTACCAAGTACCAAGCCTTGAAAATAGTAACTAGTCAAGAAATGTTTATTCAATCATATTGTCTCCTACCAGTATGAAATGCAGCTGTCAGGACACCTAGATGGCTCAGTGGTTGAGCATCTGCCTTTGGCTCAGGCCGTGATCCCGGGGTCCTGGGATCGAGTCCCACATCAGTCTCCCCATGGGGAGCCTGCCTTTTCCTCTTCCTCTGTCACTGCCTCTCTCTCTGTGTCTCTTATGAATAAATTTTAAAAATCTCAAAAAAAAGAAAGAAAGAAAAGAAAGAGAGAGAGAAAGAAAGAAATGCAGCTGCCATTACAGTGATAGTGATTTTTTTTTCTACTGCTAGTCACTTGTTCTAAATTATCTATTCAACACACATTATACACACATTATACAAACACTGATCTCTAGGCATCATGTTTGAGGCAATGTGCTTAGTATCTAAAGATACAAAAGTGACCAAGAACCAGTACCTACACTCTAAAGACTCATAAACATATCAGCTCTTTCCATGGCAGGAAAGAAGCAGGAATGACTGAAGATGCAGATGCTACTATCTTCCCTCTCCTTTCAGATTCTTCAAAGACTTCTCCACTGAACATGCCCTAATCAAGTATATTTTTCATTTTTGTTCAAATACATGGTCAATAAACACTTGTCAATAGTTTAATGCAATAATCTCTTAGAAAAGGTACCTAGGGGTACCTGGGTAGCTCAGTTGGTTGGGCGGCTGACTCTTGATTTTGGCTCAGGTCATGATCTTGGAGCCTGGGACGGAGCCAGTGTGGGGCTCCACACTCAGGAAGGAGTCTGCTTGAGGATTCTCGCTCCCCCTTTCCCTCTGCCTGCCCCTCCCTTTGTTCATACGTGCTCTAAAATAAATAAATCTTAAAAAAGAAAAGTACCTAAAGGCTAATACAAAATGGATAGATTTGGCGATCCCTGGGTGGCTCAGTGGCTTAGCGCCCGCCTTCGGCCCAGGGCGCGATCCTGGAGTCCCGGGATCGAGTCCCACGTCGGGCTCCCGGCATGGAGCCTGCTTCTCCCTCCTCCTATGTCTCTGCCTCTCTCCCTCTCTCTCATAAATAAATAAAATAAATAAATAAAATAAAATGGATAGACAAACGAGTGAGTATGCATTCTCTTAATTTTTTTTTCTACCCTGGCAAATGGCTTTTACCAAACCCTTTAGGAATAGATTTAGAGAACTAGACATGATAAAAAATGTACCAATGGTACTTCCTGGTTGCCATAAAATAATGAGTCCCTTAAATCTGAATTTCATTACATGTTTGACAAAAACCAGACATAGAATAAAGAAAACTATTCATAAGCCACAACTACACTACAAATTTTGATTTAAATGTAAGTTAGTAAATAAACATCCTAAACTAGCAGAACCAGCTGAGAGGATCATTCCAGAGGGAAAATCAGGTGTGGAAAAATGGGTATTAGAATAGAGTACAAAGTCAAAAAAGAGGATCCCATGGCTGGTGAGAAATACTGAGACTAGGTCTGAGACCTGATGATACACAGCAATGGTTGCAAAGGTCCAGTAGGACCAGAGATGGCAGTCCTAAAACAGTACTGCCTGCAGAGGCAAGGGAAGTCCTTTGGAAGGGGAAGGCATCTCTGGGAGTATGATGATGATAAAATGAATGAGAGAAAAAGACAGCTGAAATTAAAGATCTTACACTGTAGAGGACAATACTTCTGAACTGAAGAATACACCAAGCATCTACACCTACTCTAAATAAGCCAATTATATTTTAAAAAACCCATTTCACTGTACCCACAGAATAGGAAGCTGCTGAATTACAAACCAAACCTCCCCTACATAAAATCTCTTGCTGATGCAGGAAAACACTACTCACCTAATATTTTTAAAATGGTACAACTGTGATTGTATAGAAGGTTATTCTTCATCTTTTAGGAAAGATGTACAAGACTGTAAGATAATGTAAAATACTTCTGTATATATTTTGGTTACTTTTTTTTTTTTTTCTATTTTTGGGCTTACTTTTTTCCCCAAATTTCTACTAGAAAATTTTTGTACTCAGAGACAGGTTGGAAATAATGGCATAACAAATATATATATTCTCCATGTAAACCAAACTGTTGTTAACTTTTTGCCAATTTGCCTTCTCTGTGTGTATCTCTATTTATTCACAACTTTACTTTTGTGCACCTTTTCCTAAAAGATACTTTTTAAGACACACAAAAGAATTCAAATTCAATGGACTTTTATTTCACAAAAATCTTTGTCAGTTTTAAGGATGACCTCTGTTTCATCCAGTCAAATTTCAGTAGAATTATACAATCACAATTTTTACCTCTTGGACATGACTGAATGAAAAATAATTACAATTTCATCTTCACCCGGGTTTTAAAACTGAGAAGAGCATACAATACCATCCATATCCACACATGTCCCTGATGTAAAATTCTTAACAAGATGGTGCATGTTGATAAAGAATCCATTATACTAATAGAAAAGAGAACTGCTAATGTTAATAGACTAAATAACCAGCTAATCTGAACCAGTGCTTTTGAAACTACATCTTACAGAAAGAGCATATAAAATGGATTAGACATAGGTGTTTCGGGAGCGGCTCTGAAGAAGGGCTACGAGATGCTTCAAGTCCTACCTAAGTACTTTGTACTGTACCCTTCAGGTACCTTCTCAGTCCAGGGAACGGTTTGAATATTATTTTTTTTAAGGTTTTAGTTATTTATTCATGAGAGACAGAGAGAGAGACACAGGCAGAGACACAGCAGAGGGAGAAGCAGGATCCATGCAGGAAGCCTGATGTGGGACCTGATCCTGAGACTCCAGGATCACGCCCCAGGGCAAAGAAGGCAGCGCTAAACCACTGAGCTACCCAAGGATCCCTGAATATTATCTTGATGCAACTGCTGTTATGCAGATTGTTAAAATCAGAGTACGTTGACTCTTCAAAATACAGTAAGGAACTTTTTTTTATGACAAATATCAATACAGCTTACAAAACAGAGGCTTTAAATATAAAGCAAACTTTGCAACTCTATATTCATCTCAAAATAACTATGCTTCACTATTTAAGTAAATGTATATCATACAAGTGTTTTTAAACAGAAGTTCTCAAATGTACCTATAAAAATTTTAAATATTTGCAGTGTTTAGCATTCATTAAGACCTTTTCATGAACAAAAAACTATAATAAAATGCGTAAGATGATATAATAAAATGCGTAAATGTGAATTCAAAATGTTATTGCAAACAATAAAAAAAAAAGGAGAGACAGAAAGCAGTCATTATGCTCAAATAAATATAATTAGGAGGTATAGAAAACTCTGTACCTTTATGCGGGTTTTCAAACTCTTCAGATAAGAGGTGGTAGCAACAACCCACACTGCAAACTCCCTTGATTTCAGATTTGGAAGCAAATATTCGCAGAGTATTTGGAGCAAGATCACCGCAAGTATGCAAACCTACCATCAAACAATCCTTTAAAAATGAAAAGAAAAAATAAATTTTGGAATTAGTAAGAGGAAGGCTAAAAAAAATTTCAGGTGAAGATTTTAAATGTTCATTAGAATGTATGGGGCTTTTAAAAATGATCACAGTCTACCTAGAAAGTAGTGTATGTTTTTAAATGAATAATTATTTCCTTTATAGGCAAAATGACTGTGATCTTTTATCATAACTAACACACTCTTGAGTTTATTTTCTAATGTTTTTAGTTACTTATCCATTTGAATTTTCTCTGATATCTTTTGCAACTAATATCTGCTTAACAACTAGCCCATATTAAAGACTGGACAATCAAATGAAGCTTACATTAGGACAAATTTGTGAACTGAGACACATTTACAGCTTCTTCAATATTTTTATTAAGTTCTTCACAAACTGCCTACCAAAACTTATAAAATGTTGTCATAGAGAATAGGTGGTGCTAACTTGGCATTTCTACTCCAACACCAAGAGTATAGTTTATTCACTATATCAAATATGGCAATATGAAATTCAGGAAAAATTTTTTGTTTCAAATGTACACACATAAAGAATGTGTGTACAGAATGTGTGGGCACATACATGCAGTCAAAGATCTTAATATTTCAAGGACTCAGAATGATTTCAAGGACTCAGAGAACATTCTTCCAACTAATCTTATATTAGACAGATTCTTGTAATAGTTTGCATATAGCCTCTGATCATATTTCTTGGTCCTTTAGATTAATGTAACCAAATAAGATTAAGTCAAGTAAGCTTACTATTAAGATTTAATTCTATGTCTTAGAGCGTTTTTAAAAATGAAATTAAGGAATTCAAAAGTGAAATAACCTCCAGATCTTTAATAATATCATGCAGTTCCGAATCAGCAGTGATAAAAGATGTTAAAGGTGAATATATATTTGATTCATTTGACTTTGATGTCATTTTTCTTCTCTCTTTATTTGCTTCAGACATTTTTCTCTTAGGTGTTTGAAATGAAGTAGGTTCTACAGCATTAATAGGCAAAAGGTCTATAAGAGAAAAGGCATTTTCAAAACACAAGTTTTCTTCTCGATGTGAATACACGTGTAGGTTTTCCATTTGTGCTCTAATGTTAGAAATTACAGAATCCGAAAAATCCGGCAAAAAATCTGAAGTAGACATCTTTTCTTGATTCGCAGGACTGCTGTTACATTGTCCCTCAATATCTACTTTATATTTAATTTCATCTTGCACTTTCCTTTCTTTTGCCATTTTTAATGCCAGTCCATTAGCATCTAATTTTGACCGAGTATGGTAGGCTTTCCAATGTTTCTTCAATTTCCTGTTTCTCTCCTCAGCTCCATGAGTATTGGTATTTGATGAATCAATTCCATAAACTTTTAAGCCATACTTCAAGGACAAAAAAGAGCTTAGGTAGCCTTTCCCAGAACCCAGGTCAATTACCTAAAGTAAGAAAAACAGAATGAATTAAAGGATTTTAGTCAGATGAGAACAGAAAGCATCTTTAGTACCTTTTTAAAAACCAAGTAGGGGCACCTAGGTGGCTCAGTTGGTTAAGCATCTTGCCTTCAGCTCAGGTCATGATCTGAGAGTCCCGGGACTCTCACTTCAGGCTCCCTGCTGACTGGGGAGTCTGCTTCTTCCTCTGCTCCTCCCTCCAGCTTGTGCACACGCTCCCTCCTCTCTCTCTCAAATAAATAAAATCTTTTTAAAAAAAATTTAAGGGGCACTTGGGTGGCTCAGTAATTAAGCATCTGCCTTTGGTTCAGGTCGTGATCCCAGCTTCCTGGGATTGAGTCCCACACTGGGCTCCCCGCAGGAGGCCTGCTTCTCCCTCTGCCTGTGTCTCTGCCTCTCTCTCCGTGTCTTTCATGAATAAATAAAAATAAAATCTTAAAAAAAATTTTAAGCAAGTAAAGAAATGGTTGTATAATTTATACAACCTGTTATGTTTGTTTTTTTAATTTTTGATTCCTATTAAAAAACAACCATTTTCATCATTTACATTCAACATTTTAAAAGAAGTTCTAGACAGTATAAAAAGTCAAGGAAAAGATGTAAAAGATATAAACATGGGAAATAAAACTGTCTTTCTTCATAGATGACATGACTATGCAGAAAATTTAAAGGAATATACAAAACTAAAAGAACTAGCAAGTGAATTTAGCAATGTGTCAGGATACAGGATCATTAGAGATTAATAATGAAGCATCAGAACGTACACAATATAGCGGCAAAGGGCGACAATTAGAAAACAAATTTAAAACCAACTGAATTAAAATAGCAAAAAAAAATAGAATATCTAGGAATAAATTCAGTGAAGGTTCTGCATGGCCTATTCACTGAAAACTATAAAAGCAGAGAAAATATTTAAAAGATCTAAATAAAGATACATCATGTTCACAAAATGGCAGACTCAAAATGAAGATGTCAATTTTCCCCGAAATGACTTACAGATTCAACACAATCCTAATCAAAATGCCAACAAGGTCTCTTTAAAAAATTTAGAAGTAGATATTATAGTTTATACAAAAAGGCAGAATACCTAGAATAATCAAAATACTTTTGAAAAAGAATAAGGTTGGAAGGGACACCCAGGTGGCTCAGCAGTTTGGCGCCTGCCTTCAGCCCAGGTGTGATCCCGGGGTCGAGTCCTGCATTGGGCCCCCTGCAGGGAGCCTGCTTCTCCCTCTGCCTGTCTCTCTCTCTCTCTCATGAATAAATAAAATATTTGCAAAAAATGGTTGGAAGATGTAACCTAATTCAGGAATTAATATAAAACTACAGTAATCAAAAAAATAAATAAATAAAACTACAGTAATCAAAGATAGCATAGTGCTGGTATAAAAATACATAAATAAATCAATGGAAAAGAACAGCATATAGAAATAGACCAACATTTATATAATCAACTGATATTTAACAAAATGGCTAAGGTAATCCAATAGAGAAGATAACCTTTTCAACAAATGGTGCTGGTATAATGGATGTCTCCCTGGGGGGAAAAAATGCACTTTTCCTGTCACACAGCAAACACAAAACTTAATTAGAAGTGTATCCCAAATCTAAATGTGATAATAAAAACTACTAAAATCTGGAAGAAAGTATGAGAACATCTTTGTGACATTGAGAGGGGCAAAGATTTCTTATGTAGGACTTAAAGAAGTATCTACTACAAAAGAACTAATTGAAAAAATGAACTTTATTAAAATTCAAATTTTTGATATTTAAAACACATAGTTAAAAAAAAGTATTTGCAAAACATACATCTGACCAATGATTTGTATCTGAAATATTTAAGAACTCTTACAACTCAATAATAAGACAAACAACTTAAAACTTGCCAAAATATTTGAATGCACACTTCATAAAAGAAGATATACAAATGGCCAACATGAAAAGATGCCCATCATCACTAGCTATCAGGGAAACGCAAACTAAAATCATAATGATATATTCACAAATGTAAAGTGGTACAGGCACTTTGAAAAACAATGGTGTGGCTCATCATAAAATTAAAATATACACCTTTTATATGACCTACAAATCCCATTGTAGGCTATTTGCTGAAGATAAATGAAAACATGTCCACACAAAGTCTTGTATGTGAATATTCATAGGAGCTTAAAAAAAAAAAAAGGTAACATCACAGATGTCCATCAACCTGTGAATGGCAAAACAAATTGTAATAGCCATACCATTGCATAAAGAAAAACAAAGAATAAATACAAAAACATTGATGACTTTCAAGAGTTATGT
This sequence comes from Canis lupus familiaris, assembly GCF_011100685.1. Lineage (NCBI taxonomy): Eukaryota > Metazoa > Chordata > Mammalia > Carnivora > Canidae > Canis > Canis lupus. The sequence continues at coordinate 24,650,034 of NC_049236.1, read as the reverse complement.
GCTAAAGGAAACAATTCGAACACAGAAGTTCTCAATATATTTGATTCCATCTATATGATGTTCCAGAAATTCAAAATTACAAGTAGGTCAAGGGTGCCAGGCTGGCTCAGTCGGTAGCATATATGACTCTTGATCTCAGGGTAATGAGTTTGAGCCCTATGTTGGGGGCAGAGTTTACTTCGAAACAAAACAAAATTAAAAAACTACTACCAGCAGATCAGTTGTTACCTGAGAGTGGAAAAAGAAATATCTTACAGAAGGGCAAAAGGAAACTTTTTATGGTGACAAATATTTTTTGAATATGGTGGTGGTCACACAACTGCACACACCAAATTCATCAAAATGTACACCTAGAATTGGTGACTATGTAAATTATACCTCAACAGAACTAAAAACGAGAAATAAAATATTACCAAGATTGCTATTTTATTGCCATGTCATTCCGTAAGAAATAAATGAAAAATTACAGCAAGACTATTCCAAGAAAACAGTATCTAATCTATGTCTATCCTAAAATCAGTTAAACTCTGATATAAGTATGAGCCCATTAAGGAGACATTTTTATATTTGAAGTAATGCCATTAATTAAATCCTTAAAAATTTTAGGGTCTTGTAATTCAAGGAGCTCATAGGTAAGACTCCCTTATAATCCCCATAAATAAGCTTACAAAGAACTCCCTCTACCCTTTTTTATGTTCATCTCTGGGCTAGGTGTTATAGGAAATATAGAAGCATTATATATACCTTAATTTTAAGGAATTACAGTCTAACTGAAGATACCATTCCCAGACTCATGAATACAAGGGCTATACAGTAGAAACTATTAATCAGTTCCTCCCTATCTGAATCTCCAGGGAAAGCAAAGCTCTCTATTCCTTTCCTTCTAGGAAACACACTTACTGATGCTGATGACAACCTTAAAGTTAGCAACCAGTGGGTTGCTTATAAGCAGCAGCACATTTGTTCCTACCAATGTTTTCTTACCAAGAGGTAACTGAGCTTGTTCATTTAACTGTTTATGGTGATTCTACTTGTGAATCAAAAATATTCTGGCTGCAAGTAATAGAACATCAAGTTTTGAACAAGGAAGAAAATTCACCTTACTTATGAAATCTGGCAGTAGAATGGCTGAACCATTCAGAGGCCAAACCACACAGAGCCCAGGGGACATCTTATTTGTAATACCTCTAGTTGTTAAGATGGCTGTAGAGACTCTAAGAATCATGTTTTCACAATATTATATTTAATAACCTTTTTCAGGGGCACCTGGGGTAGCTCAGTGGTTGAGCATCTGCCTTCGGCTCAGGCCATGATTCTGGGGTCTGGGGATCCCCTGCAGGGAGCCTGCTTCTCCCTCTGCCTGTGTCTCTGCCTCTTTCTCTGTGTCTCTCATGAATAAATAAATAAAATCTTTAAAAAAATTAAAAATTAAAAAAAATAAATCTTTGTTAGTAGGCAACTTTTCCTAGGAAATCTGTGGGCTGACTTATCCTTCTATTTTATTAATCCATGTTGATTTTTACCCCTCTTCAAATTGGTCTTTTAGTAGAGTATGTAGCAGCAAGACAACGAAAACCTCTATGCAATCAAGTAACAGAAGCCATACAACTTTTTGCCTTCAAACTATCTAGTCTGAATAGCAAAATCTCTACCATTCTGGTCTCCTACCCCTTACTCACAATAGTCTTTTCCTTCCTGATCATCTTATGGATTTGAAAATAAAGGATTCTCCAGTCCAAAGCCTGGTGGGAGGTATCTTCCTAGTCTCCTAATTCTGTTTAAGAGACTTCCCACAGAAACCTTGTTATACAGAGTGCTGACATTTCTTAACACTACTAGTACAGTAATGAACTTCATATAGAAGAGTTATATTTTTTTTTATATTTGTTTGCCTTTTTTAATAAAAACTGTATTTAAGGTTTACAACATGAGGGTTTTTTTTTTTTAAGATTTTATTTATTCATGAGAGACAGAGAGAGAGGCAGAGACACAGGCAGAGGAAGAAGCAGGCTCCATGCAGGGAGCCTGATGTGGGACTCGACCCTGGGACTCCAGGATCACGCCCTGGGTTGAAGGCAGACGCTCAACCACAGAGCCACCCAAGTGTCCCTTGTTTTGTTTTTAAATAAGGAGTTCAAAATATCTTTTTAAAAATCAGTTTCAGAGGTAGACTTTAGTGATTCATTGGTTGCATATAACATCTAGTGCCCATCACATTAAGTGCCCTCCTTAGTGCCCATCTCCCAATTATCCCTCCCCCTCTCCCCCAGCAACCCTCAGTTTGTTTCCTAGAGTTCAGAGTCTAGAAGAGTTATGTTTTATTGTCTAACCTAGAGATCTAATCACCATTCTAAGCTAATGACTTTCAAATTTATAAAATTCCAGTACAAAATTCTCCCATGAACTTCATACTCCTATATGCAACAGTCTACTAAACATTTCCACATGAGTATCTAGTAAGAATCTCAAATTTAAGGTGTTCAAAACTAAGTTCTTGATATTCCCTGTAAAACCTGCCCTTCCCATAAGATTCTCCATCGTAGTCAGTAATATCTCCATACTTCTTTCCAGGTGGATATTATGACTCCTTTCTTTCTCTCATACCCTCCATGTGAAATGCGAGCAAATCCATAATGTTCACAACCTGCTCTAAGCCTGATTTACTGCAGCAACCTCCTCAATAGTCCCCCTGCTCCTTTCCCTCAAATCTACTCTCAGGAGAGCAAAACAAAGTCTGATCATAGCAACTCCTCTTAGCAAAATCTCTCATCAGCTCTTTAATCTTACCTCTTGCTTACTAATAACTTCCTTTGTTACTGGGATTTTTGCCTTAACTCTGAAACCTCTTCACATGCTCAGGGAGGAGCCAATTTCTGGAAAAAAACAGCTTGAATGTCTACAAAGACTATGATTAAAAAGTGCAAAGATAGTGAAAATATCTGCTTCGTACCAGTCCTCAGCACAGCAACCAGAGCGATCCGGTGTGTTCAGTGGCTTCTCATCTCATTCAGGATAAAAGCCCAAAATATCACAATGGCTTCTAAGACTCTACAACTTTATGACCTGCCTTCTACCGCTCCAACCTCAGCTCCTACTACTTTGCCCTTGCTCTCTCCACTGCCGTTGATCTGGCTTTCAGGCTGTTTCAAGAACACACCAGGCATACTCCTACTAGGGCCAGTGAGCATGTTAACCTTTCTATCTGAAAAGCTGTTAGTCCAGATATTCTAATGGGAAACTTTCTTACCTCCTGAAGGAGGTCTTTAACTCAAATGAATCTACCTCTTACTTATTCCTCCCTTCCTAATCAAAAACTTTAATCTCCCATCTCTGAATTAGCTACTTCCTTTACTTTAATTTTTTTTTCTTTAAAGTATATCAACATATACAAAAAATACTTATAATCATTTTATTATTAATCTCTCCCTATTAGAATATAAATGCCGTAAGGGCAAAGATATCATTAGTTTTGTTCACTACTGCATCCTCAGTATCTATAATAGTGCTGACACATGGTAGGAACTAATGAAATACCTATTAAATGAATGAACAAACATATTTTAGAAATAAAAATTAAGAAGCCTTGGTAATGTGAGTGAGAGAAGCAAAGATTTTTGGCATATAGAGAGCTATGTGGCTGAGGCAAAAAAAAAAAAAAAGAATTGTTTTGTTTTCTTCTTTGGAGTCTATGATCACTAGTAAATTAGGTATTTCAGAATCTGGTTTTCTATCTATCCTCATGAAATCTATATTTATTAAATCTGCATTTTTTAATATTTATCTTTTTTTTTAATTTTTATTTATTTATGATAGTCACAGAGAGAGAGAGAGAGGCAGAGACATAGGCAGAGGGAGAAGCAGGCTCCATGCACTGGGAGCCTGATGTGGGATTCGATCCCGGGTCTCCAGGATCGCGCCCTGGGCCAAAGGCAGGCGCCAAATCGCTGCGCCACCCAGGGATCCCTAAATCTGCATTTTAAACATAAAAGTTGTACATATATAATAGACTTTAAACTTACTAATGTGAGAATCAAATACTGCTATAAAGTGGTCTTGAGAGAAAAACTTTGTAAGTCTTTAATTTAGATTATTTCATTCCCTAAGGAACAAGCCTCAGTGCTATAATAAAGTTCCCTGAAAGCAGGTCTAACATGATACATTAAAGTATTACAAATTTTTTTCTCTGTACTTTAGATATAATCTGCTGTATGAATTTAAAGTTATTTATTATGCAATATTCCATACAAATAAAGAATGAACGCAGTCTAAATGTAAAATTATGAAGTACAACAAAAAAAAATCACACTTATCTTAGTTTGGGTTATCACGGAGCAGATTCTACAACAAAGATTTAAGTATAAGTGAATTATTTGGGAGAGAAGTAGAGAACTAAAAAAGCAGAAAGAAAAAGGAAGCCCAATAAAAGGTACGCTATTAAGAAAGATAACATTTTAGGAGCTAGTGTAGAACACAAACCTCAGAATCATCCTACCTGAAATGTCAAGGAGCTGATGTATCTGTATTGAACTTTCATCAATCATTAATTCAAGGATGTTCAAAGGGAAAAACTAATTCCCAGGACTTGTATATAAGTAGTGCTTTGCTTTGGCAGCCAGACAAAATCCATAGGGGAAAATGCAAATATTGCCAGATAGAAGGCAGGCTGGCACACCATGAAATGTCCAAGAATATCTGGGTTAGACATCCAACAATATCTGCTATAACAGTGAACCCACCAGCCATCATACGAATGAGAATGTGAGTTAACTCCACTGCACACAGCGATGTTTTCCATCCATATCTCATCTCACTGCTTCCTTGACCAGAAATAACAACTATTCTCAAATTGCTGTTCATAATTCCCTTGCTTCTGTAATAGTTGTTTTGCATGCATTTTTTGTATTAAGAATATGCCATTATTTTACGTTAAAGCTTTAAAAAATGGCATTATAAAATGTAGTTGGGATGCCTGGGTGGCTCAGTGGTTGAGCATCTGCCTTCAGCTCTGGGCGTGATCCCGGAGCTAAAGTCCCCCATCAGGCTCCCACATCAGGTTTCCTGCAAGGAGCTGCTTCTCCCTCTGCCTATGTCTCTGCCTCTCTCTGTGTCTCTCATGAATAAATAAATAAAATCTTAAAAACAAAATAAAATAAAATATGTAGTCTTCTGTAAAGTGTTTAAGTTTTCCACTCAATTTTATGTTTCTAATATCCATCCATGTAAATATGTATGGCAGTAGTTTAAATTGTACTCCAGCTGAGTAACAATGCCAATAGTAAGCCAGTTACTGATCCAGATAGGTACCGCTAAGTATGATACATGAAAGAAAAGGTGGAAAGTTATTTCCTTAGCTCTTGCCTCTAGCCTCTACCCTAGAGAGCTATGTTATCACAAGTGGCTCCGCATGCCTCACCCAAGTTGTGATAGTTTTCTAATCATCCTCAAACTCTCCACAAGTCTGGAAGAATCCATTGAAAAGATTCTAACGCCTAACCGAAATTGAAGGAGGGAAGAATCTTCACTACCCCCTATAGATGTTCTTATAGAGATAAGAAAAATAACTTACTATTTTTATAGGTCAACATAGGCAATTTTTAAATTTTATTTTAACATCTGCTATCAGACACTACTATGCTTCATAAAAGCTACTTTTCACAACAGGAATCACTGTGATTACTGACACTGTGAAAGAATCCAAGTTCTAAAACATAGCTTCTTTGTGTTACTATAATGAGGCAGGTACCCCACACCACATCAGTAGCCCAGGTTCTGAGAACACCTAGCAGCAAACAATTTTGCAGAATGTCATTATATAATGCTGCCTCAAGTTGGAAACTTATCAAAGATAATTTAAAAGAGTGAAAGTTGTGGCAAAACATGAATAGTCATATCTATTTTTAGTTTAAATTTGTTATCATCACACCATATTGGGCAATGAGAGCATATATTTAAAGTGTCTGACATAACTAACATCAGCTATATTATTTAATAACATTTAAAGGCTAGATAGTAATTGTAGATAAGATGTATATGATACAAAAAGAGGGCACTAATTTTAATACCTGAAAATACAAGGAAATTCTCTTACTTGCTTTATTCCACAGTAATCAGCAATACCGCTGATCAGCTCTGACATAGCCTGAACTTCATGAGATTTTTTCAAATTCATAAATTCATCTAGTTTCACATTTTCACCTGAACAAAAATAAAACAAAATTAAAATATTGCTATGACAAAATGTAACAAAAAAATCATCAGTTAATGTTCGTGTTTTCTGTAGTTATATATGTGAAAATATTAAAGAGATTCCATTTTGTCTGCATGTTAGATTTCTATTAGTTTAGCTGCTACAAATCAAAATTTGAATTAAGAACATAAATAGGAAGACCCATAGAACATTATTATTTTTTTAAATGTTCCCTAAGGGGCATCTGGGTGGATCAGTCAGTGAAGTATCTGCCTTTGGCCGGGGTCCTGATCCCAGAGTCCTGGGATCCAGCCCTGTGTCAGGCTCCGTACTCAGCAGACAGCTTGCTTCTCCCTCTGCCTCCATCCCTGTTAGTGCTCTCTCTTGACACCTCTCTCTCAAATAAATAAATAAAATCTTAAACATAAAATAGAACAAAAATGTTCCTTTACACAAAAAACAATTTGTGGAAAAGACTGATAGCTGGACTAAAATGTAGAGAAAAAATGTGGAGTTGTTCTGTATGACATGATGCTTAAGAAAACCTACTCATCTAAGTATAAGCCAATCTATCAGTGCTTATGTTAGAAGAGCGCAGATAGAAAAATAACACATTGGAAAGAATGTAGGAACATATATGAACAGTATATCGCTTCTAGCACTAAAAAAACATACATACACACTCACCAGTTCTCTGTTTTTGACTTCCTCGAAGGGCTGTAAGCAACTGTTCAAAAGGAGTACATATTCCTAAGTTTTGTACAGAATAATATCTCACAGCCAGAGCAAAGGCTTCCACACTCATCAGCTTCTGGGAAGTTTCACAAAATATTTTGGGAAAATTGGTAATACCTAAAACAACCAGGATAAAAAGAGAAATGTTAGCAATATTTACTTAATGCTAATTTGTATGAGATTTTTAAAAAATAAATGAAAAACACTGGATCTTTACATCAAATTATAATATTTTCATTTTGGTGTGAATTTTAACAATATCTCTAATGGTTCCACTATATTTATATTTAATCAATTAGTTATTTGTAGCACTCAGGTTTCTCTTAATAGTGTACACAATTATATATTTAAATTCTAAATCAAAATTTGACCTTTTTCTTCCAAAAGCCAAAATTAAAAAAGAAGAAAAGAAGAAAAATAAAAGTTTAAAATTCTGCTACACTGTAATGCGGTCATTAAATTTATGAACGGTCCTGGCTGACCTACAACTGTGAAATTAAAGGCAGCCAGCCTGAGGATCTTAGGTGGCTCAGTTGGTTAAGCGCCTGCCTTTGGCTCAGGTCATGATCCCAGGATCCTGGATGGAGCCCCATGGCCCGGCTCCCTGCTTGGTGGGGAGCCTGTTTCTCCCTCTTCCTCTGCTGCTCCCCCTGCTTGTGGTTGTTCTCTCTGTCAAATAAATAAATAAAATCTTAAAAAAAAAAAAAAAAAAAGGCAATCAGCCTGCACTACACTGTTATTCCCTGTGCACACTGCATGTGGAACAATGGCAATATCCCCATTGGTATAAATGTTACTGTAAAAGACCATGCAGAAATCTTATGTGCATATGTGTGTGCATTCAATGCACTGTCAATATGAGTTTTAAAACTAGGCATGGTGGGACGCCTGGGTGGCTCAGTGGTTGAGCCTTCGGGTCAGGGTGTGATCCCGGAATCCCAGGATCCGAGTCTTGCATCAGGTGCCCTATGGGGAGCCTGCTTCTCCCTCTGCCTATGTCTCTGCCTCTCTCTGTGCGTCTTTCATGAATAAAGATGTAAACTCTTTTTAAAAAAAAATTTTTTTTTTAAAGCTAGTCACGGTAAAATCAGGAAAAAAGAGTTAACATTCTTTCCCTGGTCAGTTTTAAGCCAGACATTCTATACATTTACTGTAGGAACTATTGATTTCCAAATGCTCACTCAGTAAGAAGAGTATGGTCAACCATCATACAAACATCCAGCGCCTCTCTCTGTGTGAGGATCATGTATCCTGTTGAACTCTGGTGTGGACACATCTCACCAAAGTGAACTATATCATTTACAGACAGAAGTTTTAAGAAAATTGGAGGATTCACTATGCTTTCTTTTCTCAGAACTGTAATCACTGAAGCATCCATCAAGATGGAACCTGAGTCCCTGAGTGACTATGACGTGGATATTACTGCTGTCAAACTACCATGGTCTGCAACACAGAGAAAAAAAGTAAACCTCATTCTTTTTAGTCATTAAGTTTTTAGGTTTATTACTACAGCATAATCTCACCTATTCTAATAGAATAGGTGGAAACATATATGTACCCTGACAGATCTGCTTTTTATTTGCTCAATTTCATTTTTATGGCCATTTTTAATATACTTAATCTATTTAGGAAGCTCATAAAAAGATCACTTCAATGTGTCTGTAGTGGTTCAAATAAACTCTTTGGATAGTTCAGTCTAATAAAGTTCATTCACTGAAAATTACTTTTAATAATTAAAAAGCCCCATGCATCCAGTGTTTAAATCAAGGATTTAAAATGTTCATCTTATGAAAGAATGGTAAATCCAGAAAACAACTTTGGTTCTACCAGAGAACCCAAACTATACACTATGAAGTCTATTCTAGCATAGCTGACCCTCCACAGATACTTTAAAAATTATAAAAATTCATTTAAACACACAGAATAATGACGACTCTAGCAAAAATTAAAAGAGGAAAATTGATGAAGTTTGCAAAATTCTAAATAAAAATTACATGGTTAAGATAGTATCTTTTTAAAGCTAATATCTATTAAGTTGTTGCTGGTAACACTGCATTAATTAATAAGAATAAAATGGGCAGAGACCTATAACTTCCATTTCTGATTCAACTAAATAGAAATTCAAGCTACAAAACTACTATAGTGAATTTATTTAAGATATATTTTGTGTATTATATAGTTCTTTGGGTATTTTACAAACTGAATTTAGTAACACGGCCAAAAGTAATAAAATCCACATCAAAATATTTAGGCATGATACAAAGGGGGAAAACTCAGTCAACTATTAAGTGAGACTCTCAGGTTTAAAGGCAGTCTCAACATCCCCAAGTTCCAGGGCAGCAATTTCTTAGAATGTGATAGAATAAGAGTACTAAATCTCAAGGTGCAGAGGGACTATTATAGTAGTCAGTTATTGGACAATGCTGCCAACAGAAAGAAATGTGATGTTTCTGTTGGAAAAATAAAGGTTCATACCAACTTAACTATCCATTGAAAATACTTGAAAAAACCCAAGTCTAACCAGATCTAAATGTTGTTAATTTGATTTTAATTATAGGTCTTGCAGTAATTTCAGAAATCTGGAGATCTAAATTACAAAGCTATTATCTTTTTAATGATGCTTTAAAAAAAAATATATATATATATATAGTATAGTGTTCTGATTCCATCCATTAGTTTACATCCTTTACGGCTACACCAGTTTATTCAGATAGTCTAGAACCTGTGAAAAAAATCTTTCTGAATTACAGAAATACAGCTTCTGTACTGTTTTCAAGTAACCCAGCCTGTAACTTCCACCAGCAACTTTTAAAGATTCGGGGCGGGGGGGTGGTTATCATGTTCTTGTCTTCACTTCCACCTCTGATATAATATGTAATACAAGTTATGTGGCAATGGTAGCGGTCTATGTAGTCCTCACCACACTTCTCTAGGTACCTGCAGAAGGAGTTTGGGTTCGGCAACTGGCAAAACAGAAACCACAGTGTTACTCATCCAATATTTAATTATTTATTAATTAGCTGGATTTTTTTACACAGAGAAAGTTTTGTTTTTAAATGTGTTGTCACTGCACCAGCATTTTATGTGGCTTGATTATTTTGTAAATATCTCCCCCTACTGGAAGAACCTGTTCTGCTTGATTGCATGCTGTCTTTACTCTTATTTTTTTGTACAGCTTACATCACTATTGCACAGAGATTTCTTGTAATATAGGTTAATTGGGCATGACAGCAAGGGAAGTGAAGAGGCAGAGGAGAAGCTATTTTGTGTAAAAATGAGATCGAGATATCTCTATCTTTTCTTTAAAAAACCAGCAGAGATCAATGTACAAGGAGATAGAAAAATTATGTATACACATTGGATTATGAAAATCTCATGGTAAAGAAATGAATAATAACACTTCAAAACTAAATAAAATAGAAATAATATACTTACATTTTACACAGTTTACATATTTACATTTTTTTAAGTTTTAAAAATAGTTATTTGAATGTTACCTAGCACTTTAAGGAAGAATACTATGTTAGGATTCATAATTCATCAGTATTATAACTAATATTTATTGTATATACACTACATGTCAGGCACCCTGCTCAATAGTTTACATTTAACAGAACAGTCTTAGGAAGTGATTACATAGTGCTCTTATTTAGAGAGGAAGAAATTAAGAGGCTACATGTTAGTCACATTTGCACAGACACCAAATGGCAAGGGATGTGACCCAAGGCAGTGTTCAGCCCTTGCAGGTAATTCCCAAATTTGATAATTAGCATGCCACAGCAGTAAGTTCAGAGAGCAACAAATACAAACAGGAAAGACAGCAGTTAAAATTGCTAGGCAACTATTTGACTGTCAGAATCGGGTCTAGCAAGAATTCCCTCTGGCAGAGATCCATAATGGTAGTATCTTAAGGTGCTTCATATTCACTTTCTTCATGTTCCTAATACTTTCACTTTACTTCTCTCGACACCTCCTGGTCTACCAGAAGTGATTATAAAGTTTCAAGAAATTTTAAAAGTAATTTTTACACACAGAACTGATGTCTCTGAAAAGGAAATAAAAAGATTTTATAATAAGATTTTGTTGTGCTATCTATTTCTAGAAATAAAACAACCCAACTGCTTCATGCCCAGTTGTAAAGCAACAATACCTTTGAATACCTGGTAGGCACTCAGTAGGGGATGAGTAGATGAAAAGGAATTCTTTAATGCACTTACTACTGCATGCAGCATCACCTGCTCTACTAGGAGAAACAAATTCTAAGATTCTGTGGTGGTAGTGATCACTGATGCCAGCTAGAGGACTCTGATAGCACTGCTGAGCCTGTTAGAATAAAATCTCATCTCAGTCCTAATGTCTACAATCATAAGGTGAGACAAGAGCAACTTAGAAGATTTACAATACGATACTAGATAAAATATAATCATGTGCTAAATAATGAGGCTTAACCGTGTTACAGGTGTTAGGACAAAGGTCGCTATTGCTATCACATAGCCTACAACTATCCCATGCCCTAGAATTTCAAGAAAAATCAACAGTGCCCTCTTAATAATATAATCTTTAAAGGACATGGAAATGTTTTATATTCATTTCTACATTAATCTCCTACAGGTGCCTCTAATTCAAAAGGTTCAAAATTGAAATGCACATTCTTATGCTCTGCAAATCTCTCCTTTCTCTCCTATTTCCTATCTTGTTTAATAACGTCCTTGCTCACTCAGTGCTGAAGTTAAGTCTTTATATTATCTTAAATGCTCCCTGTGCCCTCAATCCACATATCCAGCTATCCATCAATCTTAACGTAAAAATGTCTTTCACTGTGGAACTAACCACAATCCCCTACTATCACTGCCAGAGTTCAAACTCTATTAACTCTCACCAGTGCTACTGCAATAGCTTCACAGGTGATTTTTTTTTTTTTTCTAATCGATAAAACTCCTATAGGCACAGTAAGTGCTCATAAATGTTGGCTGAGTTGAATGTGTTTTCCACAGGGCAGCCTTAGTGGCTCAGCGGTTTAGCACTGCCTTCAGCCCAGGGTGTGATCCTAGAGACCCAGGATTGAGTCCCATGTCGTGTTCCCAGCATGTAGCCTGCTTCTCCTTCTGCCTGTGTCTCTACCTCTCTCCCTCTCTCTCTCTGTGTGTCTCTCATGAATAAATAAAACCTTGAAAAAAAGAACATGTTTTCTAAAACAGAAACTTACTTATTTTCAATGAAAATTTAATTAAACATTTTAAGGCTGTGACTTCCACAACGATTGACTTAGGCTTTAATCTTTTATATTTGTTTAGCAGACTCCAATCAAAAGTTGAAGTCTGTCTTCCTGAATTATGAAAATTATAGATGGGATGCATTAAATTTTATGAATGTTTATATATCTCCATAATCCTATCAATTATGTAAGTGAAGAAAATAATATATATACTGCTGCTTTAAAAAAAAACTTCTATCATTCAATTACATGCTAGGAAACTTTTTGCCTATGCTACCTCAGAGTAATTTCAGGTTGCATATGAAATGAAATATGCCATTTCAACATGTAAACCATGCTCTTAGAAAGAATAAGGTAAAATTAGCAAAGAATTGACATGCATGTTCTTACTGTACCAATATTAACTTCATATTATATATATAAAGTGCATGTAGCCATCTCAAAAGCACTTTTTACATTTAGTTACTTACAAAAATAAAAATAAATATAAAAATAGGAAAATTGAACTATACATACTTTAACTATAACAGACCATTTTCATAAACTACGAAAAGTTGAAGGAAAATAAAACTATCATACAAAGAAACAGCAATTTAGAAACTGATTTGGTAAATAAAAAGTAAGACTGATTAAAAAATAAACAATTCCGGGATGCCCAGGTGGCTCAGTGGTTGAGCATCTGCCCTTGGCTCAAGGCGTGATCCCGGAGTCCCGGCATCAAAGCCTGCATCGGGCTCCCTGTCTGCTTCTCCCTCTGTCTACGTCTCTGCCTCACTGTGTCTTTCATGAGTAAGTAAATAAAATCTTTAAAAATAAAAAAATAAAATAAAAAAATAAACATTTCCAAGGTGCTTATTACTACATTGTAGCAAGGTAATAACTGAACCTGAATAAAGCTAATTTGAGATTAATTTATGGGACATGTGTCAACATTTACAAAGCATACAGACAACAAATGTTCCATGTGGATTCTAGGGAGCACAGAAATTCCCACTTAGAATTCTGCTGACAGCCCACATGGGATGTGCTTACTCAGGTCTCTGGGCTTGTTTTTAACTGTCCAAGACCATCTTCTCTCAGGTGTTTTCATGGCTCACTCAAGCTTCTAGGTTTGTGGCTCAATGTCACCATTTTGATGAAAGTTTCTCTGACAATACTGCTTAAAATTGCAACCCCATTCAACCTTTACCCTCCCTGACCATTTTGTAAAATATTTTTAATTTTTTTTTAAAGATTTTATTTATTTATTCATGGAAGACAGAGAGAGAGAGAAGCAGAGAGATACAGGCAGTGGGAGAAGCAGGCTCCATGCAGGGGAGCCCGACGTGGGACTTGATCCTGGGTTCCCAGGATCACATCCTGGGCCGAAGGCGGTGCTAAACCGCTGAGCCACCCAGGCTGCCCCTTCTCTGATCTTTTACTAATTTTTTTCACAACTCTTATCACCATCTAACATAGCAAATAAGATCCAAAATTACAAAGATTTTTATTCATTACTGACTTCTCAGAACCTAGAATAATGCCTGGTACTTAGAAGGTACTCGATGAGAAAATGAGTAAATGAATGAGCAAGAACTAGGTTTGAATTCTGGTTCTCAGACTGTCTATCCCTTTATGACCATAAGTAATTTATTTATCTGCTTTAAGGCTTGATTTATCTATAAAATGGGAGGAAAATATATATTTTATAATGTCGTTAAAAATACAAACATATATACGTGAATATGTACACAAGTATTTAATGTAAGTACACACAGATGTGCACAAGTACATGCATACACACATACATACATATCATCTTAACACAGAGCCTAGAACATAGTAGACAACCCCCAAACCATGAGTCCAAACTAGTAACTGTGTATACTCAGGTCTTTGTTGGAATAAGAAGGTTGAAAACACTCAAATATTTAGGCCCAGAACACTATATAGGCTACTATGGAAGAATCCAAGAGAAAGATCAATACATATACCCAGTTCCTAAACGGAGAACCTGCTGGGTGAAAGGAAGTTCGGGGCCTAGTATAAGACTTGGGTGTAAGACCTCCAATATTAGAATGAAGGCACAACTAGGGACAGGTAAGCTATAACTTGAGACATGACATAGGAGTCGAAAAGCCAATCCTCGGTTTGACATTCTAGGCAGGATAACAGCAAGAATTACTCAGTGTTGGGAGCTCAGTGGTTAGCAGTAGCAACCACTATTGTACCATCAGCTTTAAAGTATAGGAGAGAATTCTAATACCACAGTAATTTCTCACAGTATTTAATGTGAAATGTAATAGATATGTTAGAAACTTGACTATGCCTCAAAGACCTGACGTCGAGTTTCAAGTTTTACTATGTTTTAATTTTCTATTATCAAAAGTCTCTGTCTTCAGAAAATAACCAAAACCAAGATACAGATTACTAGAAATCCAACTTCAAACTCCATTAAAAAAAAAAAAAAAAGGCATTAAAGAAAGAGTAAATTAAGGGGATCCCTAGGTGGCTCAGCAGTTTGGTGCCTGCCTTTGGCCCAGGGCGCCATCCTGGAGTCCCAGGATCGAGTCCCGCGTCAGGCTCTCGGCATGGGGCCTGCTTCTCCCTCTGCCTGTGTCTCTGCCTCTCTCTTATCATAAATAAATAAAATAAATAAATAAATAAATAATAAAAAAGAGTAAATTAAATATTTGTAAATATTTTCTGAAGAATACATTTAAAATTTAATAAATTATATGTGGTATTACCAAAATACAAAATTAATTCCAGATTGCAAAACTTAAAAAATTGATGTTATAATTGTAAAGGATACCTTAAAAATCAACCAGTAAGCACTTTGAAGTCCATCTGTTCTTCTCTTGTTCCTACCACAGAGCTCTCCTTTCCTATTCTGACTGTCATTTCTAAACACCACTATTGGCTCTATCATCCCATGGTGCCTCAACAATGCCAGCCAGTATCTTAGTAACTAACACTACTGGGAAGACAAATATTATCTTTTTCTATACATTGACTTGGACCTAGATCTCCAAGATTTCAAAAATAAAGGAGACTTTACAGTTTACTTATTATTTGAGGTAGGACACACAAAGAATTTTTGTCCCAGGTAAACTGTAAGCATAATTAACTTCTAACAGGGCATTTTGAAAGAGTAAAATTAAGTCACACCTCTCTCTTAAAATTGTATTGTTTTTCCATTATGCATTTCATTAATTTCAACTTAATTTCATATGCTATTGTTAAAATCCATTACTTACATTTCAACATTAATACAAAATAGATGTGTCTATTCTACTCTTTTTTTCTTTTTAAGATTTTACTTATTTATTCATGAGAGAACACAGAGAGAGAGAGGCAGAGACACAGGCAGAAGGAGAAGCAGGTTCCTCGCACGGAGCCCAATGTGGGACTTGATCCCAAGGACCCAGGATGACACCCTGAGCTAAAGACAGATGCTCAACCACTGAGCCACTCAGGGTACCATGTCTATTCTACTCTTAACTGAAATCTAGTTATAATCATTTGCCAGGTAGAAGGAACGTGCAAAAGAAATGAATTTGTATTTAATATACACTTTTGTCTATATAGTTCCTACCATACTTCCAACAGTACTTCCTACTCTTGTTCTTAATTTTTGTAACAGTGTATATAATTAATAAAACCAAATCATTTTTATTCTTTATGAGTCATTATTCAAGGTGGCTGCAAATAGTATAAGTAAATAAAATGCCAACCTAACCTTTAAATTTGCCATTTTGGTTTCAGAAATCAAGAGGGAAGAACAGAGATTCTGTAACGATCTTTGGTGTTGCCTAGAGATACTGGTCGGATAATCTACTGCTGCACCTGAAATGGAGTTTCCCCTAATAAGAGGAGGGACTGTTTTCAGCACTTGATATTATCTATAATAGCCAAATCATGGAAATAGCCCAAGTGTCTATCCACCAACAAACGCACAAAGATGTGGTATATACAGACAATGGAATACTTTTTGTAATATTTTATTTATTTACTCATGAGAGACAACAGAGACAGAGGCAGAGACATAGATAGAGGGAGAAGTAGGTTCCCTGCAGGGAGCCTGATGCACAACTTGATCCCAGGACCCTGAGATCACCACCTGAGCCAAAGGCAGACACTCAACCACTGAGCCACTCAGGTGCCCCCATACAATGGAATATTATTCAGCCATCAAAAAATGAAATCTTGCCACTGGAGTAACATAGACAAAGCTACGGAATATCATACTAAGCAGAATAAGTCAGTCAGAAAAAGACAATTACATTATGATTTCATTCACATGTAGAATTTAAGAAATAAAACAAATGAGCAAAAGGGAAGAAGAGAGAGAGGCAAACCAAAAAACAGACTATAGAAAACAAACTGATGGTTACCAGAGGAGAAGGGAAGTGGGGGGGACAACAGGGGAAATAGATGATGGAGATTAAGGTTGTGATGAGCATCAGGTGATATATTGAAGTGTTGAATCACTATATTGTATACCTGAAAAAAATGTTACACTGCATGTTAACTAACTGGAATTTAAATAAAATATTTTTAAAAATCTTTAAAAAATTCTAAAAATCTTTTATTTATTTATTCACGAGAGACACAGAGAGAGAGAGAGAGGCAGGACAGGCAGAGGGAGAACTAGGCTCCCTGCAGGGAGCCTGATGCAGAACTTGATCCCAGGACTCTGGGATCATGACCTGAGCCAAAGGCCTGACACTTAACCATTAAGCCACCCAGGTGTCCCAAAAACAAACTTTTTAAAAAAGAAATAAAGACAGACTCTACAAACTAAAAAAGATTAGTTAAGTGAATGTTTGCAAATATATAAATAGTTCATAATAAGTAACAAAAAGTCACAAGAAAAAAATGAAGAATGAGCACAAGTGGTGGTCTAGATCAAGAATTCAAAGAGCTTTGTAATACTAATAAAACTTTCAACCAGTGATTCTTACCTTGAGGTCTACGAGTTCAAGAAGCCTATGAATCATCAAAAGATGTATGCAGTTTTGTATCTATTTATGAAGAAAGATACCATATTTTTTTTGAGGAAAGAGTTCTATAGTACTCATTTAATACAGCCTTTTAATGGGATTTGTGACCTGAAAGATTAAAAGTCACTGTATTTTACTATATTTTCACCCTTTATATTGCCCAGTATTAATATTATAACATGCAATTCAACCAAGTATTTTTCTTCTGGCTAGAGGAATCTAGAGATTTTAAATGTTCAAAACATGAAAACTAAGTACTGGCTACCAAAACAACGTAGGATTATTGTTTCTATCCCATCAGCAGAAAGCTACTAATCCTTAATATAAATTTTATATTTTTGAAGTTAATCTAACTTTGAAAAGATAACATCCCTTTGCTCTTCAGTATTTTTATTATTAAGCAGATCCACAGTGTTGATGGTCAAAGTTACTGGGCTGGCTTTTCTAAATAATGCCCATCTAAGCAAAACAAATAATTTAAGTACCAAAACATATAGGTCACTCTGTTCCATGTGACAAAGTAAATGTTAATAATATTAAATGGTTTTAAATAAATTTGCATAATCTAAATTTAAATCTCTAATGAAAAAGGTAAAATCGTTGCTTGTTTGCACAACCCCAAAAACATCTCAAGTGACGATACAACCATCTGATCCAGGAAAAGAATGAACCACACATTTTATTTTTTGACAAAAAGATAAGTGAACTTAAGCCACATTCACATACTAAGTGAACAGGATGGGGGGGGTGGGGGGGATGGCAAAGAAGATTGAAAACAACAAACAAAAGTAGAAGTAATCTGGGGCACCTGGGTGGCTCAGTTGGCTAAATGTCCGAATCTTATCTCCACTCAGGTCATGATCTCAGAGTTTTAAGATCGAGCTCTACATCGGGCTCTGTGCTGGGCATGGAGCCTGTTTAAAATTCTCTCTCTCTCTCTCCTTCTGCCCCTCCCCCTTCTCTCACCCTTTCCTAAAAAAAAAAAAAAAAAAAAGTAATAATTTATATAGTTTAAGTTTGATTAAAGATGACCCTCCTCCTACAAAAAAGAATTATTTCCCAATAATTTAATAATGGAATTATACTTCTATATCTGTCTTTGGTAGAAAATACTAAAAATATTAAGTAGTATTAAAGATTTATAAATGTAGGGGTTTTTGACAAAACGACAGATTCACTGTGTTTAGATAATGCCTTCACATTCCACAGATGCAAAGAGCAGTCAATTAAGAATAATAATCTTTGGGAAATAACAGTTGACAAAGAGCCAGCTGTAGTAAAATTCTGAATAAACTGAAAATATTGTCACTTTTTAAATAAAAAAACAGTTGTCATGGCACATTACCCCACTAAAATGGCATAAACATTCTTAAGAAATGCATACAGAAGAATAGAACAGTAAATGAGGAACAGCTTAACTTGCCAGGAGGGAACACTAGAATTTTATTATGGAGAACTATAAAAACCCATGAAAGCAATACAACTGAAACATACACAGCTGGATATTTTACATTTCAAATATAAAGAATAATGAAAAACTTATTTGAAAAATGAAATCAACTAGTTTTGGATAAAAACACTGTCACATACCTGGAAATTAAATAATAAAAAATACATATATATTAATTGCAAATTTTCACATATAATAACTATGTATTATTATTATAACACACAGATAAGCCATTTTCTTGGGCAATACTTAGGACATAGGATTTTCATAGATCATTTAGTCTAGAAAGTATAATAATTCTCAGACTCTATCAGATGGTAAGAAACTAGATTAAAATTCTGTTTAGAAAGGAAAACCTTCATCTTCCCATTTTGTTTTGTACAATTACTGGTGTCTTTTCTCTCTTATTGGAATGTGACTTTTTTAAAGACAGAGATTATGCCCAGTTCACTTTTGTATTCAACCATAACACCTAGCACTGTCTTATGCTAAGAAAATGTTAAGTAATCTTTGCAAAAATAAATTAGGATATAAAAATAATCATGCTCTCAAAAGTTGTAAGGCTTAGAGACAGACTACTGACCTATTCTTAACTCTAATAACCACACAAATTTTGAAGAATACTGAACTTGTAGAGGTGATAGAAGTGATGCTCAAGGATTGCTACCTCTTCCTCTCACCTCTCCACTATCAGTAGGGTTAATTTCATTTCAATCAACATCTGGTCCTTATAGCCTAGAGAAGTGATCATTTATACTACTCAAAATATGTAAACTAATTCTAAACATGTAAGGTGGTAGGGAAATGAGGAGCAAGGAATGTGAAATCTTAAATGTCTCTATTTGGGAGACCTTAAATACAATATATCTAAAACTAAATGCATCATTTTCCCAAAGAGCTCCCTCTCCCAATTTTCCTAATTTTGTCAATGGTACATTCATCATTATTCTTCAAGTCATTTCCAAAATCAAAATCTTGGAATTATCTTTGATTCTTCCATTTTCCTAAACCCTATGTAAATATCAGTCACCAAGAACTACCAATTTTCTCCATACAAACTCTTTTAAAACTATCACTACTTTTGCATTTCCATTGCCATCATCTGGCCCCAGGTTCATACTTCAACTCTAGACTATCAGAAAGGAGGCAGTGTCCCATGGAAGAATGATTCCAAATGGTTTAAGACTAGTTTCCAGCAACTGGCTGCAATATGTTTTTCTGACTTTGCTTTCAGCTACTTAAAAATGTATGAATGCTCAGTTTTCTGTTCCTGCCTCCAAATATGTTTTATAGTTTTCATCTTTAGCCTTTTGCTTCTACTGCTCTGCCTACTGGAATGCCCATGATGAGCCATATGTACCCTTACTCAGCTATATGAAATTTAAAAAACATACAATGAGAACCTACTACGTGGTGCTCACCATATGCTAGAGACCAGAACTCACATACTAGGAATGTCAAATCATTCTAATACAGTGTGCTAAGTACTCTAATAAAGGTAGAAATAAAATAATATACAAATAGCTAGTTTTATTAATTTAATATTATTTGATTTGGGCTTTGGGAGAAGATACAAAATAAGTAGACAGTTACTAAATATTTGGGGTAGGGCAAAGAGGATTGCATGAACAAAATGAGGGAGGGGAAAAATACATGGCACATTAAGGGAATAAGGTAGCAGAAGTACGAGGTATTTGGGTAGAGAGGAACGCCAAGAGAAGTGCTTGATAATACTATACCACTATCTTCTACTCCCTCCCTTCAACTTTGGTTGAAGACATATCTTAAAAGTGAGAATGCACATCAAATTATTTCAGATATTTTCTTTCTTCTTTTTTTTAAGATTTTTAAAATTTATTTATTCACAAGAGACACAGAGAGAGAGAGGCAGAGACACAGGTAGAGGGAGACGCTGGCTCCCTGAGGGGAGCCTGATGTGGGACTCGATCCCAGAACCCTGTGGTCATGACCTGAGCCAAAAGCAGATGCTCAACCACTGAGCCACCCAGACATCCCAATTTCAGCCGTTTTCATAATTAAAGTTGATCTGGAATCAGATCATGTGGGAAGTTCAAAAATTTATTAACCTGGCTGACTCAATTATGACCAGTCATACACTCTTTCATCTCAAGATTCAGGTTGGCCCAGGCCCTTCACATGATCATGGGTTTAAAAGCACGGACTGATAAGGTCTGGAGATAAAAATTTTAAATCATTTCATTCTATAGGATTTGAGAACTAGAAGCAACCTTAGGTAATGTTTAGCCACGTGACCCATAACTATCTTTGGCTGCTGCTCTCCTTTGAGAATGTGAAACAAACTCCTGAATTCATTTTCAGGGGGTAAAAGGAAACTGACTGGAGGCCACAGACCAAGAGCCATCATCGCTGGTACTTCGGAGGGCCAGGGAAATTCAGATGGCAATGCTGGCTAGGGGGTGAGGATACACTTGAGGGAATACACGGAGCTATTTGCCACACAGTGGTATGCAACAAAACAGCCAGATCTTCTGATTTTTTTTTTTTTTTTTTTTACAAGAGAAACTACAATTCCAGATTTGTGGGTGTGTGTTTATGTGCATGTGCATATATTAAATCTGTCCATTTTGAAATGCTGCCTGGAAAAAAAAGTTAACTTATTGGTCGTGTAACACATGTTGACAAGCCACATGAACCTGGGGGCAGCTATTTTCTACCTCTGACACTGAGAAACTCCCTAGGTGGTTACTTCTTAGATGAGGAAACTAAGGCCTACAGTTAAATGTCTGTGCAAGATATATGGCTCATCAGACTTGGCAAATGACTATCCAGGTCTCCTGACTCTGGGCCCAGCTTGCCCCTATCTGAGGGGAGTAGAATATAGAGATTACTAGTATTCATTACATGCCTACTCACATGGTAGGTTTTAACACTTATCTCATTTACTTTTACACAGCCCTTACAGGGCAGGAATTATGATTCCCATTTCTCAAATGAGAAAATTAAGGCTCAAAACCTGCAGCAACTTGCACAAGATAATACAGCAGTAAAGTATCAGAGCCAGGATTCAAAACTAACTGTAATGACTACAAAACCCATAATTTTCCTAATGTGCTGCCTCCTATTTGCTTACATCAACAGCTGAGGATCCAGGTGGAGAGGAAAGAATGGATAAGGCCAGAAGGTGATGGACTTTATTTTGTAGGAAATGCAGACCTATTGATGGCTTTTGAGCAGAGGAATGACAGGACCAGGAAGATAACTGAATGGCAAAGTAACTGAAATACAGAGTCTGAAGGCAAGAAAAACAGCTCAAAGTTATTGCTAAAATTCTGCTGCAAGATTTAAAAAGGAGGGAACTGAACTATTTGCTATGGGAATGGGAATGAGCAGATGCAAGAAAAATTGAGGAAGAAGAGTCGGCAGATTATGAGCCTGAGTAACAGGAAGAAGAGTAACCACTGAGGTGATGAGGTCAAAAAACAAAAACAAATGCAGACTGGCGGTTATGAAGCCATGCAGGCAAGCAGGGTGGTTTTGTAAACCGGGAAAAGAATCCAAATCATGGTAAGCCATAAAGATAGGTCACCGTAACTGCAAGCTTCCGGTGAAAAGTTAATGATTTGACAAAATTTAAATAAACAACAACATAAAATGAATATCTAAACACACAGATGGCACTCAAATTTATTCTGACTGGCTAAAGATAAGCATAATTTAAGTAGAATGAGGGGGGAAAATGCCAGAGATGAGCGGGATCTTCATGAACTTTGTTTTACTGAGCATCTTAATAATGGAAAGATAGAGGAGTGGGGAATCAAAACTTGGGGAGAATACATTAAAAACCAGAACATAAATTCAAGTTCTAAATGGTCTCACCTAAAAGGAACAATCTGAAAGGACTTTCCATACATCAAATAAACAAAGTATGATAACAAATTATTCTGGGCTCCCAGATTTGCTGCTTTGTTACTCTCCCTTACTTACAATTACAGTAGCAACCCGGGAACAGAGCTGACATTTGCCACTATCTTATGGTGTCATATCATTTCCACACTTGAAGTCTCCTAAAAAGATCCAGAAAAACTGAAAAAGGGAAAATAGAGTTCAGGAAAATACACAAGGAAAGTGAATGAATAAAAGTTGAATACAACAGAGTAAAACAGACGACGCTAATTATTTCTCTGTTGTTTTCATTTTATATTTCAAACACATTTTCTGGTTTCATGTGTTTTGAATTAAATGTTAGCATAATGTCAATACACCACAATCACCACCATCACCACCACCAATAGAAATTACTTAGGATGGCCAAGAAGAAATGTAATCTATTAAGATGCAATAAAAATAATTTAAGAGAAAGCTCAACAAAACAATAATCTATCACAGGCATACATTTTCTGCATTGTTCAATTAAAATGATAGTAAATTAATTACACAGATGCTCACCAAAAGGAATCAATTCTAAACATTTACTCAGCAGCCAATCCTGGTAAGGATCATCTGAGTGACATTAATAAGAAACAGGAGAAGTAGCATATGGCCTCAAGAAGCTGGAAGAAGAGAGTCAAGAGAGGCCCTGGAGGCTCACGCAGGGTCTTAGAGCAGCCCTGGGCTTTGGCAGTCACCAAGGACAGCTTTGCAGGTATAGAAACTGGATTTTCTGAGAGCTGAGGAGGTTTTCCACAACAGGTTCTAAACGAAGTTATAAGAAATTGAAATACAAATTTATTAATATGCATTGAGAAATATACTTATAATAATAACCCATACTATTCATTTGCTAGGACAGTCTCCTAATTTTAAAATTACATTTAAAAACAGATATTCTTTTTTTTTTTTTTAAGACAGATATTCTTAAAATTTTAATCAAACTGGATAACTGGTTGTCTCTGTAGTCTAGATCTATTTCTACTTCATAAAACATTTTGGCTACCCTAACTCGGAATATCATTTCCCGCTTGTTTTTTTGGAAGAATTTTCTAGACTTTATGAAAACGAATAAATTTCTGAAGACCAAGAGATGATTCATTTGAGAATGTTACAGATTTATATACATAATTATTACTTCCTAAGGACACAGCCTTGTTCCCTTGAAGGGGGTATAACAAAATCTTACCTCTGAGATGAGATACAGGAGACCTTTTGTCCTATATCAGCAAAGCATTTAGAAACTATTTCTGGTAGTGTTTTCCTGTAGATGGTTAATCTCACATATGTAATGACTTTCAGGAATTTTAACCTGAAGTGATGCCTGTCTCGATTTTATCTTCAAATTCTCAGGGTATCTTATTGTAATTTGCAATGTACTAAAAGAAGTACACCCTTTTCACATAGGGGAAAAAATAATTACTGGTTTCTGCCTCCTCAAATTAAAATAATTGGACCAAATCACATATACATAAAAATAATAAACACAGTATAGACAGAAACCACACCAGAAATACTAGCTGTCTAGTTCAGTAGCACATTTTAAGGGGTACCTTCAGCGACACTCATTATGCTTCACTTCATTTGTTCTCTAAGAATCATTTACTTTACTCCTCCGTATGCTAGAAAATGTACAAGGTTCTGAGAATACAATGAAAAAAGCAAATACTGTACTTTGGTTTGTATATGGTTAATGATGTAGTTGCAACTACAGACAAGCCATTGGACAATGACAACAGTATGACATTTGTTAATTTGGTAGAGAACACAGGTTGTTACAGAGGGCATACACATTTCCAGAAGTTCCTGACAATTTATTTCTTTCAAGGAAAGACTAATTACCACATCATCACTACAGATATCATCACCACGACATTTACTAGCCACAGTTTATTACACTCAGTGCTACCATTAGTAAGATAGTACATCATCTTTAATCTTGACTACAACTCTGCGAAATAGGTAAAATTTTACTTCTAGAAAAGAAAAAAAAAGTCAGTTGTGACAGACAGATGTCCGCTCATAACTGTCCTGGCACGGACATGCAGGTCAGTCTTCCTACGGAATATAAAAGTGGCACAGTACACCAATATCAGACAAGGTCCGTGACCACAACTACTTCATAATCATGTCTGAGTACAGACAAAAACAAGGCCATTGTGCAAACACAAAAGTTTCCACGCACGTGGCAAGAACTGAGGCCTCGTGCCAACGGGTAACTAGCCACCCGTGAGTGAGACATCATGAAGGCAAATCCACCAGCTTCAAACAAGCCTTTAGCAATTGCAGCCCAGCCAACATCTTGACTGTGGTCACATGAGACCCCAAACGAGACCCACTCAGTTAATCTGCTCCTGGAATTCCTGGCCCATAGGAACTGTGTGAGATTGTTAGGCAGCAACAGATAATATAAAACCTTGATATAATTGTGTCAATATGCATGTACTTTTCCAGTTAAGAGAATTATGAGATAAGTCATATAATTAAATATTCATTAATGCTATCTTTTCCTTTAATTCTTGGAGATTATTGAGTATATTTTCATCTAGTTCTTTGAATATATTTATAACAGCTGCTGAAATCCAACATCTGAGCCCCATAGGATCGGCTCCTATTAACTCATTCTCCCCACCGTAGGTCACACAATTCTTTAATTCTGTGAACACAGTTACTTAAATCCAACATCAGGGCTCACTTGGAATCAGTTTCCTAAGTATGACTCACACTTTCCTGGTTTTTTTTTTTTTTTTTTTTTTTTTTGCACATCTAGTAGTTTTCAGTTAAAAAAGCAGAATTGCGGATAATTTGTTGTAGAGGATTCCATTTTGTTTACACCTAAGGGTTTTGTTGTAGTTGAAATTAATTAGTCTGGACTCAACTGTGACATCTGTCCCCCATCAGGGTGAAGCACTGATGTCTCTGCTCAATTACTAATTTACTAGCCTGCCCCTGAGGGCATCCGTGAACCTGTGCAGTTCAGCAGTCCCACAAATTTGGGTACATTTTATAGTCAGATTGCAGGGCTCACCCACTCTGTGGTTATCTTTGTTTCCAGGATTCCCCAGCCTAAATTTCCATTTGCTATACTAGCCCTGAATTCTTTCCCTAAATACATGAATTCAGTCAGGCTCTTGATGTTTGCCACCCAAGCTGTGTGCACCCTGGGGAACATGCTCTGTCAAAGGTGCAGTAAATTTGTAAATCTCCCCAGAAATTCTCTCTCAGAGGTTCACTATCCCCTGGTTTTGCCAGCAATTTTGCTGGACTCTGCATGTGACCATGCATGTGACCTCTAAACTTAGAAGTCATCCAGGGTAGAGATTTATTTTATTTTACCTCATTTCATTCATTTATTTTTAGAGCTTCTATTTTAGATCTCAGCCCTTTCTGTGGCTGTTCTGCTTCCAAAATATACCCCTTAAATGTCCATCGGCTTTATCTCTGACCTTTGTCATTACCACCTGGATCTAGTAAGGATGCAGCTCTCTGCCACCAGATCTAGGGGGGCTTGGAGCACAAAAGAAAGCAAGAAAGCTCTTAACTCCCAGTTCTTATCCAATCAGAAGAAACCTTCTATAGTAAACTCTTCTCACCTACCTGTGGTCATCTTCCAGAACCTTCCAGTAGGTTTTGTTTGTTTTGTTTTTTGATAATCTGGCCACTGTTTATCATTGTTATCTGCTAGAGAAACTATCTGACCTCTTCAGGTGGCCATTACCTGAAGTTGTTTTATTGGCCTCATGTCCTGCCTTCCTGCTTCCACCCTCTCTTTCTGATAGTCTCTTTTCCACACAGAAGCCAGAGTCATCCCTTTAAAACATAAATCACGTATCACATCTGCCATAAAATCCTTGAAAAGCATTCCATTTCACTCGGAGTAAAGGCCAAGCCATCATATGGCCTGCAAAGTCCTATATAAAGTTGCCCCAAACCACCTCTCAAACCTTAGCTCTTACCAGTCTCACCTAGACCATTCTCCTGTGCTTCCAACAACACATTGCACACTCCAGCTTGGATATCTGGTCTTCACTTGGCCTAAAACACTCTTCCCTCACTTAGCTGCACGACTGGCTCCCCTCACTTTCTCCAAGTTTCTAATTTTGTCTTGCGAGAGAAGACTTCCCTGATTACCCAATCTAAAAGAGCATTTCTCTCTACTACACTGTCCATCATCTTCGCATCCCCTTCCTTGCTTTGCTTTTTCCTCACTGTATTTACTGCCACTTGATCTCACTTATTTACATAGATATGTGTATATAAATATATATGTACATGTACATATGTATCACATAGACATACGGTCACTACGGATCTACTCTCACTTAAACAAACTCTATGTGGCTGGAATTTTGTTGCATCCGGTATCATAACTGTAGGTCCTAGAACATAGCCTGGTAGGCAGAAGGTAGTCAATAAACATGAGCCAAACAGACGAATGGGTTAAAGTGCTGCTATCCGTTAGGCATTATTGTGTCAACTCATGTTACTTTCCTTGTACCCCATCAAATGGGATCATAATTATCCCTATTACAGATAAGGAATCAAAGCACAGAGAGTTGAAGTCCAAGTTAACAAAACTAACCAGAAGTTGAGCCAGGATCTGAACCCCGCAGTCCTGTGTGCAAAGCCCACTGCAGTACTCTGCTCTGGCTATTATAACCAAGTATCAGACTGAGTGGCTTAAACCACAGAAGTTTCTTTTTTCACAGTTCTGGAAGTTGGAGGATGGCGGTTCCTGATGAAACTTCTATCCTTGGCTTGCAGATGGCTGCCTTCTCAGCGTGTTCTCATATAGTTTCTCCCTGTGTGCACCCTCCCGAGGTTTCTTCCTTTCCTGCTGGATTAGGGTGCCACCCCTACTGATGTCATTTAATCCTAATTGCCTCCTTAAAGGCCCTACATCCAAATACAGTCGCAGTGGAGGGTTAGGATTCTGGCACTCGAATTTTTGGGGGGAATCCAATGCAATCCATAACACCTGTCATTTATACCCATAAAACATAATTATTTTCCACATCTTTCCTTTTTATTTTAGAGAATTAAGGTTTGTTTTTTTTTTTCTTTCCTAGTTCTTTTTAGATGGATGGTGGAGAAGAAATTTGTGGGAGGCTGACCAGGCCATAACATTACCTGGCGAATGAAATCTACTAAAATAGCTACAGGAAGATCTTCAGAAACAACTTGGTCTCATAAAACACCAAATGATTAGGTCAAACATCTGCTAGTGTACTTTCACACACTGCCCATTAACTCACTGCAGCTCTGGGAATTGTTTCCTTTTTGTCTCCTCATACATAATCAGCAGAAAATACTTATTGTGAGTCCCTGGTGGAAATCCATTCAAGTCTCCTCAATCCTCCCCAAACATTACCATGCATGTTTCCACCCCAGGCCCTTTGTACTTCTCGCACTGCCTGTGATGCTTCCCTTCCGGAGAGCTTCAGGACTCATTTTTCTTCTTATCCAGGTTTCTTTTCTAGAGTTACCTACATAATTTTTTGCTGGAACAGCCTATTTAAAGCTGCAAGCATACTTTCCTCCTGCACTTCCCGTATCTATTCCTCCCTTTCTACACTTCATCTTTCTCTGCGGTATCAAAAAAACTCTCTCTTCCTTCTAGAATGCAAGCAAGATGAAGGCAGGGGTTACTGTTTGATTTGCTGCTGTTTCCCTAGCTCCTAGAAAAGTGCCACCGCACAGCAGACACTTAGTTAATGTTTGCTGAATGAACAAAATTTCCCCACGGTTACAGAGCTAATAAGTGATAAAAAAAAATGGAATTTGAACCACATCTGAACAAGTCTAAAAATTTAACCGCTAAATTATACTGTAGATAGCAACCATGTAAGCTTTAGTGAGGTGCGAATAGTCAAAGAACAAAAACTGCTCTTCTTTGACACTAACAGATCTCATACAGTGATAGAGAAAATGTTGATCTTTAATCTTCTCGTGAACAAGAATTAACATTCCTTACAAGCACGACTTATGAAAATTCATTCTTTTTAATACCAAAGACAGCTGAGCATTTGTGCGGCTGAATAGTGTGTATGAAAGTTTGCAGGGCCAGAAACTTTTCAAAAGCGAACAACAGTGCAGTCAGGATTCCACTGTTAAATAAATGAAAAAAAAAAGTCGGTTGTAAGGTTTTCCCAAAAGGCAGTAGCAGCCCCTCTCCCGCGCGCTCACCGCTCGCCAGTCCTGCCGCCGAGGCCGCGTCGGGGCGCCCGCGGAGGGCTCGGCGGCGGCGAACACGGCGGTCCTCACGTGTTTAAAGGGGAAACGATTAAAAACAAAAAAACAAAACGAGGCACGCGTGCGGGCCGCGTGGACGGCGGCTCTGCGCGAACGGCGTCCGGTCTCGGTAACCGGCTCCCCAAGGCCTGCTGGCGGACTCGCCGCGGCGGCCCCGGGGCGCCTCTCGGTGGCCGGGCCCCCCAAGCGGCAGGCTCCGAGCCGCGGGGCCACGACGGGAGCGCGGGCGGCCACCGGCGCGGGGCAGCCCCGGGCTTCAGGTTCCCCTCCCCTCGCTCTGCTCTTCGGGGGAGCCGCCGCGACTCGGTCAGGAGGTCACTCCACGGACGCAGCGGGGCACGCGAGGGCTGCCCGGCGTCCCCGCGGAGCGCTCAGTGCCGGGCCCCGCCGACCGGACGGAGGCCCCGCCCGCAGCGCCCCGGGGAGCCCCCGGCCCGCCTCCTGCGGCCTGCGTCCTGCGTCCTGCGGCCCGGGCCCAGAGGCCAGCACGTGCCCCCTGCCCGCACCCTCAGAACGAACTCACCTCCGGGGCCCTGAGCTGCTCGAGGCCACAGCCCCGGGGCGCGGACGCCAGGCCCCGCGGCGACCCCCGCGCCGTTCCCCGCAGCCGCACGACGCGGCCCCCGCAGTCCTCCTCGCCCAGCCGCTCTCCGACGCCTGGTGGACGACCTCCTCGGAGCTAAGTGACAAGAAGCCCCTCCGCGGCCTCAGGGGCCGCACCCCAAACCCCGCTGCGCTCCCGACGGCTGGCGGCGCCCCCAGCCCGCCCCGCCCCGCCCGCCCGCGTGCCCCCGGCCGCGGCGGCGCCCGGACCCCCGGCTCCTGACCCCCCGGAAAGGACGCAGCCTCCCCCACGATCACGCCTAACGGTTCCTGCTTTTTTGTCCCTTGGCCGTTATCCTTATTTGTTTATTTTTAAAAATAATTTTATTTATCCAAGATAGACGTTATCGTCATGTAGAAATCCATCCTGCAGTGCCTTCCGCGCGCACCCGTCTCCCGCGCTTCCCGCGCGGAACCCAGAAGCGCGGCTTCGCGTGTTTTCCTCCGGTAAGGGAATCCCTGTCGGTCGGCTCGGATCTCCGCGCGACTTCCGGTTCTCTTTACGGAACCTGGGGACCCACGGACCGGAGAGAGAACCCGGAAGAAGGTCCCGCGCCCACCCCGCCGTGCCCCCAACCGCACTTCCGCCGCCCCCGCCCGCGTCCGGCCGCCTCCGCCCGCCCCGCCGCACACCTGTTTCCGCTCTTCTTCCGCTAGGGAGACGCTTCTGTGGGCCGCCCCGAGTCTCCGCTCCCTGCCCGCCCCGCCCACCTGCCGCTTACCTGAGGGACTCTCGGCTTCCGACAGGAGGCGCGCTTCTGAGACCCGGGCCTCGGCCTCGGCCTCGCCTCCACCGCTGACTTCCTCAGGACCCCCAGCACGGCCTCAGGGGGTAAATCGATCAGCTGCTCCCACACGGACTCCGTATAAAAGTCCACCGTGTGTGCGTTGGAAATGGACAAGGCTTCCCGCAGGAACTGCAGCAGCTCCTGCAACTTGGCACGCAGCGCGAACAAGTCTTGGGTCACCGGGAGCGAGAAAGAAGCCGCCATGACGCTCACCCTCCCGGGCTGTAGGTGGCGCAAACGTGGCCGCACGGCGAGGCCTCGGTCGCAAGTGACACAGACCAGATCAGCGGAACGTCGATCTGGACGCGGGGTGGGGGGTTGATTGCTTTCGTCTCGTGACGTATTTCAACAGCGTCCGTCGTGTTCCGGCGACGCGGGTGGTGCGCCATGGCGCCGGTGGGGCCGGCCGCGGGCTGGCCGCCGGGCGGTCTTGGGACGCGTAGCGCAAGAGCGTCTTCGGCCGGGTTCAGGAGTAAGGATGCGAAGCAGAGGACGTGGCGGTCGAACCATCCTCAGGCGTTTCAGGGGAGCGTTCGCGAGGGTAGGTCCCCAGGCCCGCGGCCCGCTCGCTCCCCGCCGCACCCGAGGATTCAGGAACGAGAGCCGGCCTCGGTTGGCGCAGAGGAAGCCATGGCGAACCCCCTAGAGCCGTGGGCCTCCCGGAGCTGCGAACGGGAGGATGAGCCCGGGCTGCTAACTCTGGGTCTTCAAGCGTCGCCCCCGACTTGCCCCCCTCCTCGATCAGAATCGTCTTCCTCTGCGGTTTCCCTGTGCGGCCGCACCCACAGCGCCTGCGGGTCCCTGCCTGCAAGTGTTAGGGTGGAGGGTCGGAAGGACGGGCTGGGCAGCCGGGGGCGGGGGGGGGGGGGGCGGCGTGACCCGGGGTCCCGGATCGAGTCCCGCGTCGGGCTCCCTGCCTGGAGCCTGCTTCCCCCTCTGCCCGTGTCTCTGCTTCTGTGTGTGTGTGTGTGTGTGTGTGTGTGTCTCATGAATAAATAAATAAAATATTTTTTAAAAAAAGAACCAGGGGCACCTCGGTCAGTTAAGCATCCGACTCTTGATTTCAGCCCAGTCGTGATTTCAGGGGCCGTGAGAGCAGAGGTCACGTCGGGCTCTGTGTTCGGCCGCGTCCACGCGGGGCTCCCTCTCCCTCTGCCCCCGCCTCTGCTCACACATGCCTGTAGGCGCACACACTCAAAGAGTTCTCTTTAAAAAAAACAAAAAACAAAGGAACCAAATTAACTAGTTACGC
Source organism: Canis lupus familiaris (assembly GCF_011100685.1). NCBI lineage: Eukaryota > Metazoa > Chordata > Mammalia > Carnivora > Canidae > Canis > Canis lupus. The sequence goes on along the minus strand of NC_049236.1, from coordinate 24,618,658 downwards.
TACTACCTTTAAAAAAAATCCACCAGCATATAAACTTATTTTTTTAAAAAAAGGTATAAAAGCGGGGATCCCTGGGTGGCGCAGCGGTTTGGCGCCTGCCTTTGGCCCAGGGCGCGATCCTGGAGACCCAGGATCGAATCCCACGTCGGGCTCCCGGTGCATGGAGCCTGCTTCTCCCTCTGCCTGTGTCTCTGCCTCTCTCTCTCTCTCTCTCTCTCTCTGTGTGTGACTATCATAAATAAATAAAAATTAAAAAAAAAAGGTATAAAAGCAAAATCTCAAAGAAGTATATAAAATGTGTATACATGTTCATTCAAGGCTTTCTGTACCAAAGGCCAGCGCTCTTTCAAGTAAGCCTCTCTATATTTTGGGAACAAAGTTGCAAAACTGCCCTCCTCCGAGAGTCCTCTGGGATTGTCCTCTTTAGAAAAAGCCGGTTCCTTCCAACCGTCAGGAACAGTGAGGAGCTCTAAAGATTTATCTAAAGAGGAGAAGCAGCTTACACATACGATTTTACCCTTCTTGTGGACACTTAAAAACGCTTATATGCGGGATCCCCGGGTGATTCAGCGGTTTAGCGCCACCTTCAGGGCGTGATCCTGGAGACCTGGGATCGAGTCCCACGTCGGGCTCCCGGCATGGAGCCTGCTACTCCCTCTGCCTGTGTCTCTGCCTCTCTCTCTCTCTGTCTCTCTCTCTCTCTCATGAATAGATAAAATCTTTTTAAAAAAAGCAAGAGAGGCATGGCTGGAAACGCACTGCCCCTGTTCTTTGCTGATTACAAATATCCCAGAGCTTTCCAGCCTTCTCACTGACCTTCCTTTATTTCGCTTTCGTTTGTGCTTTTATTTGTCTTGCTGTCAACAAGTTTCCTCAAATTCCATTTAAAATGTGTAAGTCTTAAGTTTAAGTTCAGCTTTCTCATCGCTGCTAGAAATCGCACACTGTCTTCTCACTCTTGTACAGAATTACTTTAGAAAGTCAGTCTTACCGCCGGTGTTTCTCTAAGGTCAAATAACGGATGTGGGTTTTCTTCTTAAGTGTTGAAGATCTGGAATGAGTGTTTGAGAGAAAGAATTTGTTTGGATTCTGGGTACGGTAAGTCGGAGTCCTGCGGCGCGAGTCGTTTTCTGTTCTTTGGGATTCCCGCCGAGCATGCATGACTGATGTTAACCAAGTCTTTTTGCAAAGGACCAACGTACTGTTCACCACCCCCCACCCCCCACCCCACCCCCGCGAAACTCGTTTTCTTAGAATGACCTTTTAGGCAAATCCGTGTAATTCTAGTTTCTGAATGTGATAATATGAGAAGTTTTCCATTTTAAATTAACAGTTACATTTTTCATACAACTCCCTTTCTGAGAAAGTAATTTATGGCTCATACTCTTTAACAGGGCAAGGCTTTGCATTCCGAAGAAAACTGAAGATTCAGCAACATTATAAGAAATTGCAATGGAGGGAAAAGAAGGGTCAAACCCCTCAGGAATCCCAGTTCACAGATCGATACCCGGATCATCTGAAACACCTTTATTTAGCTGAAGAGGAAAGACTCCGGAAGCAAGTTAGAAAAGTTGAACAGCCTCTGTCAGAAGAACAAACTGATCAACCTTTGCCACAGGAGCAATGTGACATCGAAAAAGCCTCGTCAGAAGAACATTGTAGTTTTGAGCAGCCTCAGTCTGCAGAACAAGGTAGCATAAGAGTAAAGTATGTATTGATTTTCTTTCAAGTCCTTTGTTTTTTAAAAATAATTAAAGATTGATTAATTGATTTTAGAGAAAGAGAGAGCAAAAGGGAGGAGAAGAGAATCTCAGGCAGACTCCCAGTTGAGTGCAGAGCCCAACGTAGGGCTCAGTCTCAGGACCATGAGATCCATCATTACGTGAGCTGAAACCAAGAGTCAGAAGCTTAGCCGACTGAGCCATGTAGGCACCCCTCAAATCCTTAATTTTAGATGTAAATAGTATTTTATCAAAGAGATTATAGGACAGTTTAAGGAATTGCAATCTTTCTTATTTTAAGGCATCATAGAAGTCAGAGTGGATTATGTGAAAATATTTTCAGGAAAGCTTTCTTTTTTAGCTGAAATGCATTAAGCTAGTTTATAGGTTAATGGGAGAAGTAATGGAATTGGAATTAAAAGATCTAGGTTTTGGATTTTAGTGTTTTGAGTATATTTAGCTTTTGGGGACCATGTTTGGCTCCTGTTACTAATCCATGTTTAAAATAAACAACTGTCTCTTGAGAGCTATTAAAGTGTAGTGGTTAATACCAGACTCTGGAGCTGGACTTAACATATTGGTGCCTGATGCCCTCTGAAATGGAAATAATGAAAGTACATAATCCAGAGCTGTCATGTTGTTAGAACTCTCGAATGGATTATTCACATGGTCTCTATGGTGTCTCTGACCCATTTCATGATGTTGTGAAGAGTGAGTTCATTTCCATAAAAGGTGTATAGTACCTGGGAAGTGCTACATGGATGTTAACTGTTACTACTATTCTTGATTCTTTTTCCAGAGGACATAGACTTGGTGACCATTAAAAAACAAATGGCATAGCTGTATAACACTTTGGGTTTTTTTTGTTTGTTTATTTTGTTTTGTTTTGTCTTCTTTTTAACACTTTGGTTTTTTAAGAGCTACCTTACAAAGCTTTCTCTACACACATCTCAGGTTAAAAATGTATGTTGAAACCTAAACCAGCAGGGAATCCAGGTGTTACTTGAGACTGTAACTTTTTAGTTCACTAAAATACTATTCTTTAAAGTTGTTAACTATTTGTGATAAAAGTAATAGGAAATAATACCCTAGGAGAAAGTGTGGTGGAGATAGAGACAAAGACACTAAAAATTCAAATTTTTTTGGTCAGCTTGTGCATCATATTATTTAATAATGGATGTAAAGCTCTGACAAATCTAGAAATGTAGATTTCAGTCATTCCTGGCAATAATTGAGGTGAGGAGGGTTAAACCATAAGATATGATATATAAGTGACCATCATATTCTTTTTTTTTTTTTTTAATTTTCTTAAAGGATTTATTCATTCATTCATTCATTCATTCACGAGAGACACAGAGAGAGAGTGACAGAAAGGCAGAGACACAGGCAGAGGGAGAAGCAGGCTCCATGCAGGAAGCCTGACGTGGGACTCAATCCCAGGTCTCCAGGATCAGGCCCTGGGCTGAAGGCGGCGCTAAACCACTGAGCTACCCGGGCTGCCCCATGACCATCATATTCTTAAAGTTTACTTATTTTGGGGTCAAAGCAGGAAAAAGTTAATAAGACTGTCGTAATTGGAGAAAGGGGAATACAGAGAGTGAAGTCAGCAGAGGAAAGTTGTGCAAAGTAGAGGCTGGTCATCTATCAAATACTTAGTCCACACAAAACACGACTAAGACCAAGTCTTTGGATTTATGGCCTAAGTAATCATTGGTGACTTTGGAAAGATTTTAATGTATAAGCCTTTCTGAGTTTTTTGAGTGTACATCCATTTGGTGTCTGAATCCATGGTCATGGATATGACTGAAGAATGGAGACCGAAAAAAAAAAAAAAAGAATAGAGACCGAGAAGAGAAACACTTGGGGAAAGGCCTGGAGCAAGGAAGGAAAAAATGAGCAGGAGAGAAAAATGTTACTAGAACTAAGGGAGTATATTTGCAAAGGTAGTGAATGGTCAGTTAAGTGAGACTGAATAGTATCCATTGATTCAATCATTGTATTTGGCGAGAAGGTCATCACTATCTTGGCATGGACTGTTTTATTGGAGAGAGCAAACGTGAAATGGCAAAGAGTTAAGGAGTGAATGTGAATAAAGAGTGTGAGGTGATGACTGTAGCCTACGCACTATGCTTTCAAGGTACTTGACTGTGAAAGGACAAGGAAAAGATTAGTCCCTGGTTAGAAGAGTACAGAGAGTCTGGTGATGAGTAATTTAAGCACTTGTTTAAGAAAGGAGCTGCTGGGGGATCCCTGGGTGGCGCAGCGGTTTGGCGCCTGCCTTTGGCCCAGGGCGCGATCCTCGAGACCCGGGATCGAATCCCACGTCGGGCTCCCGGTGCATGGAGCCTGCTTCTCCCTCTGCCTCTCTCTCTCTCTCTCTGTGTGTGACTATCATAAATAAATAAAAATTTAAAAAAAAAGAAAAAGAAAGGAGCTGCTGGGCAGCCCGGGTGGCTCAGCGGTTTAGCGCCGCCTTCAGCCCAGGGCCTGATCCTGGAGACTGGGATCGAGTCCCACATCGGGCTCCCTGCATGGAACCTGCTTCTCCCAATGCCTGTGTCTCTGCCTCTCTCTCTCTCTCTCTCTCTGTGTCTCTCATGAGTAAATAAATAAAATCTTAAAAAGAAAAGAAAAGAAAGGAGCTGCTGAAATATGTTTTATTATGGTTCTCAGTTGATGTAGTAAAAAGTTGAAGCTGATAAAGGAAGATTAATTGCTGAATCAGATAGTTTGAGGAAATGGATGGAATCTGAGCCTGAGTAGTTGAATTAGGTTAGAGAGGGACACCAGAGAGGTGAGTACTTCAACAGGATGGAACAGTCCTAACTGCGGGCTGCCTTCAAGGTGTGGTCATTTGTGACTGAATAGATAAAGTAGAGACGGTCAGGGCACTTTGGGATTAAAGTTCGTGTCACCCATAACTTTTATAGTGTCCTTAAATGTAATGCCTTTTCAGTCTATCATTTGTGTCATTCTTGTGCTAGTTTCCTGTTAACATTTCAGGATCTTAAAAGGATCTTTCAGAGCTTTCTGTATTGTCCTTGGTTCAAATATTTCTTCAAGAGTCCCCATTTTCCACTTTGATGTGTTATATGGACATTTTACTAATAAGGTTGATGACCTCTTTCTGCCAGCCTCTCTCCCCTGCTCTATCAATTTGCATCAGTGAGATTTTACTGTGGAAGTATTATATTTGATGTGAGTGCATCATAACTTCGGTTACGTCACTTAATTGTTTGACTTACATATCTTTATCTTAAAAAGTTCCTTTACCGTTTCAAAGAAAAATAAAAAGAAAACGTCAAATCAAAAAGCACGGGAAGCATATGAGCAAGTACAAGCTGAGCGTGCTGCTAAGAGACAGGTAAGACCTTTCAAAATATGTAGATTCTTTTTTTAATTTATTCTAAATGAAGATTATGTAAAGTTGTGCTTCTTAGTATGTGCATATAATATGTTCTCTACAAGTACTTGCTGAATAAATGAGTAGTTTTAGCAGAGCTAGAGAATTCCAACAAATTCCTTGATCATTTATATTACCCTTGAGAAGAGATACTAGCAGATCAAGAATAGGATTTTAAAGACATTGCTCATAGGTTATGAGCATCTGGAACAGCGTTTTTCAAGAGTATGTATATGGTCTGAGGACTTGCACTTTTTAAAAGTGCCTCAAGAAATTTTTATGTATAATAAAATTTGAGACCTACTGATCTGGGAAAAGAATAGATGATTATCATAATTTTACATCGAAGCAAGTAAAAACCAGGAGGCATTAAAAAATACTTTTCTCAAAAAGAGTTGATCATGCCTATTAAAAAGCTTCCTAGATTTTTTTTTTCTTTAAAGATTTTATTTATTTATTCATGATAGACACACACAGAGAGAGAGAGAGGCAGAGACACAGGCAGAGGGAGAAGCAGGCTCCATGCAGGGAGCCCGACGTGAGACTCGATCCTGGGACTCCAGGATCAGGCCCTGGGCCGAAGGCAGGCGCTAAACCACTGAGCCACCCAGGGATCCCCAGCTTCCTAGATTAACTTAACAAAAAATTACCACTTTTTATTATCATTCAGAAATCCAAAATATAAGTCCTATTCAAGTGAGTATAATAAAAGTATCTACAGCTTCGATAAAATTTAACTTGTTTTTATTTTTTGTATTGAAGCTATATTTATTGCCTTAAAAGAGAACACATCAATCAAAAACTACTTTAAAGATGGCACTGACATAATTTATTTTATATCTTAGCTTTAGAATTTATATAATTAAAAAATCTGGAAGTTTAACAACTAAATTCTCATGATTATTCTGAGACTGGTGGATTAGCATAAGCAGAAACATCTCTCTATGGAAATACTGGATATTTGTTTCATAGGTTTTGTTACATTATACTCTTTTCTAGCCACCCTTGTAAATAGTATGCCAGATAAGGCAAGCGCCATCATACAGTAAAGCATATATAGTATGCTTTAAAATTTTCTTTATAATTGACAGTTTCTTAGGACTTACAGATATCAAATGTCAGTATAAAAGCTAATACCCAATCCACAAGAAATCACATAAGCACCCATAGTAAATGGTAAGACCATTTAAATTTTTTTTACTTTGTTTAGAGAAACTCCATAGAGGTAAACTAGACTATATCTACCTAAATTCACAAATAGTTCCAGCTCTTTTATACTTATTAAAATAAATGAAGTATTATACCATTGGAGAACGTAAGTTCGAGTGCTAATACAGACTGAATTCATAAGATCTAGATCTAGATACAAGACTTGGCTCTGCCAGGTATTTGGGTTTTGGGACAAGTCACTTTCAGTATCATTGAGCATCAGCTCCTCATCTGTAAGATGATGATAATAGCCTAGCATGAAAGTTTTATAAGAATGGAATATGCTGGGATCCCTGGGTGGCGCAGCGGTTTAGCGCCTGCCTTTGGCCCAGGGCGCGATCCTGGAGACCCGGGATCGAATCCCACATCGGGCTCCCAGTGCATGGAGCCTGCTTCTCCCTCTGCCTGTGTCTCTGCCTCTCTCTCTCTCTCTGATGTGACTATCATAAATAAAAAAAAATTAAAAAAAAAAAAAAAAAAAAAGAATGGAATATGCTTTGATGTGAAAGCCCTTTGATGATTATGTTACCATGCAAAACACGCTGTGTCATTTGGGAGCTGTATATGTTACCAGGGAGATTGAGAAACCGTATATGTATTGCATTATTTATGAACTTTCATTTAACTTTTATATTTAATTTAGTAGGAATGTTCTGCATTTCAAGTAGTACTTTTCAGGTTTATGTATAAATTTGAATTATTTTTCTTATGCTTAAATGAATTTGAGTCTTTATCTTAGCAAATCAAATGAACATGATAATTCTTAATCAAAGTCATAATGCCTAGCAGTGTTTGGCCAGTGTATAGTCAGTAAATGTTTGCCGAATTAAAGCAGTTAGACAGCAAATTAAAAAGAATACCAGTTATTCTGGAAGTGAAGGTTTTTGTATTATATGGAGTAGGTAATCTCTAAAGTCTCTTCTAGTTCTAGCAGATCTAATTAAACGATGAAATCTTAAATATGCTTCCTTTTCTCTGCTCTAATTTTAGTTTTATCCAAAGAATTAAAAATTTAATAACTTTACCTTATTTTATGTTATAGGATGCATTATAGTATAAAGACAAAGAGGGTACACTACTTCAGTGACAACTCCTCCCATTTTGCAAAATATAAGACAATCCTAAAGCATTTGTGTGATAATTATTTCAACACAATTATTGAAACATATCTGCTGTCTGTTACTAATGGAAATTACATATGTTAATAATTTTAGGAATTCGAGAAGAGAAAACGAGAGAGAGAAGAAGCTCAAAGGCTCTATAAAAAGAAGAAAATGGAAGTATTCAAAATATTGAGCAAAAAGACTAAAAAGGGCCAACCAAACCTGAATTTACAAATGGAGTATCTTCTTAAAAAAATACAAGAGAATAATTAAATCAGACATGTTCTTAAGGGTTAAAATATCTGCTCTCTATTGAGTTCTTTTGTATAGGTACTGTACCTCCTAACAGTTAACTAAATTTGTTAACATAAAATGGATTGTAAAGCTATACTAAGTATAAAATGTTCAAATACTTTTATTCTTGTGAAAGAAAATTTTCTATGTGTGCCCTACATAGTATAATTTGTTTCTTATTGATTTGCCTTTGAAGGACAGTGGTCCAAAGAACTTTCTATTTGAACATATTTAAGCATGTAATATTTTTGTATCATGTGAAATTCAGATGAAATAAAATGTTTTGAAAATAAGGGAGCACAACTTTCAATGAATCATTTCAGTGAAATGTTTAAATTTATTAATCCCTAAGAGCAGGCTACATGGGTGCTGAAGCCATCTTCTACCATTAGCATATTACCATATGGTCTTTATATTTTCTTTTCTTTTCTTTTCTTTTTTTTAAAGATTTTATTTATCCATTCATGAGAGACACAGGCAGAGGGAGAAGCAGGCGCCTCACAGGTAGCCTGATGTGGGACTTGATCCCAGGACCAGGATCACACCCTGAGCCAAAGGCAGAGGCTCAGCTGCTGAGCCACCCAGACGTCCCATCACATGGTCTTTATAGAGTTTGGTGTAAGAATTCCATCTGGTATATTTATAAACTTTTTCTTAAATGGAAGCAGATAGCTTGTTAGTGTCAAATCTTGAGTGATGATGGAAACTGAGCAGTGTCACAGCAATAATTAAGCTTTTCAGATTCTGTGGTACCCTATTAAGGAAGGATGCTGTGACTGGACAACAGTGTTGTCTCCATTGATACTTTCTGTGAGCTGAGGAAAAAGACTGGTGTACTGCTTCTCTGACCCCCTTACAATCACTGCAAGATGAGGAGGGCTTGTGTATCATCCCTAGAAACAAAAGGACCCTATGATAGTATTTGTAAAAAATTGTGTAATAAGATTTTATAAATGGAAACATGCAGCCTGGTACTGCATTAAGGTTTTAGGGAGCGCTGGTGCTCTATCATTGGCATTTAAAAGTGCGTTTAGGAAGGGGATCCCTGGGTGGCTTAGCGGTTGAGCGCCTGCCTTCAGCCCAGGACATGAACCTGGAGTCCGGGAATCAAGTTCCGCATCCGGCTCTCTGCATGGAGGCTGCTTCTCCTCTGTCTATGTCTCTTCCTCTCTCTGTGTCTCTCATGAGTAAATAAATAAAATCTTAAAAAAAATGCATTAGGAGATGCTGAGGAAACCACTTACTAAAGAAGAGGAATTCTTTATTATGTAGAAAAACAGTGCTTAGAAATTTGCCTTTAAAACAAGCCAACCCCAAGAGCCTAAATATGGCTATATCAGTAGAGAGAATACATTGTGCAACTAAAATTTTTCAACTGCTGTACGATGATTTCACTTGTGTTTTACCTCTAGACGCTATCAAGGTAAGACAGGGGAGACACTTTACCAGGATAGTACCAGGGAAGACATCTAGTACTTTTGAGAGATGAGCAAAAAATAGAGTTCATTTTCCAAATGCTGTTGAGCAGCTGCTATGAGCAGTGCAAGGTCCACTTAAGGAATTAGTCTTTTTTTTTTTTTTTAATTTTATTTATTCATGAGAGAGAGAGGCACAGACAGGCAGAGGGAGAAGCAGGCATCATACAGAGAGCCTGACGTGGGACTCGATTCAGGGTCCCCAGGATCACGCCCTGGGCTGCAGGCGGCGCCGAACCGCTGCGCCATCAGGGCTGCCCAAGGAATTAGTCTTAAAGAAAGAATTCCTTCCTCCAACTTAATGGTAAATACCAAATAAATAACATCATAGGACAAAAGTAATCTGTGATGATTAGGTACAAAAAAAGAGGTTCAGACTTCACCAGAACTTCTTACAAGGCACATTCAAGGGTCCTACTTCCAAGGTTTGGATCGTATCTGTGGGCTCATTAACATGTTTTCACAGCTCATGATTCTGTTGTGGATGGCCCTCAGAACATTTTCCGGAGCATCGGACAAATGCTGAGAGATTTCATGTGGTTGAAATTAGAGATAATTTCATGGATGAGACTGTTTGTGGGAAAAGGTTTTAAGGGTGAGAAGTGAAGACAGCATGAGGAAAAGACGAAGGGAAGAAAGCCTGGGGTATATGTAAAAGTTTATTTAAAAGTCTTAAAAATAGTTCTGTGTATTTTATTACGAATGGGAGCTAACTCTTCCTATCCATTGCTGATGTTTTCTTCCCTGCACCCTCAGCCTAGAACTCATGGTCTCCTTGCTCTTCTTAATTTTTCTGCCCAGCAAAGTAGTGACTTAGCTAAATGGTAATTTGGGGAGAACACCTGGCCTGCCTGCACAGTGCATATAATCTTGATTACTATTCTTACACCGAAATTGTAAAGAACAGGCAGTATGGATGAAGGGTAGGAGGGAGAGGACATGGAGGCAGAGCAGAGGAGAGGCCTGTGTTTGGGGGAATGTGACATCTAAAACCAATTTGTGCTGCCTGGGTCCATACATCAAGAAATAAAACAAGAAGTGCAGCAGCTTTGGGTGGCCGGAGCTTGTAGTTTTAACCCTCAAACTTTAATACAGACGCAGGGGATTTTGATCTTGGCAGTTTGCAGAGGCTTATACTGGACCGTTAATCTGATTTTTTTTTTTTTTAAGATTTTATTTATTCATGAGAGAGAGAGAGGCAGAGGGAGAAGCAGGCTCCATGCAGGGAGCCTGACATGGGACTCGATCCTGCGTCTCCAGGATCACGCCCTGGGCCAAAGTCAGCGCCAAACCACTGAGCCACTCTGGCTGCCCTGTTAATCTGATTTTTAAAAATATGCAGTAGGCTTTTAATTGCTGCCATTTTGGGCGAGATACTTTAAGCCTTACGGCACATGGGATTTTGAACTGAAGTTCAGGGTAGCTTCATCTATAGAAAATCGGATATTTCTACAGAGGCAGAGTGGACTATTGAGCCTCAAGTAGAGGTTGTACCGGCCTCAACAAAGAAGCAGGGTGGGGAGTGGGAATGGTAGACACCCAACCTTCAGCAAATGCTCAGAATGTGGGAGCGGGCTCACCCAGAAACTGGCTTCATGCATGGCCTCAGCTGATGCCAGCCAAGATGAGGCTCCGTGAGTCACCCTGGCGGTGCTGGTATTAAAGGAATTGGCAAGTGCAGGTGGCAGGTGCAGGCAGGCCACTACAGCTTGACCTTGAACTATATTTAAACTATGTGTGAGCCTCAGGAACCTCCTCAGAGGCTGCAGCAACACTAGAAAGCAACCTCATTTAGGATTTAATGATAGAAAAAATATGCTAAACTGACTATATCAGTGTTTGCTGCTCTTCAAGGCAGAGGACTTCTATGCAATACAGTTTTCTACATCCTCATGAATTATTTTATAACTGGATATCTGTATCTTTTTACTCCATTCATCCTCTCCCACCTGACACTTGATTTGATATAGTTTATAGGTGGATTTTATTTTATTTTCTATTTTTAAAGATTATATTTATTTATTCATGAGACACAAGAGAGAGAGGCAGAGACACAGGCAGAGGGAGAAGCAGGCTCCATGCAGGGAGCCCGACACAGGACTCGATCCCAGGACCCCGAAATTATACCCTGAGCCAAAGGCAGGTGCTCAACCACTGAGCCACCCAGGTATCCCAAGATGGATTTTATCTTAAAAATGACAAAGGCATCCATTCTTATTGTGTCTACTGAAAATACAGCCATTAAAGCAGCTCCATTACGTACATTAGATCTTCCCAGGTAGCGGAAGCAATAGCTCTGTCCGAGGCAGAGGAAGATAAAATGATAGTCGGTATGATTTTACAGTTGTGATTTAGAAATGCTGTGAAACCTGAAGGATTTATAACTTCAGATACGTTGACTAATGGTAAGAAAGATATTGATGACTTAGCGGAAGCTATTCAACACTCACAAGGCAACGGTGGTTAAGGAGGTAGAAGTGCATACAGACCAAAAGCCGGTGGCAATGCCCTCGCAGTGCGACATGCTAAATGAGCATCTCTTAACCGTCTGAGCTGTAGGAGATGCCTCTATGTTGAGGTCTCCCCCTCACTAAACTTCCAGACAGATCATTTTCTCAGTTTAAGCAGGCTGCCGTCATCTCCCAGCAGCTAGATCCACCTGAAAGACAGAAATGGCCATCAGGGAGATGGAAGCCAGAAGTCTGAAATCAGGGTGTTGAAGGGCCATGCTCTCTGGGAAGGGTCTGGTCCAGGTATATCTTCTAGCTCTACTGGTTCCTTGGCTTATGGCAGCGTAACTCCAGTCTTCACATGCTGTTCTCTCTGCGTGCCTGTCTCTATGTCCAAAGTTCCCTTTTTTATAAGGATGCTGATTATGTTCTAGTAGGATTCCTCCCAGTTATCTCATTTTACCTTGATCAGCTCTATAAAGACCCTCTTTCAAGGCCACATTCTGAGGTCCTGGGAATAAGAATCCAATGTATCTTTTATGGGGGACACGATTCAACCCATAACACATATCATCATAAAAATGCTATACAACATTTCTGGAACACCAACTCTGTTCTTTCTATGGATTCACATGTCACCGCACAAATGACCAACCCACATCGGTGGATTTCCACTCACATGATTCCTTAAACTGAGGCTAAGTCAAAAAAGTCTCTAGAAGCAGACAGTTTCAAAAACAGTCTGAACCGAAGGTAACGACGGATGTGAAGCAAGCCCATGCCTGACAAAATAAGACATAGCACAATGATTTTTTTTTTAATCTTTCACTTTTTGTACTTCTTGTTCTGGTATTCTTTAGTGATTTAACCCAAATAACCCGAACAGATCGTTTTCTGTCAGCATAGCTGAATTTAACCATATTCAGTTCTTGGTATATTCGAAATACATGGTTACAGTTAGCCTGTGCATTTCCAAAGCTTTAAATTACAAAAATGGCTGGGTCTATGGGAATGTCTCTTTTTACACTCAGAAAGTCTCCAAGCTACCAGGGAATCATCCTTGTAATTCTCAGTTATTATGCACAGGCACGGGTGATTGCTGTGGTCCCCGATGGCCATTTTGATACCATTTGTGAGGTTTGTGATACCATTCCTGTGGTCCTCTGTAGAGGCCAGCTTACCTGGTCAAAATCCACACAGGTCATGGGGTCTGAGTGGGGACTGACTTTCCAGTGTGTGTCACTTTCAGTAATGTTTGAGAGATGAAAAATAATGTAAAAATGACGGAAATAACACAAAGTGTCATCAGTGCAAGTTTCTTAAGGTTTTTTTTGTTTGTTTGTTTGGTTTTTTTTTTTTTTAGTATCTTCTTCCTCATATTGCATTTGTGCAAACTGGAACTTGTTAGATGTTGCCTGTTAACTGATTATGCTGAGTAATTTAGCCTATTTTATTGTCAACCTTGCAAAGTGTACAAGATCCATTTGAGATGGCAAAGCAGTGTTCCATTGGTCAAAAAAAGGTCATCATTGGTTGGTTCAACTTCTACTTGTGGTTGTGATGAGGGAGCAGGGCTAGCTGAGGACAAAGGACAGCTGATAAGCCACAAACAACCCCCACCCGGGGGGGGGGGGGGATATGTGTGACTTCTTCAGGAAGCTTCCAACTGTCTTAATGTTAACGCCTTGCTAGAGGAAAAAGCAATCTTTAACTTGACCATGGCAAGACCTCCAGTATCTTGTAGGTCCTCCTTAGCATAGAAAAATCCTTTTGCAATTTCCCTTTTACTTACCTCCCCCAAACCCTAGATATGTAATTAGCCACCCCTCACAGGCCTGGGGCAGCAGCTCTTCCTGCCCACAGGTCTTGTCCCCGTGCTCTAATAAAACCACCATTTTGCACCAAAGACATCTCGAGAATTCTTTCTTGGTCGTCAGCTCCAGACCTCACCTGTGTTCCAAAACTTCATCAGTTGTGTTTAATATTAATGCAGTGCAGTCATACAGGGTTCAGAATATTGTTATCTCAATAGGCCACTTCCGTCACTGAACCTCTGATGCACAGACACACTCAAAGGATGAGTCTGTGCAGAGTGAGCCAAATTCTTTATGGTTGAACCTTCTCTCCTGGAACGGAAGAATAACCATAAGAAGAGACTGATGAACTTTGGTGTCTTGGGCACACAACATACAAAGCAGAGAGAGCCAAACACCATAATCCTAAACTGGTGAAATCACATACAAAGCAGAGGTGCTTAGATGGTATAATCCTAAAATGGGCGTCATACAAACACTCCAAGTATCCTAGTGCTTACTTAACCCAGATATAGCCATCCGATGGACATCACTGAGAGATCGTGTTTTTCTAAGATGCAACAGAGACAGTTCACTGTCTCATGGTTATAAAAGACCTAGTCCATTTCTTCTTCCCCAGATTTTTTTATGAGAGCCCCCTGTACTTGGTCGGCTATTATTTATATATAAATATATATATTTATAATATATTTTATATATAGTATATTTTATAATATGCTATATATACTACATAGAAAATCTACAACAGAAATAGAGAAACTGGTAGAAGGAACTGGCTTGGGTTAATAAGTGTTTGTTCAATTTACATCTGAGTAGACCTCAATGTATCTGTTCACCACAGTGGATAAAGTCAAGTGGATCCTTAATACCATTCTCTTCCTCTTGACATCCTTAGGAAAAAGTCTTTTGGAAATTCTTCTTGAGTTAATTACCATGGCAGGAGGTTTGGAAGGTTACTTTTTGTGTTTTAAATGTAGATTAGAATCTGAATTCATTTAAAAAACATTAGCATATTTGTGTGACTTGCATTTCGTGCTTGCATATTGAAAGGAGTAATTTGGATTTCTTTTCTTCCAATCTATGTATAATTTGGCATAGTATCGAATGTATCATCTTAAATTGTAAATATTCACAATAGCGGTTTCCCTTAGTAAAAACTGAAAAACCGCTAAATTCATCCATTACGTTCTTACCCCCATTTCCAAGCAAATTTACTTTTTTGTATGCTTTATTGACAAATTATTTTAAAAATCTTAGTTTTTAAAGTAAGCTCTATAGCCCACCTGGGGCTTGAACCTACAACCCTGAGATCAAGAGTTGAATGCTCTACCAACTGGGACAGCCAGGTGCCCCCTAAAAATCTAATTTTTAATTAGTTAAGAAAGGTTACAATTTACAACAACCCATGTTTAGCCCTTTAAAAATTTTTTGAGATGTATTCTGCATCATGAATTACTACAATTTATAATTTTCCACATTTATATATTCTTCACAGGGTATATATATTTGTCATCAACTCTAAAAGCTTACCCACATTCTTTGATTTTATAGGAATGTTTTTTGCATTAGCGGCCTAATAAATGAGCCATCCACGTGAGTCATGATGACAACTCTTTGGTCTATATAGGGGTTTTGGCAATAATGGAATACGCACTATTCTAGAAATTAGAAACAACTAATCTGGTGTGAATGGAAAGAATTATTCTTTGCTATTAATTGAAATAGTTTAAGAGCTTGCAGTATTTTGCTGTCCCAGGAATAACTAAAACTGGGAAACATTAATGTAGAGTGTGAAAGGGACAAATAGGCTTGAATTATTAACTTACACATTTATAAGTTGACTAAGAATGGAATCTATGTTTAGAATTGTGATCATAAACTATTACTGTTTTGCCACTTTCAAAAAAATTATTAAAGAATATAAGAAGTAGTCTAAAGGTTCTACCTTGGGACACACAGCAGATGACAAATTCGGAGCTTGGCTTCACATATTGCTTCAGGATTAGACACTGGGATAGTAATAAATACTACTTTTAGGGCTTTCTAAAAATGGCTCAGTCAGGTACATTTATTTCATCTACGTTTCATCAAAACAGAACTCCAAATATAATTTAGAAATGAGAACCTATGAAATAGAATACTAAATTATTTATTCAAGGTCACATGACAATTTGATTTCTGAGCTTAAACAAAAACTGAATTTCCTAACATTCACCCCAAGCTGCTATGCGGATAACTCTAGAAATTCCATCTGTGAAATTTCATCAAGACAGATGTATTTAAGCCCTTTGAAAACTTTGCTTTCTATGTAATTCCACATTTCAGACTGATTATTATATAGTCATTCACAGTGGTCTTTTTTTTTTTTTTTTTGACAGTACATGCTGGCACAGCATTTGGCAACCCTTGCAGTAACCATGACACACACACACACTTTGAAATAAATTAACAGCCGGGTCTTAAAGGACTCATCTGGGTTGACCAATATGATATCCATAGGATACAAAGTGATGTTTTTAAAAATGACACTCCTATGCACAAGTGTCCATCAAACATTCCATTTCTGATATTTGGGAACCAGTGGAAAAGAATGGAGGGATGGGGAAAGCATTTAAGACCAATTTAATGTTTATATGGAGATTAGTCATATTTCTCTTATTTATGAGCTGTGTGACTGCAAAATGGCTTACCATCTCTGTGCTCCAGTTTATCTATCTGTAAAATGAGCACGATAATATAGGTTCATAATTTATTTTCCAAGAGTCCAAAAGTTTCAGATTCAGAATGTTTTGAATTTTAAATATGTAATTCAGCACAAACAACATATATTTACATAACAGTCACAGCAGGGTCTCAAGCAGCATATTAAAATATTAAAATTGCTGCAGTAAATTTGAATATTCAAACTAAGAGATGATTCAAGAATATAAATAGCCTCATATCAATTCAGGTCACATTTTTGCCTGTATGATAAAACAAACAAACAAAAAAAAAACCAAAGCTCTCCGAGACTTGCCTTTTAAAACTGTAGGTAAAAAGATCAGTGACCTGAAATAATAGACACAAAATAGGATAACTTTAGTGAATAAATAAACATTTCACTTCTTAAAGATCAAAATGGCATTAGGAAAAAAGTACGTATGTTGTCGATATAAAGCACTTGCAATTACCCATAATTGCAATTATCTGACTGTAATATTTTAAATATGAATCACATTAATTTCTGTCTTGGTAATATTTAATAATAATTTTTAGCTTGTCAAATTGAATGTCATGCATGATTGTTTTTGTAACACAGGTATTAACCCATTCGATTAATAATGGCAATTACAGCCATTAAGAGACCATAAAAAAGGGGTACCTAGGTGGTTCAGTGGTGAGCGTCTGCCTTCTGCTTAGGATCCTGGGGCCCTGTGATCGAGTCCCTCATCAGGCTCCCTGCATGGAGCCTGCGTCTCCCTCTGCCTGTGTCTCTGCCTCTCTCTCCATGTCTCTCATGATAAATAAATAAAATCTTAAAAAAAAAAAAAAAGAAACCATAAAAAATCCTGAAGTGACACTTGAGTGCTGGGTCCCTTACGGATAAAACCTGCCAATATTTGAATTATCCACCCTTATTTCTTTATCCATGAAGACTTTTTACACTTTTGTTACTTAAAAAATGAGATTGTAAGCATAGGATATGAATTGAACTTTATCTTCTTCTAAACCTAATTGCAGAGATGCCTGAGTGGCTCAGTGGTTGAGAGACTGCCTTCAGCCCAGAGCAGAGTCTCGGGATCGAATCTCACACCGGGCTCCCTGCATGGAGCCTGCTTCTCCCTCTGCCTATGTCTCTGCCTCTCTCTGTGTCTCTCATGAATAAATAAATGAAGTCTTTAAAAAATAAATGAATGAATAAAAATAAACCTAATAGCAGAGACTTAAGCAGGCTAATGCTAATGCCACTTACAAGGTAAAAATGTAATTGCACCTTAAGTCCATATTCAAATGTAGATCTCTAAACATATTTTTATATCCATATAAGCTGAGAACTCAGATATTTTAGATTTTTAGCACTACTTTGCTAAATGTTAAACATACTATTTTCCTTCTTATAATTATTAGATATTTTCATGTGAAATATAGGTTGGTATTTTGAGGCCAATTAATAGCAAACTAATAATTTGAGGTCATGAAAGGTATGAATGTTAGAGAAATAGAGATATTAAGATACTATTCATCGGACACATATGTAAGAAGTAAATTAAGATCCTGGGACACCTGCGTGGCTTAGCAGTTAAGCTCTGCTTTCAGCTCAGGGAGTGATCCTGGAGTTCAGGGATCGGGCTCCCTGCATGGAGCCTGCTTCTGCCTCTGCCTGTGTCTCTGCCTCTCTCTCTGTATCTCTCATGAATAAATAAATAAAATCTTTTAAAAAATAAGTAGATTAAGATCCTTATTATTATAATTACCTGGTATCATGCTAAGAAACTTACTAATCTTATCTCATTTAATCCCAATGAACTCTGATTCCATCCAACCCTATGAGTGGCTAAATATAATATGATGATGATAAAAATACTAATATTAATATTGGCCAAAATTATACTAAGACTTCTTTACACATTATCTCCTGTAATCCCCTTAACGTCCCCCTGATAAATACTATTATTGTTGCCATTTTCAGTTAAGAAAATTATCATTTTTGTGATATAACTTCTTAATCATAACTGGTAAATTAATTGAGGTACAAGCAGGCTTCATACAGCTCATACATAGAATAGTATTTTCCCAAATTAAATTCCTCAAAATTTGTTCTTTGTGTAGCAAATTTTCAAAATTAGTACCCTAGTTAGTTCAAGCATCTTGCTTCCAAATAAGAATATTCATTACTTACTTAACAAAAGTTTCTTTAAACCAGTGACTCATTTTATAATTACAAAAATGAAGAATAAAATACATTAAAAATAATCAACTAGTTGTGTTTCCAAAGAAATTCTACTTAAAGAATAGCTGTATTTTTTGTCTTTTCTTATCTTCCAGTCAAATGTACACACACAGAAGTGTTTCCTCAGCTATCTCTACAGTATTTAGTATTCTGCTAAGGAATAAGCCAAATAGCAGTACATTAAAAAATATATAGAGAAATGAATATTTTATTTTTATAAATATTAGTTCAGATGAAAATGCAGATTTTTAACAAAGAAAAATTATGGACTATTACGGACTATTAATGCATTGGTGTACATCTTCCTAATATAGTGTTTTATATTTCCCTTACTATATTACAAACATATTTTACATCATTAAATGGTCTGATAAATCAGCATTCTAAGGGTTTATAGCTGAATATGTTTTATTATAATACTGAAACTTCATAATCTATTAATTGAGTTAGACTTCGGATTATGACTATCCTAAAAAAAAATAATATAATGAAATTTGTGTACTTAAATATTTTTTAAAGATTTATTTATTTATTTATTTGAGAGAGAGAGCAAGAGAGAGAGAGAGTTTGTGGATGAGCACCAGTGGGAAGGGCAGAGAGAGAGAAATTTAAGCAAACTCCATGCTGGACCCAGAGCCCAAGGCAGGGCTTGATCTCACCCTGAAGTCAGGACCTGAGTGGAAACCAAGAGTTGGACACTTAACTGACTGAGCCATCCAGGTACCACTGTGTATTTAAATTTTTAAACACTTTTTTTTAAAGACTTTATTTATTCATGAGAGACACAGAGAAAGAGGCAGAGAAATAGGCAGAGGGAGAAGCAGTATCCCTGCAGGGAGCTCGATGTGGGACTTGACCCTGGGATCACAACCTGAACCAAGGGGAGACGCTCAACCACTGAGTCACCGAAGCATCCCTAAACACTTTTTGGATAAATTTTCTTTAAAGATTTCTGTTTTATACAAAATATCCATATAGAAATTTATACATTTCATGTTAACTAAGTTACTTGGGAAATTTTGACATATTAACTATAATTGTAAATACATATTAAGTGGATAATATAAAGTATTTCTTTTTGAGCTTTTAAAAAAATTCCCTTGGATCACAATAAATAATCAGGTATAGTGGAAAGAAAATGTAGAAAAATATTGTACATCCTTCAGTTCTGAAAAAGAAAGAAAATATGATTATTTTCTCCAACCCCTTCTTACATAGCTTTATTGAACGATGAGTATTCTTAATCTTATTACCATAAAGCTATAATAATTCCCACCATTTTTAACAGAAAGAAAATTTCAATTTCCCAATTAATTTGAAATGGTAGTTCACACAAATGGGAGATAGGGGAAAAAATCACATCATAGAATTGGCTTTAGGCTCCAAAAAAACATGAAGCAAAGTAATAACCACATTCCTTTCCAATAATATTCTGATATATTTCAGTATGCTTCTAGAGACTTTCAGTTTTCTAGGAGATTCTATTTTATCCAGACTTCCTGAAAGAAAATATGTTTTTAGAAAATACATTATATTTTTTGTTTAAATAATTAACTTAAATTTTAAAACAATCTTTTAGAATTTTAAGTTCCTTAAACCTTAACAACAACAAAAAAGCGATAGAGACAGAGATAGAGAAAGAGAGAAGCAGAGAGAGAGAGAGAGATTGGGAGTGGGAAAGAATGGAAACCTAAATCAGGGAATTTAAGTTAATTTATAGTGTGATTTTGATGGGAGTGGTCATAGGGAAAGCAGTGACCTAGACTATGTATTTCTGAAGTCTGATTTTTTTCCATTGTACCCATGAAGAACCATTTACGATGCACTAATTAATTTCAGAATAACAGAAAAGTACAGCCAGCCTCCTGACATTTAATAGATCTTTTTCTTGGAACACATGACATTTATTCTTTCTTTTTAATAGGTACCTCCTCTTTGAACCAAAGCTACACAACTGTCAAAGGCTGTCTGGCCTAAAGAATCCCTTATGGAGTTTAGAAAGGAAAGGCAAGTGTTGTTTGTGTTTGGGTTTTTTCTCACCTAGCTTGCTCTTGTTTCACAAAGGTCCTATTCTATAATGCTTCATAGAGGCTCCAGATCCCAAGGTGGGCTTATTTCCCCTAACAACTAAAGTATCATGAGAGTTGAGTCTATATACCTGCAGCAGATTCTTCTTCAAAGAGTAGGTCTTACATTTTGGGGTTAAAGTAATGAGCCAGAGAACTGCTACTGAGAGAAGAAAAATAGGATGAAGGAATTCAAGAATGGGACATTGTATGCATATTTTATTAGGATATCACTTTGTCTCATAAAAGGCTGTTCTTTATCATATATCTTAAAAATAAATTATTATAAAGTTACATTGTCAAGTGATTAAAAGCTAAGATTGATTAGTTTCACTTACGTTAACTTGCAAGTAATATAGCAAGCCACATATTATGTTAATAAATATCACTACAACACAGATAGGAGACCAATGGCTATGCTTTACCCTCACATTTTATGGTTGATGTAAAGTTTGTATTACATTATAGTTAATACAAAGCTTATAGGCAATATAGCATAGGTGGAAGAACTATGGTTATGTTACACCCTGACACTTTATAGTTAATAAATGGTACGGTAGCTGAAATAGGGAGACCTTTACCTATATTGGCCTGTCCACCTTGTGTAATGTAGTTTAACATTTACTCAGTAATATTGATCAAAATAAAGTCTATACATTTCCTGAATTGTGTCAAAGTTAATAATTTCTAGGTCATTAATATAAATTAGCCTTTAATATAACTTAACATTTTAGTTTCTAAGACGAGAACATGTAATTTGCATTTTCTAAAGTCACAGCATGAGACCGCTTAAACTCTGCAGCTGGATGTTTATAGCTGCTTTTTTCCTAATTCTTCTTGTGGTGCTGTAATTGGATGTGCTAACCTATTAAAATTCACATCTTTGTGCTGATGTTGTATTAATGTATTGTCTCAAGTTGAGCATTCAATTGCAACAGTGCAAATAGTATGGAAATATAAAGGGCTCTGCTATCCCTATTTTTTTCTTTTGCTATAAATTAAAGGAAAATGAACTCATTATGCTATGGAAGATCTTCCATAACCTAGTTCCTCCTTATTTCTCTAGGTCCCTCTCCTACTACTCCTATATATACATAATCTATGCTATACTCAAATTTCTTGATTCAGTAAGAATTAAACCATGATGCCACACTGGGTAGGGGGAACGTAGTAAAGAAAAAAGAATTTGGGGATCCCTGGGTGGCTCAGCAGTTTAGCACCTGCCTTTGGCTCAGGGTGTGATCCTGGGGTCCTGGAATTGAGTCCCGCATCGGGCTCCTGCATGGAGCCTGCTTCTTCCTCTGCCTGTGTCTTTGCCTCTCTCTCTGTCTCTCATGAATAAATAAATAAAATCTTAAAAAAAAAGAAAAAAGAATTTGGATATATATTTAGTAAGACTTGGTATTTAATTAATTAAAAGTGGGTTGTAGTAGACAAGGGATAATCTTGGATGACTCCCAAATTTGTTATTTTGGGTCATGTAGTGAATTAAGTCTTAAGGGGAGAGGAGCTCAGAACTTGGAAACGTTACCATACACAGTCCTACATGATCCCTTATGGTTTCCCTATACTTTGCCCTACATGATCCCTTATGGTTCCCTATACTTTGCCCATGTAAATTAGTTTCTTCATGAACCTCTTCTTAAGTTTGTGTCATTTCATTCCTGCCAGGACTTTCACTGATACAATAGTTGGTTCCAAAGTGGCACCAAGAAGCAGAATTTCACATTTGGGAGATGGATTGCTCACATATTTGAAGAGTGCTGGAGAGAGATGGGACACAGCTAATCCATGACATGCAGTGAAATTATGATTACTCAAATGGACACTGATACTGCCATGGAATGAGCTATATGGACAGGCTATAACATTGGCATATCAAGCGATCATAAAACTCAGTTGCTATGGAAAAAACTTGGCTTTTCCTGATGGCCCTGGAGAATGTAGATGTGAAAAACCAGCAGTTGAGAATTAAAAATATCTGGCATGGATGGCCAGAAAGTTCAAAGAGAAGTCTTGAAGGAATCCCTCATTTTCTGTGGCCAGAATGAAGAAATGGGTGAGAACCAAGTTCAAGATCCAATTGTGAGGATTTTGGAGCATTAACTCTAATTCAAAAGAGACTTCAGGGTCTCTTATAGAGATAGGAAAGTGTTGATGGGGAAGAGATAGAGTCTTAAATCACAAGAAAGGGATATTTAAACAGCATGGATGAAGCTGAGAACTTTGATGTTCTCCTCACTTCCACCATCAATTACCTCAAATATGAAGACATCTAGAAAATTAAGAACAAATCTATTTATTATGAAAGCTTTTCAGTGGTTCCACTTATATCACATATGGATTCTCTTCATAACACAATTGTCATTACTTCCAGACCTAGCATGGATGAAAAGTACAAGAATTGCTTTAAAAGGAGACAGCCCACACACCCAAAGGATTTCAGGACCTCCCTAAGTTGTATTGAAAAAAAAAAAACTAGAGAATATGTATGGAAATGGATTTTAAGGAGGATAAAACTATAAGGTGCAATTAGATTGAACTTCTTGTCATGGATGCATTCACCTAGAATATAGAATTTAATAAAATGGCTTAAGTATGGGGAAAAGGAATCAATAACCGATAAACGGGCTAATTGAAGCCTGGAGTCATTAATAGTACCTACTTTATAAACTGGAAATGCCTGAACTTTGCTGGCGTACTGTAAAGGTAGAAGTCTACAGGCCCAAAGATAGAAATATCAGAATCTGCTCAGTCCTTGTTTTACCATACCACAAAGAGAAATATTTGAGAATATTTCTCTCAACAAAACACTGTAAAATATATTATTGAGGAAGCTGCCAGCCTGATAGGTGTGTAATTTTGTGAATGGGTTGCAAAACACAACTATGATTAAAAATTAAATAAATTACCTGAAAGGCTATTGAAATAATCAATCCCTCTTTCCCCATCTGTGTATCTGTGTGAAGCAGAAACTTCTTCATAAGCTTTAATCACACAACATACTGTAAGGAATTGAATGCAGAAGCATATATGGGATTCCAACTGTCTTCTATTAAACCTAATATTAAAGAGTTTTGCAAAAAATATGAAGCAATGCCTTTTTTCTCACTGCAAGCTTTTATTTTAGAAAATATAGTTATTTTTCACAAATCACATTACTTATATTAACATATAAACCTACTATCTGATTTATTTATTAATTTTAAGGTAAATACATATTTTGAAATTGTGTGGTTTTACATAATACAGTAAATAGTGAGATATATGTGTATAAGTATATAAAACAGCTCTTCCCTAAATAGGTCTTAAGAACTCAAAATAAGGGGATTCTGAGATTAAAAAGTTTGAGAACCAATGCTTTAGATCTTCCTTTACCAGTCATATAGTTTGCTTTCAATTTTTCTTAATCTTTATTAAAGATCACCTACTCTGATTTTCATAAAATTATAATCATTCTCTCCAAATATGTATCTTCTGTCCTCATCCTTTGGTTTATTTTTAAAAACTTATTAATTTATATGGATATGATTTTGTTTATTGTGTGTCTCTTTGAGTGAATTTAAATACCCTTACATGGCAGGGAAATAGCCTCCCATAATTACCATTATATTATCATGCCTAGAAAAGAGCCTTGCACATGTATATGTTTAAAAAATATTTTTGGCTGACATGTTTAAAGTATGAATGAATGAATTTCTGTTATCAATTTCAGAGAGAGACTTCTCTGACTTCATTAATTGGCTAGAGCAAGGACCCTTAACAATTTTGTGCCATGGACTTGTTAGAGTGTTTTTCTAAAGGTTAAGAATATGATTGTCATAAAATATTGAATGAACACTCATTAAAATGTATTCAACTCATTAATGGGATAAGTAGCAGGAAGTCTAAGTTGGTTAGAAGGAATAGTAGTAGTATTGTTATTGGAAACACAATACTGAATAAGTTTGCCACTTAGATATAAAACTAGTTAATATTCTATAGAACATAAAACCATAATTTGGGAGATTATATTTTTACTGAAAGAAAATGCCAGATACATAATACATATGTTAACAGAAAAAAATCACATAGTCTGGGACTTCTATCAATAGTAGATAATGATTTTTTTAAAATATTTTATTTATTTTGAGAGAGAGAAAGAGAGCACTCGCATGGGGAGGGGGAGAGAGAGAGAGAGGGAGAGAATTTCAAGCAGATTCCCCACTGAGTGTGGAGCCTGACTCAGAGCTCAAACCTAGGACCCTGAGATCATGATCTAAGCCAAAATCAAGAGTTGGACATTTAACTGACTGAGCCACTGAGGCACTCTGGTAGTAGATAATGATTTAAACAAACAATAGCATTACTGATTCCCCTAGATAATGAAATGTTCCTTAGATTGACTTGTTATATCTGTTATTCCAAACCTTGGATAATTTTTCTTAAGAGTCCTTCTTTTATAATCACAAATAATCTTCAAAGATTATTCCTAATCCTAAAATGGCTGGTTTCATTGTTCTTTGACCTGATTATTACATAGATTCACTGAGAAGTGTTACTTAAAACAAACCTCATAGAGCATACAGAGTTAGGCAAATTAATGCCAGAAAATTAACTTTGTTTGGAAATTTCATAAGGAATATATAGGATTGAACTTTAAAATCCTATTTATTTGCTCTTGTATTTCAATTCTAAAAAACTCTAAAAAATATATGGAAAAAAAGATGTGACATATCTTTTTTTTTCCATATCTTTTTATGGAAGACAATTATATATATAATTGAGCAATGTTCACTTAAACTCCAAAGTCTGTGTATATATATATATATATATATATATACATACATATATAATATATGTGTATATATATAATAGAATATTACTCAGCCATAAAAATGAAATCTTTCCATTTACAATGATATGGATGGAGCTATAGAGTATTTTGTTAAGCAAAATAAATCAGTCGGGGAAAGACAAATACCATATGATTCCACTCATATGTGGAATTTAAGAAACAAAACAAATAAGGAAAAGGGGGAAAAAAAAGAGACTGTGGTAAACCAAGAAATAGGCTCTTAATTATAGAGACAAACTGATGGTTACCAAAGAGGAGATGGATGGGAGAACGGGTGAAATAGGTGGTAGGGATTAAGGAGTGCACTTGCTGTGATAATGCATGGAAGTGTTGAATCACTATGTTGTACACTTGAAACCAGTATTATACTGTAGGTTAACTAACTGGAATTTAAATAAAAACTCTTAAAAGTCTCTTTATATAAGATTTCTTACAATGTCTATACATTTTGGTCAATTGTTTCCTCTTTGAAGTTACCCACATAATCTAAGATTTCTGACTAGGAAATGATTTTTCTTACTAGTGTGGGACTGGAACCTTGTAATTCATATGATAAGCACCAGTCCAGTTTGATATGAGAGTGTTCTGAATATTGGTTCCATACTTATGCTTTAATGGTGAGCTTCTGAGGCTTATTATGAAGTGTAGTACCTCTTTATGACCTTGATTCCACCATCAATTTGTCAGATATGTCTTGGTAAAAAGAATGGTGGAATCTTATTGAACCTATGAAATAAATGCATTACCATGAATTTCTGAGCTCTGAGAGGTCAGTGAGAATCAGATATATTTTAAATGTTTGACTTCAATTTACAAAAGCATAATCTACTAGCTTGAAGGTTAGCTATAAATTAATAAGAAAGGGAAAGGCTTTCTCACAAATCCATCAGAAAATAGACCTCTAGAAATAATACTAACAGCATGGCAAGAGAGATAGCCACAATTAAATATGCCTCAATGTATTTGAATTTATGTAATCAATTCCTGTTCTTCTGAATATGTTTTCTTAAAATCTCTGTTTTTGGACTAAATGATTCTTGAAAATCATAATTCAGTCCTCTGGGCAGCCTGGAAATTGTCTGAGCAATGTTCACTTAAACTCCAAAGTCTGTAACTATGATGAGTTTATTTCTAGAAATATTACTTAGTGCAATCCTTTCAATGAGTCTCCGAGACTGACTCATTTTTTTGCATGCAGTGTGTAGCAAAGCCTTCACGAAAGCATGAATGGAAAGAAGAAAGTTGATGATGACTGATGAATGGAAGTAGTTAATTTATTAGAGCAACCAAAAATATCAGAATGAGGAGACATCACCAAATGGTCAGACTATAAAACTAGACTCTCATTCATTGATGCAGCAAGTAGAAAATAACCTACCCCCGTGTAAACCAGATGCATGTATACATGTTCTCTGTCTTAATGTCCAACACATTCTATAACATCTTTTTTTTGTTTTTAAGATTTATTCATGAGAGAGAGAGGCAGAGACCCAGGCAGAGGGAGAAGCAGCCTCCCTGTGGGGAGCCTGATGTGGGACTTGATCCTGGGATTGTAGGATCAGTTCCTGAGCCAAAGGCAGATGCCCAACCGCTGAGCCACCCAGGTGTCCCTATAACATCTCTTTTTATTTAACCCCTTTGAACATCACTCCTAACCCAACTCCAACTTGCCACCCTAAATTGGCCTGTTGCACTACTGTTAAAACAGAATAGTCTGTAAAGGACCTAGAATAGGCAAAATATTGAAAAAGAAGAAAAAAATGGAAAAGTTAACTACCTAATTTCAAAGCTTGCTACAAAGTCACAGTAATCAAAACACTGCTCTTAGCATAAGAATAGACATAAAGAGGAATGGAACAGCATAAAGTCTAGAGTGACCCATGCATAAATGATCTTCCCCTGCCATAGGTGACAAGATAATTCAATGGAGAAAGTACTGTTTTTTTTTCAATAAATTGTGCTGGACCGATAAGATGTCTACATGCAAAGAAAGAAGGACCTTGATCCATATAAAACTTGAAATAACTCACAGATCTAATTGTAAAAACTAAAACTATAATATTTCTGGAGCAAAACATAGGGGGATTTTTGTGACCTTGGTTCAGGCCAAGTTTATGATCCATAAAAGAAAACATTGATAAATTCAACTTCATCAAGATAAAAAATTTGCTCTTGCAAAGGCATCATTAAGAAAATGAAAACACAAGCCATAGACAGGAGAAAGTATTTGGGGATTATATGTCTGATAAGGAGCTTGTATCTAGAATACACAAAGAACTCTGACAACTCAATCTACTCTCTCAAAGGCTAGATATAATTAATAAGAAGGGAAAAGGCTATGTCACAAATCCATCATAAAATAATAATAATAAAAAAAAACAATTAAGAATGGGGCCAAGGATTGAAATAGACACACCACCAAAGAAGATATATGGATGGCAACAGGCACAGAAAAAGATGCTCAGTATCTGGTCATTAGGGAACTCAAATTCAATCATACCTACTAGAATGGCTAATATCCCATATGTACAATGCCGAGATTGATGAGGATGTGGAAAAACTGGAACCTCCTGTCAAAAACTGAAAGTTCTGAGATTTTGCCCCACTTGCAAGCTAACAAGCTAGGCCTCCACATTTTGGGGATCCTAGTAGAAGATACAAGACTCCTGACTCTGAGACAAAGGACAGTTTATTGCAATAGCAGTAGCCACAGTATTATTTTCCTGCACCAGTTCCCTGAGTCCTAACTCCCATGGAGTGATGCAATGGGAGTCAGGTGATGCTATGCGTGCCATGGTTTTCATTGTTGTTGTTGATTTTTTTTTAGATTAATTTATTTATTTTAGAGAGAACTCGCGGGGGACGGGAGGGGCAGAGGGAATCTTCAGGCAGCCTCCCCAGTGAGCACAGAGCCCTGTGAGATCATGACCTGAGCCAAAACCAAGAGTCAAACGCTGAACTACCTGAACTACCCAGGTGCTCTTTGTTTTGTTTTGTTTTGTTTTTTTAATCACACCTGAAGAGCCCTAAGCTCAGGAAATATACATCTTTTATATAAGGCCGCAAGAAAATCTGCTGACCTTTGCCCCAGAGGGAGATATTATTTTTATTGTGCTAGTGAGTTAACATTCTCTTGGCTTTTCCAAAGCAGTTCTCTATACAAAAACAAACAAACAAACAAAACAAAACAAAACAAAACAAAAACCAAACCAAAAAAAAAAAAAACCCAAAAGCTTTTAAAAAATAGTCTGAAACAAAAGAGCAGTTAATTCTACTGACAAATGTGCAGAAACATGAAAGACACATAACAACTGTTTCCCAGCACTCTCATACATTACTGTTGAAAATGTAAAATGGTATATTTTGGAGAAATTTTTCAGGTTTTTTGTTTTTTAATTTGGCAGTTTAAAAAAAAGTTAAACATACACCTACTGTACAATTTGGTGAATCTATTCCAAGCGATTCACTTTAAAAAAACAAACAAACCCAGATTCATACAAAGACTATGAACCTGTGAGCATCATTCATAATGGCCTCAGATTATAACTCAACAAAGCTGTTTTTAAAGAGAAAAAAAAGCACAGAAAACATACAGCAGGGTGTCTAGACTTCCAGGTTTTTAATTTTCTTCTGTCTGACACCATATACATCTTCTCCTCCCCTTTAGGTTGCCTGCCTGAGGCAAGCCGCAGATTCCAGGTACTACATTAGCACAGTGTTAAGGTCTGTACTCTAACGGTCCTCAGCTCTCACTCTGCTTCAGAATCACCTGGAGAGCTTTTTTTAAAAAAATACTAGCACAGTACAAGCAATCCCCAATTCCAAGATTTTTGATCCAATCAGCTTGAATACGATATCCTTTTGTTTGTTCCCAGTTTTTATTCTATTGTGCAGCCAAAGTTGAGGAAGAAAATACTGCACTACTTTTCCAGAATAATTTTGGGAATCAGTGATGCTGATGCCTGTGATCCCATCCAGCCCCTGGTGAAACTCTAAAAAGCAAGCAAAGAGAAGGTGTTCCCTACCTTATCAGTAAAGCTGTAGTTCTCAGCACAGGTTAGGGGTTCTTTGGGAAGTTTTCCCAAATATGTGTGCTTGCGGTGTTGTTCCCCTACTCTATACTGGAAATTCCTTTGCTACTTCTCACCTCCTTCCATCCAGATTTCATGGCCATACACTGCTGGGTGGTTAAAGTTTCTTTTATCTTTTAGGGGAAAATAAAAAAAGGAAGACCTTTTTGACCCTATGACTTCAATCTGTACAGGGTGTATGTACCTTAGTCCTGAGAGATAAATGTGACTACTGCATATTAACACTTGAAAATTTATTTTCTTAATTAAAACAGCAAATTAGAGACATATTGATACTTGTTTTAACTAGTATGAAATTCAGATGTAGAAAGGTAAAATTTACCTCCACCCCCCTTCATTCTTATCCCTTGGTAACTACTATAAAAGGCCTAGTTCTTTTCCTTCTGCAATGCCTATTATGCTCATACATACATTAATATTCATAAATAAATGACATACTGTTATTGTTTTTTGTAATGATTCATCATGATTCACCTTAAATATGATCAATACGTATTTTTTTTTAAAGATTTTTTATTTATTCATGAGAGACACCAAGAGAGGCAGAGACATAGGCAGAGGGAAAAGCAGGCCCCCTGCAGGGAGCCTGATGGGGGACTCCTTCCCAGGATCCCAGGATCACACCCTGAGCTGAAGTCAGATGCTTAACCACTGAGCCACCCAGGCGCCCCTCAATATGTATTTTTGATCTCTCTCTCTATATATAATTATGTCTCTCTATATATAAGCTTTCCTTTAAATAATTGTATGTTAGAATGACCGTAGCAAAAGTTATCCATATATTTTATCTTTCATTGATATTTGGATGTTCCCTAGTTTTTGTCATTAGAAATTTGTTACATTGAATGTCACTAGATACATGGCCTTGGATGTTGGCACTTTTATTTGTATTGGATAAATTCCCGCAGGTGGGATTATTGTGTCAAAAGTGTGTTCGTGTGTGCATGTGTGTGTATATTTAATTTAAAGATACTGCCAAATCATTTTTTAAAAGACTGCAGCAGCTTGCACTGTTTTTTGTTCTGCTTTGTTTAGAGAGGGAGAAGGAGAGAGAATCCCAAGCAGGCTCCATGCCTACTAGCTTGGAACTCCACATGGGGCTCATCCCACAATCCTGAGATCATGACCTGAGCCAAAATCAAGAGCTGGCGCTCAGTCGACCATACCATATAGATGCCCCAACTTGAACTGTATTTTTAATTTTTTGCCAGTTTGAACAGGGCTTAAGATAACTATCCTCTAATGGTTTGTAACTCTCATTGCATATTTCTTTTTCCTTTTCCTTGACTACCAGGGAGGATAAGCAGCTTTTCCTATGCGTGTTGAGTACGTGGATGTCTTCTAATTTCCTTAGTAAGACTTTGTTTATTTTTCTTAGGTTCCTTTTCTTTTTTCTTACCACCTTATAAAAGCCTCTTAATAATAGGAAATTTATACCTTTACCTATCACATTTGTTGCAGATATTTGCCCCCAGTCACTTGCCTTTAACTTTGTTTATGGTATTTTGTTGTTGTTGTTTTCAGAGAGAGAGAAAGAGAGGGATAGAAAGAGAGAGAGGGAGAGAAAAAGAACCTTAAGCAAGCTCCATGACTAGTGTGGAGCCCAACATGGGGTTTGATCTCATGATCCTGAAATTGTGAACTGAGCTAAAATTAAGAGTTGAATGCCTAATCCACTGAGCCATCCAGGTATCCCTTTCTTGTGACTCTTAAACCTCATCTTTTAGGAAGATCATCCTCATCTGGAGATATGAAATTTCCTAATTTACTATTCCAATGTTCATGTGGGCTTAAAAGTTATTTTTAAAAAAGTACAACCAATTATATCAACATATATTGTCACCACTGCTTATGTCATTTTACTTTACATCTAGTAAACTCCTAATGTACCTGTTTTTTGGCTGTTCTGCTCTTTTTGTCTTGTGTCTGCCTCAAACTGTTTTGATTACTGCGATTTTATATTATCACTCCTTCAATGTTCTTGACATTGAAGTATACTTTTTAAGTCTGAAAGAAGATAGATATGCTTATTTTTACTCGAATTTTTATCATAGTTGAGGTCGTTATGTAACATTTAAAGTGTTTCTAAGTGCTTCTGTTTTATGCTAGATTATTATGCAAATACAGGAATGTCTTTTTAAGTTAAACTGCCCTCGAAAGCCAGCAGAGGGAGTACAAGGCACTGTTTTACTCGTGAGGAATTAAAAATCATTTAGAAATACGTCCTTTCACTGATTTCTGGAATACATTTAAGAATTCAAAATATTTATTCCATCAAATATCTTTATTGATCAAAATTTACACCTACATAATCAAAACTTGCTTAAATATTTATAGGCTCTCCATAAGTCACATAATTTAGAGAACCTAAATTTCCTTTTGAGTGAGATGAATATTTGACACAAGTTCATGTATACAATGAAGGTAACATAAAATTAAAATAATATATGGAATATAATAAATGGGATCTCGACTTAACTTTTGAAAATCAAACAGAAAAAATCCAGAGAAAATGACTAAAGATTAGTTAATAAATGCTTATTATTTTGTCACTTATTTTTGATCATATGAACACAGTTTTCTAATGCTTGAATATGCATAAAACAGATTGAAGTCTTGCATAAATAACACTTCTAAACATTCTGGCAGTACTTATTTTTTTTTTAAAGTGTAAGTAAGAAATTACAAAATACCGCAAACATGATACCCTGAAAAGGGGTTGACATTTTAGTAGGAACTTATAAATAGGCTAATTTATATTGGATATTTGGAAAACACTGGGTTATTCCAGTGGAAGTTTTTGTCTCTAGCCTGCTGCTCTTTGATATTTATAAATATCAGAATGATGGAGACTGCCATGAAGCAGAAAATGCTTCACTGAACCTCTCAGTAGCAGTAATTCAATCAAGCAAAGGTTACAAAAGCCCTGTGGGCCACTTGTTATGTGATAGCAGAGGTAGACCTCATTTTGTTGTATCAAATATTTTTTTAAGCCAGGAACCTTACTTAGTGTTAAATTTAATGCTCTATCAGGGTAACTCTATTATCCTGAGTTTGATGTATCCATTTCATTTTGTTCTACATTTTGTTCTGTTTGTTGTCGATATATATTATTAGCTGTGTGTGTGTGTATATATTTACATAAGACGATAGAGTATAAATGAAATTAAATATTTAAAAGTACAATACTGTGTTAGAATAGTTTTATTTTAAAGCTAATGTATCAGGACGCCTGGGTGGCTCAGTGGTTGAGCATCTGCCTTTGGCTCAGGTCGTGATCCTGGGGTCCTGGTATTAAGTCCTGCATCAGGCTCCCTGCATGAAGCCTGCTTCTCCCTCTGTCTCTGCCTCTCTCTGTGTCTCTCATGAATAAATAAATAAAATATTTTAAAAATAAAGCTAATATATCTCAGACATACACACTTCGTAGCACAGAGTTAAATTTTGAAATAAATATCTAGAATGATATATTTTAACTATTATCATTGCTGAATTTTCTACACTTCTATTTTCAAAATATTTTACCCAAGATAAGCATTTGAATTTTCAATTTTTCAAGAAACACAAATTTAGCTACTGTTAAGTTTCTAGTCATCATTCATGAAAAGTTATATAACTACCTTGGCAAAATATACTCAGTTGAAAATAGGCTTATAAAACAAGTAGAAAAAATATACTTGATTATCCATCTTTTCTTGGAGATAGTAAATAATTGAGCATTACCTCAAAGTGAATCATAAAGAAAAAAATGGGTATATTTTACTACATTAACTTAAAAATATTTATGCATGTCAAAATAAACACAATCAAACTTAAAAGGCAAGCTCCAAATGGGAAAAAGTGTACCATATGTTAAAGATTATAGATCACAGCTCAATATTAAAAAGAGCATACATTTCAAAACATAGGAATTTCTTAAAAATACAAATGATTACTAGATATACAAAAATATATGTTCTCATCACAAAATGCAAATTTCAACAACAGTTTTTTTTTTCTTTATAACATGACAGTTAAAAACGATAACATATAATGTTTTAATTTGGGGAAGTCATTACTGATACATATTTCCAGTGAGTGTCTAATCTGATGCAATCTTTCGGGTAGCTGATATTTATCAAGAGGTTTAAAAATATATATGCACTTTGACTTGATAATTCCATTCTAGAAAAATATCCTAAAATTATAGTTAGAAATTGGCACTTTACATTGACTCTTTCCTTTGCCTGGAAGCTCTTTCCAGGATAACCACGTGGATAGCTCCCTCACTGCCCTTCTCATCCATCTTCAGCAGCCAACTACTCAGTTAAGACCTTACCTAACCAACCTCTTTAAATTGCAAATCCCACCCTTCATCCTAAACTCCCTTATTTTATTCTTTTTTCTTTATTTCATCATACATAACATCTTCCAACATACCCTATAATTTACATATTTGTCATGGGTATTGTTCACTGGAAACTCAACAAGACTGAAATCTTGGTCTTGTGCCCTGATGTCTTGCACCTCCAATTATCTGCAAGAGTATCTGGCATATAGTAGGTGTTTAATAAATATTCATTGAATGAATGAATGAATGTCAAGAATTCTAGTATTATTCACGAAAGCAAAAGAAAAAAATGGGAAAAATTCCTCTGTGTCTAAGAATGGTGACATAAATCATGGTCTGTACACAAGTGTGCTAGTTTCCTGCAGTGGTCCTAACAAATCACCACCAACTGGGTGGTTCAAAACAATAGAAATTTATTCTCTCACAGTTCTGGAGACCAAGAGCCTGAAATCAAGGTTTTGGCAGCGTTCTGGAGATTCTGAGGGAGAATCCCGTCCATACTTCCTAACTTGTAGTGGCTGCTGGCAATCACTGGTGCATCACTATGCCACAATCTTCACATTACCTCTCTGTCTTCTTTCCTTCTATTCTCTTAAAAATATCCTTGTCATCGGACTTAGGGCCCACCCCAATTCAGGATGATCTCATTTCAAAAAATTTTTAAAGATTTTATTTATTTATTCATGAAACACACACAGAGAGAGGCAGAGACACAGAAGAGGAAGAGACAGGCTCCTCACAGGGAGGACTTCTGTGTCTCTGGGATCACAACCTGAGCCAAACGCAGATGTTCAGCCGCTGAGCCACCCAAGCATCCCTAATTTCAAAATTCTTAATTGCATCTTCAAAAAGACTTTCATCTTTTAAGGTCCTATTCACAAGTTCCAGGAGGACCTATCTTTTGAGTAGGGGAATCACCATTCACCCAACTACAGTACACTACATTGTTACAGTGCTATTAAAAATCATAGTTTAGTTACTGTTTAAAATCTTGAAAAATGTTCACGATGTAATGTTTAATTAAGAAAGGATGGGGCAGCCCGGGTGGCTCAGCGGTTTAGTGCTGCCTTCAGCACTAAAGGGTGTGACCCTGAAGACCTGGGTTCGAGTCCCACATCAGGCTCCCTGCATGGAGCCTGCTTCTCCCCCTGCCTGTGCCTCTGCCTCTCTCTCTCTGTCTCTCATGAATAAATAAATAAATAAATAAATAAATAAATAAATAAATAAATAAATAAGTAAATTAATTAATTAATTAATTAATTAAAAAAAGAAAGAATGATGGCAACCTATTTATTTTTGTTTGTGTATAGATATATAGCTACATACATACACTGAGTAAATAAATCTAATTTTACTTAAATTCGTGAATTGAAAAAGTTCAGGAGAAAATATATCAAAACATGAAAGAAAGTTTAATTCTGGCATGCTGGTTGACAGAAACACAAGTGGTTTTTATTCTCCTCAAGATTTCCAGTTTTTCAAAATTCCTACAAAGAAAATAGATTTTAATTTTTATATTTATAATTCTCTTATTGAGAGAAAAACAAAAATTAAATAGAAACAGCCCTTATGAATGATTTATTGCAAAAGTAAGAAAAATTCAGTTTCAAAAATGACACAGTGATTAATCATCTCTTTTATATCTAACACCATTAGGTTTATCCTCATAAAATTTTTATGTTAATCTGCTCAGGAAGATGTGTAGTCATTTGTCCCTAGAGACTTTCTAGAGAAGATGAGAGAACAATTTCGTTGGAAAGCTTAGAAATGTACCTTTCTGAGAACAAGGGAGTGGAATTAATGAACTCGTAGATTCTCTGGTCGTTTTAAGATTTTGTCAGTTTTAACATATTGCATATTATATGATTTATCAAAGGCATATAGATTAAATAGAAAGTTCTCATTTTTTTTTCTTGATGCTTTTTGTTTTGCTTGCTTTTAAAATTTTTCACTATTATGCTTACTTTTTTGGTTCTGCCACTTATCTTTGTCATTAACTAATTAATTAATTAGACAAGTATTCATTGAGTGCTCCTTTTGTCCCAAGCACTGTAACCAATGTTGGAATTTGGGCGAATATCAATCCTGAGTTTGGGAGCAGGTGCTTAAACAGGGGGCTTGGGCTTGGGCTATCTGCATTCCAGCTTCATGGCACAGACACGGCCACATCCTCTGGGCACAATGGACTCCACAAGAGCCTGTGCCAGGATTGGATGGGAGCCTGGGAGGGAAATGTTGCAAATGTGACTGTCCCAGGAATTCTTGAGGTCTTGTCCTTGTAATTTACTTGCACTTTGCTTGACGGGTTTTGGTTCAAAATGTCAAGAATGTCCCAGGTGAAATCTGAAACTAGCCCCCTTACAGGAAAGGCAAGGAAAGAGCAGAGAGAGGAGAAGGCCACTCCAGAGTGGCAAATGACAGTCTTAATAAGCAAGGGAACTGACCTACGAAGCTTGTCTTGGGTGGCCTCAAGACAGGTAGGTCTCTGCACAAGACCCCCAAAACCTTAAAAGTGTATATAGAGGCCTTAACTAGGCTTAATCAGGTCAAGATGGCCTCAATGGGGGCAGCCCTGTGGGTCAGCGGTTTAGTGTTGTCTTTGGCCCAGGGTGTGATCCTGGAGTCCTGGGATCGAGTCCCACGTCTGGCTCCCTGCATGGAGCCTGCTTCTCTCTCTGTCTCTCTCTGTGTCTCTCATGAATAAATAAATAAAATCTTAAAAAAAAAAAAAAAAGGATGGCCTCAATAATGCATTGCTCTCTCAAAGTTGCATCCTTGAATGGCTTGGGCTATGGGGACGGTTGAGTAGCATGTACATTCCAAAGACAGGGGAGGAGGTGAGGAGCACCTGATTGTCTAGGTCCAGCTTGAAGTCAACTGGTGGTCACATTCTCTAGATGACCTCCTCTAACAACTCGGGTCAAAAAAAAATTCTGTGTAAGAAGCATATTCTCCAACGTGTTTGGCCATGTCCATTAGATAATTTTGGGAGGAGAGTAAAGATAAAGAATTCAAAAATTAGTGAATGATTCCCTTTGTGATATTTTCATTCTAATGGTTAAATGTTATTTTATGCAATTGGTAATGTTTGACTAGTGATACACTCGTAAGATTTCCCTGAGGTGTAGAGCGCAAAACAATAAAATATACTTAAACGTACTTTAGTATTATTAACAAGCATGAATCCGTTGAAGCAAGGAAGAACTTGATTTGCAAACCTTGCCTGTATTATTGGAGGCACAAGTGAAAGCAATTCCTACATTTACTAATTGTTCTGTCCCGCTGTGGGCACTAGGCAGGAATAGGCCTTTTAGCACCAACACGAACACTTCCATTTTGAATCTCCTTTAAAAGATGATCCCTCCAGGTATTTAGCAACTCTTTCTGAAATGACAAATACCCACCATTTGCTTCAACGTGGATGGAACTGGAGGGTATTATGCTGAGTGAAATGAGTCAATCGGAGAAGGACAAACATTATATGTTCTCATTCATTTGGGGAATATAAATAATAGTGAAAGGGGATATAAGGGAAGGGAGAAGTAATGTGTGGGAAATATCAGAAAGGGAGACAGAATGTAAAGACTCCTAACTCTGGGAAACCAACTAGGGATGGTGGAAGGGGAGGAGGGCGGGGGGTGGGGGTGACTGGGTGACGGGGACTGAGGGGGGCACTTGACGGGATGAGCACTGGGTGTTATTCTATATGTTGGCAAATTGAACACCAATAAAAAATAAATTTATTATTAAAAAAAAAAAGAAAATATATCTAAGGTCCCCCTGGGGAAATCTACTGGATTGCCTCTCAATTAGCTTTCTAAGTCTGATTCTCCAAAAGCCATCTAGCACGGCAACGATCCCCAGAAGCTACCTGTGTCAAATCACATTTCAACTGGTAAAAAGAGCTACTTCCTTTGTACTGCATAGGATGCCAAGTACAACCTTATGATCACCTGGGGCCGTGGGGATCCCATGCCTCAGCCTTCCAATGTATGTAGTCATGCGTGGGGAAAACAAGAAAACCTCTGCTAATGTTCTGTCTTGAGCTCACTCTCTGGTTCTTCTGTTCACCCTTGATAATATTTGAAAATTATGAAAGGGAAGGTTAACATTTAAAATGGATAACGTAAATTTTGTTGCATGCAGTCTCTGATGATCTAGAGGTAAATAATCATCTACTAGAAGAAGAACGACTGAGACCAAGCCTTTGACTTATTTCCAGGCTCATGTTTTCCAAGGGTTAGATTTTTTTTGCGAGTGTGTGGTTAATTTTCGATGATGCATGGTTGCTTCTATCCAGCAATTGAGAATATCCTGGAAGAAACATTTTTAAGTCAGAGCCATGCCACATTCATTTATAATATCCATCATGTACTTGACATATCAAAGAATTTTAATAAAATTCTTCATCACACCCAGGTTCAAGTCCCAGCTGTAGCACATAGACCTGGGCCAGCTTTTTAAGGTCCCTGAGACTTGTTTTTTTCTAATTTGTAAAACAGATTTTTAAAGTTGCTTCTTATTCCTTCAGTTTGAGGAAAAAACAGGTGAATATTAATAAATGGATTTTGAAGCTATGATTTTTTTTTGTAGAAAAACAGTTATTGCTGTGTACACATGCTGAAAGTATTTACAGATCCTGCAAAGCCGAAGTTATGAGGGGAAGTTAAGAGGTGGTTGGAATACTGAATCTAAGTCCTGAAAATGGATGTAGAGGTATTACATTTGTCATTTTACCCAATTTAAATGTTCTCCATGGCACTTATCTCACATATTTTTCTTTTGTTTTAGAATATTTTTCTAACTAGTTAGTAACATTTACTGAAGTAGAGACCTTTTCTGTTATGTTCCCAGCTGAACCCCAAGCACTTAAAATAAAGTCTGGCACTCAGTAGACATTCAATTATTTTTTAAACAAATCAATACCATCACGCTGCAGAGAACCACTCATCACTGGATCACTGTCTCCTAATGTTTATGGTTAGTTAGTATTTTTGAATCTACTTGAAACTAGAGATTTCAAGTGATTAAAAAATCACAATTTTAGTATCTTATGTAAATAGAAAAGAAAAATATTTTAAAATCCTGTGTGTACACAAGTATTTTGCTGCTGAAAATTGGGGAATTATGCAAGAAAGTATAATTATTTTTTTTAAAGATTTTATTTATTTATACATGACAGACACAGAGAGAGACAGAGACACAGGCAGAGGGATAAGCAGGCTCCATGCAGGAAGCCCGACACGGGACTCGATCCCAGGACTCAGGGATCATGAGCTGAGCCGAAGGCAGACACTCAACCGCTGAGCCACCCAGGTGTCCCAGAAGGTATAATTATTAAGTCACCATCTTATGGTAGGCAGTATGTGTTTTACTTCCCATAATTAAACTTAACCTTTATGTAATTAATATCATACTCTTATTTATATTTTGTTTTCTAAGAAACAGACTTCAGTATTTGTTTGATATTTAAAAGCATTATTGGCTCTCCTACTAAGAGAAAACATTTTGAATGGAATCTAATAAATATATAACAAAATCTTATCTTTAATCAGTATATCCAAATATTGTTTCGTGTTTATTCAAGCATGCACTAAAGCAGTTGGCATATTTTTGGCAGTTCTGGTCAAATTACTTCATCTTTTCAGAAATGTTTTAAGCCAAACTGACAGTTTGGACTATCTGACAGCTTCTATCCATGATTGTCTAATTTTTTTTTCACAATGTGAACCAAATGATTTCCTTGCTTATAAAATTAATAATAATAATAATAAAACTTGTCTCCCAGAATTGTTACTCTGCAACTGGAGAATGTATGGAAACATTATAGTTACAATTAAGGACACCGATAGTTGGTATGAAGTATTACTGGATGTATCATGCTATGGACTTTAGAAACCTTTTCTTTTTTAAGTTTTGATTTAAATTCCAGTTAACATACAGTGTGATATTAGTTTCAGGTGTACGATACAGTGGTTCAATACATCCACACAACACCTGGTGCTCATCACAAGTGCCCTCCTTAATCCCCATCACCTATCCAACCCATTCCCCCCACCCCCTCTCCTCTGGTAACCGTCAGTTTATTCCCTATAGTTAAGAGTCTGTTTCTTGGTTTGTCTCTCTCTTTTAAGTTTTATCTTCTATTTCTCTGTCTCAATATGACTATACATTCTAATAATTTGTTCTCTAGCTGATATAAATTTTATTTTAATAATTTAAATTTTAGACAAAAGTTGCTTATTTGGCATTTTCTCAGCTCTTGAAAAAGGATCTGATAGGTTTTTGTTTCTGTTTTGACAGAAATCTTTTAAAAACTGACCATTTATTTTTATTGATGCCCGTGTAAATTAATGAAATTCCATTTTTTTTAACTTTGAGAGAAGGATCCAAAGTCTCTAATAACATTATCTAACTTTTTCTAATACTGTGATAGTAATTCCAAGTCTAAAATAATTTTTTCTGTAATCAGCATGTTACATGCAGGGGAAAAAAAAAAGTAAGGCCCACTAATGTGAGAAACTACTATATGTTGTGTTAGACCCTATATTGTATTTCATTTGATAGAGAAATATTAAGCCAAATAATAGAAATTAACTTGAGTGAATTTAGGAAAAGCCAGAAATTTAATGATAGATATTGACTTAATCTAATGGGAAAGGGCAACTAGGGTTCTCTAATGACTAGAGGCAAGACCAAAAAAAGCCAAAGGGACTCCCAGCTCTCCCAGCTCTAATCTGCCACTTTTCTCTGTATTACTATGAACATCAGGCTTGCTTTTTTTTTTTTTTTTTTTTTTGAGACTGACTTCTGCTTCTCCATGACCGGGATGGAAAAATGGTTACTCACTGATACCAAGTTTATATATCAACATTGTTCCATCTGTCTTAATTGGCTGTCTCTGACCTTCCGTTCCAAGTTTTTGGTAAAAGCTTTATTTATTCATTTGGCTTTGACATTGCGGTCATTATGTTGCTCACGACATATTTCTATCAACCTACTTTGCAAGCATGACATAGGATTGTACTTCCTAGCTCTGTTGTAGTTGGGCAATACCATGTGATTTATTCTGGTCAATGAGGTGTGAGCAGTAGTGAAGTGTGTCCTTTAAACACCAGTAAAAGACTCTCTAGGGTGTGCTTTCCCTCTGCCTTGATGATCAGCAACGTTATAGTTAATGGATACTTTCTCAGCTTAAGTTCCTGAATGAAGACTCTCCAGATTAGGGTTGTGAGTGTCCCTCAACAAAGCAAGAAATAAACATTTATTGTTTTAAGTCACTGAGATATTGAGTTTCTTTGTTATCTCAGCATAGCCAAAACTGTCTTGACTAATACATAAATATACTTGGAATTGTATTAGATTTTCAATATTTTCAGATTTGGTCTTTTATTTATTTATTTATTTATTTATTTATTTATTTATTATTTACAGATTTTATCTATTTATTCATGAGAGAGAGAGAGAGAGGCAGAGACACAGGCAAAAGGAGAAGCAGGCTCCATGCAGGGAGCCCGACGTGGGACTAGATCCCAGGTCTCCAGGATAACGCACTGGGCCAAAGGCAGGTGCCAAACCACTGAGCCACCCAGAGATTCCCCCATACATTCTTTTACTTATTATTCAGCTACATGGCCATGCAGAATTTTACGATTTTGATATTCAGTTTCTTCATATGAAAATGAATATATTATACATTACCTACCTCAATACCTCAATTATAATATGTAAAAAGTAAAGTACAATATTATATATATATATATATATAAGCTATTGCTCTGTGTCTTTGTATCTATCAACTCTATATAAATTGTGTAGGTGTATTTCCCAGGGTATGGCTGTGTATGATTTCACTTGCTCAATTTAGCCAATGAATATATGCAAGTGTATAAGTTCATATCTGTGGATAATGACACGTAACAAATTAGTAGCCATTCCTTTTAAATGTCTGAATTGCTTCTAAGCCTTGATTTCTTAGTATTTCTTAAATTATGCTTCAGTATAGTGATAAAGCCAGATAATGATAGTTACATAATTCCAGTTACATACTTTAAGACAGGATGCACCATGTCCAAACAGTGATTTAACTCTATTGCCTCTTTCACGCCAATGGTAGCACTAAGTCTATACCCATGTAGCTTTGTTTCTGCTTGTATCGTGGAATCTATTGATCATATGCACTGGTGTAAGATTTGAGAGGCAGAAGCCATCCTTGTGTCCCCTTTGACTGTTTTTCTGTAAGAAATAAATTCCTGGAGACGTGAGATCATTCTATTGCGGCTTCTCAGGCTCCACCCTCCAGCTTCTGGTATTCAGGCACACATGCGGAGGCAGTAATGATGGCTTCTTAATTTTAGCATCCAGATGCCCCCTGCAGTTAGTCTATGCTCCTAAATCAGTTGCTCCAGTAGTGGATGCAGCAGTGGTAATTCCCCAGTGGGTAAGTTCTATCCTGTTCTTTATTTCTGGAGGCCCAGTGCAGAACTTGCTCCTGCAGCCTTCTTTTTATTTTTAAAGATTTTATTTATTCATGAGAGACACACACAGAGAGAGAGAGAGAGAGAGAGAGAGAGAGAGGCAGAGGCACAGGCAGAGGGAGAAGCAGGCTCCATGCAGGGAGCCTGATGCGGGACTCCATCCTGGGACTCCAGGATCACGACCTGAGCCAAAGGCAGATGCCCAACCCAAGAGCCACCCAGGCATCCCCTCCTGCAGCCTTCTTAATGATTCTGTAAACTCCCAATCTGTATTTATTGTTACATATAATATCTAGACCAGTGGTTCTCAAACTTTAGGGTGCCTCAGAATGCCCTGATGGACTTGTAAGAACACTGATTACCTGGCTCCATTCTTGGAATTTCTGATTTATTAGGCATGGAGGCAGGATCCAAGAATATTGATGTAGAAGAAGTTCT
Organism: Canis lupus familiaris; assembly: GCF_011100685.1. Lineage (NCBI taxonomy): Eukaryota > Metazoa > Chordata > Mammalia > Carnivora > Canidae > Canis > Canis lupus. The sequence goes on along the minus strand of NC_049236.1, from coordinate 24,576,020 downwards.
CAGATTGCTGAACTAGAGATTACAATCTAAGAACCATAGATCTAAAGTATTTTCTATTTCCTACCCAGAATCTATAATAAAATAAGTATTGTCTCTGAATGTGTCAAATAATCCAGGCCAATCACAATTGTTTCTCAAAAGTTGAATAACTGGACTCATTAAGTGTTATCTCCCAAATGGAGAATATTAACTGAATTCACAAAAAAAGTATATATTAAAAATGTATATTGCACATTAATCTGTATGTTAATACAGATTTAATGATTTGTCAGGTGTGTTAGATCAGCTTATGTTATGCTGAGCATTTATTTTTACTTTTATTCTTTGGTTTAAAGACTGAGTGAAGTCACACAGTAACATTATCATATGGTAACATACTTCTTTCCCCCTCTGTCTCAATATCAGTTCTGTGCAGACGGGTAGCACCTTTGTCATGAGAGGTTTTTCTATGAATTCTGTTTTGAATATAGAAGCTTAAAGAGAACTATCATTTAAGATTAATCATCCTTTCATACTACATATATCGATCTTAAATTTTGGTCATCCGTTTAACTTAGTTTAGCCCAATACTCTTTACAAAAAAGGTGTTGAGGCCCAAAGACATAAGCATTTAGAGAAAGAGTTGAAGGTTGAATCTAAATCCTTTGATATCTAAGTCCAGTTTCCTTTTCATTACTGCTATTAATTTTCTCTGGAGGGGCGCCTGGGTGGCTCAGAGGTTGGGCGTCTGCCTTCGGCCCAGGGCGTGATCCTGGGGTCCCGGGATCGAGTCCCACATCGGGCTCCCTGCATGGAGCCTGCTTCTCCCTCTGCCTGTGTCTCTGTCTCTGTCTCTCATGAATAAATAAATAAAATCTTAAAAAAAAATTATCTCTGGAGTGTGAACTTCATTGTTACCTCTTTTATGTAGGTATATAGTCAAATCAGCAATCGAAAACTTTTGTCCTAAGTGAAACAAAAGTTTATAAGCTACATTAGTATGGATTATTTGCCAAATCCACACTAATATTGAATATTTAACCAGAGATCATTAGTTGCTACCAATTTTGAGTTGTTATTTACATGCTGTTTAAATTTAAATGTCATATTGTGCTATTTTAAATTCTTCAATTTTTAGAAATAAGTAATATATTTGGATGCCTTTAGGATCTCCCTCTGAATTAAACTACCTCACTCTATAATCATGTCATTTAATCAAAAAATTAACTTCCTGCCAGAGTGGCTTGTTAAGGATTTGCTAATTCTGACTTTCTTCTCTGAAACTTAATTGAACTCAGCGGTCAATAGCTCCTCACCGGGTCTCAGATAACAAAACACATTTCGTTTTTTTTCTTTTTTTTTTCTTCACATTTATCATTTTTCAAACTTGTAACTTTTTTAAGAAATACATTCTTGCAATGATTGAAACAGGTGAAAGAGATAAACAAGTAACCATTAATTGATTACTCTTGAGGCTTTGCTATTTTTAAATCAATTTAGGATGATTTTCAACCTCATATGATTTTGCATCCAATTAAAAATATATAACAGTCTGGAACTTTTATTTTTTTATTTTTATTTTTTTTTTAATTTTTTTTTTCAGTCTGGAACTTTTAATACAGGCTAGCCTCTTGGGTAACTCAAAGATGTTTGGTTCCTTCTTGTATCTGTGTCAGCTATACTGCATGGAAAGTATCCTTCCCAAGGATCAGAACACAGTGAACATCTTTCATGCAGTTGTGTAGTGCTTTAAAAATGGAGATTGTAAATTAAAGATCTAATCTCATAATTTAGTGAGGTATGAAGAGATGAAACACATCTGCAAAATAATTTCTCTCTAGGAATTAAGTGATTGATAATTGTCAAAACTAGGTAATGGTACACGGGATTTAATCTACAAGTCTCTCCATATTTGCGTATGATTGGAATTTTCTGAAGTAAAAAGCTTTGAAAAACAAAATGTGAAATGATACACAAATTGCAAGGCAAGGTGAAGTACATAGTGCATAGAAAGGTATTTAGTGCATAATGCACAGAAGAAATGCACATACCCTTCTTGTTTAGTGAATAACAAAGCAAATGCATCTCTACTATGATCTATTGTGTGCAGCTAGACTAGGAGTAGGAGAAAATAAGTTAAAAAAGAAGTTGATATGTTAGAGTAGAGAAACTAATTCCTTTGGGGCTTATTTGATACTATTGTTTACACAAAAATATGAATTTTAAGTGTACTTCAACCGTGTGTTCTGTAAATCTCTTTTCATAAAGTCCGATGAAACAAAATTGAATTCAAGAAATGAAATTCAGTTCTCATTCTTATTTTCAAACATCAATTAGTGATAAAAATCTTATTCTTGCGTTTAAAAATGATAACTGAGGTGCACCTGGGTGACTCAGTTAAGGGTCCGCCTTCCCCTCAGGTCATGATCCCAGGGTCCTGGGGTCAAGCCCCACATTGAGCTCCCTGCTCAGCCAGGAGTCTGCTTCTCCCTCTTTCTCTGCAGCTCCCCTTGCTTGTGCTTGCTCTCTCACAGTCTATCAAATAAACAAAATCTTAAAAAAAAAAAAAAAATCTGAGTTGTATAGGACAAATGAGAGCAAATCTCAAAGTCTGAAAAAAATGTTGCTTTAATTCATGAGGAAGAAGTAGTTTTGACCTTTTTAGGTTAAGATTATGAACTCCTACCCAGGAAACGTTGGCATATATATGACTCAAATCTTATGATAGTAGAGTATTCATGGAGCAGACTCGTGGGACTCCAGGTTAAGAGCACTTTTAAAAAAGCATTTCCATTCTAGTCTTCTAAGACAAGATTCAGAACCATGATATTAGAAATTCCTTGTTAGAGGCCAAAAGCACCCCTAAAAATGATGACAAGAATGTAGGCTTAGTATTTTTAAACTTTAAAGACAAGGGATATTATAAAATAAGCACTCCACTCGGTCAACGTGTGTTGACTTTGATCTTGTAATTGTTGGAGGAGGTCATGGAGAGGGCGTGACCTCCAGTTGACCCCGGGGGTGGGACCTGGGCAACCTGAGGCTCCTCCAACACCTTGAAAAGTGGGTTCCGGCTGCCATCCCCATAGGTGGAGCTATATCCTAGGACACAGCCTGGACAGAGCAGCTGTGGAGACCACCTGGACCGAATCTGTGGCTACACCCAGTTAATGCCTTTATGGAAACATTTCAGATTCTGGCTGTGGGGTGTGGAGACCCCTCGCCCTGCAGCCGACAGAGACCAGGGGTGTAGGTAAGTTCCCTGGCTTGGAACTGCCACCTGCCAATCCCCAGTGCTCGGCCTCTCTCTCTCCAGTCTCTCCCTGTCCTCCCAGTTTGAGGGCCAGTTTCCATTTCACCTGGGAGGCCTTCTCAAGGGTGCGAACCAACAGTAAAATAAATAATAAGAAAAGTTGTAAATTCAAGCTTGGAAAAGCATTTGTTCTTTGCTCCACGGCTGACCCTCTAGGGTGAAGCAAGCAAGATGCCTGGGGAGCAAAATATAAAGAGATCCTCTCTGCATCATGCGCTTGCTGGGTCAGCACCTGGAACGGGCGCCTCCTTGAGTCCTGCTCCCTGGAGGCCTCCCTTTCCTTGCCTGTAGTCCCAGCCCAGCTTTGCATTAATCAAAGAAATTCAAATTACAGCTATGTGATCACCAGCCTCCCAGATGGCTCTCCACGATCCCCTGCTCATCCTGATGGCATTCATAGAGATACAGGGTCCTTATGACAGGGAGAAAATGAGCGGAGTGATGGGATGTGACATCCTGGTAGGGCTTTGCTCTCTTCTGGAAGAAGCTCTCCGAAGCCAGCTGCCATTTTGTTAGCTACACAGACTGCTCCACACAGAAGTCCAGCCTTTAAGCTTTAAGGACCAGAGGCCTCCTGCCAACAGCTCTGAGAAGGAGCCATTCTGGAAGCAGATTTTTTAGCCCCAGTCAAGCCTTTCAGGGGCTCTAGCCTCGCCAACATTTTAATTGCAATCTCATAAGAAACCCTGAGCCAGAACCATTCCAGCCCAGCTACTCCCGAATTCCTGACTCACAGGAACTTTGAGATAATAAATGTTTATTGTTTTCAGCCATTTGTTATGCTGCAATAGATAAATAACACAAGCAGACTCCAGGCATTTTATCAATTGTACCTAAAGATAAAGGAATTCTGTGCTGGTAATACACTCTTATCATAGTGGTTAAGGACAGGACTCTGCAGCCACAGACCCCATTTGCATTCTGGATCATCATTGATTAGTTGTGTGGCCTTGGAAAAATTACTTAGTTGTGTTTTAGCTCTTCATCTATATATATATAAAAAAAAGAAAACAATAGCACTTATACTACAAGATTGATGAAAGAATTACACACGTGAATATATACCAGGTGTCTATCAAATAATAAGCATTATGAAAGCATTTGCTGTTATAATTACTTCTAACTACTTTTGTCAGTGCTTTTTTGTCCCATAGAGAGGAGGCATGGGTTATAGTATAGTTTTCCTTCTATGCAAATGTGTTTCACTAATGCCTTACATAGATATGTATGGCTTCTGAAAAAGGTGTTTTGTACCTCCAGAGATGGAGGAATGAAATTTCTTCCACCTCAGTTTTAGGTGGGGAATATACTTTTTCTGGATTATGGAATCAGGAGAAGTTTCCCCCTGTTATTCACATTTTATTTTCTGGTTATTTCCTTCTTTCATTTCAGAGATGCTCCCAGTTTCAGTAGCTAGAGTGAAATGTTTGCAGGTCTCCTGCAATAAAAAGACTCAGAAAGGTTTCATTGTCCATATGTTGCATGCCCAGAGCATGCAGCTTGCACTTCCCCATAAATGACTGTCTTATTCCGTTGCATTGTGTGTGTGTGTGTGTGTGTGTGTGTGTGTGTGACCTAGATGCATTCTTCTCTTTAAAGGAATGCTCTTACTGCTCTGCAGACATCATCTAGCCTGAGCTGGAGGTTACCATGGTGATATGGCCACACAGGATGACTTCAAGACTACATCAGGCTGAGTTGTTTTCAGGGAGGATTGAGGACTGTTGTCTTTTGCTGATAGGCTCTGCTTAAATTGACCCTCTCTGCCTTCTTTTAAGAATAATTAAAGAACTTTGCTGTTGGTGATGTCCAGGCCGGCTATTTGCAAAAAAAGTGAAGTAGGTAACATTTATCTTCACACTTTTCATTTTTTGGTGAGCTCTTCCCCAGTAATAGCATCCTTTTAATTCTCTAGGTATGTGATGACCATATATTATCTGAGACCTTCCTAACAAGGAATAAATTAATCTGGCAAAGTTATCCATGGTTTTAAATCCTCACCATCTTTGAGTTGCATTATTTAGGTTTGCCACAAAAGTCATGATTGTAGAGAGAACTCTTGTAGAGAAAAATAAATTTTCTTGGAAACATACATGTGGCAGAAATCTCTGCATTTAGAAATATGCAATGAAATCTTTATTTTAAAATTACAACTATAAAATATACACTTAGCTTTCATATAATTCCCAAAATATGTATACTAGGCAGATCCACCAAGTGTGCCAATTTCTGTCCAAAACAGCACAGGCTTTTTCCCCCTCTGTCCCAACCACTAATCCTTCTGAAAATGACTTCAGTTTAATTATTTTTTTCTTAGTGAGCAACATTTACATTTTTGTCTTTATTTTTCTTGAATGGTCTGAAATAGTTTTTTAGAGTTTCTCAGATTTTTTTTTTACCAGATTATATATTCAGTTGGGCATCAAAATCTTCAAAAAATCTTCACTGGCTGCACTTCAACAGTGAAGCAAAAAAAGAAAAAAAAATCACTAGTTATCCAGTGAAGTAAATGCATTCGAATCTTACACTATTTCTCTTTATTCATAATTGTATCATTCTTCTAGCATTTAGTATTTGCTGCCTGGTATGTAACTTTTCATGTGTATGGTTGTCTCCTCACTGAAATTGGAAACTACTGGATATTAGAGATCATGCTTATGTTTTGTTCTTTGTTTCCGGGTGGCATTTAAGTAGTAGCTTCATAAATATTACTTAACTGAAAAATTTATTTAGAAGCAATTTAAAAAGGTTTGGAAAGTTTCAAGGAAAGTGATGACTCATCATTCCCCCCCCTCCCCCATGAAATGTTTTGCACTAGCTCTTCAAGTTTTATTTTTCAGTTGTAGAGAGGACTCATATGTTTGTTGATGCATTTAGCATATTCTTTTGAATACTAGCGTCTGTTCTTTGAGATGTTTGGGGATTATACAGTAGTCTCCCCTTATTCTCGGTTTCACTTTTTGTAGTTTCAGTTACCCATGGTCAGCTGCAGCCTGGAAGCGAATGATCCTCCCTCTGACATATCATCAGAAGTCAGTAATAGCCTAATGTTACATTGCAATATCTACATCATTGAACGCACTTCATCTCATCACATGGGCATTTTATCACCTCACGTCATCACAAGAAGGGTGAGTACAGTACAATAATATATGGGTAGAGAGACCACATTCATGAAACTTTTATTATAGTATGTTGTTATAATTATCTTACTTCATTATTAGTTATTGCTGTTAATCTCCTACTGTACCTAATTTATAAATTAAACTTTATCATAGGAATGGATATAAAAGAAAAATATGTATTGGGTTCAGTGCTATCTGTAGTTTCAGGCATCCTTTGGGATATATCATGGAATATATCTCTCCTGGATAAGGAGAGATTTGACATTTTTGTAATGTCAAAGTTAGAGAAAAAAAGACCATGGAGTATCCTTTGTAAACCAGGGAAAAGAATTTGAATTTTTTTTTTTAAAAGTATACTGGGAATCCATTGGTAGGTTAAGGAAGGATGATACAAGATCTGCTTTACATTTTAAGAAGTCATAGTACTAGGATATGAAACAGAGAAGATTTGCACAGGATATAGTTGAGATGGGATTAGGAAGGTAGGCCAGCAGTTCTGATTTTTCCCTGTTAACTTTGAAATATTTGTTTAATTCGCATGCAGAGATAGGAGGTAGAAGATGATGTGTAAGGTTAAAGACAAGGATTTTGGAGCCATTAGTATTTAGTTGGTGCTTAAAGCCATGGAGTGCACAAAATTAGCTAGAAATGTTACTTTGTGAGAATATTGACAAGGTGACTTGAAACTGAGCCTTGAAGCACCTTAACAATGTAGAGGTTCAGTAGAGGAGAAAGGATCATAAAGGAGACAGAGAGTGTTCTAAGTGTGGTGAGAGGACAGAAAATAGGGAATGTAAGATCAAAAAGGTGTGCATGGGCTTTGGTTTCACAGAAGTCATTGGTGACCTTGACATAAACAGTAGCAATGGAGTGGTGGGGAGGAAACCTGACTAAGGTGGGTACCTATGAAAAGAACTGTCAAAGATAACATGTGTCTCATAATATATGTGGTAACAACAGTAATAGAATGAGAAACTATTTAATGGGTGTTGGGTTTATATATGGCATTTTACTAAGCACTTTTCAGGTATTATTTCATACATGCTTGTAACTTTGAAATCGGTATTATTAACTTTATGTTAAAAATAAATTAAGATCTAGAAAATGTAAGTGACTTTGCTAAGGTCACAAGGTGACATTGCTTTATCACAAGCAGAAGATGTGCTGCATCACTCAATCTGAAGAGTTAAAGGAGTGATATAATTATTATGTGTATTTATTTTCTATAAATTTTTATTCTTTAATTAAGGTAACAGTTCACATATGTTAAACTCTGTTTTGGGAGTTTATTAGCATAATTGGATCACAAGAAAGTGATAATCACATCAGCACTATAAAGAATTGATGGCTGTACGATGTGATCTTTCTTTTTCAATCATAAAATCCAAACTTAAAGGACTTAAAATATCTCTAAAATGTATTTATGTCAAAAGTCCCAGATATAATGAAGGCATTTCTGACTAAGGGAAAAACTTTCAATTTATTTTTTACCATTTTTTCTGAATGTCATTGTAAAATAGAATAATCCATATTTAACCACTTAAATTCCTTAAAATCAACATATATAATTTTAGATGATCAGACTACAAAGAGGGAGGCTGACCAAATTATGGCAGACTCCAAAACAGTATTGTTAGAATCTATTTCTAAAGAATTTTACAGTGTTTTACTAAAATTGTTTCATACTTTTTATGCCAGCATTTCCATACACTGACTGGGGTATATGGTTTCCAGACGTGGTGGTCAGTAATTCCTTCCTTCACCATACATGGGTAGACTCCAAGTAATGGGGTCTGTTTTTTGTCTTCTTGAATATGCCCTGAACTATGGCTTGGCTAGACCAATAGAATGCAGTGAAAGTGACATTCTGAGATTTTTACACTAAACCTTAAGAGATATTGCAGCTTCTACTCCTTTTTCATGGATCTCAGCAAACATGGTGTGTGATGAAGTCCAGGCTAGAGAGTGAATGATTAGAGGCCACATGGAGAGACCACATGGAGAAAGCCATCTTAGACAAGCTCCCACCTGACTGCAGCTGCATGAGTGAAACTAGCCACTAGTCCTGAAAAAAAAAATAAGAAGTTTCCAAACAGAAAAAACTGAAAATGTAAATGGGGATGTTTTAACAACGGAAGAAAAGGATTATGTGGCTGGCATGCAGTGAGAGGTGGGGAGAGGAAGTCAAGTAGTCTATTTAGCATCTTATTAGCTGTATTAAGAATTTTTAAATTTTATTCTAAAATTGAAAAATGTTAGGCACGCTATGGACTTATTTAAATATATCTAAGTATATGAATACATTAAATGCGAATATGTAACAAGCTCTTTACAATAGTTATCTCTGAAGAATGTTTTAAGGGGAATTTTTACTTTTGAAAGCGCATTTTTATAATGTTTTAATTTTATATAAATATTTAAAAGACTCTAACTTTTGTCCGAAACTTCTTCATTCTTTCTATATAATAAGATGTGGTCATGAACATGTTTAGACTATATATCTCTCCCTTGTGGTTAAAGTGTGGTTAAAGTGAATGGAAATAATATGTAGCATTCTCATCTGAGGCTTTTCTAGTATAGGTTGGCCTCTTCCATGATTTCCTTTCCCTTGTTTTAGCTGCCTGCAGAGACTGATGAGAATGATAAAGCCATAAAATGGAAGGGCACTGAGTTCTGAATAAATTTTATGGGAGAGAACCACACTAATATAAGAGCAAGAAAAACTCGAGTGGGTTAAGCCCCCCAAATTTTAGAATTTGCTACCAAGGCTTAATCAAACCCAGCTAAATACAATGAAGTACATGTATTGCTTTCATAATGGGATTATATTTAATGTAATAATTTCAATTGTACTTCAGGTTAAGCCTAAAGTCCTTATGAAACTTTGCTACAAATAGGGCAAGGAATTAATTAGAACACAAGGCCAAGTGAAGTTTTGTGAAACAATGTTTAATAATTCCAGTGACTGATCTGATCTTATAGTTTATGGCAGATTCAAGGATCCTCTCAGTCCTCTTACCCTATCACTTTATATGTCAAGAAACTTATACTTGTATATAGTATGGACTAGGAAGTATCATCAGATTATACCTTTTTTTTAAAAAAAAAGATTTTATTTATTTATTTATGAGAGACACAGAAAGAGAGGCAGAGACACAGGCAGAGGGAGGAGAAGCAGTCTCCACGCAGGGAACCTGATGCGGGACTCAATCCCAGGAATTTGGGATCATGCCCTGAGCCAAAGGCAAAGGCTCAACCACTGAACCACCCAGGCATCCCCAGATTATACTTTTTGAAGTCATATTTCACTCAGTGTATTAACAAAATGTGATAAAATATAAATTTTTTATCTTGTCAATTTTCTGAGATCATTATTAGATTATTAAACTAAGAGAAAATTTCTTGCTATTAAAATTAAGTAACATGTACTCCAGTGACCAGGCATGTTGGATTGCATCCATATGAAACTTACATCATCTATTTATGTTTTATTAGTATTTGTATCATGTATGCACAGAGCTTGAGGACAGAATTCTAAGTCTGCATGTCCATTTAGAAAATAAATCTAAATAAAATAAAATAAAATAAATCTAGAGGTCATGCAAAGATCAAAGACAATTTTAGAGGTCATGCAAAAATCTTAATTCACTCTCCCTTTAATTCGTATCCTTTCTACCAAACCTATTTCAAATAAAAAAAAGTATTTTCTATTATCTTTCTCATTGTTTTTGGCAAAGTGCAACAAACTGGGCTCATAGAATAAAATATACATATATATTCCCTATTCCCAACCTAATATTCCTGAAATGGCACCTAATCTAGCTCTGTTCCCTGCTAAAACCAAATCAGACATTTAAGGGAAATTTGCTGTGCTGTTACTTCTAAAACTGAAAAATTTGATTAAAAAAAATCTTAACAATTTAGTAAATTTTTTATATATCTAATAAAGCAAAAACACCAATAGAAATGCACAATCTGAACACTCTATGGTAACCTAGAAACAATTTATGTTAAATTAAAATTGACCAATGAAACAAAAATTATATTTGTGAGGCTGTGACTGAAACTATAACTAAATAATTTTGTAAGGGTATAGCTAAAGAAAAAGAAACACAATTTAAAGCCTTGATTTATTAGGATGGCAAAATTGTGGGTTGGTATTTTCCTCTTTTAGTTATATTTTATTAATGGTGCTATAAAGTTTTTTATGCATCAGGTAATTCATTTATTCTTGGGTCATAAATAGTTGTCAAGTACCTACTTTATCCTAGATTCTTTTTTGGGTACTGGGAGTACAACAGTAGGAAAGACAAACTCACTGCCTTAATAGAATTTACATTCTAATGAGGGAGAGATACAACAAACGAATATGTGATGTATTTTGCTGTGTCTCTTAGGTCCTTCAGAAAGTAGGCAGTGATATAGGTGTAGGAGTGAAAATGTTTGCTGAGGACTAAGACCAGTGAAGGGAAAAAGGAAGAAGAGGGACTGGACAGAGGTCAACTATAATGCTACACCTGACAATGTCTCTAACAGTCCAGTGAGGCAATCCAGAGCAAGGAATTCTCATTAGAAATGTCCTTGCCCTTGTATTGACCATTGCTCAGCCATTGGCTGAAGTCCTCTGGAGTAGAATGTACCTGTACTTGAAGATGAGGCAGGTCCTGATAGAGTTAATATCTGGGGGGCCGTTAGTTAACCCCAGTCCTCACTTTTGGGAAATAGAAGGGATTTCTGAAAAGAGTATCTCTTCATCCACAATTTTTATAGATAAAAATAGGTGCGAATAGAAAGTGATGTGGGAAGTTTATTTTACGTAGGACAGTGAGGAAGGCCATTGATAAGATTATAGTTGAGTGGAGACTTGGAAGTTAGCCTCAATCTATTAGATGATCTAGAATAAGAATATTTCAGGAGGTGGGATACCAAGTGACAAAGTCCTGACAGACAAGCCAGTGTGGCTGAAGTGAAGAGAGTTCACAGAAAGAGGTAGGGGATGAGATTGGGAGGGTAGATTGTGAGCATAATAGGAACATAAGACCATGGTTAACAGATATTCTGAGTGTCATGGAAGGCTTTGAAGAGGAGAGTACCATGACCTGATTTACATTTTTATAAAAGTCACATTGGAAAATTGTGATTAGCTCTAGGGTATTAGTGGTGGTATGGTGAGAAGAGGTAGGATTCAGGTATATGTTCAAACTATGGCTTTGTAGTGAGGTGAATGTGGGAGATGAGAAACAGAAGTCAAGGATGATTTGTAGGCTTGAGGAAATGTGTGAATGGCAGGGAAGGACAGGGGAAGAACAGGTTCGTGATCCTAGTGGGGAGATAGTTGTTTGGGATAAATTAAACTACGTATTCGATTCCTAGTTGATATGTAAACAGTTAGTTTAAGAAGAGCAACATGAAGCTCAGAGGAGACGTAGAGTGGAGATAAAATTTGGGCATTAGACTTTGGGTGAAATTTGCACCAGTGAGTTTGGAAGAGATCACCTGCTGCAGCGAGTGTACATAGAGATGTGCACCCTTGATTAAGCCCCAAGGCACTCCACAATTCAAAAAGAGAGATGAAGACAATTAGGTAGGAAAGGAGACAGAGAAGGAACAGACTAGTATGAAGAACAGCAGGAGATGCAGTATCTTGGAAAGACGTATTTGGGGAAAATGAGGGAGAGAGGGTGGTGATGATCAACTATGTCAAATGTGGCTGAGGAGCCAAGTAAGAGGAGGACTGGATGCTGACTTTTGGAAATGGTAAGGGGAAATCAGTGTTGACTCTGATAGAAGCAGTTTCACAGTGAAATAGTGAAAAGACTTGTTTGAAAGCAAGGTTAAGGAAAGGGCTTTGAAGCTTGAGAAAAAAGAAGCCATGCAAAGGTGTGTGTGTGTGTGTGTGTGTGTGTGTGTGTGTGTGTGTTTACATTTTATCCATAGAAGAAGTGATTTTCTAAAAGGCACAATACATCATATTCCTTGGACTGCATTTTTTCTCTCTTCTCTTACAGGTGAGAGATCTGGAATATAGTTGAGTATGTTCACCAAGCCAGTCAAGTTCTATTGTTATAGTTTTAGAATATGGATAGTTAATAAACCCTTTCAAAACACTATGCTTTGGTAAAATAAAGAGTTGGATGAATTTTGCTAATGCAAAAGTTTCTACCTTGGATTCTGTTGACCTGAACGATAGAATTGCCAGTTATTTTACCAGCCAAAAAATGGGTTTATTTGAATGGCACAGAATTGCAACTAGGGACAAGCAAGATATGGCAAAGAGCATAGGCAGGTCTACTGAACAAAGGAGAGGAACACTCTTTCATAGAAGGAAGTGCAAGTTGGAAAGACTGTCCTAGACAAAAGTCCACTGGAGTAAACTGGGAGCTGAGAGTACAGTGGCCTCTCACTGGCTGAGTTGTGACTGTCTCTTAGTGGCTGGGCTATTTCCTGGTAGGGGTGGGGGTTAGCCTTTCTACCTCCCCTTGGGATGGTCAAATAGTACCCACATGCCAGGGCTGTCTCTTCCTGTTGAATTTGCAGTTGAGGAAGAGTGCTAGGGTGTGAGAGCTCCCCCTGTCCAACTTCTCAACTCCATTTTAATGAAGTTTCACTTTATTAATTTTCACAACGCCAGGGGCTAAATATGTCGATATAAATGATACGAATTTTTTTTTGTTTGGAGCAGCACCCAATTTACATTTCTGCATCTGTAATTAAACCAGTAGAGGAAACATTAATTGGTAGTTAAGTTACAGTAATTGCTGTGGGCTCATACATACTATTATTATTAGATTGTTTCCACATACCTCCTTTAATACTGAGGAGGATCCTCTAAAAGTCCTTTATAGATGAGAAAATGGAGGCTCTGAGCTTCAGGTAATTTGCTCAAAATCATATAGCTAGTTTCAGACATGGAATTTGCAAGTCTGACATTAGGCTCTTATGCTACTTCTCGATTTAAAATGATCAAATGGTTTAAAAGAGGCAATCATTTATGCCCACCCCAACCAAAACTTTTAAGTACTTCAGGATGAATTACAACTCAATAATTAGAGACCTAGAATTATGCATTTAAATTAAGGTCAATTTTTTTGGTTTTCCTACATAGAGAGTGATTGAATAATTATGATAGTTGACCTAATTAGTAGAAATGAATGTCATATTAAAAATCTTTTGGGGGGACTTATATGTTCTGTATATATTCTGTATATATTCTGAAGAATATTTTATATATTCTTCAAGAATATATAAAATTTATATATATATAAATGTATTATATATAAATGTCATTTATATATATAAATGTCTTGACATTTCTTTCTTTCTTTTTTTTTTTTAAGATTTTATTTATTTGAGAGAGAGAGAAAGAGATCATAAAGGGAGAGTGAGAGGGAGAAGCAGCCCATGTGGAGCTCAATCCCAGGACCCTGAGATCATGACATGAGCCAAAGGCAGACATTCAAATGACTGAGCCACCTAGGTGTCCTGTGACATTTCTTTTTTATAGAAATTCAGTCATATACTGAATCTTTAAGACCAATATAAATGCATATACATAATTATGAAATTTTATAAAATTCTTAATCTTGAGGGGAATATGCAAGGAAGAATAGATTTTATTTTATTTTATTAAAAATTTTATTTATTTATTCATGAGAGAGGGGTTGGCGGGCAGAGACACAGGCAGAGGGAGGAGCAGGCTCCATGCAGGGAGCCCAAGGCGGGACTGGATCCCAGGACCCTGGGATCAAGACCTGAGCTGAAGGCAGATGCCCAATTGCTGAGCCACCCAGGCGTCCCAAGGAAGAATAGATTTTAAATTGGCACTTGAAATATTGTCAGGGAAGGAATAAAAAAGTGTGTTTGTATTGATAGATAAATAATACAAAGATATTATGACTTATGACTGTAAAATAGTGACTCTATTATGTAGTACCAATTATGAATATAATGTTAAACTGATTATGCATTCCAGAGCTATGGTAACTATTACCTAGGTAACCACAAAAATATATAATCTTGAGCTGAATTTATCAAATGAGAAGTTTTGTTTTGAATTCCTGCTATTGCCATATGTAAAATGATAACATGATTTAAGTGCTTTGGAACTGTGTAAAAACAGATTTTTAAATCACATTTTACATGGTTAGAAAAGATAATCACAAAATTTGTTTCAATTACATATCCCAGACAACATGTGGTGACGATTTACACTTTATTATACATTTTCCCCTAAAGAAATGAAATTGCTCTCTATCATTCTTAGGGAATTCTGGGGATTTTTGTATGAGGTAGCTATTAGTGGACATTTTTATATTATACCCTCTTTTACTCAGTGAGAAAGCAAGTACTGATGGAATTTGTTAAAAATCACAGTTACAGAGATCACATCTTTAATTCCAATTTTTGTTTCCTTTTAGTTATTTTTGCATCATTTTGTCATCTTGGTATTGAGGCCAACTCCGTTCTCCATCTCTAAGATGCCCCCCTCATCCCATAACCCCTATCCCCCCATCCCTCAGCTAAGTCTGCTTCCAAATTAGGGGTGGTCATGTGACTAAACTTTCTCTGAAGATACTATGACTAGCAGTGCTGGATGGCACCCCCGCAGTTGGTCTGGGTGTGTGCCACCGGACCGTCTTCTGCTTGTTAGCCAAAGGCAGCCTTCACATGGCACTGACCTGACTTTGATTCAAATGGCAGTGACCTGACTTTGACCTGCCTTAAACATAAGGCCCTGTGGGACAGTGGAGGAACAGGAAGGAAGGAACCTGGATTTTTGAGTGACTGCGGGGAGCAAGCTTTTGACCTAGACTGCTCACTTCAGGGTATCAGATAAGAGATACATTTTTTTTTGTCTTCTGTAGGCTACTCAATTATTGTTGATTCTCTTTATTACAGCAGCGTGGGCTAAATAATACATAGTAATTTGACTGGATTCAGTGAAAGAAGGAATAAATCCAGATGTTTTCAGAAACTCATGAGTTCAAGTTAGCTCATTTACACACATTCTTCCCCATAATACCATCAGTCTCGTGCGACAATCTCACACTCCTCCCCAGTTCTTTCATACATTAGTAGGTAGCTTTACCTCTAACTAATGCTTGCTCTATTTACTTGTGCTTTCTCTTATTCTACTGCTATTACCATAAGTAGGGTGGGTTGGTGTCTTGCCAGCCATATGTACATTGCAATTTTGTAAGAGATATTTGACTCAACTTGATGGGTTTCCTTACCAATCTAGTTCTTTGCTACCCTTACTTTTGTGATTTAAAGAATCCAAAGCATTCCATGGTCTGTGTGCTCTGTTTTCTTTTTCTTTTTCTTTTTTTTGGTAATATTTCATTTATTCATTTGAGAGAGAGAGAGAGCAAGCATGAGGGGGGGGATGGGTAGAGGGAGAAGGGGGTTCCCCGCTGAGCAAGGAGTCCAAGGTGGGACTTGATCCCAAGACCCTGGGATCATGACTTGAGCTGAAGGCAGATGCTTAACCAACTGAGCCACCCAGGCACCCCTATTTTTTCTATCTCTGATGATTTAAATAGATTCTGATGAAAATATAAAATTATTGGCTTGATGCTTTTTTATTTATTTATTTTTCTCTTGCTTTTTTAAATGCAACATATACAATGTATAGTTTTCTTTTTTAATAATTTATTTTTTATTGGTGTTCAATTTGCCAACATACAGAATAACACCCAGTGCTCATCCCGTCAAGTGCCCCCCTCAGTGCCCGTCACCCATTCACCCCTCCCCTTCCACCACCCCTAGTTCGTTCCCCAGAGTTAGGAGTCTTCATGTTCTGTCTTTCTGATATTTCCTACCCATTTCTTCTCCCTTCCCTTCTATTCCCTTTCACTATTATTTATATTCCCCAACTGAATGAGACCATACAATGTTTGTCCTTCTCTGATTGACTTATTTCACTCAGCGTAATACCCTCCAGTTCCATCCACGTTGAAGCAAATGGTGGGTATTTGTCATTTCTAATGGCTGAGGAATATTCCATTGTATACATAGACCACATCTTCTTTATCCATTCATCTTTCGATGGACACTGAGGCTCCTTCCACAGTTTGGCTATTGTGGACATTGCTGCTAGAAACATCGGGGTGCAGGTGTCCTGGCGTTTCATTGCATCTGTATCCTTGGGGTAAATCCCCAACAGTGCAATTGCTGGGTCGTAGGGCAGGTATATTTTTAACTCTTTGAGGAACCTCCACACAGTTTTCCAGAGTGGCTGCACCAGTTCACATTCCCACCAACAGTGTAAGAGGGTTCCCTTTTCTCCACATCCTCTCCAACATTTGTGGTTTCCTGCCTTGTTAATTTGCCCCATTCTCACTGGTGTGAGGTGGTATCTCATTGTGGTTTTGATTTGTATTTCCCTGATGGCAAGTGATGCGGAGCATTTTCTCGTGTGCGTGTTGGCCATGTCTATGTCTTCCTCTGTGAGATTTCTCTTCATGTCTTTTGCCCATTTCATGATTGGATTGTTTGTTTCTTTGGTGTTGAGTTTAATAAGTTCTTTATAGATCTTGGAAACTAGCCCTTTATCTGATATGTCATTTGCAAATATCTTCTCCCATTCTGTAGGTTGTCTTTGAGTTTTGTTGACTGTATCCTTTGCTGTGCAAAAGCTTCTTATCTTGATGAAGTCCCAATAGCTCATTTTTGCTTTTGTTTCTCTTGCCTTCATGGATGTATCTTGCAAGAAGTTACTGTGGCCGAGTTCAAAAAGGGTGTTGCCTGTGTTCTCCTCTAGGATTTTGATGGAATCTTGTCTCACATTTAGATCTTTCATCCATTTTGAGTTTATCTTTGTGTGTGGTGAAAGAGAGTGGTCTAGTTTCATTCTAAATCTATATTTTATACTATATATCATATATTTTTATTTACAATATATCTAATGTATGTTTTCTATACAGTATTTATTATTCTTATATTTTTCCATTACAATATATTTCTCTTTTTAATTTGTTTCCTGGCCAACACTTCCTCATTTTACAGAGGGATAAGCTGAGAGATAGAGGGATAACTAGCTTAGGCCATTACACACAGTTGCTAGATAGAGGACCCAGTTCTCAAAGTTGGCCACTCTGGCCCCAAGTTCATTTTTGTTTTCTAAATAATAATGGAGTGAGATGCCAGGATGTACAGTGGGAATAGAAGCAGTGTCCACAGCTTCAGGGAAGAAGGGACATAGAATAGGAAAGAAAAGTAAGGGATAAAGAGAGATTTGCAGGCATGTGGGGAAGCTGGCCTTGGTTTAGGATGACCTAGCATTGACATTGCATGGTTGAGAGGCTTCCTTGGAAGTACCTGTTCTCAGACATCCCAATATTGAAAGAACACTTTTGTTGTCAGAACTGGTTGTGCATTCCCAGTAATCTGTATGGAGTAAACTTCTGTGTCCAGAGTGGACATAAGAGTCTTGGTCTTTCCTGGGAGTCTTAAGGTATGTGGCTGTGTGTAGTCAGAGCTTGTGTTCTAGCACAGGCTCTCTTGACACTAACGAGAATCTCTTTGCTAGGTCTTGCTCATTTCCAAAAGAAAGCAAAACACAAGGAATCTTTTCCTGGTGACTGGTCATGGCTTGTCTCTCATTTCCAGCTTAGTTACAGATTTATTTATGGCCTTATCATCTTCCTGGTCCTTTTTGACTGATCTCCCTATATTCTGTCTATGTGGATTTTATCACATACTAATTAGAAGGTATGAAGTAATGTATACTTTTATATACAGTGGTATATAAGATGGTACAGTGAGGACAGAAAGAAAGATCTGTATGAGAAGCTTTAAAAAAAAACAACAGTTAAAAACTCTAAGAGATGTCAACTATTTTAAAAAATGAAAGACTTATTTCATGTTCTCATCAATATCTTTATGTACAGATTTTAAGAAATGGCAGCTGCAATCTTTGGGATTGTTCAGCCCCTTAGCAATGGCTAACATCTATAAGTGTATCGGCATTAGTTTGCTAGGGCTGACATAACAAAATATCACAGAGTGAGTGGTTTAAACAACAGAAAACTATTTTCTCAAATCCTAGTGGATGGAAGTCCAATTTTAGGGTGTCAGCCGGTCTGGTTTCTCCTGAGGACTCTCTCATTGGCTTGTAGATGGCTACCTTCTTGCTGTGTCCTCACATGATCTTTTCTCTGAGCCTATGCATTCCTGGTGTTTCTCTGTGTGTCCAGATTTCCCCCTCGTATAAGGACCCCATTCAGACTGGACCAGATTTTTGAATGACTACATGGAGCAGGGCAACCTTTTGACCTAGGCTGTTCACTTCAGAGTATCAGCTAAGAGAGAAATAAAGAGCTCCATTTTAACTTAATGTACCTAACTCTTTAGTGGTCCTATCTTTAGTACAGTCATATTCTGAGGGATTGGGAGTTAAAGGCTTCAGCATCGGAATTTGAGAGAGATGCCCAATTCAGCCCATTAATAAGTGGTAATGAGGGATCTGCAGTGTTCTAACCCCTTTTTATTTACTGAGTTGTTTGTGCAACAAACCTGTGAGCTAGCTACTATGAAACATACTACTTTCTAGATGTGAAAACCACGTTACAGAGAGGTAAAATGACTTTCTCAAAGTCACAAAGGCAGTAAATGGCGGAGTAGGGCATAAATGGAGGTGACCCGGTCTCAGAGCTGCTCTCTCAGACACTGCGCTGTTAAACGTTAGTTTGTACCAATTTAAGGGTGAACAATTTAATACTCGATCCTCAGTTCAGAAGATGACTTCATGTTTTGGCTCTACTAGTCTATGCTTTTCAGAAAGCCATCTGATCTCTTTAGATCGTCTACAATCTCCTGTATGTGCGGAATAACTGACAAGATGATATAAAGCTCTTTGGTAAATAAGAAGGACTCCATAAATGTCAACGGTTGTAGTAATTTCATCAGTACAGGTGTATTTGTCATTTATATTTATGGGCAGCCTAGCTACTGAACTGACATAAGACTGTTGATTTCCAGAGAAAACAGGTCCATGACAATGGGAACGAAAGATCATACAGTATGTGGCAGTAAACCTTTGGACTCCAGTAGTAAATTCAGCATGGTATGGAGGATCTCAAGCCTCGTTTGTTGTGTACATTTTTTTTAAAGATTTTATTTATTTATTCATGAGAGACACAGAGACAGAGGCAGAGACACAGGCAGAGGAAGAAGCAGGCTCCATGCGGGGAGCCCAATGTGGGACTTGATCCTGGGTCCCCAGGATCACGCCCTGAAAGAAAGGTTTATTATTCTCCAAATAAGCAGACATGAGGAAGAAAAAAGCAGCTTCTGACCATGGGGAACTGTCTGATAGAGCCCTAAGCTTCACGGTTATTTGAAACTGGCCTGGTACTTACCCCTAGTGGTTGTCCTGTTGGGCATAAACAATCTCATCAAACACCAACACAAGACAAGGCCGTGATGAGACCAAGACAGAGTGAGACAAAACAGGGCCATATCCTAACATTTTAAGCACAGGGGGAAACAAGGTCACTGTGCCATCCAAAAATAGAACACATCTCCCTCTCCTGGCTGGCCTGAGAAACTGCTACTTCACCATCACTTCACAGCTTTAGCCTCACGCAGGCCTAGCATTTACATTGACAAGACTTCCTGAGATACCCAACCCCAGAATTGTCCCTGCTTTCTTATAGCATCTAGAGTAAACCCTTGCTTTCTTAGACTGTCCTCAAGAGCACCCAACCAAAGCCCAAATCCCTTAGGAGATTCTTCGTAGCACCCTGTTACTAAGATGGCCCCCCCAGTTCCCACACATCCTCTCTTTCTTTGGCTTCCGTGAGTAATGAACCTAACTGACTCAACCACAGGCCTGTCTCTGGTGGTCTTTAGCTGAAGGGTATTAATATAAGGCAGTGCAACTACCCAAGCAGATTTTAGAGAAACAATCTCATTCATGCTACTATTTCCCAAGAGTGAAAGCCTTAAAAACATCTTTTTAAGCGCATAAAGCTTTGGGGTTTTTCAGGTGAAACGCCACTGGGAGTTGAGACGATATCAGTAGGAGAGAAAAGGTTCTATTTGAACACCTCTGGTTTGTGCTTTTGCCTTTATAGATCACATAGGCTGTGTTTACATGTATTTCTAGTGTTCCTTTTATTTTTTGCTTGCATTCCTACAAAAGTGTGAGTTTCTGAATACCATGTATTCCATCTTGTTACAATGACTGTCACACATGATTTAGTACAGAGCTCTCCTTCTATATATTCTTATCGTCTTCCTACCCAGAATAGAAGAAGAAAAAAAGAGAGTTATGCTGGTTTGTGCTGCCTGCCCAATTTAGTTGCTAACTGTCCACCCACTGTTCTCTTCTTTGCGCCTTATGCCTATGCTGCAGTTTGAGTGATCAAATTAAATGATAGGCCTAATTAACTGAAAGAACTTTGCAAGCTTCTAACTAGAAAATCTGCTTCTTCTGGCTCCTTTTTTCCCCCCTCTCACAGAAAAACTGCTTTATCCTTTCAGCTCATTATTGTCTGATAATTTATACAGTATTTGCCTACACATACATATACACATTCAACTAATTTTGTTCTAACACCTTAATTCATGTGCCTATATTCTGTGCCTTGAATTTTCCCTTTCTCTCATTATGGTTGCATAGCAACCTATGCAAGTTGTGAACAGCAAAATGACTTGTTATTGGGTGCTAGGAGAGAGTTTTTCAAGTACCGTTGAGCTAGGTGTTCCATAAGTAAATTACATTCTCTTATACGTTGGTGGAAGTATATTTAAAGAGGGAAAATTGGAATCTGTGATCAGTCCAGGAAAAATAGAATTATCTACATCCAAGAGAAATGTTAACACAGGTTGCTTAATCAACTGACATGAGGGGTTCGAAGATTTTTGTTTCATATTGAAACATGAGTTTTTATTCATTTACATTTTATTCATTCACTCATTTATTTAAAGTATAGTTAATATATAATGTTATATTAGTGATTTGAATTTCAAATGGTGTGAGCGTAGAGGTCTATTTTTAGCCTCTGTTTTAGATTCATTCACTAATATATTGAAGCAATGATCCTACTACATACGATGGCAGGGTGCTGAAGGTAATGAACACTAGTGCACAGAAATTTTATAAAATAGATTAAATTATGTTTTTCCTGGGTGTTTATAATCTGTCCTGGATTTGGGTTTAGGCTTTGGGTATATGACTAAAGGTACAGAAGTCAAAAGGCTCAGTGCCTGAGGACCTCTACTCTTTCATTACAAGGGCAGTCTATTCTTTCAGAATAAAATTTGTGGTTTTACTATGGAAGGTCCAAACTGGAGGAATCCAGATTGAAAAACAAATGCACAATTTTTTCCTTCTTGTTCAAGAAGCTAGCTTTTGTAGACTGTGTAGTGTGGATAGCCCGACTTTTACATTCACTGTCTGCCTAAGATACCTAATTAAAATATATACACACAGAAACAACTCCCTAGTTCTGACTGCAGCACACAAGGGAGTATTTTTGATACTGTACTTCTTAAAAATATATATTTTATTTATTTTTTCATGAGAGACACAGAGAGAGACAGAGAGGCAGAGACACAGGCAGAGGGAGAAGCAGGCTCCATGCAGGGAGCCCGACGTGGGACTCGATCCCGGGACTCCAGGATCACGCCCTGGGCTGAAGGCAGGCGTACAACCGCTGAGCCACCCAGGCATCCCTACAATTTGTACTTTAAAAAAATTTAAGAACAATACTTTTGTTTATCTGGATCTAATGTCTGTAATAAACTCATGATAGTTAATTTTATGTGTCAACGTGACTGGGCCACAGAATAGCCAGACAGCTGTTTAAATGTTATTTCTGAGGATTCCTGTGAGGGTGTTTCGAGGAGAGATTAGTGTTTGAACTGGTGAACTGAACACAGCAGATGACCTTTCCCAAGGTGAGTGAGTATCATCCAACCTACTGAAGGCCTGAATTGAGTAAGAAGACAGAGGAAGGATGAATTCAGTCTTTCTCTGTCTGACTGCTGAGCTGGAACACCAGTCTTCTGTCCTTGATGCTCCTAATTCTCACCCTCAGAACTGGGATCCATCATCTGCTCTCTGGATCTCAGCCTTTACACTGCGACGCTGGCCTTCTTGCATCTCCAGCATACATAGGGCAGATGGTGGCCCTTCTCAGCCGCTACTGGTTCTGTTTCTCTGGAGAACCCTGTCAAATATAAAACACCAGGATCAAGACCATATACAAGCAGTCGTCTAATGGAAGGAAAGCATAAATGACGTTGAGCACCTATTATGTGTCAGTATTCATGCACCGTTCTCAATGCACACAATAAGGTGAGTATTACCCTAGGACTGGTAACTGATGGGATGATCACGTCTCAGAAGAATTAAGAAAATTGACTTTGGTCACATAACCAAGAAGTAGCAGAAGCAGGTATTCAAACCTGCTTGCCTGACTACTATATTCATTCCTACCACCCCATTCTGAAGTGGAAGGAACTAGCATTTATTGATTATCTACTACTTTTCAGATACTGGATGAAAGATTTATACACGTATTCTATACAGTATACACTCTGAGGTGCCCTGGATGCAATGAACAAAGCAACGAGCAGCTGTTTTCAGCTCTTTATTTCAATTATACTTTTATGACCTTTTAAATCTTGAGTGACTATGGTATAAATGAGTGTATCTCAGCTTTATCCCGTGTGATTCTGGGCAAATTACTTACTTCTTTGTGTCCAAGTTTCTCCGTTTGTAGAATGTGCATAATAATAGCACCTAGTTTTTAAATTTGTTGTGACAGAATGATCTAGTTATGTCGTTAGGTACATACATGTTTAGTTCATAATTCTAAGGTCTTCCTGATGAATCTTACCTTTTATCATTCGTTCACTCATTTTGCGTAACAGTACTTATATATATATTTTGGTCCATAAATCCTACTTTGTCTAATGCCAGCTTTCTTTTGATCAACATTTGCTATTAGCATTTGATAGTATTTGCAGTCTTTTTTCTATCCATTTGCCTGCAATTGTTTGGGGTCCATATGTTTTAGGTATTTAAAGATTACATTTATGTTTATTGTAATTATTGTTAATTTTTATTTCTCTCATTTGATTTTGTGCTATATTTTTCTTTTTCTTTTTTTTTTTTAAAGAATTTATTTATTTATTCATGACAGAGACAGAGAAAGGCAGAGACATAGGCAGAGGGAGAAGCAGGCTCCATGCAGAGAGCCTGACGTGGACTCGATCCGGGGTCTCTAGGATGAGGCCCTGGGCTGAAAGTGGCACTAAACCACTGAGCCACCCGGGGCTGCCCTGTGCTGTATTTTTCTATGCTCACATTTTCCTTCTTATGTATTCTATTAGGTTGCTAAAATTTATTTTGTTTTTAATCCCTCTATTCATTTGGAAATTACGTGTTCTCACTTAAGGAAGATTGTATATTTTCCTGTAAGTGTTAACCTTAAAATTTTAGCATATATATTTAACAAAGTTTAAACAAATCAGAATTTCTGCTTTCTTTCCAAACAATATAACTTACCTAGAATGTTTTTCTCTTTAATAATTCCCAGCATGTTTCCATGTCATTATGATCAAATATTTTTTGTTTCACCTTGATTTTTATGTTCCCTCTATTAATCATTGTTCTTGTTTATGATTATTGCTTTCTTGGTAATTTTCTCAGCACTAGCAATTTACGAATCATGTTTTTAGCTTCATTTAATTTTCTATTTTTACTCTCTGTTACATTAGTAGTTTCTAGGAATTATATTTAATTATTTTCCAAATTTGCCTGGATTTTTCTGATTTTTTTTTTTAGTTCAGGGTTTCTAATCCCTTATTTGCATATTTAAGCATTTAAATATATTTAGTATTTTATATGAGATTGTTATGTTGTCTGAAGTCGTAGATGTCTTACCTGCTGTTTATAGTATCTGCTGATTCTTGCCTTCAGTGGTGGTTTCCTTCTGTGCTTTCTAATTTTGGATTGTTTATCCTCAGTAGGCAATCTTCTGTTAATGGAATTTAAGGTGTATCCTTTAGGAATGATTTTATATTTAGTTCTACCAAGAATCTTAAAGATTATCCAGCCTCCAGGCAACATTTTATATTAATTTTTAAGCTTTGGAGATTTAGACCCAGGAACCAGTGGCAATCAAAACACCAATTTTGACTGAGGTCAGGCCTGTGGTTATAAATTATTGGCAAAGATTTGTTTTCCTCTCTGTTGTAGAGCCAGAGCACAACAATATCCTATCTTTACATTTTTCTCTGGTAGGAGCTGGGTGCATTTTTATTGCTTATCATTTCATGTGGGGATGCCCCCTTTTAGGATTCTCCTTTAATGGAGGAGGGGCGAGGGCTCAAAGCAGGAAATCCATAAGGCTCTTGGTAAAAGCAGCATTATTACACTCTACCCATGTATACCAGCGACTCGGTGTTTCCAGTTCTGGATTTTGGTTCGCTCTTCTCTTTGAATTAGTCTTCACTTACCCCCCCCCCCCCCATATTTCCTTGGAATGTTGTTACTTCTAAACCCATGCTGTATTAAAAAAAAAAATTCTTATATTTACCTAATGTGTACTTAGGAGTTTTGTAGTTTGAAGGCTTTTAGAATTTCTAGTTCACCATATTGCAAGAAATGGATCTACATTCATGGGCAATAGAATGTGAATTTAAAAAGCAGTAGAGGGATCCCTGGGTGGCGCAGCGGTTTAGCGCCTGCCTTTGGCCCAGGGCGCGATCCTGGAGAGCCAGGATCGAATCCCACGTCGGGCTCCCGGTGCATGGAGCCTGCTTCTCCCTCTGCCTGTGTCTCTGCCTCTCTCTCTCTCTCTCTCTCTCTCTCTCTCTGTGACTATCATAAATAAATAAAAAAATTAAAAAAAAAAGCAGTAGAGTTTGTTACGGCAGTGATGAGGAATCTCCTGTGTTCTTATTTTCCTTCTAAATCACAAATCTTATTGTACTTTTGCATAAAAACCCGTTAGTAATTTTTCATTGCTCTTGGGATAAATTCTAATTCTCTGAGCAGGTCTTTCACAAATTCTTATTGTCCGCCCCTTACCTGTCCATCCAGTTCTCTCTGTCTCTTTTTTTAAAGATATTATTTATTTATTTGAGAGAGGGAGAGAGAACAAACAAGTGGAGGGACAGGAGAGAAGTAGGCTCCCTGCTTAGCAGGGAACCCAATGTGGGACTCAATCCCAGGACCCCGAGGTCATTACCTGAGCCAAAGGCAGATGCTAACCAACTGAGCCACCCAGACACCCGAATCCAGTTCTCTTCTTCTCATGTGGCTTTTTGTGCAACTAGAATGAACTTCTTTAATTTCTTCATGTTTGTCATTTTGTTTTTCCCTTCCAGCCTTTTTATTATTCTGATTCCTTTGCTTGGAGCTCAAATTTTTTCTCATCTCTCCCCTTTACGCCAACTCCTTTGATGATTGTCCAATTTTTAGGATTCAGTTTAAGCATCACTTTTTGCAGGGTACTTTCCCACCCCACCCTACTCCAACATGCATTCCCATTACACACTCCTATAGCATCCTGTACTTTCTATTCTCTTTATTATGTCAGAAAAATCATGTTTATTTATTCTTAGTAATTTATTGATCATTCTTGCCAGTGTCTAAATTCCATGATAGTAGGCACCCAAATTATTTCCTCACTATTGATTGTCTATATCCTAGCATGACGTCATATTGTAAGCAGTTAGTAAATATTTACAGAGCATTTCAAATTAAAATTGCTATGGTTATAATTACCATTTTTAATAGCCATCATTTATGTGCCTAGTACTGGGCAGAAATTATGAGCATTGTGATGTTATAAGCAAACCTTAATTTGGGGTTATTTATGAGAGCCTTTCAGAAATAGAAAATGACCATGTCCTGTAATCTTAATTATCTACTTAGTGAGCCTTTGTATTCAGATCTATCAGAGAAAATGGAGAATGTTTTGAATATGATGATGACTTTCAAGCCACATATTAAACAATCCAGTTTGTTGAGAGTCTATGATGACAAGACTGGCACAAAGATGATTAGGGTCACTGATCATTCCCCTGTGGTTGTGCCATGTATGTTGGCATGAAGAGTGGGAAATGCTTGGAGTTTTTGAGAGTAGTCTTTTCTCCGGGCATAGATCACACTTAGAGCCTGTTGAATTACCAGATGGCAAATAAGGGTAAAGAGAGACATTGTGGAGAGTATGGTTCCAGGTAAGGCTGTGGCCCAACTAGAGGTCCATGGACCCTTGTGTAAGAAAGATATACGCAAAAATGCACATATAGAAGGAAACCAATAATGCAATATGTTTAGGGATACAAATAGGAGTGAATGTGAATATTAGTAAATCAGATGGTCAACCAGACCAGTTTGTGCTGCTACCAGGTGAGGAAGATGAAGTTCAACGTAGGCTGAGTGATAATGAATTTCTTATTCAAAAATAGGGCTAAGGCTATTTTTACTGATTAACAGTTCTAGCACAGCCAGATATTTTTTCTTTGAGGCTAGCTATCTGACTTAGATATTTAGGTTTTAGGTTAGATTTCTAGGCTTATTTATGATCTTGGAGTTGAGATACACAAAGTACACCATTTACTATTTTTATCACCACTTAACTATGTAATTTTATAGAGTTATTTTAAGCTGTGGCAATTGGTTGCATTTGTTATTTTGTAATATATCCCCACCCTCCTAGTAAAGGCATCCCACATTAAATGTGGTTCTTGAGGTTTCATTACCCACATGGAGCGAATAGTTGCATTCTGTTGGGCTGAGCTCCTTTAAGAATTTCATGAGGCAATAGTTAGGGTTCCCCTGGGCCTCCAAGACAGCCATGACCATTTAGGTCCATCAATCTCCATCAGAAGCAGCTGAGAACATTTTTAAAGTGAAATTTGAAAAAAAAAAAAAAAGAAATTTGAAATGCAGACTCTGGAGAATATATTATGCCATCAGGAATCACTAAAATTATGCAATCTTTTTCAGGAGATATATGCAAAGGGATGGGCAATGTCAAGGATTGGACATTAGAGCCAGTAAGAACCAAAGATCTTTGGAATAACTGAAGGTTTTCATTGCTATAATACTAATTTTTTTTTCAGGAAAATTTGGACTCCCTTAAGGAAGTAGATATAATACTCAAACACTTGGACAATCAGATCTTGCTCAGGTCTTATATACAAATGATACTGTTACAAATGGCCCAGGATAAACATGCTAAAATGGTGTTCTGAATTGGGAATACATGCGTATATTAAGTTGATGAAGTTGCTGTTCAGATAATTCCTTGGCCCAGAAGCCTCGGTGTGTGTGGTTTGTGCTCACACATGTATGTTGATAGAGTAGGAACAACCACCCTTGGGTAATTGTGGTTACAATTCATAGGCCAGAGGTCCTCAATAGGCAGTTAAGTGTTCCAGTATAGTTTTGTAAAGCATATTATTTGCATATAATGAACCCCAAGTTATACCAGCTTATGGAAAAACAATATTGGAAGGATTCTGGTAGAGTTTTCAGAGTCCAAGGCAGAGCAAAACATCAGCTTCAGGAAAGCAAGAATGAGGACAGTTCCAGGATCCAGAGGTACTGAGTCAGGGGCCTGAAAGCCATCAGGATGGTTTTGTTTGATCTCCTAAATCTATCATCTTGGTCTTCTCTATATTTTGGCATGCAGATGAGCTTTCTTTGTACAGGATGTACCTTGCAATTTCCAGGGTATCTTGCAACTTAGCCAGTAGGTAGTAAAAACTCATTATCCCATCTTCTGCTCCAGTTATTAAAAACCCAAGGAAGGGCTTAGATTGATCATGTCTAGGTCATGTGCTTATCCCAAAGAGATGGGGATCAGATCTCATTTGAAACGTATGAGTTTTCTGTATGTATGTATGTTTGTATGCACCTATGTATTTAATTTACTTTTACTCTGTGACCTTCCCCCTTCTCTTTAGCCCGGGCTGCTAAACATTATACTTCCATCATCTTTGGGGGGAAGGAGTGTAAGTTTTCCCTGGAACCCAGAAAAACATGAATTTTTACTTGTAAAGTTAGACAAAAAGTCATGATTCAAATATCAGACTTTATGTGTGGGGGAACATTTGCTGTATCAGTTTTTATAGCTGCAATGCAGAGGTGAGAAAAGAGGTGGAGAAGACAGCAATGTAGGACAATGGCTTGGACTACTGAGAAGGACCCTTTACATTTCATTCTGGGGTTAGTTCCAAGTTGGGAGATAAAAACTTGAGCCCTCCCACCCCCACCCCCTTGGGTTTGGAGATGGGAGCTTAGAAGGGACTTGTGATTCATCTCCTACCTGGTTACCTGGGTGGGACAGAATGGCACATCCCTCTGATATCCACCATGTGGGAAAACAGAACAGGCACCACCGTATCAGATGCCTAGGCAGAAGGGGGTGCAGTAGGCTCATTAAATTAAGATAAGCCTTTTATAAGTGAGGTTATCCAGAAGCAAATGCTGAGGCAGAATTTGGGGTACAAGATTTTTTTTAGGGGTTTAATACCTTGGAAGAGAAAGGGGAAAGAGATAGGACAGGACAAGAGAGTCTAGCTGTGATACAGCCTTGGCCAGCCTTGAGGGAAACTTTGGAACAAGAATCGCCAGTTTCCTGGCTTGGCTGACATGGCTGACCTATAGGCCCTGACCTTGTTCTGTCATTGGCATGAGCCACTCAGCAATGTGCATGAGCTCAGGCAAGACAGCTCGCTGCTGGTGAAGCAGACCAAGAGGTGGCTGGCAGTGGGAGGTGGTCTGCTAACCACACTCCCCACAGCTGGGCCCCAAACCCGTCTCTAGAAGGAGATTTGGAGATGCATCTTTCGTCTACACAGGCCCTCCTGCCATATGGGAAGCAGCCATTGTTTTCTTTTGTGGCTCAGGAAGATGAAGACCTAGAGCATCTTGAGGTAATAACAGCAGTCCAGAGCAGAGAACAGCTGTGGCTTATGTGGTTGTTGACTCACTGGGAAGGCTGACTCCCTCAGCAGTTGCCAGGATAGTGAAAAGAACGTATCAGTACACCCACCAGGATTTTGGACTTTAATAGATGAGAAAATAAATCAGGTTCTGATTTCCCACCTAAGGTCCACTCTCCTACTGTGTGTTGTGTAAGCCTTCTTGAATTTGTCACTGAAGAAGATCTGAAGTGTCTTCACTCACTTGAAACGGAATTATTATTATTTTTCCTTTGGTAAAATGTTGATTCCAAATGGAGAAGAAGATGGGTTATAGAGAAACAAAAAATTTAATTTGCATATGCAGGAACATGGCTTTGAAAATTCATGACTACCTCAAAGTAATTGAAATAAAACTTTTGCTATTTGCTTTTATCAGGGGAATATAGATAGTTCTCAAAGTCTTTGGTTGAACTGGGTCAACTACGTTTTATAATATGCCAGTGGCTGGCTGCCTTCAAAATGTTTTATAACTTTGGGGTCTTATATGATTATTTGACAAAAGCAAACTTACTATTGTAATGTTGTTTGAATCTTTTCCCCCCTTTTAATCCCTTCCCTTTATATTCTCTCATTCTGGATGTTCTTCAATATCGTTCTATTCCTCTATATCATTTTTTTCTTTGTTCAGATACCACTTTCTCAGAGCTTTCATGGCTAACTTCTATTTCCTTCCCATGCTGTGATTTTCTTCAACTGTTTATCACTCTCTGAGATTATATTCTATGTTTGTTTGTGTGCATACTGTCTCCTTACAAGAAAGGAAACTGTGAGGGCAGGACATTCTTTTTCATCGTCTTCACATCCCCGGTTCCCAATACCTGGTAGAAGCTCTATGACTATTTGTTGAATGAATGAATTAGTGGTATTTAAAAATTTACCAATTCTGTAAATTCATTTAAATTGATTCTAATGGGAAAAATCATACAAATTAGTTTTCTTTATGTATCTTCCTACGTAAAATACTTCTGTACTCATTTAAAGTAAGGCTTCTGAAAGGAACTTTAAAATATGAAGGAAATAAATGGGCTTCATTGTAGACATATTTCTAAGCAGTATTAAGTTGGAGCTCCAAATGTATGTTTTTCTAGATTACTGAATTAGAATGAAATATTATCAAACACATTATTGGACTATTATTGTTAATTATATATTTTTATTATGGTGCTTCATGCCGTAGCAAGATCACATTTTGTTAAACA
This sequence comes from Canis lupus familiaris, assembly GCF_011100685.1. Taxonomy (NCBI): domain Eukaryota; kingdom Metazoa; phylum Chordata; class Mammalia; order Carnivora; family Canidae; genus Canis; species Canis lupus. The sequence continues at coordinate 24,545,445 of NC_049236.1, read as the reverse complement.
GAGATGAGACACTTTTGAGTGTAACTCAACAGTGGACATCCTTGGAAAAATGGTATGGGATTCAAGAGTAAAGTCATACACCCATGTTTTCCAGCCATGAAATTTGAAAGGAAAAAATGCTTTTGCTTTTCTTCTCCTTCTTCCTCCTCCTGTTATTCTTTTCTTTCCCCTTCCTTCTCTTTCTCCTCTTCTTTCTTTAATCCTTTTTGTGAAATAATCCCACTGGGTGGAAGCACGGAGCTAGTTTTACCAAATGAGAGCAGTAGAAAACAACACTTAAAAATGGCGTTGCTCCTTCAACATATTAATCCTACTAATCTTAGAAAGTATTTTTTCATTTTTAGAACTTCTAAAAATTGAGAGGAGAAATAATAAATGGCATCAGGGGTTGTAGATATATGACAGACTGGCAACACTCATCCAGGCAGGGATTGGTACTTTCATTTACCTTAAATGTCTTCTGTTTATAAGAAAACTAGTAAAAAAAAAAAAAAAAAAAAAAGGTTCTCTAGAATTAACTGTGTTTTGGTGACATATTTCCTTAGCTTATTGATTAATTTCCTAGTCACATAAATTATACAATTTTAGCTTTTCCTTTATCAAGATTTCTGAAAAAATGATAATGGATTAATGAAATAAGATAGCTCGGAGGAGTTGAAAACTGGATAATGCTCATATTAAAAGTATAATATATGGCTTTGAATTGGTGCCTTAAGCAGACAATCATGTTTATCTCAGAAGAAAATCTTAAGTGTGTTACTGCACATGGGATAATATTTAGTTATTTCTTATTCTCATGCCTTAAGACACATCTCAGAGATATGTGCAAATGTCATAGCAATACTATTTTAAATTATACATATCTGATTATTGACTGGAACTTCTGCATATAATTTTTTTCACAGCCAGTATTTCTTATAATAAAACATGGAAGGCTGTATGACAGGGAAAGGGGCGTAAAATATGATCACTTACAACCACAAAAAACCCCCCTCTCCACATGTCTTACACCTGGCAGAAAGGAGGGCAAGCAGGGGAGAGGCAGGCTGATGTCAACCCTGTTTGTAGAGGATATCACAGTCCAAGGTAACCTTGGTTCATTCAAGAGCTGGTCATCAGGATAGCCACACGGCAAAAATATTTATAAAACGAAAGAAGAAAATTGTAGAAGAGACTGCTTTCATCCTCAGGCCCGGGATTGCTACTTAGATCCCATGGTTGGTGAGCAAGGCATCAGTTCCCTCAATGGAAGCTGACTCAGGAGGTGACTGCTTTCAATGGAAGCAGCTCCAGAGAAGATCTTTTATCCTAGCTTTTGAGAAGAAATGAACAAATACAGAAATTAAAGGCCGGACTTTCTGACTATGCTAAACACATGTGAAACTTGCAGAATATTACAGAGAATCTTGAAATTGTGTTAGAAAAACACCAGAATTATTCCACGTGAAAATTTTAAGAATGAGACATTCCAAGCCAACAGAACCAAAATGGCAGAAGGATTGGCTTGGCATTAGCCAGGACCAGGAACGGGCAGAAAAGAAATGGATCAGCTAGGTGAAGGAACAAGTTTCTAATAGCTCAACAGAATCTGGTTCAAGATGTCACACGGGGATAACCTGGACTTACATCCTCCCACAGACACACTGAGTCTACAGTTACATATGGAACAGTTCTTCTTAAAAAAAGCTTAGAGCCTGGCTGAGTGATGACTTCACACTAGGGAAATGAGAAGAAAAGCAAGTGGGAGAGGCTGGGACATAATCTTGCCCTAAGGCCCCCCTCACCCCAGTGCTGAGACCCACAGCCAAGAGAATTCAAAACCAAGGCTTCTTCCTGTGGAGCAAAGTATTCAAACTTCACATCAAGCACTCCAACTTTTAAGACATGGGTTTACATTATTATTATTATTAATTTTTAGAAAAAAATGCAGATTTCATTTGGTAAATTTCAGAGGCAAACACCACAAGAGAACCTTGCCAGTTGAGATGTATGTGATGCAGACAAAACGTCTTGTGTAAAAAGATTCAAAAAGGATTATAAGCATGGCTAGCAGAGTAATTTTAGAATGAAGTCAGGAGGCCATCAAAGAAATGTAGCTCATGCATCCAAATGCAATTTGAACTTTTGACTTTTGCCAACCTCAACCCACCACATCCTAGAAAACATCCTTGTACCTTGGACTGAAGTAGAAATAACAAAATCCTGTTAGCTAAACAACCAGTCATGTATTAGTCAACTTAAACTCAATAGCACCAGTCATAATTAATTCAAAACATTTGTGTAAGCATGTAGTTTTTGTCTTCAAAAACTCTTGCCTATTGCCTGTGATTTGGAGCACACTTTTGATTTTGGTCTATACTTTGTCTCCTGGATTTTAATCCCTAAAACCCCAAATAAATGCTTACATTTATTTTCTGGTTTTCAGTTTTGCCTTTTCCTGGCCAACATTACCCCCATGGTAATTTAAACAGCTTTGGATATGAGATTGGGAAATGAAATTCGATATAGATGTGAAACAAGTCACCATGTACTCTGATGTATTCAGTGCTATGAAAGAATAATTTGCTTTTATACTCTGCAACAATTCTGGGCTCCAAAAAGGGCATAGAGACAAGAAGTAACAGAATAGAGCTCCAAACTGCAGCCAGAACAATCTTCTAAATGAAGATGAAAATATAAATCTGTTAATGTCATTGCTTTGAATAAAGCCTTTTATCTCTTCATAATTGCTTTCAGGTTCAGGATCAAAATCTTTATCCTCATCTGTAAGACTCTTTGTGATCTCACCCTATCTTTTTTGTCCTCAAACTCTACCTCCATCACTCTCTCTCTCTCTCTCTCTCATCTATTCTAGTAACAATGGACTTTCTTCATTTGCTCAAATGAGCTGTGTTTCCTACAGCTACAAGCTCTTTCTGCTGCTTCAAAATAGGGAAGATTCCGGTTCCCTTGCCAACTGAACTCAACATTCATCCCTCAAATCTCAAGTATCACTTCTTCAGGGAAGTGGACTCAGGCCAGGCAAGCTCCCCAGTTACAAACATTTAAGGAATCATGTTTGCTGTATGACTATTTGACTAATGTATTTTACCCAAGTTGACTGTAAGCTCCATGAAATCAGGGACTGGTTTAGATTTTGGTCACTATTGTACTCACAGCTCTAGGAGTTTGTCTGCGATTCCATTCCCTCTCTAACTCCTTTTCCTACATCCAACTTGTTTTTGAATGCTCATTTTTGAGATTCCCATGGTACTGTCGGGCTCTAGTCACTCCAGTTCCTTCTCTTTTACCTACAAATATACCATCAAGAGATGGGGATATGCATCAAACCCTGCAAGATATTCTACTATCAAGAAAAGTGAGGTGGCATTTGAAAAAAAAATTGGTAGCTATGTATGTAAAAGACTGTAGCTGTTCATAAACTGTCTTAATTCAGGTCATTATAGAATAAAAAGGTAAATTGTAGGAAAAGATTCTACTTCAAACCAAGGAAATCAGAGTGGTTAAACTTGTAAGCCACATCTTGGATTGTTTATGCGACATTGACTTTCATGCTGAATTTGTGGTAGTTGTCTATTTCAAAATAAATGCAAATAGAGTAAGTGTTAAGATTGATGCATGAAAGAGAAAAACATTTTCTCCATAATTAATATTCATTCCTTTTTCAAATTGGCTTAGAAATAAAGCCATCATCTCAGACCAAAATGACTCCCCCGTGATGGGGTCATTATGGTTTTTCTTTTTTTTTTTTTTTTTAAAGAGTTTATTTATTTATTCATGAGAGACATAAGGAGGCAGAGACATAGGCAGAGGGAGAAGCAGGTCTTTGCAGGGAGCCCGATGTGGGACTGGATCCTTGAATTCCAGGATCACAGCCTGAGCTGAAGGCAGATACTCAACCTCTGAGCCACCCAGGCGTCCCCATTGTGCTTTCTATTGGGGGGAAAGTGAGGAAAGGAAAACAAAATCTTATGACTTAATTATCAGCGACATCACTTATTATTTCTACAGATGTAAATACTTTCTTCATCAATTTTCTCAATGTTCTTGATAAAAGTAAAGTGATTACAATGCTTCATACAATCCTAGTGTAGGAACTTTATGTAATGAGAAGTTGTTTCTTTTTTCTTTTCATAGCTTGCCAAACTAGGAGTCATCTAATCAAAATTCCTCATTAGCAGGTGAGAAAGTAGTACTTGTACTGTGAATGAGTGATATAAACATATGTAGGTGATTTGTTCATTTTAGGGTGTATGTGTGGGTGTGTGTGTACATACGGACTTTTTTTTTTTAAGTGAGATGGTGCATAGCTAACTCATTTTTCAAAGATGTCTATATAGCCAACCCAATTTTAAGAACCAGACAATCTCATCTAAACAGTCAGGGTCAGAAAACTAAGGACATTCAATAAAAGAGGGGGAAGGTAAAGAATAATGGAAAGATAGAAAACTTGAGAGTTCTGTGTAGTATGTTATTCATCCCCTCTTAAATGTATCTTATATTACTGCCTCTGAAACTGAGACTCACTCTGGATTTGCTAACATTCCTATATTTGGATATTGATATAGTACGTTTTATTATGATGAACCAAGAAGCAGTTATGTAAAATGAGAAAGTCTGGAGGAAGTACAACTGTGTACTGACATCCAGGTAGGAATATAAAAATGTCCTGGATTTAGAAAAAGCTACAGACAGAGTTATAGCCATGCAAATGGTGATTTGGACATACGTTATAGCTCACTGCCCCCAATTTACGATGAAAACCACAGCTGTACTGAGAAATGACTACAGGGATGCAATGCATTATATATGGAAGATGCTTTATATTTTAGAAAAAAAATTTAAAAAGTGATGAGATAGTTTCAATTAATTGTCTAGAGCAAAATTTGTAACCCTATAAAATTATTCTAAGTCTACTAAATGTGTGTGAATTTAACAGAAAATTTTACTTGTCTTTATTAAACATTTTTCCCCTTACAGCCAGCAAATGTAGGGAGAAGTAATTAAATATGTCCTGTTTTGCATATAGACATGTTCTAAAACTAAGGTTGAAAATGTTCACTTTATTTACTACAACATTTTGATTACTAATAATATAGTTTTACAAGTCTTCAGATATCTTTTGTGGACATTTGTCATTTCTTTCTTGATGTGGAGGTTTTATGAATTTCTTTTCAAAGACTCATTTATTTATTTTAGAGAGAGAGACTGAGTGAGTGAGTGTGGGGAGGGGCAGAGGGAGAGAGAGAATCTGAAGCAGACTTCCCATTCAGTGGAGAACCTGACTTGGGACTCAATCCCAGGACCCCATGATTGTGACCTAAGCTGAAATCAAGAGTCAGGCGTTCAACCGACTGGTGCCCCTGAATTGTTTTTCCAGAAGTAAGGTCTAATATACTAGTGTAGGTTCAGGAAACAGTGGTATAATTTAGAGCTCTAAGGGAATCTCAAACATGAAATTGTAGCATCAATAGAAGCAATTCTTCTAATAAGGTATTAAATGAATGGTTACCAATCCAAGTAAGATTGAGGTGGTAGGCAGGTAAAAAAGGCAATAAAAGTAATGAAACTTAATATGGTAGAAACCTGGTATGATAGTCATGAAAATTCAGATTAAAATGACCGTATTTTGAATTATTCTCTCTGAGGCTTGGGTGTAGCTGGAGGGACTACCTGCTATATTACATTATTGCACAGTAGCCTGGAGTATGGACTTCAGATTCAGGATGCTTTTACCTGGAGCAAGTAACTTGTCTTCTGTATGCCTTGGTATCAAATCTACAGAGTTTCTGTGGAGCTTAGGGGACTTAATATAATTAAAGATCCTAGCACAAGCCTAGCACATAGCAAATTACTCCAAAATGTTATCTGCACTCTAATTACTGCCACCAATATTGATGCTTATCTCTATAATTGATAATATTTTTAATCTGTGAGGAATCATGAAGAAGATATAGGAGGCCGAAGGAAGTGATAGCAATATTCAAAGAGATGAAGAAAACAGGACCTATAATTGTAACCTTGAGACGTTTGTGCTAGATGTCAACTTCTGACCAAAAAAGAAAAACCAGAGTGAATTATTTAAATAGTGGTTTGTGAATAGGAGAAATGGAAGAGGTGGTTATCAGGAGCCAAAATGGAATTTGAATGAATCATGTCAGTCTAAGTAAATTCCTTTTGACAGAGATATTAGACTGGTAAAACACTTCACTTCCTAAATATCATTAGGGACAGTGTTTCCAGGCTTTTAGTAAGTCACTAAATAAGCTCTTTCATCTTGTGAACAGGATAGGGATTTTGTTGTTCATTAGATTCAAGATGCTGGACTTATTAATTAGAAAAGTAATCAATCTTGTAACTCTACCCAAAGGGTCCAGATTAATGAATTAGTGTAGACATATAAGAAAATTTCTAACAGTCTATTTCAGGGTCTAGTTTTGGCTGTCCCCTGTGGTATACATTTTATAAATTAATATATTGAATAATAATGATGATGATGAAGAACAGTAATAGAAACTTTAGAAGATTTTATCTCTATTCACAGCCAATTTCCTCCTTTCCCTTCTAACAAAACTCCAATTTTCTTCAGCCATTAACTCTTTTTATAGCAGCCATGTGCCCAAGTGGAAAAACATCAGTCCCAACCCCAGAATCATGACTGGTTTAAGTAAGACAACCATTATGCCCTATACCATTTGCCAGTGATTGATTTGGAAATGGGCATTTTGACTTAGAAGGAAAGTTGGCCAGGAAAGTTCCTGAGAGACAGAAGATAGAGATTTGTTTCTTAAGGCCTTCTGGATCTTACCATGAAGGCAAAATTGTTGAAGATGCTAATGCCATCTGGAGACCATGGAGGGAAGAAAGCCAACATGCCTCAGAAGAGCAGGGAAAGATGATAGAAAGACCCCAATCACTGAGAATGTTCTTGAACCACTAAATAAATTTACTTTGCAACATGTGTGTGAAGTAAAACTTCCCTACTTTGACAGCTGAGGCAGGTTTTTCCGTACCATGTAACTTAAACATTTGAACTCCTGAATCTTGAGTGTCAGGTGCTGTGCTACATGTCTTAAACCCACAATCCCATTTAATCATCTCAGTAGCACTATGTATCTACATTTTACAGAGCAGTAAATTGAGGCTCCAAGAGGGGAAGTGATTTGCCCAAATCTCACTGCTAGTAAACAGCAAAGTTGAGATATGTTGTCAGGTATCATGCTTAAGGATTTGCATGCTTGGCTCTTATAATACACAATCTTAACAGTTAAGTTAAAAAAAGAATGATAATAAAGCTTTGAGGGGGATAGCAAATATGTTGAAGGGAAAATTTAAATTCTAAGAACTTTGAAAAATAGGTTAAGTATGATAGCTGCTTTTGACCTGGGGGTGTTTTGTTAGAACTAGGCTATTTTGAGTTTCAGATCTGATGACCTTCTGAGAAACTGTGTGGAGTCAGAGCATGAGATACCATAAAAAGCGGGGGACGGGTAGGAATTCTGAGACCCCAAAGGACTATAACCTCAGGATAAGTATGAACTAGAAGCTAAACCTGTCCCTGCCCACTTTCATCCCCAAGATCTCAAAAGAAAAGTTTCTCTGCAACTTGGCAGAACAGGAGAAAAAAAGAAACAAAACCAACTTTAGAAATTGTTGCCATATGTGAGATTTTGAATTCAGTTGTAGTAAAAATTCTCATCACTTGGGGACTAAGAACAACAATAGCAAGAACAAAATAATCCTCCAAGCATGAATAGTTTGCCATACAAATACTAACAGAGAGGAAACATGTGCAGCTTCATTACCATCAGATAAAATTAACTTTAGTATCTAAAAGAATTGTTAGAGATAGAGCAGATACTTCACAGAGATAAAAAATTCAATTGTCAAGGAAGATGGAAAATTTAAACATAGGGGTACATAGTTACATAGTCTCAAAAGACATAAAGGATGAATTTTTAGAACTACCAAAATAAATACATCGATCTCTGTACATGGTGGTGGTAGATTTAAGCAGGCATCTCTCAATAATTGATAGAACAAACAGACCAAAAAATTAGTATGTGCACAATATAATTAGCATACTTGACCTAGTAGCCTCCTCAACTGAAGAATTTATATACTTTTCAAATTATATAGGGAAAAGTTAAAAATATTGACTGTGTTCCATAAATACACTTTCAAAAAATGTAAAAGGACTGAGATGATATGCGACGTATTCTCCCATTGAAATGCATTTAAGTTTAAGAAGTAATAAGAAGAAAAGTTTCCATGAAAATCTCCATAAGATGGGGAATTAGGAAACCCAGTTTTATATAATTCATGGTTCAAAGAAGAAATCATAACAGAAATTAGAGGTATTTAAGAAATAAAATTCAGCTGAGTAAATGTAAAGATCTAATTGGCTTTATTCAACTATTCATGAATCAAGTAGCATCCCATCCAGCAAGCAGAAAGGAGCTCCAAAGGGCTGTACAGAATGGAAGGATTTTATAGGCAGAAATGGGGCAGAACAAGGTTATTAGCAAAAGAAAAGAAAGGATTACTTCAGGCCAGGTTACCTTTCCTTAGGTGAAGGCAGGTGTCTTATTATGCAGAGTACTTTACTAGGGCTAATCAAGAAATTCTAGACTTCTTGGCTTAAAATCCCATTCCTGGGAGAGCCTGAAACTGCAATTAGATTAGTTATTAAATCTTGGTGAGGTTTAACATAAGTGACTCCATTTTGAAACTGTTTCTTTTCAATAGGGTATTTTTTTAATAATGATAATACTAAATAGGAAATACTATTTTTAATAATGATAATACTAACTAGGAAATTGAAGAGGATATAGGCTAACACAATAATTAGAAATTTATAGCCTTAAGTACTTAGAAAATAAGGCTGAAAATTAATGTCAACCACGTGTCTCTAAAAGTTAGAAAACAGCAAAATAAACCACAAAAGTATATAAGAAAGAATATAAGAGCAGAGATTAATGATTTAAAAACAAATATATGAGAGAAAATATCAACCAAGCCAAAAGTCAGCTGTTTTGGAGGCAAAAGATCAATAAAATTGACAAACCTGGCAAAGGTGATCATGAACAAGGGAGAGGAGACCTAAATAATCCATACAAAGAATGCAAAAGGACATAACTATAGGTGCTGCAGACAATAAACAGATAGATGGTATTATAATTAGTTTATGCCAATAAATTTGAAAACATGGAAAAGAATGTCCAAAGTCCTAGGAAAATAAAACTTTCCCAAAGTGAGTCAAAGTAAAATAGACAATACGAGTAGTTCTATAAACATGAAATTAATGGAGTATCCAAGAATTTTCACAAAGAGAACCTCAGACCCAGATGGCTTTACTAGTGACTTTTATCAGGTAATCAAACAAGTAATTCTTATCTTCTGCAAACTCTTCCAGAGGACAGTTCATTTTATAAGGCCCATTGAATTTTTTTCAACAGTATACTAGTTTTTCACAAGATATTGAAAGCTTTTTCTTGCATCTGGAACCTGAATACTATTTATTTTAACATTGTACACATAAATTATACAAATTACCAAAAATTCATCAAAGAATCTTGATATAATATCAATATCCAACAATAAATTGATATATAATGCCATATCAACTACAAACAGAAAATGTAATTTTAGACTATAACATTCACAATAGCAACAGAAAATGTCAAATATTTAGGAACAAATTAACACAAGTGTGCAGGATCTATATGGATAAAATTATGACTTTTTTGAAAGGCCATTAAATATGTACACAGATATATTGCAATAATGAATTAGGATACTTAGTATTGTAAAGATGTCAATTGTCTCCAAATTGATCTGTAGATTTGATGCAATTGCCATTAAGGCCACTATAGATTTGTTGTAGTGGCTGTTTTTCTTGTTGAATTTGAGGAGCTGATTTTGAAATTTTAATGAAAAATGAACAGCCAAGATATCCTTTAAGAAAAAAATACATGATTATTGGAAAACTTGCTGCAACAGGTATTAATTTCCAATATATAAAGCTATAAAATAATTAGTGCACTGTATTGGAGCAGGTTTAGACAAGTAGAACAATGGAATTAAATGTAGTCCAGGAACAGATCCAGGGATAAAACTGAGGTGGCACTGTTAGGTAAGAAAGTAATGGACTTCTCAATTTATGATAGGAGGGTAATTGAATGTTTGTCAAATAATGAACAGAAGTTCCATCTGGCTTCTCCCATCCTAGGCACAAAAGTCACATGTAGGTGGTTCAAAGTTAAGATTTTAGAATATGCAATAAAAGAATATATTTATATATTTATATATAGAAAGAGTTCCTCATTAAGACAGGAAATAAGACATGAAAACTTATAGCCATAAAGGAAGACTGGTTAATTTGACTACATTAAAACTGAGAATTTCTTTTAAAATTATAAGAATAAAGAATCACAGAGTAAAGTTGCAGCATATGTAAGCAATAAAATATCCTATCAATAATAAATATTTAGAGATTCTTACAGATTAATGAGGAAAAAAACCAGATGTTTCAATAGAAAAAAAAAAACAGACAAATGACTTGTATAGACTTTCACACAACAGGACATCCAAGTGGTCAATGGACAAATAGAACGCTGGTCTATCTTATTTACATGTTAAAGTCATAGCTAGATATATCATTACTTACTCAACAGAGAAGGATGGGAAATTTAAAGAAGGGGTGTAGCAAGAATAAGAAGTGTAAGTTTTCCTAATAAATATTTTTGAGGAATGGTATGATAATATCTAGTAAAGTTGAAGATATGCAAAATAGTTTTTCCTCTTCTAATATATTCCCTAGAGAATCTCCTGTATGTGTGTACCAGGAGATAGTTATAAGAATTTTTATAGCATCAGGCCTTAAAAAAATAACTCCCACTTGAGACTAACACAATAGGAAAATGGAAAAAAAATTGTGGTACCTCATACAATGGGAAGTATTATGACAATTTAATCAAATGTAAAGTTAGGTGTAAAAATAAACGAATAAATCTGACAAACATGGTAAGCAAGAGTAGTAAGTCATTTAATAGTACAATATTTCAATTGGTTAGAGTTCAAAAATAAGAAAAACTAACCGCATTGTTAAAAGTAAGGGTTAATTTTTATAAAAGTCATAGAATTGGGTATCTCCAAGCAGCAGGGAGAATGGTCTGATAGAAGAAGGCATAATTCTGGGCTTTCCATGATGTTGTCAGTGTCCTAGTTCTTCACCTGATTACATTAGGTGTCTGTTTTATGAAAATACCTTAAAGTATATATTTTATGTAATTTTTAATGTATGATGTATCTCAAAGAACTATGTTTAGAAAACAAACTAAAAGTAAGATTTAACATGATTTTATTTTATTTTATCTTATTTTATTTATCAGCATATATTGTACCAGTTGTGTGTATGAGTGTGTGTAGCTGAGTATGTATGTGTGATGTATGAATAAAATTGGTTAAGTGATATATATAGATACATTTTTATTCTAAATGTTTCAATGAACAATGTATTTCATTCCTTGAGTTTTTATTTTATTTAGTTTTATTATTTTTTAGGGAGCATGAGAGAAAGCAGGGATGGGGTGGGGCAGAGGCAGAGGGAGAGGGAGAGAGAGACAATCCTAAGCAGGCTCCACGCCCATTGCAGGGCTCAATCTCACGGCCCTGAGATCAGGACCTGAGCTGCAATCAAGTCTGCTGCTTAACTGACTAAGCCACTCAGGCACCCTATTTCATTCCTTTAAAGATAATTTAAATGATGAATCATTTCATAATTTATAAAAATATTATGGTGAATTTTTACGTGCATACACACAAAATATACAATTATGCCTTATATTCAAACTAGTGTTGGTCATGGGACCTTACCTTTGTACACAAATATAGAAAGCAGAAAAAACCTTAAAAATTTCACTAATCTTTAAATTCAATGTGATCTAATAAGAACTAGTGTTTAAAGTATAAAAATTAATACCAAGGAAATAAAATTCTTAAGTTCCCTGAACTTTTTAGATCATAACTGAATTACTCAGTTCATACTTAAAGATGGCTATGTTCATTATGTAAAGTGATAAGTGTATTGAAAAGACTAGACTTTAGACTATTTGATAAAGAAAACTGGACCTAGTGCAAAGTAGATTTAATGTAGACAGTAGAGCTGCTTTCAAATATTAGAAGGGCCATTATGGGAAATAGATAAATTGGACTTAAGCAAATTGAAAACTATTGTGCTGCAAATGGTACCAGCAAGAAAGTAAAAAGAACTCACAGAACTGGAGAAAATATGTGCAAATCATGTATGTGATAAAAGACTTCTTTGTAGAATATATATAGAACTCTTGTAACTTAATAATTAAAAGATAAGTAACAAAAAAAAAACAGGCAAAGACTTGAATAGACATTTCTCTGAAGAATATATACAAATGTCCAAAAGCACGTGAAAAGAAGGCAACATCATCAGCCATCAAGGAAATGCAAAACAAAACCACGAGATGCTACTTTACACCACAAGAATGACTACCATAAGAAAGATGGATAATAATAAGAGTTGATGAAGATGTAGAGAATTTGGAACCTTTATACTGACTACTGGTGGGAATGTAAAATGGTACAACCTTTTGGAAAACAGTATGACAGTTTGCCAAAATGTTGAATGTAGGTTATTATATGACACAGAAATTTCACTCCTAGGAATACAACTGATCCTTGAACAATATGTATCTGAACTGTGTGGGTCTGCTTATATATGGATTGTTTTGGCTAAATACAATAAGTGTTGTAAATATTTTTCTTCTCTCTAGCTTATTTTATTGTAATAATATAGTATATAATACATATAACATACAAATCATGTGTTAATTGACTTTATGTTATCTGTAAGGCTTCTGGTTAATAATAGGTTACATTGTAGTTGAGTTTTAGAGGGATCGAAAGTTATATGCAGATGTTTTACTACATCAGGGGTCAGTGCCCTAAACCCCTGCATTGTTCAAGGGTCAACTGTATACCCAAGAGAAATAAAAGCATATGCCCACAAAAAATTGTGAATACAAATGTTTATAGGAGTATTTTTAAAATGGCTAAAAGGTAGAAATGACAACTATTAATTAACTCATTAATGGGTATATAAAATGTTTCAGAAATGCAATAATATTCATACAATGGAATATTACTCAGTTATAAAAAGGAATGATGTATTGATGCATGCTGTTATATGGATGAATCTTGAAAACATTATGCTAAGGAAAAGAATCCAGTCAAAAAGCTCCACAGATTATACAATTCCATACTTATGAAATGTCCAGAATAGGTAATCTGTAGAGACAGAAAGTAGATTATTTGTTGCCTGGGCTCAGGAGATCACTTTAGGGAGATGACGAGTAATTGCTGAAGGGTATAGGATTTATTTTTTTTTCCCTTTTTTATTTTTTAATTTTAAAGATTTTATTTATTTATTTATGAAAGACATAGAGGAGAGAGAGAGAGAGGCAGACAGAGAAGCAGGCTCCATTTCAGGGATGTGGGACTCGATCCCGGTCTCCAAGATCGTGCCCTGGACGGAAGGCAGGCACCAAACCGCTGAGCCACCCAGAGATCCCCGGGTATAAGATTTCTTTCTGTGACAATTAAAGTATTCTAAAATATAGCTGTTAAAAAAAAATAGCCCCAAGAGATAAAATTAGGATCAACAAATAGAAGGTAAAACAAGACAGATTTTGGTTCAATATATGAGATAAAGCTATGTAAATGAATTCCTAGCTGATGGAATGGTCTGCCTCTGTACATGGTGAGTTTCTACTCATTTCTGATGCTTCAACTTACGTAGGATAATTACAAAGGAGGGTTGAAATAATTTATGTGTGGTAGGTAGCATTTCAGGTGTTTTTCAGCCTTATAATCCTTGGTTATATGAGGTAGGGCCTAGTTTGATTTCATAATTAACAGTATGGGTAACTCAATTCCTTTAGGGGATGGGGTAGGGCCTAAATATGTAAACAAAAGAATAAAGTATGGAATGACTAGATGATATTTGTAAAATTGCATTGTGAATCAATTGTCTTTCTAAAATACAAAGATAACTCATTTATTTTAGAGGATTGTGACTTATTTCCATAACAAGATAATGCGTCAATTAATTGCCTTATGCTTCAATTAAGAAGCAATATAATTCTCATGCTTCCTTTTTACCCTTTTCTGTTTCCTCAAAAAACAAAACAAAACAACAACAACAAAAAAACAAACCCAAAACTTGAACTTTAATGGGGGAAGATGTTTAGCTTTTGGAAGAAAAGAAATGTGTCCGTATATGCTTCAATGACCCTTTTGCTTTAGAAATCATTCTGGAAGAAACAGTCTTGACTAGAGCACCTGTAGTCTGGCTTTATCGTCTTCTGCAGATCACTCAGCTCTTTAAATGTCAACTTCTTTATCAGCAAAATGGGGATAATAATAGTACCAACCTCACGAGGTGTTTGGCAGAATTGAATTAAATGAGGTAATGCATGTAAGTCACTTAGCACAGTGCTTGACTTATGGTAAGGACTCTACACACATTTATTCAAAAGCCCAAATAAAAACATACAGCCTCTGACATCAGAATGGGTAGCATTGAAGCAAAATTTTGGAAATGCAATGGAGATCTAGGAAAGAAAATGGGATTTGATCAGGGGAACTACTATGGGATTTATTTGTATTTACTTTTATCTCGGCACAGTTTTCCTTCTTCCAGTTGGCCCACTTGTCCTCCTATTTCCAAGTGCACAGGATGCATCAGCAAACAGGGATTTCGAGAAAGACATGAGCATGTCACCTCACATTTGCCCCTTGAGGCCAAGAGTGCATCTGTTTAGTGGGTTGGTGGAAGACAATGGGGAATAATGTGTTATATATGGTTATCGGAACATACTATTGTCTTTCTATGGACATATGTGGAACCTACAGGGCATTTTATAGATTAAAGTCTTGAAATAGCTTATCAGATCTGTCACTTCATTCTTGATGTGTAAAATACATTCAAGATAAATCCAGCATAAAATAGTGACAATTTTAGTTTTAGTACTGACACTAAAAATATAAAAGCATGAATAAGTCAACTCTTGGATGCCTCTCTACCTTAAATTTTATTTTGAGATTCCTCCAACAGCCTTTTGCTTTAGGCTGATGGGTGGTTACAATCTGAATTCTGAATTTATAGCTTTTATATTCAGATCCTAGATCAATAATGCTTTCATTCATCTTCAACATGATATGAAACTAAGAGTTTAAGAGACTAAGGGAATGTTTACATCTGTAAATATTTATATTTAAGTGATATGCTTTCATTTTCTGAAATTTTTGTTCATTTCTAAAAATGAGCATAGGAAACAAATAATTCTAGAATAGCAATAGGTCAATTTCTTTTGGATTATTCTATTCTGGCTCTCATTTTCCCATCTTTTTTGGTGGTGTAGATTTACTCATAATAAAGACAAGGCACTGAAACGCACTATGGAATTTAGTTACAGAGGAAGCCAGCAAGATTTATAAATATCTTCAAGGGTCTGTCTCTTGGTGTAAAGTCATCTCTCTCCTCCCACCATTAAAACTGAGTTATGCAAAAAACGTGAACTCCTACTTATAGAATATCTTTTTCTTGATCTCTGCATTCAATATTTAAGTTCATGTTATCAGCATTGCTCATCAGCTTTGTACTTGGTCATCCAGCTTTTTTTTTCTTTTCTCTCCCATTCTTTATATTGACATCACTCTCCCCTAAATCTTCTCCACCAACACATCCACACCCATAATCTAAGTGTGTGATAAAATTCTACTAATTTTGTAAGAAAAAGTAAGAGGTATTTTTCTCATCGTTAATTTCTCTTACTACCAAAACCAGAACTAACTTATTTCTTATGTGTGACCCTCGGCTCTAAAATGCTCTCTTAAATTTAGCATGTATGATGTGATCTTACAGTTTTAAAAATGCATGTGTTAGTCCCTGTTGTTAAATTGATAGCTCTTTGAGAAATGGGGTTGTGTCTATTTTTTTAAAAGATTTTATTTATTTATTCATGAGAGACACACACAGAGAGAGAGAGGCAGAGACACAGGCAGAGGGAGAAGCAGGGTCCATGCAGGGAGCCCGACGTGGGACTCGATCCCAGGACTCCAGGATCACGCCCTGGGCTGAAGGCAGGTGCTAAACTGCTGAGCCACCCAGGGATCCCTCTGTGTCTATTTTTTTAAAGTAGTTCCCAACCCTACCATGATTCTGGTTCCTTGGGAATGAAATGAAGTAGCAGTGGTAGAAATGAAGAGAAGTAAACAATTTCAAACGTATATTAAAACTGTTAGAAATTGCTGATGGATTAGATGTAACAAATGAGAGAAATATATCATCAAGATAAATCCTACGTGTTTGTCTCGGACAACTGGAACTATTTAGTGAGATGTGGAAACATAAGAGCTATGATGTACGGGAATCAAGAATTCTGTTTTGTAGCTGTTAAGAGAGCAGTTGATCAGGGAAGAAATGCACATTTGGGTATCATTTCATTACAGTTAATATTTCAATGCCATTGTATTGTAGAGATAAAGTAGGAAGAGAGAAAAAGAAAAGTTTGCTCAGATAATCTTCGGAATTCTTCAATTTTAAAAAGGAAGAGTATGAGGAATTGACAAAAAAGGAGACTAAGAAGGAAGAACCAAGGAAATTGGAGCAAAATCAGAAGAATATGGTGTCTCAGAAATTGTAGTGAATTGGATCATTGTGCCTCACTATCCACTCTGTCTTGCAAGAGAACTATTTACCCCTGCCTGTTGCCACATAAACTCTTAGTGAAGGATTCTTGCACACTCTATTGATTTTGGGCTCAGTCGTATGATTTACACTGGCAAATGGAATGTGAGCAGACATGCATGCCCTGTCCAGACAGCAGATGAGAAGCATAGCAAGTTTCTGCCAGGCCAGTCATGTTCTTGAGCCCTCTTCCAAGAGAAGGCTAGGCCTCAGAGAGGCACCTGTCTGTCTCATGGTTGAGCATCTGCCTTCGACTCAGGTCGAGCTGCTCCTTTGACCTGGGTCCCCAAATGAGAAAACACGTGTGGCATGTATTAATTAAAAGTATGCATTGGAACAGAGTTATGACAGGCAAAGTGCAGAAAGAGACATATTACTAGAATCAGTTACAGATATTATTTTCTGAAGTAAATACAGTTTTGCAGGGCTTTTTTTGTTTTTGTTTTTATAAATCATACTCTAGCCAAAGTCGACTAAATATAGGACCAAAGAGAGAAGAATTTCAAGGAGGAGGAGGATGGTAATTAAGCTAAAATTGTGTAAGGAGGTATGTATAGAATTTGATTTTAATCTCCTTTTCATTTTTGTAGTGTGTAGAATGCTGGTAATGGAGGGGGAAATTCAGCTTCCAGAAAAAATATAGGCACAGAGTATTTTGGATTAAACTGTCAGTGTGTTGCAGCTTTACAAAAGAAGCCAGATGTGGTTTTGGAGACTGTGATGAAGTGAAGCTAGGCCTTTCTTTGAAGTAATTGAAAAAAGACTTAGTACAAAAAGTTTGTACCTTGAGCATATGTGTAGTCACATTCTAAGGACAAACCTACAGAAGAGATCGACTATTTTGTTGCAACTTTATAAAGAGGATAAAGAGAATTTCAGAAAAGGTACTTAGCTCAAATTTCATGATTCTCAAAAATAAAGCAGTATGGATGGAAAAGTAGAATACAGGGACATGTTTTCTGAATAACTTGAACCATTATATATTGATTTTAAGAACGTTAATATTTCGAAGACTGCTAAAGCCACAAACACAAAAATAGACTTTTGGAATCTATACAAGTCTTTTTTTTTTTTTAATTCATGGGAGAAACAGAGAGAGAGAGAGAGAGAGAGAGAGAGACCTAGGCAGAGGGAGAAGCAGGCTCCATGCAGGAAGCCCGATGTGGGACTCGATCCCAGAACCCCGGGATCAGGCCCTGAGCCAAAGGCAGACGCTCAACCGCCGAGCCATCCAGGCGTCACTATACAAGTCTTTTATAAATACTACTATAATAGCATTCTTCTTCTCCCATTAAATCTCAAAATAAATGAATGAAAGCAACTTCTCGGTATTCATTATTACATTGGGAAGATATTTAACATCCCATTGATATATTCTAAACATTGTTTAGTATTTCTTTTTTGTTTCAGTACAAGTAAAATGAATTTGTCTTATAAATTTACACATGGTCTTTTGTCTTTTAACACTATTTTTCTCCATAGGCTTTGGGTTCCCCAACCATGGTATCTTCAGTTATGGTTTTAAAAAATTAATGCGAATGTATTTTCAAAAGCTTCATTTGGAATCTGAGCTACCATTACTATTGAGTACTATTTGTAGGGTGAATGGGAGTAGGTAGGTAGCTGGGTATAATGCAAGATATCTCGCTAAATTTGAATTTGAGATAAACAACAGATAATTTTTAGTAGAAGTATGTTCCAAGTGATATTTGAAGTTCAAATTCTATCTGAAATCCTGTATTCTTATGTGCTAAATCTGATGACTCTAAATGGGAGGGAGTGTCAACATCCTGCCTCTTCATGTTACTCTTGCAGGGCTGTCTCAGCAGTTATGCCATATAACTGATGTACCCAAGGTCACCCAAAGCTGCTATGAATGGCAAGCTATGAACATAGTGGCCACGTTAGGACTTGATTGGCATACAGTTAAAATGCCAACCGAAGAAAAATTGGAGAGGAGACTAGCCAATGGCTTGTAGTATGTGGCTCAGTGCCCAGTCAGACCTGGATCAGAATCATTGCTCAGAATCCCACTTCCTGTGTATTCCTAGTCATGGCTCTTTCTGAGAGATCCAGTTTCATCACCATGTGAAGTGGGAATGATAATAATTACCTGTAGTATTTTTTGTGAAGCTCAAATATGGTTATGTTCATAAAATGCTTGGGACGGAGTCTGGCACAGAGTGTCATTGACTGTTACCCAATGACTATTTTCATTAATAATTTTACATAAGCTATTGTGAAGCAGAAACCTAGAATAATGTATTCTGCTCAAAATGTCAAAAGGTTAGCTTTAGTGCTGCTTGTATATTGTGTATTTTTTTTAAAGATTTTATTTATTTATTCATGAGAGACACAGAGAGAGAGGCAGAGACACAGGCAGAGAGAGAAGCAGGCTCCATGCAGGGAGCCCGATGAAGGACTCCATCCCAGGAGCCTGGGATCATGACCTGAGTGAGCCAAATGCAGACGATCAACCACTGAGCGACCCAGGTGCCCTGGTACATTGTGTATTTTGCTCAGCCGTCAGATTTTAAATCACATCTATATGCAATAGTTACTGATTTAAGTATTAATAATTTTTTTCATATCAAAGCACTGTGAATATCTATTTAAAATCTCATTTATGGGATGCCTGGGTGGCTCAGCGGTAGAGAGTCTGCCTTTGGCTCAGGGCATGATCCCGGGGTCGTGGGATCCAGTCCCACATCTGGCTCCTCACGAGGAGCCTGCTTCTCCCACTGCCTATGTCTCTGCCTCTCTCTTCATGTGTGTCTTTCATGAATAAATAAATAAAATCTTTAAAAAAAAGTAAAATCTCATTTATATTTAAGAACAAATGAAATTTAACAAATTAGTAGAATTAACTGTATCCTTTATTCATATACTAATGGCTTCTTTATTAGACTGATAGCTATTACCTTGGTAAGAAACTCTTAGTGTGTCTAAGTGATGCTAATTATATGGAAAGGTAGTATACTGGGTTCAATTTAGTTGTTTCTACTAGTTATTATTGTTGATGATTTTAATTACATATGATATCTATAATCTCAGAAGATTATGAAAGGAACCAATTACAAAGATTTTAGGTACAGACGAAGTTTATTAAACTAAAATTATGTAGTAGCAAGTGTATTTAACCAGATAAATGAGAGTTGCACAAATGTCTAAAATATTTTTCTCAATATTCACTTAAAAAAAAGATTTTATTTATTTATTCATGAGAGACACAGAGAGAGAGAGAGAGAGAGAGAGAGAGAGAGGCAGGGACACAGGCAGGGGGAGAAGCAGGCTCCATGCAGGGAGCCTGACGTGGGACTCGATCCTACGTCTCCAGGATCAGACCCTGGGCTGAAGGTGGTGCTAAACTGCTGAGCCACTGGGGCTGCCCAATATTCACTTTTTAAAATAAGATTTTATTTATTTATTCATGAGACACATACACAGAGAGGCAGATTTATAGGCAGCTTCTCCCCATGGGGAGCCTGATGCAAGATTCCATCTGGGGACCCTGGGATCACAACCTGAGCCAAAGGCAGACACTCAACCACTGAGCCACTATTCACTTTTAATTGTCATAATTAAATAACCTTCACATTTCCTTTTGTTGTTCAGAATACAAATAAGTGGGCTAAAATATATTGTTGACTATTTTAACGTAATTTATTTCGCACTGTGGGATTTTAGAATGATCTCACCATTGAAACAATACTGGTGGGAAAACTTTGGAAACTAGCATCTGCATTGACATTTTTCATAAAAATAATTATTCAAATTCCTAAAATACTGTGCAATATTAGAACTCCCTAATTAATAAGGAAAGAATGTCACTTTTCTATCCTATGATCATTTGGCTGAATCCCAACTAATGTTGAGCTTTTGCATTGTCATTCAAAATACCACTTCACAGCTATTTTGTTGCCATTTCACCCTTAGTGCTGTATGGTATTGTCAGAGAAATTATTTAAAAGTATAGAAATTCAAGATGCCTAGAGAGTAAGGAGAGGAATGAATATTTTCAAGACCCAGTAGGATTCTGAAATTTCTGGCAGCTATGATTTCTAAAAGATGCATTGTTTTAATTTTATTTTTTTAGATGCATTGTTTTAATTGGAGATTTTCATTTTAACTGATTTAATAGTAGATTTTTCCCAGTACAATATAAATCCTTAAAGGAGAACAAAATTTTCTACTTTTTTGGGAAAAAAACCCTTAATTGAAATAATGAGCTATTAGATTCATCAGGTTACTTTGTTTCAATGGTAAATTAAAATTTTAATGTAAGTTTTGAGTTTACTTTTACTGTAGAAGTTTTATTTTCAATAGTTCAGGATGCAGTGTACTTGTCTTTAATATAACACAATTAATTACATAGTATTTCTAGAAGAAACTCTCATGAGATTCCTATTTCAGGAAAGGAACCAGAAAAAAAGAAGAACTATTTGCCTAGATTTAACTAAATATATCAGAACATATAAGACAAAATTTTTTTTTTCACCTTCTATTTCTCAGAAAATGTAAGACTGTCCCAGAAAATGTAAGAATGTTCTAGAACAGAGCTTTCTTTAATTTGATAATAGTCAGATTTTGTCTAGTGTTAAAAGGTGTAGTTTCCTTGTACTAGGATCTGCTTATCTAGGGTTCCTGGATAACTAATGGAACATTGCGACAGACTATTAAAATATATTAAAATATATTAAAATATATTTCCTTATGCTAACCTGATGGCTTAATTTTAGTTACATCAACTTTTTATCAAGTTCCTTTAATTCTTTTCAATTGGAATTTTTACCTGCTTTTTTCTGAGTTAACTGAAATGTCACTCCTTCATGAAGATGCATGTCAGGAAATATTTTGCCTAATTTCTAACTTTAATAAGGAGTTAAGAATTGTGATATAAATATCTCTTAACTATCCCACATTCTTAAGATAAAATATTTAGTGAGAATTAACAATGGGTCAAATCCTGTCTTAAGTTTCTAGGAGCACATTAATAAATCACAGCTTCTGCCCTCAAGAGAGCTATGGCTTAGAGGGTAAAAGACAATTAATAGGACCATTAAAATACAGAGCGACATGTGATGTGGTAGTTAGGGGGTGTTCAGAATTCTGTGGAAGCCAGGGCCACCTGTTTCAACCTCAGGGCATCATGGGAGTTTCCCAGAGTAGGCAATTTATAGTCTAATTACTATATAGGAGAAAGGCAACCGGTATTGTGGAGGAATGTTGGGAAAAAAAGCTTCAGTAAAGAACTCTCAAGGTGCCTCAGAAATTTTGTTGCTACATGTGTTTGGAAATGTTAAATTGTGCCTGTGGAGACACAATTCTCCTTAGGTGTCTCCCATTTCTGTGTATCTCGTGAGCAAATGTATTACTGCTATTTTTCTACACTAGCTTTTTGGGGATGTGTATATAGTGAACAGCTTTACAAGATGGGAGATTAAAAAAAAAAAAAAAAGATGGGAGATGGTATCTTCTGGAGCTGTGTTTATTGTCTGGTATAATGTTTCCCTCTGGACAAGCCAGTCTGACTTATTGTCCATCATAGGAGACGAGAGGTCCCTAAGGTCAGGGTTTCTCTTCTGTAGTGTAACCCACTAGATGGGTAGGCATTATGTGGCCCTGTTCACATTTCCCTTTGGGAACTCGGGGCTCAGAGAACTGGCTCAAATGCCATTACTCTCACCTTTGCCATTTTTGTGAGTAATAATATTCAGTCAGATGAAAAATTCCTATTTATTCAAGTTTAATAAATATACTCTTATAATGTATTTTTTATAGATTGGAGTGTTTATGGAAAAAGTAATGGGAACTAGTATGAAATAAAAGGGGGCAATTATTGTAATAGTAACAAATTTCTTTCTACCCTGATACTTTTGAAATGAGTTGTCAGATATATTGTTCATAAAGATATCTAACAGAAATGAAAATTATCATGAAAAATATGGCCAAAAGGCATCGTTCATCTACTCATATTTATCATTTACCTTTTCTGTGCCAAGCACAGTTCTAGATACAGAGGATACGAAGTAACTAAAAAACAAAATCCTTGCTTATGGGGAGCCATGTTCTCAGGGAGGAAGAAAGATAATAATCAAGTAGACAGATAATTGTATAATACATCCAGCAGTGATTAATGTTATGAATAAAAATAAAACATGTTTAGTATATAGAGAATAAAAGCACGAAGTACCATTTTTATAGTATAGCCAGAGAGAGCCAACATGGTAAGTAACATTTGAGATGAGAACTTAAGAATGTGACAGAGCAAGTTCTGTAGCATTCCAAGGAAGAAGGTTCTAGGCTGAGGCAAGAGCAAGTGTAAATGCCTAAGGCAGGAGCTTGCTGGGTGCATTTGAGGAACAATGAGAAGGCCAGGAAAACTGCAGGGACACGAGCGAGAGAGTTGTAAAAAAAAAAGTGATCAGAGAGTACAATGTGAAATCATGGAAACCTCCTGGACTTTGAATTTCACCCTGAGTTAAAATCTTGGCTCTGTCACTTACTAGCAGTTGTAGGTGAGAAGCTCTTGGTTCCATGAGGTAAGACGAGTTCCAGTGCATCTGGAGAGGTTGGCCAGAGGAAAGCATTGAAGGATGTCTGCTCTAATAAGGAGAAAGCCCCAAAAGACAATATTAGGGTTCGGGTAGGCTGGTATAGATCCTGGTAGGCTGATAGATTGGGCGGTGGAAGCCTTAAAAGTTATATTTTGATTAATTGTAGGGTTTTTTTGAAATAAAACAAGCAGGCATCCCCCAAAGGAGAGAGGAGAGGGGAGGATGTATCGGATGTTTTAGGATTAAGGAGAGCAATGCCATTGGAGGATAGGAGACTGATGACCAAGGAAATATGATAGGATATGTCGAATTCTAGAAAACATCACCAGACAACCTGTAAGCAAATATTAAACATAATAAGTATTATTATAATTTTATTACTATATGTAATATTATTATTATATAAATAAAATAGATATTAAAACTTTCTCTGGTGAAGGAGTATACCACCTTAATAGAGACTTAGCATTCTTGCAGAAAGGAGAGGTCAGAAGTGTAATAGTGATAGACCTTTGTTTGGCAAGCTGAAGTTGTTTAAGGTCTTTAAAGATAGGGAACTAATTGGGTTTAAACAAGGTTAATGATATAATAGTTTAGAATTGGTGGACATAGGGAAACAAGGGTCATGATGCAAAATCTTGATAAATAAACCCTGCTAAGCGACTGGCTTCTCAGATAAGCAGTTTCTTGCTTCCAATAAATTGATCTGTGGGAATTTCCAGAAACTAATGCTGAAGTTATAGGTTTATTTAGCCTTATTTTTCCTTGGCATATATCTTGAAGCAAAGAAGTTAAGTCATGTTGACATAGGGGACATAGAGTCTTATCTCAGTTATAGTGACACAGATGGTCTCTATTCCCCACTTTTATTTGTCAATCTTGAGCCCAAGCTGGGAAATAGGTAGATCATTATCATATGGGGAAACAATCAATCAGCATCTGTATTACCTTTTGTAGAGTCATGACTGCATAGCAAGTTGCTGCTGCTCAGTCATTTCAACTGCTACGTATGTCAGGTTTTGTTGTTGTTGTTGTTTTTTGTAAGATGATAATTTTTTTCTTAATCACTTGATAGGACAGTGGCAGTACAACAACATTTAAGGTCCTGGAGACACAAATTTGAACCGTGCCATTCAGACAAATACTAGGAGAATAATTATAATCAGAATTTGTAGACTTCTAAGCCTAGGTCCAAGAGTGCCTAACTAAACCAGGAGAACAGATTCCATCCCTAATCTAAAGAACTTGCAGGACCAGATATGGGGGTATTATCCAAATCAATTACTTTCATTGGTTTTTCAGTTCTTTATAATAACATTAAAGGTCTCATAAAAATCCATAGGAATGAACGTACAGCATTTTCCCCCTAAAATGCATATCTACAACCTCAAAAGGCCATTATTCTGTCTAGGGCTGCTCTGTTTTAAATCATCATATTCCCAGCCTCCTGAATTTCTTTGTGATATTGTCTAGCTTCCTCCGCAATCAGTGAACCAAGGCAGGTAGGAGCTTCTCATGTTGCGTGTCTCTTTTAAAGCACGATATGAAAAATCTTAAGGACAGAAGAAAGCTATCTAGAATTTCCACTGAGTGATTATGGTTTTGAACCTCAAATCGAGGCCCAGTTTTTCTGCCTCTTGAATCAAGTGGAATGATATGGAGAAGGCCTGTAATTTTGTAAGATCTAAATTTGGCAAAACATCTAAAATAATTATAAATAGAGATGCCATCCTTGATAAATGTCTCATGTAAAAATGTGTGTTCAAAGATGAATTCTCTGGTTGTAGCTAAGAAAGATCCACTTACAAAAATATTTACGATGGAATATTTACTTGTTTAAATAACAAAAGATTAGAATTGAGAATATCCTATGTTTAGAAGAATTTCCTTTGAGCTTATTGGTTACCCCAGTTCTGTAGAGAGAATGTTTTCTTAATGAAAAGTATTGTGATTACAGAAAAGATTCTACTGACGATATCAACAGTTTCAAATTTTTAATATTCTGTTTTGTTTTGAGGAAGATTGCAGATAATTTTATAAAAATACTAAATCATAAGACAATTAAAAACATGTTCTTTACAGAACTAGCAGTGGTATGGTTGGGGGATAGCTACGCCTAAGAATCTGATTAAAACTATTTGCATATGTACCAGTAATATTTATGCTGTTTGTCATTTTTAATATTCTAATAGTCAAGATAAAGGAGTTTCCTCCTTTCTGTACATTTGTATATGTTATCTCTACTTTTTTAAGTAGAATTTTAATTTTCAAAAGTTTTTAAATAGAATAATTTTTATGTCTAATTGTATAATAAAACCAAATTTTCAGCAGGAAATTAATATTTATATCAGTTCCATTATTTTAGAGACTTATATTCACTCTTAGAATTGTTTTAGTTTGAACTGTGGGTTGTATGGTCTCTCAAGTTTATGGGCCAAATAAAAGGGAAGTGGTAGGACACAGATTTAAAGAGGGATGCAAGAGCCGAATTTTGAAGCCCACCGAGGAGGAGAGTAAGGAGTTTGGATTCTACGGAAGAGAGAGGCTAGGGAAGGGTTATTACTCTGAGACCTTCAAAGGGCAGGAAATTGAGCTAAAATTGAATTTACTCTGAATTTTGAATTTCTGTTAACACAATAAGGATCTATTTTGAACAGAAGGATAATAGTGATAATCATGAGACACTTCCCAGTTTTAATTGGTTATAGCACTCACATGCTTTTTAGTAAGAATAAGCTTTTCCTAAAAGCTTCCTGAACACTATAAGTTCTCTTTATCCCAGTGTTGAACTGCCAACACCTTTTCATAATTTTAATCCTATACTACGGCTTCGCAGTCTGGCAAAGAGCTGCTGTATACTTAGTCAAAATGTGGTGTTCACACCTCACTTTAGTTCACCATTATCCTTCCTTTCCCAATTTGGTTTACTGGTTTAAGGCATTTGAAAATTCTTTTTCTTTATTCTTTCTCAGAAAAACCCTTCTCCCTCAGGTGCTTCCCTTTTTATCTTTCTTCAGTTCTAGTAGGGCTCTGACATCAATGTGGTGTTCATTCTTGTCCAGCAATATCTCAGTCTTTTTGCTTAATGTCTTTTCCACGGGATTGAACTATAAGAAATTACCAATTTTTGAGCTACAAAGATAACAATTTCATATATTTTAGCCTATTGCTTCTCCTGCTTCTTACTCTCCTCGTCATTGATACCTAGATCACTGATCTCTTTTCTCTTCCTTCTTCTTCTCCAGTTAGTTCCCATAGCATCCTCTAGTACAAACCATAACATTTTGGGGGTTTTATAATTGGCTTCATAGTATATTAGATCATTAATAAGATACATATTAATAATATTAATAGAACACTTTGCACATGCCAGATATTTTCTATGGGCTCTGTAGGTATGAACTCATTTACTCTTTCAAACAACTCTATGAAGAAGATGCTGTTATTATCCTCATTTTATAGATAAGGAAACAGTTACTAACTGTTTAAGCAATTTCCCCACAGTCACACAGAAAGTAGATATCCAAGTTGGAAATTTGAACCCGGATACTCTCTACTATTTTACCCTATTGCTTTGTTAATTAATTAAGGTAGAGAGGGGATTGGGAATTAATAGAACATAGGAAAAAATAGAGCAAAACAGTAATGCCAGTGAAGGAGCTAAAAATTGGGCTATTTAGTTTCAATAGGGATGTTTCAAATTCAGACCACCTTCTGGTAAACATGACAATCTTGGAGGAATTTTAAAATGGTGGAGAGCTTTGGAGACCCAGCTTGTGATGTACACTGTGGAGGTTTTGGAAGCATAATATTGGGAAGAGCCCCATCCAGAGATCCCGTTTTTGAAAACTATATGGGAGGGAGTAGGGGTGGGTCCCATCCCTGAGGGACCTAAAGGACTTGGAGAATATTTAGTAATCCAAAGTACCTACCAGGACTCTCCTCCTCAAGATACCGGTGATCCGGAGGACAAGTTCTGAAGTAACAAAGGCTCGTGGAGGAGGGGCTCAAATAGATGGCCTGACTTCCTCACAGACATCTTGCAGAGGAACTGCCACTAATGATCTAGGTTGGATATTTGCTGCTGCAGCAGGCAGTTTTGACATTGTTGTTGCTGATTGCATGCTCATCACAATCAACGAGGATGAGGTTCTGATTGTGGTAATTATAACATTACTAAGAAAATCTTATCGCACTTACAAAATTATCATATTCCAGACATCTCAAATTTATGCAATATGTTGTTAATATGAGATAATGCAAAATTCCAAGGAAACAGTAATACTGCTACTAGAGAATTAATTGTGTTTATTTATAGGGTATGCTAGGAAACATTTTTGACATGAATGCTGACTCTCTGAATATGAGTAAATTGAATAGATGTAATAACTAATTGTATAAAAGTTTAATTTCTGGCCTAATGGCATGAAAATCAATTGTAATTTTTTGAATATATTTTTAGCTCATATATCACTGTAACCAATAAAAGTAAGATAAAAGGTACTCAAAGAGACTTTTCCTTATGATCTAATTTGATTTAAAAATTTGCAACAAGAAAATATTCCAATTTTAGCCTGTAGGAGCTTAAAATCTTGGCAATGATAGCTTGGTCTAACAAATAATATCAACCTATGAGTTTTTCCTATTTGAGGAGGATCAAGAGAAGGTAAATCTTTAAGGTACATAGAGTCCTAAATTCCTTAGAAATCTCGAGGACTTTTACAGGAAAAGTTTATTCATTGACTTTAGGTCACATTTTTCCCCATTGTCTAAGACAAGTCATATATACAATACTTGTGTTAAAATCTGCTGTTCTGATACTTTTGTATGTATTATGTCTATGACATAGAATATATGATAGGATGACTGTATATCATTGGCTAATAAGTATTATTATTATTATTATTATTATTACAGCTTATAAATTTTCATTAGTATGATTTAAAGTGTTTCAGAAAAACCTTTTTTTGACTAATGACTAATCCTGGCAAGGGTTGACAGGTCTAGGAAACTGTGTGGACAGCAATATTTTACTGCAAGTAAGTGAGTTAATTAAAAAATAAACAAATTAAATCTCTGTCCTTGGAGATTGAAAGAATATGAGATGCCACTTTTCACCTATTGGACTGGTAGAGTCTAAAACTTTTAATAACTAGTATTGGTAGGGATATAGTAGGTAAAAATTCAGTTTTACATACTGTTGGTATAAACACAAGCAGACTAATATTATACAACTTGTTAGGCTTCTGGCAATGGATGGATCACTTAGGAATGTTTTGGCTGAAAGTAACAGAAAATCAGAGTGGCTTATACAAATAAGGTTTATTTTTCCTTACATGTCAAGAAATATTAAGTTAATTGCTGGGTCAGAGGTTAATGATATCAGTGCCAGCTCTTCTGTGATTTCTCTTTGCCTGTATCTCATACCTGTCATCTCATGGTCCCAAAATGAGTGTTGTTGATTCAGAAAGCTTTTCTGATGCCAAAACAGAGAAAAAGTGAAAGAGAGAAGGGCTATGCCAGCTTTGAAGAAAACAAAGGGATCTTCAGGTGTTCCTCCAGAAACTTTTGCTCATGTTTCAAAGACCAAATAGAGTTCTAAAGCCCTTCCTAGATTCAAAGGAAATTTGGAAAACAAATATTTTACTTCCAGTGAAGATTTTAGTGAGAAATGGTAAAGGAGGAGTAGGTTGAATATGGCTTTGTGATAGCCAGTTAACAGTGTCTGCCAAAGATAAAAGCAAGAAGTATATTCCTTCTAATCCAGCAATTCCACATTAATGAATGTATCCTTCAGATATATTACCAAGGAAATAGTATAGGCTATGTGATGGAAATTTTTCTAGTGTTTCAGAAGTTCATAAAGCTCCAAATTTGAAGACAGTAGATAATAACTACTTCAAAGCAAACTGCCCCTCCCCTACATATGCATTTATCAACAGAATTTGAAAACTTAAATTGGTCCTCTGACTCTTGCTGTAGACAACTTTTCCTTTCCATCCAGGGTAAGAGGGCATGACAAGATCTGCTTGTAGTGATCAGAATGACATTCAAATTATAAGAGACTGAGATCACATTTCCTAGCAGGGATGCTTGCTGAGCTGCAGGCATTTTGTAGGCCCATCCTGCTTCTTATAGTAAAAAAATTGGGGAAGCTAATAATTCAAGACTTGTAGTATTTGGGCCCACAAGTGGTTGTAAAAGAGGTCATGAACATAGAAACCATTATGTCCTTTATGCCTGGAGAATTCTTAAATCTGGAAGTTGGCTGATGGTAGGGAAGGCTTACCATCCTTTCTTCTTATTTTCAGTGTTGAACGTATTGAACTAGACTTGCACTATCCAATATGGTACCCATATTGGATAGGCTTTTACTTAGCTGTGGGCTGCAAATGTCGGGGGCTGGAGAGACAGGGGATGGGGCTGATGGAGTAGGCAACCACAAAGGTTAGCCAGAGACTGTACCACTCTACCTTGGAATTGTGCAAACTAGAGATGCCTGTGGGGGTCTTCCAGAAAAATCCACATTTGAGTAACTGCCATGCTGAGGATCCTGATGGTGGATTACAATAGCACTAATCATTTCAGAGATGGCTTCCCCTTTTCTCTAACTCTTCTCCTAGATCTTAGGATTTCAGAAAAGAAAAAGAATTTTTCTTTTTTAAAAAAAGATTTTATTTACTCATGAGAGTCACAGAGAGAGAGGCAGAGATACAGGCAGAGAGAAGCAGGTTTCCTGCAAGGAGCTTGATGAGGGACTTGATCCTGGACCTGGGATCACACCCTGAACCAAAGGCAGATGCTTAACCACTTAGCCACCCAGGTATCCCAGAAAAAGAAACTTTTAAATAGCTTAGTCAAGGGTGGCTCAGTGGTTGAGCATCTGCCTTCAGCCTAGGGTGTGATTCCCCAAGGGCTGGGATCAAGTCCCACATCAGGCTCCCCTCGAGGAGCCTGCTTCTCCTTCTGTCTATGTCTCTGCCTCTCTCTCTGTGTCTGTCATGAACAAATAAATAAAATCTTAAAAAAAAAAGCTTAATCAGTTGGGAATATAAAAGAAAAAAAGTGAAAGAATAGATGATGTTCCCTTTCTGTACTTGCTAAGTCATAGTTTAGGCCTTGAATTGATTGTGAAATCAAATTTTCTACTTAAACTGTGAGATTTTTTTAATGCCTGAAAACAGTAGTGAAATGGAATGATAGGAGGAAGCTAAGGGATCTGCCTGAGGTATCCTCAAGGAGATAAATGTGAGAGACATTAGAGCAGTGATTATTAAATTTTAATATGCATCAGAAGCACTTGGAGGGCTTGTTAAAACACAAATTGCAGATTTCATTTGCAGAGTTTCTGATTTGGTAGGTCTGAGCGGATCTCTGGGACTTAAGAATTTGCATTTTCAAATTTCCAGTGATATTTATACTAATGCTGATAGTTGAGGGACCATACTTTTAGAATCATTTTTAAAGGCAGTGGTAAAACAAGAGCAACAACAACAAAAACAAAAATAAATCTTTTTTTTTTTTGCATCTGTTAATTTCAGTGTTTAATAAACTATAGATAAAGTTAGGGGTGTAAAGAAATGTTTATTGCAGCTTTATTTGTAGGAGCAAAAAAAATATGGGACTGAATAAATTCTAGTATATTCCTAAAATGAAATACTATATAGTTATTGTAATTACAGAGATATGTATCTAATATGTATTTTCAAATTATAAAGATCAAGTATTTCAGCAATGTTCAGTTTTGGGGGGAATAAATAATACATGCTTGCATGGAATTAAAATCCAGTGTAAGAATACAGAGGACTCTCTATTAACAGTGATTTGAATCTTTGAGGTCAGATGGTAGAGAGTAGGTACAGGGAAGTTGACTTTGACCTATATATTCTTCTGGTATTCTGATCCAAAGTTTGTATCAAAGAAAGAATAGTAGTAGTTCTATAGGACCAGTGCCTTTGCATATGGTAACCCATTCAAGCTTAATGCTTTTTTTTTTTTTTTTTTTTTTTTTTGGTCTGAAGAATAGACTGATCAAGTATATAATCTCCTTCATAAATTTTTTTTTCAGGTTAATCTTTGCTCAGTGACCTCACTATTGTAGGCTAAATTGTGTCCCTCTCAAATTTACATGTTGAAATTTTAACTCTTAGAATATGACTGTATATGGAGGTGGAGCCTTTATAGAGGTAATTAAGGTAAAATAAATTCATATGGGTGGGCTCTAATACACTCTATACTAGTGTCCCTATTTGGGGAGGAGATTAGGACCCCAACATGTGCACACTCAAAAGAAACCATGTGAGGATGAGGACACAATGGGGAGCTAGCCGTCTATGAGCCAACGAGAGAGGACTCAAGAAACTAAACCTACTGAACCTTAATCTTGGACTTCTAGATTTTAGAACTGTGAAAAAAAGGGACACCTGGGTGGCTCAGTGCTTGAGTGTCTGCCATCGGCTCAGGGCATGATCCCGGGATCGAGTCCCACATCGGGCTCCTTGCAGAGAGTTTGCTTCTCCCTCTGCCTGTGTCTCTGCCTCTCTCTCTCTCTTTCTCTCTCTCTCTCTGAGTCTCTCATGAATAAATAAAATCTTTTAAAAAATTTCTAAAAAACGGTGAAAAAAAATTTCTACTGTTTAAGCTAGCCAGTCTACGGTACTTTGTTATGCAGTCTCAGAAAATTAATATACCCATAGTACTTTGTTTATTCCACTCCTAAATCATTTGCCACATCATATTTTAATGTGTTTATATTTTTCATTTTCCGCTGGAGTATAACCCCTTTGTACTGGTATTCTACTGCTGTCATAACAAATTATTACAAAGTTAGTGGCTTAAAACAATACTAGGTTACTATTGTAGAGTTGTTCTATAGATCAGAGATCCAGTGCTGTTCTATCTGAGTTAAAATCAAGGTGCTGGCATATTTCTGAAGGCTCTACAGGAAAATCTCTTTCCTTGCTCATTCAAGTATTGGCAGAATTGAGTTCCGTGTGGTTGTAGGACTGAGGTCTCTTTGCTGGCTGTCAGCTAGACGCTGTCCTTGGTCCTAAAGTCCCCCTACATCTCAGAACTAGCCCGAGAGTGGTGAGTCCTTTTTATTGCCATTTCTAAGATGACTGGTAATCTCATTCTCTCTAACTGCAGGTAAAATGTTCTTTTCTTTTGAAGGTTCATGGGATTAGGTTGGGTCCACCCAGATCATCCAGGATTAAATCCTCATCTCAAGGTCTGTAACCTTAATCTTATTTGCCAAGTCCTTTTGCCATGTTAACATATTCACAGGTTATGGGGAGTAGAAATCTAAGAACATATTTCATTCATTTTTTGCAACCTTAGCTTTTAGAAAGGCTTGGCAACATGGTTTATGTGTTTATTTGTTTTTGACAAGTATGTTTTAAACTAAACTTCCTAACTTGAACATGTGAAGGAAAGCCAGAATAAACAAAGAGAGGATGAGATTGAAAGAGCGAGGTAAACAGGGTGAAACAAAGGAAAACCAGAGGAAAGGAAAAACATATCTCTCACAGAATTTCACACAATTCAGTAGAAGTCCTAGTATAATGTCCAGTATGTAAAAGTTAGCTGCCTATGACATTAGAGCAGACATATAAAAGGTATTTAATAATTTTTAACAAATCTGAATCACAATTGTTATGAATTTAGCTATTAATTGGCTCACCAATGACTAACCTAGAGAGGTAATTACAGTCAATCTCAGTAAATTGTATTAATAGCATGGTTGGAAATGATTGCTTTGGCTAGATAATTATTCTTATTATATCGTAAACAGTATGATCCTCCTTAATTTTTAAAGTACTAGAATAAAATAAAATACTCTTGAAAATAATTTAATTTGTTTATGATTAAGTAAACCAAAAATCTTGAAGTGAGTCATATTGGTATCATAAATAACTTTCAGGGTAATGTCACCAACTAGGAAGATCTTTTGACACAACGCCAGAGAAATAGGAATCTACTGTATTCTTTTTTAGAAAAAGTGACTCATTCCACAAATGCCATTTAACCTTGGAGATGCCCATAGTAATTTCTAGATTTAGGTTTCATCTCCCTAGAAAAAAATTTAGGGGGTAAATGGAATTTGTTATATATTACTTTCAAAGCATACTGATGAGAAGTTAATCTGTTTTAGCCATCTCAGTTGGGTTTTATGGGGATATCCTTGAATAAATGCAAAGGACTTACTCAGCAGCAGATAATTATCAGAGTGGGATGGTTCATAGAACATCTGAGAAAACATGATGTCCTTGATGAAAGCATTGCAGGATTTCTCAGCAAGATAGGAATTATGGTCATAAAGTTGCTTTTTTGACAGTTTTAGATTTTCGTTAACTAAATGCTAATAGATCTCTTAGTAGGGGTGTTGTAAGTACATAGGTTTTTCTGCCAACTGTATTCATAGAGGAGGATCTAACAACTCTCACTTTAAAGTACTGTAGCTATATATTTATGGGCAAGCTTTTTAATTACTTTTTTTTTTTTTTAAATCTGAGAGATACAGCATTAAGTTCTTTAGGCTAATATTCCAATTCCAAACACATCACGTCAGTATACCTGAAGTGCTTTGCTGCTATGGTAACCCACAACGCTGAAGTGCGCAGGTGCTAGATAGCAGGCTCTATTTCTCACTTGGTGTACAGGAGGAAGCTCTGTGCAGCCTCCAAGGAGTATATGTGGTGGGGGGGCTGCACCGGAGGTGGGAATGCAAGGATGCATCGTCTGACTTAGAACTTCCTCAGCCTTCTCCCTCCAAATTGACACCAGCTGATAAGAAACATTTTTCTCAATGCCACAAAGATGGATCCCAATTATGTGTGATAAATTGAGTTCAGAGCCAGAAAAAATGAAATTCACTGGTAATCAAAAACACTAATTTGATGACAAGGGTCAATTTCCCCTCCCAACAATATTTAACAGATTTGCTGCAAAGAAACTAAGTGGAGTTCTTTTCTTGACTCACCATCACTTCTCCCCCCCTCCTTTCTTTTCTGGTTTCTGCCAGAAGTACCAAAGAAAATGAGGGATAATCCACAAGCTAAGTAATTAACTTCTGAATGGCCTACTTGAGAACAGATAAATAAACTGTCTCCAACAGAAGATATGTTCACCGCACAGTATTTTGTTTGATTGGTATTATTTTCTGGCCATGAACTTGGGTCTTTGTATTACACATTCTGTGCTCATCAGTTGGCAAGTGTGTGTGTGTGTGTGTGTGTGTGTCCAAGTGAGGAGCTTCCGTTGACTAGTGCATAATATGACATGGTAATGCTACAGCTCCTGATGACTAGCATTTATAGCATTTCTTTGCTTCTCCGTTTTTAGGGGGATGAGGCATCTTTTGTATTTTTATGTTATCAAAGAACAAATAGAACTGGGGCTTTATATTGCAATTTTGTTGCCGATTTTATGTGTCATGTCTATTAGGGTTTCTACGGTGCCAGTCTAACCTCTCTGTGAGTTCAGGGCCTCACACTGAGTAATATCCTCCTGCATCTTTCTGATGTTATATTTAATGCTAGATAGAACAAATAAGTAATAAGCTCAGTGACATACACAGACTGGCTGAGAATAGTTCTTACTTTATTCTTTTTCCAATTCTCTTAAAAACTGTTAGATATTTATTATCATTTCCAGAGGTGTCATTTTTATAACTGCAAAATAAAGGCTCACATGTAAACTCTATAGTTCTTAGGGAAATCTTGATAACCTGTTTTTGTCAATGCATCTCTGGAAAGTTAAACTACTACTTTAGAACTGATTTGTCCTTAAGAAGTAGAATTTTATTTATAAGACTTCTGCTTGTAACAGTGATCTGTCTGTACTCTGAAATAGATGCTACATGGGTGGAAAACGTTACCATGTTTCTATGATGCACCAGCATTTAAAGACAAAACAAAACTTGATTTGCTCAGATTTTCCAGATGCTCCTTCTTTTCACAAATATTTATTGATTGGTGTGTGTGAAAATTAACCATACATAAACCCTGTCCACAAAGAAATAAGATATGAGGGTCATAGGCCATGTACATTAATAACTAACAAATTATCACACCGAAAGTGGAAATAAAAACAAAACCCAAAACAGAAGAGGGTATAGACAAAATGCTATGGACATTTAGAGGAATAAGGGATTATTAGAGATTAGAGGAGATTTTTATGGAAGAGATTAGTTCATCAAATATTTATTAATGTCTACTCTATGCCAAGGAAGACAGATAAGAGTTCTTCATTTTACAGTTTGTTGGGAGCTAGCAGTTGAGTTGGGCTCTGAAAATCCAGTAAGACCTAGAAGCATAAAGATAAAAGACAAGATAGTTGCTTGTCTTACACTTTGCTTTTTAAAATCTATCATCCACCTATCTACCTGCTATTGTGTTTAGAGTTGGACTGCCTGGATCAGGATGATTTTGTGAATATTTTTTTAAGAATACTGGCTTGAAATGAGAAATGGCCAAGCCACTCTAGTCTCTCGTCACACACTTGGTTGTGTGACCCATCTTTGCTCGAGTCATAGCAATATTAGGAAAGCCCTTAGACTCCAAGCATTTGTTGCTTAATTTATAACTCCTGGGGGAATGCTTGATCTGTAGGGTTCTCTTCTGTCCTGCATATGCTGAGAGGACATATGTTGTGGAGTCTGGGACTACTTGCCTGCTACCTTGTCTTTCTGCTAAAAGACATCAGTATTTTAGTAGGGGAAGATATATTTCTGTCACTCAAATCTTAATCTAAAATATATGCCGCCATGATAAAAGAAATATGAGTAAGGGCTTTACGCAGTTAAGTCAATGCTATTAGTATTTGTTTTAGTCACATTTGGTGAAATTGACTTTTGTCAAGGGGTGACCTACTTAAAATATTAGTTCTCTGGGGAAATGAAGTTCCAAACAAGCAGGTTATAAGCAGTCTTTTGGAAAAAACATTCACAAATGGTGGGCTGCATGTATTTGTCAAGAAAATCTTCAGTTCTGATCAACTTACTTGTATGGTGTTTTGCTCAGAATAAAGAATGTACCTTGAACAGTAGTGGAATATCTAAATATAAACCATGAGCATCTTCTTTCAGCCCTGCCAGAAACTTGTATTCAGTAGGTAAGGAAGACATGACATTTATTTATTGTGATAGTTGTTTTAGCAACCTCAAGGTTGATGTAGCACTGGTGGTTTTTTTTTTTTCTTTCCTCTAAGTATGACTCAATATATTTCTTTCTTGAGGCTCACACGGAACTATACGAGATGAATAATACATGTCAGAGGTGTTTATAATTTCTTCCTTTAGGAAAATTACTTTCATCAATTATTAAAAGCTGATAATCAATGTTGATTATCTGAGAATGGGCTAAGAAAATTAGAACCTTGGTAGATACATATGCAATTAATGTATTGAGGGAGATTAGTACAAATTAAAGAGGAAGTTAAAGGATTTTAAAAAGGCTTGGGGCTTATCTATAATTTTAGTAAGCCTTTGATGTTTGAGATAGGGATGCTGTAAGAGCAGGCTGTGGGACAGATATGAATAGTTGGAGCTAGACTATTCATAAGTAGCAAGTTGAGCTATGGTAGCCAGAATTGTTAACCAGGCCAGAAAGGATACATAATCAGTAGCATCATGAACTATATAGGGATGTGGCCGTGTTCATGTTTGTAGAGGGTCAAGAAGTTTAAGGCTAATATTGAGGGGAAAATGGCCCAAAGAGAAAGGATTTAACATTGAGTCCTTGTGGGGCAAACAAGAAAGATAGGAGATTGAGGGAAACTACATCCGACATAAGGTTTTGTTACACGTGAATGTTGAATCAGGTCAACAAGGCGATGTTGCAAGAACAACACAGAAGCAGCAGGAATCATATAATAAGAGCTGGTATAGGAAAATCAAATTACTAGTAAGGACTAGTGCCTTAGGAATAAATATATATGTAAGGGTGGTAAACACAGTATAGGTTATATGGTGAGCAGTCAACAAATAATATTTAGAATTGAATCTGAAATTGAGAAGGATTCCAACAATTCGTAGTGGCCAACTAGCAAGGACTACTGTCGTATTAAATAAAAGTACAATGAGATAATACGATCATATAAATATCATATATGATATTATTGAGGGGTCTGGAAAGACACTTCATTTCTACTCACAACTACCTAGATATAGATGACTTAGAATATCTTGAGACTGGTTTGGTATTAAACTGCTTTTGGAGGGCCACATAATAAATTAAGTTTATTTGTGACAAGTTATTATGTAATATTGCATATGAAAATATTTTCCCCATATCTGTTTTTTTTTTCGCCCCAAACTTATTCCTTTTAGAGTTTTCAGTCTCCTTCAAAGAACTCTATAAGTATTGAAAATCAGATCATTCTAAAATAGATACGCAGAACCATTCATTCATCCATTCATTCACTCAGCAATTATTTATTAAATGTCTTTTAGGTATCAGACATTATAAAACTTGTTGTCAGAGAGGGAGCCTAAAACTTAGAAAAATTAGGCAGTACATCCTGAGAGCTCTGGAAGCATCTAAGAAGCAACCAATCTTCCCTGGAGGAGACACTTCATATATAAATTATAAGTTGCAGGGTAAAGATGGTGGGAAACAGCTTCCAGGGCAGGAAAATTAGATTCCCAAAGACATGGAGATGTGTTTGAGGAAAAGGTGAGAAAAAAAATGATGTGGCTAGAGCACAGCCTTTACGAAGATGAGATTCATTGGCATTGATTGGAAAGCCTCTGAGATGTTAAGCTTAGAAAGTTGGGTCTCATTCTTTTCCATCTTTCAAACCCACAGTAGGCTTGAACGACATAGGTGACTAGATCTGAATTATGTTCTAGAGTGTTAACTCCAGCAGCAGTTGGAAGATAAATTGGTGGGAGGAAAGACTCAGTTTTGATGGGAGAAAACAGAGACAGTTACTGCAGTTTTCCAAGTAAGAGAAAAATGCTTGAATAGAAGGGCACTGAGATAAAAAAAGAGAAACTGGATTCAAAAATACTTTTTAAATAAAATTGGGTGGGATTCGTGTCTGGTTGGATAAGGGAGATGAAGGAGAAGAAGTAATTGAGAATGACTTGGAAGTATTTAGTCGGAAAAATTCAATGGTGATGAAAATGAAGATTAAGAATAGAATAGGCTGTTCAAGGTGGGAGGCAGAGAACATTCTGGATTAGCCATGCTAGACCATTGCTTAGATAGAAAAACATTTTTATCCAACTGGCATCCAAACAGGAACTAATGCTGGCAGGGTATTGCTTGGTAAGCCAGACTTAAACATAAAATAGAAATCACACATAAGAGATATGTTCAACTACTTATGCTTTGGCACGAGTGGCAAGCAACTTTCTTATGCGGTGGTATGAGCAATGGCAGCATTTCTTGTTTCCATATTTTTCCTTTAATGTTTTCCCATGCATGGCAAGTTTTCCATATGCTCTGCTGGGTAGATTCTTGTTGCCATATGGCAGCATGTAATAGCAGAAAAAAATCATAAAGAAGACGTTTCTAATTGTCTGAAGGGATTGCTCCTGGAAAATCATAATTTCATGCTGGGTTGCAGGACTATTCATAGTAGATAGAATGTCTGGGTTAAGAAGTTGGCCAGTGCAGGAGCCATTAAAGTATGGATGCTAAGGATCTAGTAAGTTTCCTGTATTTCTTACAAAAAACAGACACATTTAACCCAAAATCAAAGCAAAATTGATCGCAGCTTGCTACTCTTGAATAATTTTACTCTTGCCATAGGGGAAAGGTAGAAAAAGAGGTGAGGTGGCTGCTTTTGCTGATTTATGCCTTGTAGAATTAACCATCTGTCCTTTCTCAGTTCAGCTCAGCTAACATTTTTTAATGGATATCTAGGTATTTGGAATCTTAAAAGATGAATGGCCTTAGAACACTGCGAGTAGCATGGTGATTGTGATATCAGAACCAGGCTTTTTGTCTGAAGCCTGGTTTAGTGGCTGGGTAGTCTCAGATGGATCACTTCACCTTTTTGAGCTTCAGTATCCCCATCTCTAAAATGGAGATATAACCTCTACCTTACAGAACTATCAAGAACATTAGAAATAATAGACATAAATGCCTATGGCACTGCCTGTCCCAGGAAATGGTAGTCACTGTTATGTTGGCTTTTACCTCTGCACCTGCACCACCAAGACTGGCAATTAGCTTTAGTGGTAGACGACTTCCAGCTATATTTAGATTTTATTGTTTCATTTTGTATGTATTGAGCAAATACATTTAATGTAAATTGAGAAAGATCCAGGGTGCTATTTTCATTATACTTCAGATCTATGTGATGTTTTATTCACTAGTGCTTATGCTAAAACTAAGTAGTTTAAAACATGACATTCTGTGATCATTCAAAATATGCTTCTTATCCTTCAAAATGATATGATTAGAAAGATCACATAGCGGTAAGTTTTGTTTTATTAAACACAGAAGAGATGAAAGGCTACAGGGAGATACTGACCTACTTTTAAAAATGAACGTGCAGGTTCTAAATGAAATTAATTCACCAAAATTGATGATAGATGTTTAGCTATAGAACACTGGCAGGGAACGTGGATGTTTCACTTATTATTAATACTTTTGAAGAACAGATTGACATCACCAAGTTTTGTTTTATTTTCACTGAGATAATGCTGGTTACAGGCAACCGTAGAGATCTCAATAGCATTCAACAATAAACTTTTTTTTTTTTTTTCTCACTCATGAGTCTTCGGATCAATTGCTATTCGGTTGATGTTGGCTGGGCTCCTCTGTGCTTGAGCTAGTGTAGGCTGGGCTTCTGGCTTTGGTTTGGATTCATGCTACCCCACATCCTCTACTCTTTGGGTCAGGCTGAAGGGGAAATGGCTACATGGGGCACATTTTTCTGATAGAGGCTGAAAATTCCAGGAGGCTAAGCTAAATTAAACAACCACCTGTATAGCCTTTCATAGCATGTGGTGTGTACATTTCCACTTACATTCTAAGTGAGAATTCCATTCTCATCTGCCAGGGCAGATCAAATACCTAAGCCAAGTGTTAGGAGAGGTGGGGACATGTGTGCCATGTCTAAGGGAGGTACCGCATAAATCACATGCAAAAGGAATGGCTGTAACTGCATTAGGAGACCGTACTAGAGATTTGCGAACAATGACCCAGTAGACCACAGTGTCATACTGATTGAATAAAAAATAATGTTGACTCAAACACACAGTGAATGAAATGAGCTTTATGTTACTCTTTTTAGAGAAGACTAACATGGACACATTTAATAATTCCTTTCCTTTCGTATAATGATTATATTGTTCTTATTTCATGTAACAGATATTTACTGAAGACCCTCTTCCAGGACCGTTTCATAAGCTACTGCCAGTTGTGTTCTAAGTTGTTGTGTGAACGGAGCCCCTGGACACGATGCCACACAACTGCCCCACCTCATGATGTTAGATATTGTACAAAGAACAGAGGGAAGACACACCTAGAATCCTACAGATGCAATTCCTGGGCATACGGCACTAGCATTAGAATCCAGGGCTCATAGTTGAAATGTTTTTAAGAGACCACCTGATGGCAACAGAGATGGGAAAGCAGATTGGTTACGGTGCACTACGTGTGATACACTGTATTATGATCAAGAACAACACCGAAGTCTGCCTACTAGATGTTTTTGAAAACATTGACCTGCACCAAACATTCCCATCAAGGACTGGTTTGCCAGACTCATTTCAAGATAAACAGATGAAAAACAATTATGTAAATTGATATGTAGTTCGTTATGATCTGTACTACTGAGAAAATAATTGCGAGAAGAGGAAGTGAATAATATATTCTCACCTCGCCTGAAAAACTTCCTCAGGTGGAAGAAAACAGAAGCAATCCCCCCACCCCCACCCTCATCAGAAAGGAACTTGGAGCTGCGATGCAGGCGGAGTGCTTACAGTGGGAGGAGCGCTTTGATCTCCTTGTGGCAAACCATGCTTTCGGCTTTAAAAACAGCCCCTGTAGTTGCCAACTGATGACCATTATATGTTTCAGTGTATGGCCAGGATATAAAACATTCTGTAGATGGTGTCCATTACCTACAGAGAAAAGGATTACAAGACTGGGACACATAACAGGAGGGAAATTTATTATTTTTTAAAATTAGTAGACTTTTTAAAATTTTTAATTTAGTTTTATTTATTTATTTTCTTAAACTTTTATTTTTTAGAGCAGTTCTAGGATTACAAAAAAACTGAGCCAAAAGTATACAGAAGCCCCATATGGCATCCTCCCCCAGCAGGTTCCCTTATTAACAACTTGCATTAGTGTGTGTACCCCGATAATATTATAATTACATTAGATTATTATTAATTATATATTATTATTTTTTGCAATTGATGAGCCAATTATCAACACATTATTATTAGCTACAGTCCATAGTTTACTCTCTGTGGTGTACATTCTATGGTTTTGACAAATGTTTTATGACATGTATGCACCATTACAGCATCATAGAGCATAGTTTCGCTTTCCTAAATACCCTCTCTACTCTGCCTGTTTATCCTCGGATTCCTCTCCTTGCTTGTGATGTTTTTTTTTACAATATGTCTTTTTGGTCTATTTGAAACTTTGTAACCTTGGTTTAAGTAACCTATTTAAAAATATTAATGAACGATTTTAATCGTTACAACAATAATGGGATGGAAACCGCCCAAATCAGTACCAATAATTATATCACAGATCAA
The DNA here is from genome assembly GCF_011100685.1 of Canis lupus familiaris. Taxonomy (NCBI): domain Eukaryota; kingdom Metazoa; phylum Chordata; class Mammalia; order Carnivora; family Canidae; genus Canis; species Canis lupus. Next base: position 24,503,372 of record NC_049236.1, on the reverse strand, counting down.
GACTGGTGTTGGCTAAAGCAAGCAATTAGAAGTATGATACCAAATTACAACCCAAGTAGGCCATTGGTAAGACTCAGAAATAAAAGGTGAGAAGTCAAAGTGCACGGGCACGGCATGAATTTCCAACCAGGGCAGATGCTGGAGAGTTAAACCTATGGGCCCAGAACGCACAAACATGAACCTTTCACACAATGATGAAGGCTGTTGAACCCATAAGTGTTGGGGAAGTTGTATCTCATCTGATAGGGTCTGTGATTCTTGGCTCAAGGAAGACTGGAATGCACCAACACCATCATGGCCTGTGCAAGGGGGGGTTAGAATTGTGGGGTATCTGTGGGAACACAGAGGAAGACACAGAGCAGAATTAAAAAAAAAACAAAAAAGTTCTCAGAAACAGAGCATAATGAAGCATTGGATTTCATTGATGGTTACAGATATCCGGTGAAGCAGGAGATGTTGAGGTCTGAGGCATTATAATTAGGAAACAATGAAAAACTTCCAACTATCAGAATATTTTGCATATTTTTACTTGATAGTATGAATAGGTAATTTTTTTTTTTTTTATTGTTAACTGGATTTTATTGTTTAGAGGCAGGCACATCAAGAGTCAACCAAACCAATTCTCAACCTGTTTATTTATCCAGCTTCTGAATTTCTTTTGGTTATTTCTAGAGCAAATTTATGCTTTGATTTCTTTCAGAATGTATGGAAAAATCTTTCAGTTGATATTGAAGACATGCTATGTTATAAACTACTGAAGAGCAACTACGTGGAATGCAGAGGAACTTAATTTAATCATTTTAGGTTAAGAGAACGGGGAAGTAACAGCCTTGTGTGCTAACTATGTGATTCCGCTCACTATATTTGGCTTAGTAGAACATATGTGCAGCAGCCCAGCGCAGAATGCATGTATATTGGAATCCCTCCATCTGTCATCCACTTTTGTTGAACAAGTAGCGGGTTGTTGTGTAAAATGCTCTACTCTTACACATCTGACCTCTTGCCAAAACCTATTTATTTTACTTCACAGCATATCAGGAATCTAGCTTTTCTTTTGCATCTCCACAGCCATATTCTTTAGCTGCAGTAATTTCTGGCATAAAGTCTCCAATCACTGAGTGACCTTTAAAAATGCAAATTTTATTCTGTCTCCTGCCTGCTTAAAACACTTTGCTGACTTCTCCTTGCTCTTAGAGTAAAGTGAAGAATCCTTTTCATGGCCTCGGCACCCTGTCTTTACGGTCCCTGACCACCTCACCTTGTCTATCACTTTCTCCCTGTCAGCAGCTCGGGCTGCTCAGGCCACAACACACACTGACTGTCACTCCCCCTAGGGATCTCTCCTCACTCCCTCTCAATCCTTTGCATAGTTATAAGCTACAAAACTCAACTGACTAATTTAAGGAGAAAGAAAAAGACTTAAAAGCTATTAGGAGGCTCACAGAATTATTGGGGTGGTGGGTGGGAGACAATCCTAGAGAACAAAGCTAATGGCCAGGAAGCCAGGAACCACATGCCAGTGGTTACTCCAGACTCAGTGCCGTGCAGACACGATGGCCTTCAATGCCAAGCCCCACATGTGGCTCTTCACCCTGCCAAGTCTGTTGCCCAAGCAACTCATTATTGCTTCGTCAGCTGATACCTACAGAAAATATCCCTTCTATTGCCTGTTCTTTTCGTGTCACTCATGTTCAGTTCAGTCTTTCATACTTTTATGTCTTGAGGGCAGAACCTATGCAAATGTAGCCATACTCTAACTTCAAGGGATGCTGGGAAAATGAATATCTGGAATTTTTAAATTCCTTCTCTCTAGGATGGGCTACCAAAACTCATTAAATGGTAAATTTATTAAACAAAAAGGATCTAGATGTTGTCTGGCCAAATAATAATTATAGTTAATTTTTACTCATTCTTTAGCATTCAGATGAAATAATAACTCTCTCAGGGATCTCTTTGGATCACCCCTTCCTCCCAGTCCAGGTCAAGTCTGTTAGTAATATACTTTTGTGATATCCTTTACTTACTTTCCATAGCATTAGCACTATTCTTATGAAATGACTGTGTACTTCTTTGCTTAATTCTTGATTCTCTTTGCTAGAATAATAACTGCCTATGAAGACAGTTACAAAATCTCAGTGAAACCTTTGTATCTATAGTTTGGCAGATAGTGGGTACCTAATAAATATGTTTTCAATGAATAAATAATATATTGAATGACACACCCCACTTCAGAATGCTTTCTTTTTTTTTTTTTTTTAAGATTTTATTTATTTATTCATGAGAGACACAGAGAGAGAGAGAGGCAGAGACACAGGCAGAGGGAGGAGCAGGCTCCGTGCAGGGAGCCCGACGTGGGAATCGATCCCGCATCTCCAGGATCACGCCCTGGGCCAAAGGCAGGCGCTCAACCGCTGAGCCACCCAGGGATCCCCACTAACCAAATTTCTAAACTGCTTTTTCAAACTTTTCCAACACATATTAGGAAGAGCATATTATTATTTAATTTTCTCAAAATGGTTACTTCTCTTAAGTGTACCTTATAAATATGCCTTCCTATATATGTATTAAAATTATATTCCTATTCATTTCTGGGAATAGAGATGGAACATGGTTATATGGTTACATTTAAACTGAATATTGTAGCCAAGTTGAAATATTATTTGTAGCCCAAACCAATTACCTGCTATAAAAGTCTTTGAGGCAGGGAATTTGTATTACCCAGGGTTTATCTATACTAAACCTGGGTTTATCAAATCAGAGATTAAAACAGTATGTACACTTTGTTTTCAGAATGCTTTCTGAACAATACTGTGTATTTGAGAGATTTCCTACTTGATGACAATTTATAAGATACCCATTTCCCGTGGTAAAAAAAAACTAGAGATGGGAAGTGTAGGGTTGGGAAAAAAAAAAAAAGTTTTCTCTACACTCTTAGGTTTAGTACATGGGCCCTGCAAATGGAAATGACCAAAGAAGTTAACAGGAAAAAGGTTTATGATACATGTACATGGGAGCTCACAAAAAGAAGTGAAAATCCAAAGAATTTATTGCCTATGCTTGAGAGCTTTTATACCATTTTGTACCATTTATATATCATTCATATGCCATTTTAACAAAGGATGATAAATTATGGGAATGTGACAAGACCAAGGAACAGAGGTTTGGGCTTCTAGAAACAGGAAATTATGTGAAGGTAAATATATGAAGAAACTAATGGAGGGGCACCCGGGTGGCTCAGTGATTGAGCATCTGCCTTCGGCCCAGGACGTGACCCTGGGGTCCCGGGATCGAGTCCCACATCAGGCTCCCTGTATGGAGCCTGCTTCTCCCTCTGCCTCTGTCTGTGTGTCTCTCATGAATAAATAAATAAAATCTTTAAAAAATAAAATAAAAAAAATAAAAATTAATGGAAGATAAGAGTTGCTTAGTAAAGGTTTGTTATGCAGATTCAAGTTGGTGCCAACTCCAGGGGTAAGGGCTGAATTGTTTTTAGTGTTTAAGAGTCACTCTTCTCTTTCTGGTATGGAAGATGGGCGAGACAACACCTTCAGGTTTGAAATATATACCCTGCTTTTAGTCAGAAAAGGAGAGGACAGAGAGTTCCTCTTGTGTTTGCTATTTCTTAATTGCTTTCAATTCATAATAATCTTTATGCCAAAGTGGCATAATCTGAGGTAGTATATTCTGACCCCCTTCAGAGGAAAAACCCTACATATATTAAACAAATATATACAAACAGTTTAGGAAGATTCCAATTGTGCATGCACATAAAAGAGCTTAATACTTTGCATTCATTTCTTACTTGTACTTTTATTATTTTAAAGTTTTCAAGTTTGGACTCAGGTACAATTTTCTTAACCCACATGTTTGAGCTGTGTTACCCAAATCTCATGCCTCTTCTTTAATTCCCCCAAATTATCTTTTCTGCACATCTTTCTCCTAGTCATCCTTTTTTTTTTTTTTTTTTTTTTTTAGGATTCTGAAGAACTTTGCATTACTTTATGGTTGATAACCAGCGCTCTTTTGTGTGGATGAGTTCTTGCAATTCTTTATAGAGAATACATAGGACCATATTTTCATAAAGATTAAAGTGATGAGGATTATGGATCATGTTTCTCAAAATCACTGTCATAATGGTGGGCTCACTTCTTACCAATAGCTAAACAACATGCGTAACAGATAAACTCATTATTATATGGCACCATAAACTAGTAATTATGCAAGTAGGGGAAATATGTCCCAAGCTCTATACAATGTAATTCAGTAAGGGGCTCCAATTATATAGCAAAGGAGCTCACTATTAGAGTTTTCTAGATTTAAAACCAGTATACTAACAATTAAATTGACAATTTTACAAGTATCAATGGGAGGATGAATTTGGGTTTTTAAAAATTCATTCTAATTGCTCTTACTGCTTTCCTATACCTTTATTGAGGTATCATTCTTGGAAAGGGCTCAATTAGTATTTATTGATTCACTCTGTGAAAGGTTCTGGAATACCATACAAGCAAAACATACCCTTCACTATCCTTCATGGAGCTTAAAGTCTATGAGAAATCAGGAATTTTATTGAAGTATTGGCAGGTGTTTATTAAAGAATCACATAGCATACAATTAGAGTTGGGGGCTGGGGTGCTTACTGTCTGTGCAGTTGAAAATTCACATATAATTTTTGACTCCCCAAAAATTGAACTATGAAAAGTCTACTGTTGATCAGAAGCCTTACCAATAACATAAATAGTTGATTAACACATATTTCTTATGTTATATGTATTATATACTGCACTCTTAAAATACAGTAAGCTAGAGAAAAGACAATGTAATTAAGAAAGTCATAAGGAGAAAATACACATACAGCACTATACTTTTTTAAAAAAACATTTTATTTATTCATTCATGAGAGACACAGAGAGAGAGGCAGAGACACAGGCAGAGGGAGGAGCAGGCTCTATGCAGGGAGCCCGATGCGGGACTCGATCCCAGGACCCCAGGACCACTCCCTGAGCTGAAGACAGATGCTCAACCACTGGGCTACCCAGGCTTCCCTAGTACTATACTATCTTTATAAAAAAACAAAAACAAAAACAACCAATCCATGTATAAATGGACCTGTGCACTTAAACTGTGTTATTCAAGGGTCACCTGTACCATTTACAATTGCACCATAAGAAATTAGCAGTCTGCTGGGAAAGACAAATATGGGGATGATGAGAGCATTTAGCAGGAGCTTGTTATCTAATATAAGATGATCAGGGAAATCTCCCCAGAATGGTGTTAAGGCAGACAAAACTGCATACAAATGTTGGGGTGAGACACGGGGATCAGTGAATGTGACAAGATAGAGGCGCTGGCACTTGACATTGGAAGGTATCTGTGGACTGAATAGAGGCCTGGTGTATGTGTGTGGTCACATGTGTGTGTGCACTGAACAAAGATTCTCTTTTTTTAAATTATTAATAATAAATTTTATTATTATAAATTTATTTAAAATTTTTTTTAAATTTTTAAATTAATAAATTAATTTTTTATTATTAATATTTATTTATTTGAGACAGAGAGAGTACAAGTGGGGCAGAGCAGAGGGAGAGGGAGAAGCAGACTCCCTGCAAAGCAGAGAGCCCTATATAGGGCTTGATCACAGGACTCTGACATCATGACCTGATGCTTAGCCCACTGAGTCACCCAAATGCCTCCTAAAGATTCTCTTCTTGAGCAAACTCTATTCAGGCTTTCTGATATTGAGCTTCCATGTTCATCTTCACATTGTCAAAATTTAGCAAGAATCTTCCTACTTCACTTTAGCCAGGATCTTTTGCCCTCGGTATCTGGTCACTCTTGATATCTGATTGGGTTCCTCACCCTCTGCCATCCTCCAGGTGATATCTGATCACCTTTCAGCAAGATTCCTATTAGGTTGGCTTCACTAGAATTGTCCCTGATTGTGTCTTTCTAGCAATTTTCCATCCTCAGACTCCCCACCCCTGCTCTTTGGCTATATACACCCCCTTTCCTTGTTTTCTTTAGAGTCCAGCCAGCATCCCTCTCCTGCTGCAGAACCCCATTGCAGTGGCCCATCCATCATAATAGTCCCCATGATGAAGTCTGACTTTCTGTCTTAACAAGTGTCATGAATAATTTTCTTGAACAAGTTTATGTATTTCTTTTTGTGCTTCTTCCCCAGCTGTCTACCTTACGTGTGGCTCATCACCAATAGCTTAGAACCATGAGGTAGAAATTTGCGAATTTGTGTGTAAAGTTGGCCTTGAGTTGAGGATAGGCATGGCATAGACCAAGATGAATGAGAGAAAAAGTGAAATATGAATAGCTAGCTGTACCCCAAAGCTGTGCACCAGAGAGTGATCGTATCTTCCATTTGCCTGGTCGTTATTTATGTTTCTTTTAACCAGAGGAAGGGTTCAGCTTTTGTGGAAACTCAACTCCTGGATCCATTAATCCCACCTCTGCCTCTGTTCATCTCTCATACTGTGCTCTCTGCCCAACATACCCTGCTGGCCCAATTATCAAGCTTGTGCTTTCCTATCAGATAACATTTGAAATATTTTGAATTTAGTATGTTCTTGTTTGTTTTCTGCTTTTTGTTGTTGTCATTTTTACTTCAAAGCTCATGATTTTCCAGCTATAGTCAGAGGTTGACTCTCCTGATTATTGTCTTTGTACTATATGCTCTAAACTGCCTGGTTCCCTTATATAAATATATATAACCGCTTATATTTCGATTTAAATTGTTTGGGATCCACAATCCCTTTGTTATGCATACTGTAAGCTCTCAGAGATAAACTACTATAAGGATTTCATTTGCTTCTTGTGGCTTTGCTTGCCTCAGGGTGCTGCCAAATGTATCCAGGAACATTAGCAATTTGCAGCAGTTCCAAAGCACTATCAGTTATAAGACAAAAACCAAACTGCATTATGATTACACAGAAATTAGAGCAATCAATAGATGTAGCACTTCCCTCCACAATACATATGGCCCAGTAGATTATAAAATAGCTTGTTAGGGTACAACGGTGTACTTGTTATTCTGTATTATTTGTTCACATATGTATGAGCTATGACAAGGTATAATGAAAAGAGAACTGAGTAATGAATTGAATCCTGGTTCTGTATAAGGCAGCCTTATGACCTTGATCGAGATATCCACCTCCTTTAAATATCAGTTTCTCCATATATGAAACGGGTATGATCATACCTGCCCTCTAACAGGGTTATTAGGCAGTTGTGAAACTTCTTTGGAAATGCAAATTTTAGGGTGTGATAATGGCTATTGAACCCAATAAATATGCATAGTAAAGTATGTTTAAATTGCTATTGATGTTGCATACATTTCCTGAAACTGGATGAAATCATCTGTACAAGAGGGAAAACTGAAGCTGGCCATGTAGTTTTCTCCTTGGCAGATATTGCTATGTGATACACATTGTCCCATTGAGAAAGCCTCAGAAAATCATACATTCATTTTAGCTTTAGCTGTATGACTGTGTGAGATACCAGGAAAAAGATTAGCTTTCTGCAAGAAATATGCTAAACAATGCATCGAACCCATTAATATACTGAAGCTATCAGACCTAATTTCTGGAATGTTTGATTTGTAGTTGCTAAAATTTACATGATAGTGCAATGAAAATAAAAATAGGCATTTAAGTAAATTTGTTGTTTGCAGAAATTAGCCTTGATTTCATCAAGTTACATTCAAGATCTTCCTCTAGACATTTTGTTTACCAATGAAAAAATAAAAGAGATTAAAAAGTATTTTACAACCATTTGAAAAACAGCAACTTATTATCAAAGATGAGAGGGCTGGTTCTTGGCAGATTCCAAAAGGAATTTTACAAAAATCTATTGGATATGTATGAATAAATTAATTAATCCTCTCATCACTTTAGCGGCGAACCCAAAGTAATAAAATATATGATCCCTGTTTTCTGCATAAGGATACTAAAGTAGAAAGTTATTACATGCTCTAGGCCATTCTGAGAATCAATGTCTGAGCAGGGAAAAAATAATAACTCTGGCATTCTGACTCCTGTGAATGAAATAAAGTCATTTAGACTTAGTTTTCTACTTAGAGCTTGTAGCAGTCTATCTTAGATTTACTTCACTGAACACGTTTCTTGTAGTCTTCCCTGCTCAAACCATTTAGTTTCCTCCCAAATAATATTTAACATAGGAAAGCAAATCTCATCCATCTGTGGCATCTCACACATAGTTTGCTTAATATATATCATTGAGTTGAGTTACTAATCGTATAATAGAAAGGGCATCTATCTTAATGAAATCCAAAAAGAGGGCCATGTTCAGTTTGCTGTTTCTCTTTATTTGGTAAGTTGCTGGAAGACTGACTTCCTAAAAGGAACCTGATGACTGTTTCTGTTTTACTTGTATAATACTGTTCTCCTCACACAGGCTGCTTTGATTTGGTTTTAGGTGATGAAGTCTGTGTTTTGGTGCATTATGTAGGTGGATGTCATGCTGCATCTGTTAGATTAGCACCTGGTGTGCCTGGTCCCAGGGTTGGCTGTATTCCTGAAAGGCAGTTGGGGAGTTCATCACACAGCTGCTCTTCACGGATAACAATAGAGGCTGCTCCACTCATTTTGTGCCAACTCACTCAGCGTTTTCGGGAATATTACATTTTTATATGACGTTGTATATACCTATCAGAAAATAAGCTTCAGTGAATTGTGAAAATACATCTGTTACATTTTTATATAACGCTTGGTTCTTAATTGAACGTAGTGAACAGTAGTGTTTCTCCTACCTGGGTTTTATATATCTATATAAATTATATATCTATATCTAGATATAGATATATCTAGATATTGATATAAATATATATTCCAAACACTTAATTTTATTAATTAAGCAATGATACATGATATTAGGCAAATGTTTATTAGTTTATCTAAAAACATATGAGAGTAGTTTATTTTTTTTATTTTTATTTATTTATTTATTTTTTTTTTAATTTAATTTTATTTTTTTTTATTTATGATAGTCACAGAGAGAGAGAGAGAGAGGCAGAGACACAGGCAGAGGGAGAAGCAGGCTCCATGCACCGGGAGCCCGACGTGGGATTCGATTCCGGGTCTCCAGGATCGCGCCCTGGGCCAAAGGCAGGCGCCAAACTGCTGCGCCACCCAGGGATCCCTAGTTTATTTTTTTTTAAGATTTTATTTATTTATTCATGAGAGACACAGAGAGAGAGAGAAAGAGAGAGAGAGAGAAAGGCAGAGACACAGGCAGAGGGAGAAGCAGGCTCCCTGCAAAAAGCCTGATGTGAGACTCGATCTCGGGTCCTGGGATCACACCCTGAGCCAAAGGCAGACGCTCTACCATTGAGCCACCCAGGTGTCCCAGAGTAGTTTATTTTAACAGGATTTGACATACCAGCTAGTCAGAACCATATTTGTATTATTATAAGCAAGACAAAAAAAAAAGAAAATAAAAAATCAATGCAAATAAATGAAAGCTGGAAATGAAAGCTTACTTGCAGGTCAAATGAGGTGAGGAGAAAAATATTCTATTATGTTTCAGTTCATTAGGTGAACAATCTCTCTATTAGCCCATGGTGAGCTGAATCTGGGCCATCAAAAATAGCTATAGAGAGAAACAGATTGATTCATAAAGGAAGGATAGAAGGGGATTTTCATGACCACACCAAGCGGTTCATTTAGGTCTCAAGAGATGGCAGTTTCATATTTGAGAAAAGATGTGGAAAGAAAAAGGAAGAACAAGAAAAAGAAACCAAACTACTAAAACACCCCATCTCAAACCCTGTGAAAATGAAAGCAAAAAAGAAAACAATGTGAATGGATTTAGACTTAAGAGAAAAATTGGAATATGAACCAAGAGATACCTTTGGGTATTTCCAGATCTGTTAGGGAGAAATATTGTCCAAAGCTATTGTGATCCGGGAACCCAAACAATACATATGGCTTTAAACATCAGTAGGTGATTTTGATCATATGAAAGAGTTAAATTTGGCAGTGGGGAATATAAATAAATAGCAATAAATTTTATTGCTAAAATATATATATTTTAAGTGTGTCTTAAGAAGACACGTTAAAAAGAGTTTTTCATTTGATTGGTTGATTATCTATTATTTTGGCTTCTTCATTAATGGTGGTGGTGTCATAAAGACGCCGTGGTGTCACAGTTTGTCCTCAAGCAAACTAGGCATATTGTAACATGTGATCTTTTAAAACATAATGTATATTATACAAATGGTGTTTAATGTAGAAAACTCAGAATATACAAAGAAATAGAAAAATTTGTTAAGTCTCCAATGTGAGATATGTGATGTTAATATTTTATATACTTCTAAAATTCCATCTTTCATATACATAGATATATTCACACATAAATACACACACAACCATATTTTACATGATTCGATAACAATCATTTTTCATTTTCTTAAATAACTTTCCATATCTGAACATATTTCTGTTCTTTTTAAGAGAGAGAGAGCACAAGAGGTGGGAAGAGGCAGAGAGAGAGGGAGAGAGAGAACCTTAAGCAGGCTCCATGCTCCCCACAGAGCCCAATGCTGAGCTCTATCTCATGACGCTAGAAGCTGAAATCAAGAGTTGGACACTTAACTGACTGAATCCCTCAGGTACCTCTGAACATATTTCTGGTTTGAATTCTCCTCTTAGGTAATTATTTAACCTCTCTCTAGATGGAGTTTGTCAATCACATTCATTTTTCATGCAACATATATTGAGCACCAACGATGTTCTGGGTATTAAATAATAGATTAAGTCTCTACTTTCTCAAAATTTTCACTGTAAACAGACAAACAAGTAAAAAAAATCTGAAACAAAAAGATGGTTAATATCTTTAGTTAATATTATAACTATATTAGAATTAATATTAATATTACAACTATATTAGAGTTAATATAATATTATAGCTATATTAAAGTTAATATAATATTATAACTATATTAGAGTTAATATTATAACTCAAAGTATTATACTTACTAAGAAGAAAATAAAAGGCGATAATGTGATAATCACTAGTGTGAGATAGGAGTTGTACTGGTATCTGTTTAGGGCTGTTGGAATTATTTATGTAATATGTTTCATATGGTGCCTGGTATATGGTAAATACTTGACAAATATAAAAAAAATTACAATAGTGATATTACGAGTGAGAGTAATTCATTATGGGAGTGCCTAAAATCAAAAGATAAACTGAAGCATATTAAAATCTTAAGTTTATTTGACCAAAAATTGATTCCAATTGGACAGCCAAACCAGAAGGGGTTGGGAGCTCTCCATGGTGAGGAGCTGGGGGAAAGCCTTGTGGAGAGAAGAGGCCAGAGCAATGCCAGGAAATATTTGATTGGCTATAGTTTAAGCAGCTACATTGTGGAAAGCCTAGTTGGCTGCTGTGATTTGTTGTCCTTTGGTTTCAGTTTCTTAACCTTGAGGGATTATAGGCTTAGGTTTTGATTTGCTCACAAGGCTCTTAAATCCTTAAAGCCACCTCAGTCTAATGGCCTCCTAGTGTATTTAATTCAATACTACGCTAGAATGTCATGTAGTTGCTGTACTCATTCTACCTCCTGTTGTCACTTTTCCCAGTTAGCCATCTTCTAGTGATGCTTTCCCATTCCTATAAACTCATTTTAAAGTATTTTTGGTACTTTTATTTATAATATTTAGTTCCCGGAGGGTCAAAAATAATCTTAGAATTAAAAAAAAATTAAAGCACCATATTGTAAATGCCTTACAACTTTTAATTTTTTTTTAGAACGAGTAAAAACAACTGGACTTGCCTTTACAAACAATGAAATTAGTCTTCTTAGCAGTTTATCAATTTAAAGACTTTTTTTTTCCCCCAAGTAAAGAGGACACATAGTTGAATTAAGCTATTTTCAGAGGTTTCTAGGGAATAATGGTCTCCTGCATCAACTCTTGCTAACCGCCAATCCTGTTTTGCAGGAAAAGCCACTTACAACTCTTCTACCTGTTTTTTCCCTAAGTATTTATCTTTTTGATTTCTTCAAATATTCTTATACGACTCTTAATCAGTTGTGCATACTTATCAACAACTTCCAATTCCTTAGTTGAAGATTGGCTCTCTGTTGTGTCCCTCTTCCCCATACACTTGCTTCCCTCCTTCTTTTTTCTTAATATGGTTATATCATCATTTTGGTTACATCATTCATTTCTGTTTACATTTAAGGTCTAAGTAAGCATTTTCACACAGTCAAGAAGTGGTTATGTATCCTTTCTTGTGGTACTTTTTGCTTTTCTTAGAATTCAGAATTTTCTTATTTGCCTGGTGCCTATCTTTTATTTTGTCCCTATGCTTCATTGGAGTCATAATGAGCACATCAATAGTATTTTCCAAAATGTCATCATCTCAAGTCATGTATCACTTTGCTCAAGTCACTATCAGACCATCATCTCAGAGACCTTCACCCTCCCACTCCTATCTGGACTAGTTAATCTTTTTTTTTTTTTTAAAGATGTTATTTATTCAAGAGACACACACACACACACACAGAGGCAGAGACACAGGCAGAGGGAGAAGCAAGCTCCCTGCAGGAAGCCTGATGTGGGTGGGACTGGATCTCTGGACTCCGGGATCACTCCCTGAGCCAAAGGCAGATGCTCAACCGCTGAGTGGTTCCAGGCGTCCCTGGACCAGTTAATATTGAGACCAGATGCACAGCTGCCATTTGGGGATCCCTTTGTTCTCATCATGGGAATTCCCTTTTTTCCCCTCTCCTTTGTTAGTTTCTCTCTTTCCTGGAGAGCACATCCTCTTGTAAGTTCCAAAGAAAGGATAAAAATAGAGAAATTTATTTTAGACTTTTACACCTGATATTCAGATATATCTGAATTTCTAGATTAAAAATTGTTTTCCCTCCAAATTTTAAGAGCCTTAACAGAGTGTCTTTCCAGTGTCATTGAAGTCCAACAAAAAAACTTATTTTCATGCCTTCCTGAGCCACCTCTTTTAATGTTTAAAGGATTTTTAGAATCATTTTTTATCCTTGATGTTCTGAAATATGAACTTTTTGGCATAGATTCTTGTTCTTGTTCTTCTTCTTTTCCTCCTCCTTCTCCTCCTCTTCTTCCTTCTTCCTTCTCCTCCTCCTCCTCCTTCTTCTTCCTCCTCCTCATCTGTTGTTGTTGTTGTTGTTGTTGTTGTTGTTCTTCTTCTTCTTCTTCTTCTTCTTCTTCTTCTTCTTCTTCTTCTTCTTCTTCTTCTTCTTCTTCTTCTTCTTCTTCTCCCCCCGCCCCTTTCTGCAGCACATTCTGTGAGTCTGTTTAATTAGGATATTTAAGTCCTTCAGATATGGACACATTTATAAGTTAGTATTTTGGTTATTTCTTGCTCTCAAAGTTTTTTTTTTTTTTTTCTGTTCTCCATGCTGGTCCTTCTTTTATCAGGCATTGAACCATTATGATGCTTTGATTTTGATTTTCTAATTTTTTCTTTTATTTTCTTTCACTTTGCTTTTTGGAAAATATTGTTAGCTATTTTCAAGGCATTATTTCGATGTTTTAAAATCTCAAATACATACACATATATATGTTTATATTTATTCATTTAATATTTTTCCTGAACTATGTTTCTTCCTCATACCCTCCTGTTCTTTGTTAAAGGATGTATTATTTTAATTATGTCTCTGAGAATACTAGGTTTTGTTTGATAAATAGTTTTCTACTTTGTATATTGTTTCCACGTTTTTGTTCTTCCTTACATTTATTTTGGTCTTATTCTTTTAGATTACTGTTATTGAAATCCACATAACATAACAACTTAGTTTATATAGGCACAGAGGAACACCTATTTTGAGCAATTTGACCTCACCTCTTGTTGCATATTCAGTAGTTCAACTCTGGCAGAGAGTTTTCAACCAGAAGCCAGAAACGTCACATATTCCAGGTTCACTGACACTTCACTTTCTATCTTGTACCCAGAGATTAGCCCTTATGACCAAGGGCAAACCTTCTGGCAAAGGATTGCTGGGCTTCCAGAAGCACTATGATCAGACTATTTTTCTATTGGAAAGTAAAATGGTCAAAGGATAGATCACAGAAATTTGCTTCCTAGCTCAGGAACATCCTGGGATGCATTAATTCCTTTTTAGACAAAGAAAAACCAATATCCTATCATGCAGGAAAGAGGGCAATCTTCTCTTTTGGTCATACTTATGGGGACTAGGCACTTCTAGGAAAGTCTTTCCAAAGACCATACAGTTCTTCAGCAAAGGCATAATTTTTAATGTATACCCAAGGAGAGTCCAGTAGGTCCAGTTCTAGGCTGATCTGTCCTTTGCCTGCATGATCATCACATTGTAGAACAAAGGAATCAGATCAGTTTATCCTAAGGAATGAGAGGCAATTTGTATAGTCCATCATGAGACTATTCGGATTTGAAGCACTATTCATACTTGTATTACCTTGGGTAAGTTACATGATTTAAACCTGTTTTCTCCTATATGTAAGATGGGGATAATAATATCTAGTTTGTAGAATTGCTGTGAGGTCTAAATAAGATAATTTATTTACTGTCTCTTTGCACAGTGCCTGGTCCATAGTAAAAGTGCAAAAATGACTGAGTATTATTACATGTAATAAATAAAGAGTAAGAATGGAAGGAGGTGTGATTCTAAGTTAAGAAGAGAATCTGTCATTTAGCTTGTACTTCGATTCAGTCTCAAAAAATCTTTGGCTATTGTAAAGGTGGCTCTAGGTCAAGGAGGTTTTGCTTGGAGATCATGAAACTATAAAAGATGGTCTGGTATCTTTCTCAGTGATTAGCAATGCTTTGGGTGGGAAAGACTAGGAGTTAGGAATTCTCTAGATGTGGGCATTGACAGTCACTCTAGAGGCATCAGCATGGGGGTTTCTGCAGTTTGATAATGACAGGAGATGTCACCACAGTATGTCATAGCAGAAAGGGAGAAAAATATAAAAAGTCTTAGACATACTAAGAGGAGTAATCCATGGAGCATACAAAAGCTATCCTGTGGGGATTCCAAGCTCTACTTGGGAGCTATGCTAATGCTCCTAGTAGTGGCAGTGATGTTAATGATGGTGGGGAGTTAACGTTCTAGAAGGATAGGTTTGGCTGCATGCAGGGACGCACTATTTCTTTGTGACTAGTATCATCATGATCCTGTTTTTGTTTTTACTCTCCAAATAAATTGACTAAGTTTATGATGATTATAATTAAAATAGATTGTTGCCCCTATGTGAAGTCAGTTTGGAAAAACTCAGTTGAAATCTTTGTTTCTGTCAAGAATTCTACAATCTCTGCAAAGCATCTCTGATGTCCTCCTTGTCCCTCTGGTGTGAATTGCCGCCTTTTCAAGGACCTCATATCCTCACATCTTCAAGCATTATTTTCATAATTCTTTAGCATTTTTTATGAGGTTTTATGGAGCTCTGAATGTCAAATATTACATATATTTAATCCAGGATTTGAGAAAAATAGTTTTTGTTTTGGTGTTCAACAGTGTCTTGAGTTATGCTGACTTTTATAGGCCTAACCACTAAAAGAAAAAACATTATAACTGGCTTTTCACTTGCATAATTTGTTTAAAGCATTGTCAATGTTTGAAGCCTCTTCTGGTAGGATTTCTTTGCATCTTGTGCTTAATAATGATTTGAGAGTAACTTCATGGTATAGTGATACAGGAAGGCATAACTTGTGCCATTTGATCTAAAGGGATCAAGGATCTTGATTTCTTGTCCAGTGGTTTGAGATTCTAAGCCTGAACTTAGGGGTATTCCATATTCCTGTAATTTTGCTCAACTTGTAGATTCTTAGTGGCTGAGAAATAATTGCATGTCCAGCCATGATTTTCTTTCCTTCTTTAATGAATTTGAAAATATCTATTTCATAAGATAATTTTGATAACAATGTCAGAAAAATATAGGAGTTACCTTCAATTTTCATTTTTACATTTCCTTCCTCACGAATTACTACCACTTATGTCAATTCACTGTCTATTGCTATTCATTTTAATTTTGCAATGGACTTCAAAGTTTTTCCTGCTACTGTAGCCTTTGCTGTGGTTTAGATTTTCTTTACTTCTTGTTTGCATCATTGCAACAAACCTCTCAGATACATCCCTGCTCCCAGTGTTGACCTTCTTCAGTCTCTTAACACACAATCGTCAAGTGGCATTCCTATTGAAAATAAAATCAAGCTTTAATAATTATAATTTTATACAGAAGAAAGTCCAAAAACCTCAGTCTGGTCATTTAGAACCCTTAACAATTTAAACTCAGTTGAACTGTTTTTACCCTTTCCTCTTTCTCCCCTTCACATCCCCCCAGTGATTAATAACTTTTCTGGTTAGCTTCCCAAGACATACTGAAAATAATCTATTCTCTTGAAATACAGGACCTTGAGATATATGTGTATGTATATATATGTATATATAATCTATGTATCTTTCAAGAATGAGCTCAAATGATCTGTCTCATAAGAATTTCTCTCTCCTGTAGCCATTTTTTATCTTCTTTTATACCACAGGATGCCATGTTTTAAATGCTAAAGGTCTGAGTTGTGCAGGCTGATTCTTTTAGCTCTTTCATTAGATAACGAATTCTTTGAGAGTAGGGACAGTATCTTCTGATACGCTACACCATGTCTAGCGGAGTACTGTAAGTTTCTTAAATCCTGAGTTAGGCTAATTGTATTGATTTGAGTTGCACTTCTATTTTAGGTTTCCCAAAAGACCTGGCTATATTTTAAAGTTCAGAAGTGACGCAATTTGTAAAGACATTTATTATCACACTTGTGTATTTCTAGATGAAGCTCTGCAAAGCAAGGTACCATGCTAGGGTCGCGGGATGACCACTCAACAGGATCGATTCAGATATATTGTAATCCAAAATGTGAAATAGCACAGACTTAATTATTTAACATATGAGTATTGAGGACTTATTATGTATGGGAGAAATAACAGCTCAGTAATGAATAATTTAATTCCTTTGCTCAATAGCTCACCATTTAGTGGAAGAGATAGTTGAGTTTAGTCTAATAGAAATGTGTTGAACACCTACTCTTAGGTGACATGTAGATAAGGTGGTCTCTGCTCTCGAGAGACCCATATCCTATAAGGGCAAGACAGATGGGTAAAGAAATGGCTACAATACAGTACATTTTATAATGGAAGAATCCACAAGGGGGCTTTGAGAGACAAAAGAGGATTGATTGCCTAACGCACCTTGCAGTTTTAATGATAGCTTCCTAAGTAGATGTGTAAAGTCATAAATAATTTGCCTATGTCTCTGCCTCTCTCTGTGTGTCTCTCATAAATAAATAAATAAAATCTCTTAAAAAAATAAAGCACAAGTGCATGGGGATAGGGAGGGGTGTAACTTCTTTTAGAGACTGGTACCTAGAAGTATGGAAAAGGGTCAGGGGGAGGGACTGGCAGGCAAGGAAGCTAGGAAAACAGAATGGGGTGGGGTCAGATTGAGACTGGCCTTGTGTGCCAACTTAAATAATTTAGACTTAAAGTTGGGGGGCAGAGAGCTCCTGAAGAGGTTTTTTTTTTTTTTCTTCTTCAATTTTAGTTTTTAATTAAAGCAAAAAATACTTTAAAGGGCATATCTGATAAGTGCATGACACGATTAATTTTTACAAACTCAATATAACTGTCCAGATCAAAAGACAGCATTCAAGTACCTTGGCCCTTGTTTGCCTCCTTCCAATTGGTACTCCCGAAGTAACCATTATCATGACTTCTAATAGCAATGATTGATTTGACTTGATTATGCATGTGTGTGTGTGTTTGTTTGTTTGTTTAGAAAGAGAGAGAGAGAGAGAGAACATGTGTGCAAGTAAGGGGGGGACAGAGTGAGAGGGAGATAGAAAATCCTAAGTAGGCTCTACACCTGGGAGCCTGACCTGAGGCTCTATCTCCAACCTGAGGTGAAATTAAGAGTCAGATCCTTATGGGACGCTGGATGGCTCAGCGGTTGAGCATCTGCCTTCCGCTGAGTGTGGTGTTGGGGTGGGGTGAGGGGTGATCCCTGAATTCCAGGATGGAGTCCCACATTGGGCTCCCAGCATGAAACCTTCTTCTTCCTCTTCCTATTTCTCTGCCTCTCTCGATCTCTCTCATGAATATATATATGAGATCTTTGAAAAAAAAAAAAGAGAGAGAGAGAGAGAGATCCTTGACCAACTGAGCCACCCAGGCACCTCTGATTATTGTTTTATTTATTTATTATTTATTTTTTAAAAATATTTTATTTATTTATTTACAAGAGACACAGAGAGAGAGGCAGAGACACAGGCAGAGGGAGAAGCAGGCTCCATGCAGGGAGCCCGATGTGGGACTCGATCCCAGGTCTCCAGGACGAGGCCCTGGGCTGAAGGCGACACTAAACCACTGAGCCACCCAGGCTGCCCTGATTATGTGTTTTAGATATGGAATCACTGTGAGTACTTTTTGTGTGTTTGGTTTCATTTGTTAATGCTAATGTTTGAAAAACTCATTCATATTGGTGTGTGTGGTTGTAGATTGTTTATTTCCATCTCTGTATTCTATTGTATGAATATACCTTACTTTGTCAATTCTACTGATGAACACTTGATGGATATTTAGCTCATTTTCAGTTTGAGGCTGTTTTGAAAGTATTGCTCTGAGCATTCTAGTACTTGAGAAATATACACATTTTTCCTGGGTGTGTAGTGGAATGGTTGTTATTTGTAAACATTGCCACACAGTGTTTGAAAGTGGTTGTACCAGTTTAGACTCTACTGTTGCTCTGCATCATAAATAACATGCACTAAAACTGTATAAGAGAGGAGAAAAGAAAATACATTTATTAAGCAATTATTATGATCTTTTATACCGTTATTGGGGTAGGTCCAATTATGTAGTTTTTCTCATGCTACTCTTAAGGAAACTCATGAAAACTGAGAAGGTAATCCAAAATCTCATAATGTAGATAATAATAACTCTAATTTATTGAAACTAATTATGACCTAGGGCCCTATAGTGGGCTGAGTAATGATTATGCTCCTTAAAACATACATGTCCTAATCCCTGGAACCTGTGAATGTTACCTTATCTGGCAAAAACTTTGCAGATACAATTAAATTGAGAGAAGATTATCTTGCATTGTTTTGGGTGGGGAGTAAATGCAATCAATCCCAATTGTCCTTATAAAAGACAGGCAGAGGGATATTTTAAGACAGATGAGGAGAAGGTAGTATGACCAAAGAGGTAGAGATTGGAATGAGACAGCCACAAGGCAAGGAATGCAGGGGCCACTGGAATCTGGAAAAGGAAAGGAACATATTCTCTCTTAGAGTCCTGAGGGAACATAGTCCTGCCAACACCTGAATTTTGGCCCCCTAAAACTGGTTTTTGAAATCCTGGCCTCCAGATTTATGAGAGAATAAATTTCTGTTTTTTTAAGCTACCAAATTTGTGGAGGTTTACTACAGCAGCAATGGGAAATACAGGCATTAAGCTATGAGCTAAGGATTTTTCATGAATTATGTTACTTAATGCAATGAGGTAAGTGGATTAGCCTCATTTTATAGAGAAAGGAAGCGAGCTTTAAGCATGACTGAATTACTTTCCCAAGGGCACAGAGCTAGCAAGAATCAGACACAGGAACTGAAAACCAGAGATTGTATAACTCCAAAGATAATGCTCATGACCAACATAGCAAGCAGAAGAATCAGCCTCCAATCCAGATTTCACTGATGCCCAAAGTCATAATTTCCCTATGACATGCCATGTAGTGGATTTCTGTTGTTTAAAAAGGTTCAAGAAGCATAATGAAGGATAGATTAGAATGAGAGTCAGGATACAGGGAAATCAGTTGGGAAACAAAGGGAATTATTTAGGCCAGACATGTTGAAATCCAGGACCAGATATTCATGGGAACCTACACTAGTGATGGAATGGAACAGCGTTTCAACCATAGAATTATCACACTGAGAACTGAAAGTGTATTATTTTATGCCCATAAATCCATGACTGAATGAATGAGTGAATGGCTGAATGAATGCCTGCTCAGGACTATTGCTCTTTAAATTACTTTAAACCACAGGGGAGAAGGTTTCTTGCTTGATGGTAGAACCATTATAAAGAATGACTTGAGTCCATAGGAATCTGTGTTTTGGTATCAGTTCAGAACTGGATAGCAAAAAGGAAAATAATATAAGAAAGAGATTGCTTATCTCAGCCTATAAAATCGAGTGGTTTCCAGTTCACATACAGAAAATGTGCTCGAAATCACATAGGGTGGAAAATCCAAAGTAATAATATGAAGTTGTAAGGCTAAGGCATATGTTTCTTTTGAGGTAAAAACATATGGCTTTAAAAATTCTAGTTCTAAAAGTAATGCATGCTTATTTTCAGGATTTTGAGAAAGAAAGAAAAAGTATAAAAGAAAGAATACAAAGAACTCACTAGGGGGATCCCTGGGTGGCTCAGTGGTTTGGCGCCTGCCTTTGACCCAGGGCATGATCCTGGAGTCCTGGGATCGAGTCCCACGTCAGGCTCCCTGCATGGAGCCTGCTTTTCCCTATGCCTCTCTCTCTCTCTTTCTCTCTCTCTCTCTCTCTGTCTGTCTCTCATGAATAAATAAATAAAATCCTTAAAAACAAAACAAAACAAAACAAAACAAAAAACCCACAAAGAACTCACTAGTCCACCACTCAGAAATATTTGTAGTCAATTTCTTGAGCTTCTTTCTTCTAACCGCTTTGCCATCTATGTGTGCTAACCCATTCAGGATCATAGAGTGTCGCAACCCTTATTTTTTTCACCTATTACTTTATGGAAAGGAATTTACTATGTCTTCAAATACTTTTTCAAAATTTCAAAAATAATTATTTGATTTATTCAACAAACATTGACTAGGTGTCTGTTCTGTGCCAAGTATTATGTGCTTGTTGCTGAAGATCCATTGGTGAAGAGTATCTGAGGTCACTGTCTTCAAAAGCATATTCACCTAGTGGAAGGGATGGGAATCCCACTGGCAATTAGTGGGGGAAATCTTTAGATCTTTAGTCTCAGGATGCCTTAAATAGCTCTTCATGAGAGGTGACCATAGATGCTTATAAAAATGTAGCTGTCACCATTAATTCTTTAGCAGTCTCTTAGCTTCCTCTTTTCTTTTTATTCACACTAAGCCTCTCCTGCTTTTCCTATAGTAGACACCTGGATCCTAGCCTGTTTGAATTTTATAGACTAACATCTGGAAGCCATTTTACAGTCTCTTTTATAGCTCATTCTGGGGTGTTTTCTTTGAGTTGCTGAGAGGGCCAAGCCATAGGAATTACTCCTTTTGTTCTTTCTAATAGTGTCTTTTATTTAAGTACTTTGAGGAGAGAGAGAGAGAGAGAGAGAGAGAAAGAGAGAGAGAGAGAGAGAGCTCCCTTCGCTTCACCATTATCATCGAGTTATAAAAAACTTAACTATACCTGATCTCCCATAGATGCAACTTTTTCTAGTACAAAAAATGTTGCTGCATGACTGTGGTGTGCACCAACAGTAGACATTTCTGCATGACTGCATTTCACTTTCTCAGTAGTATTCACACATAATCTTTAACTCACTGAGTGCACATATGGCTATAGGCTAGCTGTCACAAAGCCACATCTCCTATCTTCAATTTTTTGAAGACTTTGATTAAATTTTGACATGTATACTTCTGCCTATGTACTTTGAATTGGCAACTCTGTGAAATTTAGTGTATTTCCAAGGCTCAAAGAATGTATACTCAAAAATTACACAAAGTCAAATATCTATACTGTATAGAACATGAAAATATCAAACTGTTTAACTGAATGGAAAGAAAAACACCTTTTTTGTTCTTTTACTACTGAAACCACTTTATACCATTGGACTCTATTTCCTGACATACTTTACCTTTATCTCTCAAAAAAGGGATCCAAAAGAAAGTATGATTTCTTAAGCCATCTGGCTTTGGTTTTACTGTTTGTTCTTAAATGTGTAGAAATCCAACAGGTATCTTCGTGAAAGTATCATGCATTTCCTCCTCTGTCCCTGACCATGTAGACATTTTGAAGACAAGGGAAAGGAACATGTGAAGCTGTGACCTTTGTCACATTTCTTTTTTAGGGGGCTTTTATTTTTTCATTCCAGGCTAAGATCTCTCACCTGTCTCCTTTAGCATTATATGACTTTTCTCTATTTCAATAGTTTTTATTGATAGATTAGCTTCCTATTGCTGGTACAACAAATCATCACAAATTTAGTGACTTAACACAATTTATTATTTAATAGTGCTGTAGGATAGAAGTTCAACACTGATCTCAATGGACTAAAATCAAGGTGTTAGCAAGACTGTGTCCCTTTCCATAAACTCTAAGGGAAAAATCTGTTTCCTGGACCTTTGCAGCTTCCAGAGGCTTCCCACATTCTTTGGATTGAGGCCTCTTTCTTCTACCTTTGAATCTCTTCATACTTTTTTTCCTGTAGTTACTTCTTCTGAGTGACTCTGATCTTTTGCTTTCTTCTTTCCACCTTTAAGGGCCTTTGTGATTACATTGGTCCCACCTGCACAATCCAGGATCATCTCTCAATTTTCAGGTC
The DNA here is from genome assembly GCF_011100685.1 of Canis lupus familiaris. Lineage (NCBI taxonomy): Eukaryota > Metazoa > Chordata > Mammalia > Carnivora > Canidae > Canis > Canis lupus. Next base: position 24,480,778 of record NC_049236.1, on the reverse strand, counting down.
AAGTTTATTTGCCACCTTCATCCATTGGAATATTTGATTTTTCTTTTCCCTGTGACCTAACATAGTCACAATTTCTGGGATTAGGACATGGATGTCTTTGGGAGCCATTATTCTGGGCATGATTACAATACCCACAATTGGGTATTGTATATATTTGCTTTTCTGTATCTTCTGTGAAAATATGAAGGCTTTCAAGTAGGGCCTGGGTTCTATTCATCCTCTCATTTCAGCCCCAAGCACAGTACCAGGCACATGGTATTTTTTAGTGAATGGTTGTTGAGTAACATGAAATGTTTCCTTGTAAAGAAAAACAAAGACTTAGATAAGTAAAGAGTAGCACAAGACTTGCCAAGGGAGGTGTCAGGTATATGTAATCTTGTAACAAGTGTGACCTTATCCTAGTTTCATTTGAGCTCCCTTTTTTTTTTTTTAAAAAAAAATTAGATTTGTAAAATAGGTGAGTACAAATTAAATGTTACAAATTATGGGAAGTATTCCATAATATATCATTTTAGAAATAAAATCAATATATTCTTAGGATATTATAACTACTAAATAGGTAATCCAACAGAAGCAATTTCCTAACCTTTAAAGAGGAGAAAAAGTGATTAAGGAAATAGATTTTATATTTAAAAGTTACTTGCTGTGGCCTTTAAGGATCTTCTCCTTTGTCAGTCTTCCAGGTTCAACGTGCTTATCCCTGTAGATCTCAGAGAATGGGACAAGATTTCTGCATGTTAATATGGAGATTTCAAAATCTATGAACCAGAGGACAATTGTGACTAGCTCTTAGATACCAAAATCTTGCATTTATCAAACATGTGACTATCTTTTAGAAAATCCAAAGAGGAACGATGAAAATGAAACAAATCCTGGCACTATTTAAACCTACCAAAGCTCAAAATTATTTACATAAGAAAGGAGGGATTGTTTGCTTCTCCCTCAATAATAAACTTATGGAATGCACAAATTTCAATGTTTTTTCCCCCATTGTAAATGGAGAAGTCAGCCATATTAGGACATCCAAAATGAGTTTCACAATTACCACCCTCTGGGTTAGACCTCATTTGCTCAGGCAGAGGGAAAGAAGGGTTGAGAAAGCAGCTCTGGAGAGAGACTGTCTGTGATCTACATTTAATACTGCCATTTTCTCTTTGTGTGACCTTGGGCAAACCTATTTTCATTTCTTTGCCTCAACTTTCTTATCTACAAAATGAGAATAATAGCACCTCCCTTATAGAATTATATTGAAGATTAAATGTGTTACTACGTATAAAGTATAGATGAGTGCCTCCTTAGGACATACTGTCACTACCTGCAAGACTCAGTAGAAGAGTCAAGGGGAGGTCCGAATGCGTTAGCTCTGTATGCGGCATGCTGACAAACAGTACATACCTCCGTGTTATGGTTTGAGCTGCTGGCCTAATGTAATAATACAGTGTAGTAGGATCAATCACTCACCTTCACCATGCAAAGGAGTTTAACAGCATAATCCTTTATTGGCCTTAAAATATTCATTTTATGATAGGATAGATTGGCACCAAATAATTCTGTGCACACACAGACTAAACTCACTAATGCAAATATAAACCTAAATTAAAATTTAATATACTTGCTTTATTAAAAATTTTCCCCTTGATTTAAAAGAGATGCAAAGGGACTTGCATTCGAAATGGCATCTAACTAGAAGCTCCCAGTGCAACTTTTCCCCACTTCTCAATAAAAAACTCTGCAGACAGAAATAAAAAATAAAAATGTAAAGTAATGCTAGAAACAGAAACCATAGCCAAATGACAATTTCTAGTTATCTAGAGGTAGATGAAGTAAGTTCAGCAAAAATTATTAGTTTCACTTCTTGGCATACCTAGGAAAAAGATGAAAAAGGACAATATGTACTTTGTATAAATGTGTATTTTTTATGTACTTATTTACATATAAAATGTACAGATATACACATACAATAACACTTGTATTATTAAAAAGTGGTTTTTAAAGAACATTTTGGAAAGCCAGAACAACTTACTTTGCTCAATTCTAAATAGCATTGCATCCGAAAATTTTTAGTTGCTATTTCTAAATAATTGGTTCCAGTTATTCAGTGGGGTGTTGAGATGTTTAACAACAAGCTCTCCAACCTAACAGTCAATCAACCAATCAAGCAACCAATAGCTAAACCTGATTGGTGGGATTTGCTTATTTCCATACTGCCACTATGGCCAATCCAAATCACCAATGTGATGGTGTGGAACTGAACATTAACTGTCGTCATTGAGGGATGGAGCCTTCAGATGTTTTAGCTTCTAATCTTTGAGCTGCCTGGCTGGCATCACGTGGAGTCAGACTTTGCCAAATCCTGCAGATTCATGAATCAAGCAAATATCCTTGTTTTGTGGCCAATAAGTTTGGGAGTGGACTTTTTATTTATCACCAGGTATCTAGAACACTTGCTATCCCCCCCATTATTTTAAATGGTTATCAGGGACCACTTCTTCCTCATATTGATGACCCTACAGCTTAGCATAAAGCTTGCCACAGTGTAGGCATTCAATGTTTTTGCTATAATAGCAGGGAGAGACAAAGATCTCTCATTAAAAAAAAAAGTTCAATATAAGGAGTTTTATAATCTTATTCAATAATTCCAAGGTAATTTGACTGAAAATAAGACACATCTTAAGAAATCTTAGTAGGAGTATATAGATTAAAAGTACAGAAGAGTAAAAAAAAGTACAGAAGAAGATATAAATATATAAAAATATTTCATAACCAACTTTTTAAATCATTATGTCATTATTGTGAATAGTCAGAGTCCTACTGTTAGATTCTTAAAAATCACACTAACTTTTTAAAATGATATCAGAACCAGGTAATTTTCACATGTTTAATAAAATCTCTCTAGGGGTGCCTGGGTGGCTCAGCAGTTTGGTGCCTGCCTTTGGCACAGAGCATTATCCTGGAGTCCCAGGATAGAGTCCCACATCAGGCTCCCTGCATGGAGCTTGCTTCTCCCTCTGCCTATGTCTCTGCCTCTCTCTGGGTCTCTCATGAATAAATAAATAAAATCTTTAAAAAAATAAATAAAATCTCTCTAAAAAAATTCCAAAGTGAAAGTTAGGTTTTAATTAGTCCTAAAATTTAGGACTAATTTAAGAAAACACAAATGTGCTGTGACCTACTGATTTAAGCCCTGGCAATCTCAGGCTCCTCCTTCATTCCGTCCATATAACCCATTATGTCCATTGGCCTTTTTGTTGTTTCTTACCTTAATCACACCATTCTAGCCAGGCTCCTCAGACTTTTCTTATAACTACTAAACGGCGAGTGAGACTGGGAAAAATTCTGCTGTCCTTATGTCTTCCAGTGGCAGAAGACAGAGATTGAAACTAATAAACTATAGTAAAATATCATTTAAAATATCATCATATATCGTCATACATGGAATATTGTGTTATATGCTCCCTGGTATTTATCTGACTTGCTATAACACTCATCAAAGCGCTGCAAGGTAGAGTAAACACTATTCAATCTGAATTCTCCCTCACTGAGAGTCAGTGACCCATATTATGCTTTCCTCACTTTGAATGGCCACTTGCCAATCCATTTGGTTTGTTTATTCTGCTCTGGTCATTCTTTTTAACAATTAGTATCTTATTTTTTTTCCAGACAAGCTTTTAATTCAAGTCAGGTTACTAAGGCTAGTGCTCTAAAAAGAAAACTGAATGGCTGTATCATTAGAATAGATCTAAAATATACAGAAAAGATCAAGCAAAAAGCCAGTAGAACCATAATTTGTTGATTACAGGGTAAGTTACTTAGATATACATTTCCATGGGGACTAGGCAATAATGATCTCATATGGAGAAATTGAATTAATGCTCTCATTTCCTGGAATGCGTTGGACTCCTGGCTGGTAGTGTATACTTTGGTGTTACTTACATTTTGGATTGCCATTTCTCCAACCAGATTTTCAAGTGAAGGGATTAAATAGTATCTCTACATTTTATTTTCTCACCACAGTATAGGCCAGTCTTTTTAAAATAGGCCTGTTGTTGGTAATCATTAAGTATTTTTGAAAGAATGGATAGATGACCAATATTGATATAAAGATCTGAGATGTACAGCTGAAGTACATTAGGAAAATTTTAAATGATAGATCACATTCCATCTGTAGTTTATATTTATGGAAAGATATAATGTCAAATTAAATGTTCTTTAAAATGTATGTTTATTTTTTTATTTCAGTCTCACTTGTTTTCAAATGATTTAGGCATGACATACAGAGTTTTAAATTATTTCAACTTCAATAACAGAATAAAAAGGAATAGAGACAAGCTTAGAGAAGCATAAGGAGTTTATGTCACCAGATTTCTCAGATGACCTCATTACTACTGCTGGGCCACAATTTGGCTTAGTTTCCTGGCAGCTAAGGCAAAAAAAAAAAAAAAAAAAAAAAAAGAAAAGAAAAGAAAAGAAAAGAAACATACCAAGCTAAGTAATATTCATGTCTGATATAAAAGACATAAACATTTCTCTACAGGGGCAAATTATTTCTTGGAAATATATTTAGTGAGACATATATCATGGGAGATCTATATATAAAGTACAACCTTTACATTTGATAATACCTTCACTTTTGTTTGTACCATAGGCATAAAACCACTGTTGAAATAGTTTTTATTTGACCTCTTTTAAAGTTTGAGGGCAGAGCATTAAATCAAAGGGAACAACAAATAACTCAGTCAAGGCATTTCTGTGGGACTCTGAGCTATTACGGTTCAGCTATTATGGTTCACGTCCATGTGACTCATGTGTAATTTTCAAAGATCGAATTTACCGAATCTAGATGAATGGATACTTACCATCTCATGAGACTGTCACTCTCACACATTCATATTTTGATGTAGTCTTTAGCAAGTGCATTTGACAGCTTTAGCTATCAGATGTCAAGGGGCAAAGTTGTCAATCCTCTACTGGTTAAAATATTTCCTCCCTTAATTTCCTTTTCTTTTCTCTTTCCTCCCTTTCTTCCTTCTTTCCACCCTCCTTCTTTCTCTTACCCTTTCCTTCCTTCCTTCTGTCCTCTCTCCCTCTCTCTCTTTTCCTTCCTTCCTTCCTTCCTTCCTTCCTTCCTTCCTTCCTTCCTTCCTTCCTTCCTTCCTTTCTTTTCTTTGTATAGAGATATCATATCAATAAGATAAGTTCAAATTATTGTCCATTCAACCATTAATTCATCAAACATTTACTGATCATCGAGTGTCAAGGACAAAGGAGTGATCTAGACAGTCCCACTGCTGTGCTCAGGGACCTACAGTCAACCCTGGAAGGTACATCGGGAACAGCAACTGCACTTCCATTTCTAGTGATATGATATGTCAGATGAGGAGAAAAATCCTCTTCATACATAATCTAAAATTTATTAATAAAATATTTAAAAATGTAAACTAGAGATTTAGCAAGAAGCTTAGTAAAGCTTAGGTCACTTTCTACGTTCCTAAGCAAATTTGTATTTATTCTTTTGTATTTTTTTTCTTAATGAATGAGTCTCCCCCCAGATTATATAATGTTCAGGTCCTTCAAAATTGACCCTTTCCTGTTATCAGGTTACAGATGAGTGAATGAGAAAGTGAGTGAAAAATCTCAGAGTTACCACATAGGGGTAAACTATTAATCCAGAAAGGTAAATAACTGCAACAAATTATCTTGGAAACATCTATCCATCCTCCGTGGGCTTGGTGGGGAGAGAGGCACAGGGACACTTTGGATGGGAGTTAGACAGGAAAAGCCCGTAAAGTCAGGATCCCTAAAGGTGATACCTTTATGGATAAACTGGAAAAAACAAAACTTGCCACCAAAAGGTGCATTGATGATAGTTGCCTGTTGTGGATTTATTCTCTTAGAGCGGGGTGTGTGGAGTGTGTGTGGGGGGGTACTTTTAAAGAATTCCTGACCACAAGCCTGGCCTCAGGAGGGCTTGAGGCCAGAATTATGAAATTCAGTCATCTAGCCTCATGCTTACAACTTAGTGGATTCACCAAATTCTGCTTGCACACCGAGCAGTTTTCTCCTGAGGCTCTTCTCTTTCTTCCCTTATCGTATGCAGCTAAAAGGAGCTTGCGGATAATTCCAACATTTAGGCTTGGAAATCCATCAGCCTAAATCCTCAAGTTCATTAGGAACTTTTACTATCTTAGGTGACTGTGGACAATGGATTTGCCAATTGCTTTGCTACTAAAAACTACAGGTCACCATACTTTCATCTTATGTTGTTCTCACACTGCATTCAGCGACCACTGTCTCTCTTGCCTGTTTCCCAGTCTTAATACTAATGTCCCAGGTTCATTAGTCCCCTACTTCCAGTACCAAACTCTGTGTCAGTTATCTATTGCTGCAAACAAATAACTCCATAACTAGGTAGTTAATACAACAGTTTAACCGATTTCCATGATTCTGTGGCTTGGTTGGGTGGTTCTGCTGATCTCCTGTGGCTTACTTGCGTGGGTACATTCATTCACCTTGAGGATTGATAGGAGCCTCGTCCTGTCTCACACCACACATGGTAGGGCAGCTTCCAAGAGGGGAAGTTACATGCACAAGTACTTAAGCCTTTACCTTTTTTTTTTTTTTTTCTAAGCCTTTACCTTTACTGGAAGTTCTTTCCTTACATGGTTTTGAGTTTACTATCTATTGTCATTAGTGGTTTTTGACAAACTCCCTGGGGACAGGGCTCTTTACACTGAGCAAGCTTTATCACATCAACTGAAGACTAGTCTCATGGATGGGGGATTTTTCTCCAGAGATGCCAGATAGGTCAGATAGCAACAATTCTCTGGGAATTAGACTTTTAGGGATGCTTCAAGTACTTCCTCCACCAGTCTTCTGGTTTTCAAACCTACCATGATGTGAATCTGCTGATTTTCTAGGCTGTCACGGAACGGAGGAGACAGTCATGGGGATTGGGCAAGTTAAGAGTCCATAAGACTTTCTGTTTTTACTGAGATTCAGCTATTTTTCTTGAATACGTGTTCTGTGGGGTATAGCATGTCTTTGTATAATTTCCAGAGTTCTGAAGAAAAATTAGATTCTGATTGTTTTGATGCTGTTCTCTTGCCTTTCTGGAGTAGTGAATTTTGGAAGGTTCCTTCTCTGACATTCCAGAAGAGCTTCTCCTGTGGTTATTTTTTGATGTAGCAAATGGAAACTAATACACTTTCCAAAAATAAATTAGTAGGTTTTGAGAAAGTATAATTGAAGAATGGACATTGGGGAGGAAGTCTATAAATACTTCAGTGAGTGACTCCTGAGAATTTTGGGACCTCTGCTTTTCTTAAAGTTTTCTTTTTATTGGGTCTTGCTTCATCCCTACAAGATAAGAACAGAGAATCTGACTTGTTGCCCTGAGGTTTGACTTAATAAGTGTTTTGTACATTAGTCAGATAGAAGAACTAGGTTGAAATCACAGTGTTTACTCAGAATGTGTTCTTGGGCAATTTATTTAAACTTTATTAATTTCAGTTCTTTCATTTGGAAATTGGAGATGATCAGAGAAAATCAAGATATATTGTGGGCATTTAAAAAATATTGGCCATTATAACAAATCATTCAACTGAAGAAATTGTTTACAGGTAATATTAGTAAATGCTTTGATGTCTTCCTATAGAACTTTGACAAATATTTAAAATAATGTCAGGTAATCATTATTTCTGGTTCAGAATGGGGATCATGAGTTGATAGAGGATATGTTTTCCCTGAATAGTGAATTTATTTATAAAACTAGTTTTAAAGTATTAAAACACCTACTAGTTAAATATGCTTTGTTTTAAAGGAACACAATTTAATGGAATTGGGACCACTGCAGACACCTGAGGATATAACATACTTATTGCAAAATTTAGGTGGTAGTTCAGTGGCAAAAACTGATTAAAGAATCTAGCTAGCATTTTAGTATTGAATTGCTTCTCAATTTACTTATTCAAAACTGAGCTTCAAAAAGTTCCCCCAAACTCCAACTTGACATCTTATATTATACTTTATGTTTTAACAAAACTGAGAACTCAGTAGTTACTATATGTATTTAATACATATCTAGCTAACACATTATCTTTCTATCTATCTATCTATCTATCTGAGAAACAGCATGCATACATGCTCAATAAATTTTTTCTTTGGGGTACAAAAATAATATATTATATACATATTTCTGCATCTTTTCTCATGTTACTGTACTTTTATATCTTAGTAATCCACCTGAGCCAGCTGAAAATGATCAGGTAAATGAATGCATTCTTTTGGGGATTAGATAAGATCCCATGACATGAAGTTACCACAGTGATACACATTTGGCAATGATTAGAGACATTTTTAATTATTATGACTCACAGGAGTAGAAAGCATTACCGGCATCTAGTGGGTAGAGGGCAGGGGTGCTTTTGAAAATCCTGCAAAAGACTGGGTTCCCTAACAAAGATAGACCTAGTCGGTAATGTCAATATATAGGCAGAAAAAAAAAACCTTTTTCTAGGGGGTCCCCCCCCCAAAAGACAGACACAGCTTTTCTTATACAAGAGAAGTCATTTTAGGCTCCCAGCTAATTTCTGTAGTCTCTATGTAGGCAGTGTTACCTACTCTATTGGACCAAGGACACTTCTTACAGATGTTCCTAGGTGGTGTCAGAATTACAAAGAAATCCGAGAACCTCATTAGTTAAGGATTTTAAGGGAATAAGAAGGGAATACAAAAACTAAGCCTCTACCAGTCAAGGAAAGAGTCTAACCATATCAGAGACAATAAATTAGTGGTAAAACTCCTCAGTGCTCTTTCAAAAGTAAGACCCTGCATTCCTCACCCCACATAAAGGAACCTGAGACTCCATCCAGTTTATAGGAGTCTCTGAGCATGTCCAGAGCTTCGTGCCCTTGTCCCACAGTTATGATAAGTACATCATAATGTTCACGTGTCCACCCTAGGAGGAGTGTAAGCCTCATTAACATAATGTAGGATGCAAGTATAGGTTGGTTTTCTAAGGACACCTGCACAATCTTATGCCCATCTTTACATGTGGTGACAAAGTTCCCCTTTCTGAATATTCATCCTAAACCCTAAATAAAAAATAAAAAATAAAAACGTGCTTACCTCTGCTCGAAGAGTCACAGTTTTGGAAGTTATTCTCTGTGATCTCCTTATCTATTGCAAGAAAGTTGACTTTGTGACAACTACACTAATACATTCTCTGTGTCTAACTCACCAAGGAGTTTCCTCTAGTGCTGACCTTGAAGAACCCTCCCTAATCATAAACTTTCTCACCTCTTTCCTTTTTGAGTTTTTAGTATCAAGTTTCAAAAAAATCTATTTGCTGTCTTGATTTTATAAGTCTTTTCAAACACTAGATTTTAAATACAACCTCTTAAGTTTCCTTCTAATATTTTTATTTGTTTTACACCTATAAATTTTTAATTTTTTTTTCAAATGGTATGATTTAGAGTCCTAGGGGAAAAAGCCAATTTCCAGCACCACTGATTAAATAACCTTTCTTCTTTCTCATTGAATTAATCTACAATTGCTGGGGTAATGTTTTGGAATCTCTATTTTGTTTCACTGACTTATTTGCATATCTTCATGCCAGTAGCACATAATTTTGATTATTGATTATATTGATTTAACATCTGGTAAGGTATCGTAATCATTTTGATTTATGGTCAAGTTAATCCTACTACTTTTACTATTTAATAATCCTCATTTACTTTTTAAACATTTATTATTTATATGATCCTTAAGGTGATTTTGTCCAATTTTGAAAAAATCATTGAGCATTCAATTTCACCCTTTATAGCTATTAATTATATGTTAATTATGTATTTTATAATTAATTTCTGCTTACTTTTTTGTTTTGTTTTCATTTCTTAAAATGGGTATTGAGTTGCTTAACTTTAGATTTTCTTCTAAATAACAAATGCATTTATGTCTACAAACTTTTTTTAAGTCTATACATTTTGCTTGAATATGATTATAGCTATGCCCCATAGATTCTGGTTATAAATTCTATATATTTCATTGTGTACTCTCTTACATACACACATACACACACACACATAAACAAAAAGTCTAATATAAAACATTAAATATTAAAAATATATAATAACATTAAAATGACATCAGGAGAAGTCTGTGATCAAATTTTGAAACATTCTACGTATATATGCTTTAAATTTTATTTTATTATATTATTTAGTTCTTTTATATCCTATATTTTTTTATTTACATGATCTCTCTGATTCTTAAAAATTTCAAAATCCTGCATTATAATGGTCTTGTGAAATAAACATTTCTTGAAAACATAACAGTGAGAAAGATGTACAAATAAAATGTGTGTACATCTTGGTGAATTACCACAGAGTGAACACACTCCTTTTTCTTCATCCAAGTCAAGAAGTGCAACATTACCGGAATCCCAGAGCCCATCTATTTGGTCTTTGCCACTCCATAACTTCCTACTTCTCTTGAAATGGAACCATTATCCTAACTTCTTATATTTTATATTACTCTTGCCTGCCTTTGAAATGCATATAATTGGAATCATTGTAAACATATCCTATTGTGTTATCCTATATACTATATACAATGTATAGATAGTATATATTATATAGTATGTGTATGTAATTAGATAATATATTCACATATAATATGATACATATTCTATTGTTCTTAACTTCCTTAAATTTTTTCTTAATAAATTCCTCCATTAGTTTATTTTTATTGCTCTCTAGTATTCCACTGGACAAATGTAAAATTTATTTATCTATTGTTGATAGATATTTGAGCTGTTTGTAGTTTTTGGGTCTTACAAATAACACTGTTATGTGTGTACTAATATATGTCTCTTGATGCACATATGTGTGAGTTTATTCTGGGTATAAATTTAGTAGTGGAATACCAGTGTCATAGGGCATGCCTGTGTTCAACTTTAATACATACTGCCAAACAGTTGTATAATGTGATTTATACCAATTTATATTCCTACCAGTAGAATGTGAAAGTTCCTACTGCTTAATAACCTTGCTAATACTTGGTAGTCAAACTTTTCAATATTACTCCTACTAGCATTTGTGCAGTTGTAACTCATGTAGGTCTTAATCTGAATTTCCCTGATATGTAATCTCATGTATTTATTGCCTCTTGTATATTGTATTTCAAGTTTCTTGCTCATTTTCCTATTGGGTTTTATTTTTATTGATTTGTAAAGTTTATGATATATTTTAGATGCTAAGTCCTTTGTTGTTTTTTTTTTTTTTAATTTTTATTTATTTATGATAGTCACCCAGAGAGAGAGAGAGAGAGAGAGGCAGAGACACAGGCAGAGGGAGAAGCAGGCTCCATGCAGCGAGCCTGACGTGGGATTCGACCCCGGGTCTCCAGGATCGCGCCCTGGGCCAAAGGCAGGCGCCAAACCGCTGCGCCACCCAGGGATCCCGCTAAGTCCTTTGTTATTTACAAAGCACACTTATCTTTCCTTCATTGTAAATGCTGTTCCCCCCTATTTAAAAAGCATTTCCCTACTCCTATTTCAAAAGATAGTCTCTTACATTTTCTTCTAGAGGAGTTATTATTTCCTCCTATTGACCTTTTACAAGTACACTGCACTTGAAACCAGTTTTTGTATATGTGAGAGTAGGTTAAGGATCAAGTATTATCTTTTATATGAATAGTCAGTTGAACAAATACCATTCTACATATTTGATTTTTAAAAGCAGTATTTTTTTATAGAAGTTTTAGGTTTATGGCAAAGTTGAGCAGAAAGCATAGAGAATTCTCATATGTATCTTGCCCTCCCACCCCCATATACAGCCTCCCATTTATCAATATGCTGCACCAGAGTGGTACATTTATTCTTCAGAGTGGTGTTTCTAAAATCCATAATTTACTTTAGGGTTCATTTTGGTGTTGTATGGACATATGTGATTTTTGATGCTGATATAAGTGGTATAATTTAAAACATTTATTTTGGGGGGCGCCTGGGTGGCTCAGTCAGTTAAGCATCTGCCTTTGGCTCAGTTCATAATCCCAGGGTCCTCGGATGGAGCCCAGTGTCTGGAACCCTGCTCTGGGGGAAGCCTGCTCCCTCTCCCTCTGTCCATCCCGCCCCCTCACTCGTGCTCCTCTCTCTCCTCTCTCAAATAAATGAATAAAATCTTTTAAAAAATTATTTTGTAATATTTGCTGATGGTACATAGAAACACAATTACTTTTTAAGTGATCTGTGTCCATCAACCTTGCTAAATTCACTTGTGAATTTGAAATTTTTTTCTGTAGGTTCTTACTGATTTTCTAAAACACTGTCACAGTATCTGTAAATAATTTTAGGTTCCTTTTTTTTTTTTTCATTTTTCAGGTTTTTTTTTATTTCTTACATTCTTAATACCATGGATTTACTTTTCTTACTTCAAAGAAAAGTACCCTGGCTATGTCTGTTAGTACAATGCTGAATAGCAATTATGATAAGCTTTATTTATTTATTTTTTATGTGAGCTGAACTTGTTTTAACAAATTTTGAGGGGAAGGCATTAAGATAGTGCATTGCTACTCTAGCAATTTGATTTATGTAAGAATCTGTTTGTTACTCTATGGATATGGGGTTACATTTCAGTCTTCCAGTCTTCAGTCTAATGGCCAGAGTGCCTTAACTTCACTGGTGAATAGAGGCATAGAGGTTGCTATTTTTATGGATTAGTGATTCACCAGGAAGTATTATCCTTCTTCCCTCTCTGTCTCATCTTCTCAAAAGCTGGTACTACTTCAGTGACAACAACAAAGAGAATTCAACCTGTCCATCTCGCTTCTTATTCTCTGGCGGAAATCCTCCAAGGAACAAACATTACTATGACTAGATATAAGCCAGGCTCTCTTTATTTACTTTTTATTTTTTAATTTAATTTTATTTTTTCAGGCTCTCTTTAGATTCAAGAGTGGGTTTTAATTCTCAGTTTTGTTCTCTATTGCTCTTACTTCAGAATTTCCTGTACCCAAGTTCTTAGTCACCTCCTCCAGACACCAGGACTTGCTTGGCTCAAGAGAGGTAGAAAGAAGGAATATAGTGGGTGGATGAGATCTGAAACAGCCATCTTACTCGTCTTTCATTTAGAAAGAACAGTAATTGTTTTCAGGGTTGTTTTTTTTTTTTTTTTTTTTGTATAAATAATGAATATTCTCTATTAAGTTGTCTATCTGCTTTTTTCTATTTTCAGATGTTCTGAAAGTAAATTTTACACACTAATGGAGGAATAAAACCTATTTTCAAGTAATGTCTTTTTCAGAAAGTTAAGTGCTACAATTCTTTAAAAGAAGATATTACAAACAACTCATTTGAATGTTGAATGGTGGGGATTAATGGTTATTTATAGTGAAGGCCATGTCTTGTAGATTCCTTAAATTCTTTTGGAAGGCAACGTTGGTAAGATTTTTATTAGGGTTATGCTTTCTATGAGACTTTAATAGTAGTTCTATTTTTATCTGGGAAGAAATGAACCTCACAATACTAATTTTCTCACTTAATGGATTTTCCTCCCTTAAATAAGCCCAATTCCTCTAATCTGGGGTGAGGAACAGCTTGTTTAGCCTTTATAGAAAAGTCCACTTATATAAGGGAAAAATAATTCAAGTAAAATATGATTTTAACTTTTTATGGAAACTGAAGAAATTGATTCCTAACTTTCCTTCATATCTCATTCTGGAGGTTGCCTTTGCAAAATCTAGGCTTTTAAATTATGCACGAAGTATTTTATACGATGTGTGAGTTGGTGGGAAAGAACATAGATTTTTAAAAAAATGCATGAGAAAACACAAAGGATATGTTTTTATTGATTTAATAAGTATTTCCTTGTATGCTGACTCTTGTAGGCACTGGTCTAATCAGTAGAATAACTGGTGAGCAAGACAGGTGGTGTACCATCCTCAGGCAGCTTATATTTGGGTGCACTGGAAGACAAAAAATAAACATATATAACATGATATCTGGTAATGACAAGTATAATGAAGGAAAATGAAATAGGAAAACAACAGAGAATTGAGTGCTATTTTAGATGGAACACTCTCAGCAAGCTTAGCAGCTTGTGTATGTATGTAGACATATACATATATGTATTATTGTTTAATTTATTATAAAGAAATGCTCCATCTGAATTTGAAATTTGTTGCCATTTTTTATATGTGCTATTTGCTTGAAATTCTATCTCTTCTTTATCTGTGATTATGAGTGTCCTTTATGATTCTTATTTTTTTTTAATGATTCCTATAATTGCCTATTTTTGCTCTTTCTCATTTTAACATGATTGGTTTATTTTACTGGTTTCCTGAAAAAGAAAAACAAAAAAAATCTTGATTTTTATTCATCCTTTCTATATTTTTTGTTGTTGTTTTCCTAATTTCAGCTCCATCATTATTATCTCTACATACTTTCTTTGAAATTCCTCCTAATTTTTCAAAATGAAAAAAAAATTAGTAGTTTCACTACTCCATACTTTATTCTTAGTAATTTATTCATTGATATCTACAGATTTTTCTTTGAATAAATAATGGGCACACTCTCCTATATTCCATTATAAGGTTGACCATGTAAGAACTTCCTGATGTGATGTTAGAGGCCATAGAGGACAGTGACAAAGAAATTTCTCACAGAGAATAGATTCAGGGGGTGCCAAAAAATGAGCTAGCCAAGAAATACCTCTATAACTAGGTATGGAGTGTGATTTTTGAAGAGCAAGAATTGATCCCTAGTGTGGACCAGTGATTTTTGGTATTTTCCTTCCTGTTTCCAAATGGAAACTTTCATTAATGTTATCTAGTTCCAACTCTATCATTCATTGTATGTTATCTGAGTGAGAAATGTAGGTAGATAATATTTAAGATTCCCCATTAAGCCATGACCAGACACCTCCAGACATGGTGGAAAAAATGATCATAAACCAGAGAGCTTGGGCTTCATAATGGATACACTAAATGTGTTGGTTTTGAGGAGTTACCTTCCTTGGAATAAGACAAGTGTGTTTTATCTGCAGAAAGTTGGATGTGTATTATGAGAGGAATGGACTATGAAAGAGATTACTAATTGGCTCCCAATATTTTTCCCTCCTAACTGCACAGTTATAGAATTTTTAGCTTCATTACTCCAGATTAAGATTTCATTTGATGGCCTCCTTGTTGCCAACTGTACTGTGTGACAAAGGGCTGATCAATGGGTTGCGGATGGAAATAATTTATTCAATTATTGCATCAGGTGCTAAAATGGAAGTGTGTACCTTCCCTATGCTCTACTTCCATTTCCACTGGATGAAGGCATACCTTATGGTGTAAAGTGAAGCATCACTTTGAACAGGTAGATGGAAACTATTTTAGGATGGACGATGTAATAGAAGGAGCATAGGTCCCTATTGCTTTTAGAGTTGTATACCAATCTTCAACTCTTGACCTGGACATTTAAAGGAGAGGAAATTTAATACTTATTTTGCTTAAGACATTGTTAATTCTGGGTTTTTGTTACAGTAATTGAAACTGTATGCTAAGTAATAGATCAATGGAGAGGAGCATTCCTAGAGGAAGAAACAGATCTAAGAATATAACCTCTTTTTTCTAAGGAGAGTTAGTATTTTCCTGGAGTGAAGTTTGATGGGGTTTTGAGAGTTTAGTTAGTTGAAATATTTGAATTATAAAGAATGGAGAAAGTTCAAGAGCAATTACCTATTGACAATAGACAAATAATATTAAGCACTTTTATTTTGCCTCTTTTCTCCTACCTGTAATATAATCAATGCAAAATTAATGTGCTTCATTATATACAAGTTTGAACTTGGGCTTGATTATTTATTGTATAGAATTCCTTATAACCAGAATAAAAAGTTGAATTGTAGTTATAAACTGAATGAGTAAAGTTGTATATGACAATCTGTGTGAATACAGTTTTGTCATTTAAATGCTCACAGGTTGTTAATCTTTTGTTAGAGAGTTATATATATATATTTTTAAATATTTAATTTATTTATTCATGAGAGACAGAGAGAGAGAGAGATGCAGAGACATAGGCAGAGGGAGAAGCAGGCTCCATGCAGGGATCGAGTCCCGGGATTCCAGGATCATATCCTGGGCCAAAGGCAGGTGCTAAACCGCTGAGCCACCCAGGCGTCCCTGAGGGTTATATTTTTAAAATAAACCTCTGAATGTAATACTTGTATACTTTAATCTTTTTAGTTTTAAAAGTTCGCTGTAAGTTTAATCTTTGTTACATCAAAGAAATTTTATGTTCAAATGAAGTTTCTTTTATACCTCTGTAACAAAATATCATTGCGTAAGTAATCACTTTTTTAAGTCATATGAAAACAGGAAGTTCCTATCTTAAATATCTAAGAAAATGTTCCATTTTTTTCCTGGAAGGATTATGTATGTCTTTCCCTCATGATACTGTACCATTTCAGAAAATAGTTACCTTTCTGACCTGATTTATGTTAAGTGTCATTTTGTCCTCAAGTTGCAAAATAAGTGGGATTAAAAATAAACTTGCTAGTTGTTGCTTATACTCTGTTGATTTAACTGTTACAATGAAAAATATTTCCAGAGTTAAAATATATAATTTTATAAAAATTAAAGAATCTGAGAACTAGAAAATATATAAGAAATATATGTAACTATAATATATATAACTCAGTACATGTAAAATCCTCCTATCAAGCATATAGTAAGAGTGTCTTCCTCAATATATGTGTACTTTCTTTTCTGTTCTAAATTCTATCAAACACTTATTTCATATTGATTGAATGGATTTTTAAAATAG
Source organism: Canis lupus familiaris (assembly GCF_011100685.1). Taxonomy (NCBI): domain Eukaryota; kingdom Metazoa; phylum Chordata; class Mammalia; order Carnivora; family Canidae; genus Canis; species Canis lupus. The sequence goes on along the minus strand of NC_049236.1, from coordinate 24,463,971 downwards.
ATTTTATTTATTTATTCATGAGAGACAAAGAGAGAGAAGCAGAAACAGGCAGAGGGAGAAGCAGGCTCCTTGCAGGGAGCCTGATGTGGGACTCGATCTCAGATCCTGGGATCAGGCCTTGAGCCAAAGGCAGATGCTCAACCACTGAGCCACTCTGGCATCCCCGATTTAATGGATTTTCATTTCAAAACAAGTCATCAAAATTTAACTCATTACTTTATAATTAATATGGAAAAATAGTTTTAATTTAGTACTACACTGTATTTTTTGTTAAGCAAGTAAGGTGGCCTACTTAAGATTAGTATTAAGTATAAGCAAACAAAGAAAAAAATGAATCCTTCACACACACGCACACACACACACAAACCCATAGCATACAGTTATTCAGGGTATTTATTCACCAAAATGAGCAGATAAGTTGGTGCTGAAGGAAGAAGTATGTTTTTTTATTTTTTTTATTTTTTTAAAATTTGCACAAAGATGGTGAATAAGTTAGTAGGGAGTCCAGTCTTAAAATGTGTTGCAAAGGGTGGCAGGGTGGTTCAGTGGGTCAAGCATCTGCCTTTGGCTCAAGTCATGATCCCAGGGTCCTGGGATCGAGTCCCACATTAGGCTCCCTGCTCAGCAGGGAGTCCGCTTCTCCCTCTCTCTGCTCCTCCCCTTCCCCCTTGCTGGTGTTGTGTGCACATGCACATGCTCTCTTTCTCTCTCAAATAAATAAATAAAATCTTTTAAAAATGTGCTGTAAGATTAGGAAAGAGATATGTGCTATTGCTACATAAAAACTATCTAGAATTATAATTCTGAATTCCTCTAGAAATCTTTTCTCGGAAAGACTTTTCAAAATTTATTTAAGAAATGGGTAGAAAGAGGCTTCAAGGTTTAGAGCGGAGTCAAAATGCTCTATAACGTATGGAGATACTTAAATGAACTGATGTTAAAGAAAAGAAGAACCTAGTAAGATACAGGCAATCCCCTTTGCTTTTACTAAGGGCATTTTGTATCTTCTCTTTTAATTTAAAAGAAACTAAATAAAGTTCTTTATGGAACTCAGTTTCTGAAATTCAGAGAAAAACCTTGTTAAAAAGTCCTTGCTTGTTTTGTGTTCATTGCACTTACAAATCTCCTTTTTGTAATATTAGCAATGAAAAGCTTAACATTGTTTTGAGTACTTTGTTCTGAATAGCCCATTACAGTGAAATACAATGTGAGTTGGTACTTAATCTTTGCAAAACCCTAACAATATTCTAGATTTTCCTTTTAGATATTTGGAACAAGTCTGCCATACTTACATTTAGAAAACGCTAAGGGCTTGGTGAGCTCTTACGAAATTTAATTCTTTTTGTCAGTGAGGTCTCATTAATAAAACACTGGATAATGCACCTTATAAAATTAACTGTAAATACAAACGAAAATATTTTAAAAATTATTTCAGCTGTATGCTTTATTTGATATCGTGAATTCTTTTACGAATTCCTAGGAAATATGCCAGTTCATTGTTCAGACTTTGCAAAGACATTCAATGGTCTAGTCTTACTTCCACCTCTCTGGGAAAGTAGATGAAAAGCAATTCTGTTGTTTGAAAGAGCAAAATGGCCTTGCTTACCATTGTTACCATTGTAATATTTTTTCATGGGTGCATGACAAAATGAGCTCCTTGGATTTTTTTCCTACTATGTGTAGCAACTTTGTTGAGATATAGCTTATATCCCATGACATTCACTCATTTTAAGTGTATCATTCAATGGTTTATTTATGTTTTCAGAATTGCACAACCATCATCACAATCTAATTTTAGAATGTATCCCTCACCTTAAAAAAGAAACCTTGTGCCCCTTGGTAGTCACTCCGCATTCCAACCCCCAGGCATAAGCAACCACTAACTCCTCGTTTCTAGACATTTTGTGTAAGTGAACTGTACCATATGTGAGTCTTTTGTATCTGACTTTTTTCACTGAACATAATGTTTTTGAGGTTTATCCATTTTGTATTCCTTTTTATTCATTCCTTTTTATCACCTAATAGATTGGTTTTGAGATTCTATGGCAGGAGAGATTAGGTAACTGATTTCTTGAGATAATTTATGGGACTCTGGGCACAAGCAGTGCTACTTTGTAACTCATGAAAATAAAATCAGTAAGTTAAGGAGGGTGTCATTTCCCTTTCCCTCAATTCTGCATTGGATATAGCATGATCATGACTTTTCAAGAAATGACAGTAGCTCTCTTGGCATAGATGTTGGTATTCCCATGTTGAACTAACAATTTAGTTACCTTGCTCAAGTTAGTATAACTACTAAGTGCCAAAGTGTGGATTCCAACTCAAGAAATCTGGATTCAGAGTCTTACCAATAGGATATACAGGACACTGATGGCCAGAACCAAAGGTGTAGCCACGATTCCAACAATAGGAACACCTTTGATTCCCATCATTGGCCATGGAAAATCACACAGTCTTTCTCTTATTTTAGGATTCTTCAAAATAGAGGGGTGTTTTGATGTAGCCTAAAATGACTAATGACCACACAACATCTTGTATTTTAGTAAAACAAATGGGGATTATAGCTTGAAATTATAAATATTACCTATCTTTCACATAATAATGGTCCATTGTTTAAAATAAGTTTAATGTACAATCTTATTTGATCTTCATTAAAATTAGTGAAGAAAATAAGACAGCTAGTATCGAGTCCTTTATATGTGCCAGGCATTATTATGATATTTTTTATGTATTGTCTCATTTAGTGACCATAACAATTCGGTGAAGAAACACTATTTTCCTTATTTAATAAATGAGGAAATACTATTTTTTTTTCATTTTCTAAGTGCAGAAAATGGGTCTCAGAGAGGGAAATAGCTCACTATAGGCCTTATGACTAATAGGTGATAGATCTTGGATTGGAACCCTGTGTCTTTCCTTCTAGTCCTTCTATTTTATCTTACTTCCACAAAAGTAAATGGTTGAAAGCAGATTAAAAAAAATTAGAAAAAAAAAAGCAGATTAGAAGGATAAGGATGCATAAAAAGAAGCTGTGAAAAAAAGGCTGATTCTCCCATCAAGTTTCATTTTTGTGGATTTTTCATAAGCTACGAGATATTTGTGTTGTGCATATGTAAAGCTGTGTTTGCATGCTGTATAGAATTTACCTGGGAGTTAATTATATCTAGTCAGCAAATATTTAATGAGCAGCTATGATTAAGTTACTAGATTACTGTGCTGATGTGAAGTCAATAAACTAAGGGAGGGAGAGAGAAATAGAAGGAGAGGGAAAGAGAGGGAGAAATAATAATTAACACTACCTTCCTTGAAACCCCAAACTCATTGCTTGTGTTAATTCAATCTTTTCAAACATAACTGAACTTGCTCACACCATATTGTATATGTGGGGATAGACCAAATATCTTATCTTGCAAAAAACGTGAAAATTGATTTTGACATAATATTCTCTATCTAACATAAAATACAGAATCACTGAATGTTAGAGCTGTGAGAGAGGCCTTAAAACTCATTCAGTTCAGTGATTTTCAAACTTGACTGCACAACAGAAATCAACCAGAGAATTCCCTAAACTCCAGGCTTTGAGATTCTGATTCAGCATTCTAGGATAGGTCTTTGAGTCTGAATTTGTAATAAAAAATTCCAGCTAGTGAGTATCAGGTTTGTAAACATGCCCTTGGAAACCATTTAGTCTAAATACCAACATTTAAAGGTGGGAAAATCGAGACTCTGATAGATGAAGAGGTTCTAATAGGTTCAGCATACATTTCCAGAAGGCAGGGGTGGCCTGATATTTTGTCGAATATGCTGTTCTGAGGCCTCCTCAAGTAACTGCCTGTCAACCATATTGAATTCAAATGAAAGATAGGACAATTTATATGATTTCTATTTTAATGAGAAGTATGTGAAAACATCTCAAAGCATTAACCTTAATGCTTGATAGAACTATGTTAAGAGAAAGGTTATTTATACTTTCATTTTATCAAATAGCCCTGATTGATTTCAGGTCTATCCAGACATACAAAATGACAAAGGATGTCATTTTCTAGAAAAACAGAATTTGTCTTAAAATAGTGTCTTTTTGATGGTTAATAATTTTATTATTTTGATTATTGATTTATATTTAAGTCACTGCATGTGATAAATGGGATGTTCATACTATAATTCTCATGTGTCATCACTAAACTTAAGGGCAATGAGATTAAAAAGTGTTAATATTCTTATTGAAGCACATTAAGCTTGTCCTCTATTCTTTCCTGTACTATTCAGAGATTAAAATATGTCACATTTAGTTTTTTGAGGTATTGTGTTTGTAGTGAGTGTATAAAATGGATCAAATCAATATTTATAGATAATTATAGAAATATTCCAATGAGTATTATTTTTATTCTAGTACTATTAAGATCTCTTAGTGAAATGTGCATGTATTTTATGGTGGGAGAGGCTTGCATCTTTGGATGTAGTAAGGGCTAAAGCAGGAGTTATTAAAAAAATAAATATTCCCAGAGAAAATTGTTGCAGTTATGGCAGTTCACTCACATACTTGCTTTGTTGAAGTTGCCTCATTGTAAAATGTGTCAGTGTTAACTACAGAATTGTGATGTATTGTGAAAATTGAATATACTTGCACATACAAGCACACACAAACACATTTTGAAACAGTTGCCTTTTTGGTCAGTAATGCTTATCAATTACAGTTATCAGTCTTGGTAATTAAGTGTTCATCATTCAGTCATTCATACATTCACTCATTTAATACACATATATTGAGTGAATTCTGTGTATCAGGTACTAGAGGTGCTTAGTGGAGCTTTCAATAGCCATACACAGATATGAAGACTGATGTTAGAGTCATGGGCCCATTTATATACACATTAGAGCATCTCTACAACTAGAGCTGCACTCTAGTTGTAAAGATAAAGTAGAAGCAGAGAGTCCTTGCAAGGAATTTCAGCTTAGCTTTGAGTGATCTTAATCTCTGAAATTGGGTTAATATGATTCCAGTGGGCCTGTGCCCATAGGAGACTAAAAGTAGTACACTTTAATCCCTTCTGGAGGAAGATAACTAACTTTAGGATCCAAATCATTTCTGCCAACAATTTTTCAAATATAATGCCTGACACTAAAAACCTATACAAGAAGAACCAATGAGGAAAAAAAATAGTAAAAATACTGTATGTAACAGGCCTTATGATATTGAAGGGATGGTGGTGGGAAAAGAAGTTCTGTTGAGTCTGTGGGAAGCTCCAGCTAGAGAATCACAAAATCTTCCTAGAGTTCTAGAAGGAGGTCATGCCTTATACACTGGACAATTATATACCTTTTGAAAGATAGTTTCTGAAATGCGCTTGAGCACTGATAGTGTCTGTATCAGATCATGAGATATAAGTGACTGTTCTTGCGGAATTGTCCATCATGAGACATGTGAGATCTACAAAATCATAAGGTCAGGCAAGACTAGTACCAGTCTACTAGGGATCGAAGTGCTAAATCCACTTCGAACATGAGGAAGGCTCAATGATACAAGCAAGCTGCATGAACAGGTAGCCCAGACACCCGCCCCACCTACTACTGTTATCTGATCCCCTTCCTCAGCTCACACCCACAGCCATTGGAGGAATCCTTGCAAGCAGCTGATAGGGAAGAAAAATTCCTGAGCTTTGCGTATGGGTTGGCTTGGTTTCTGGGTGCAAGTTAAAAATGGAGAGCTGAGTAACAGTCTCATTCAGCAGATGGCTTTGAAAGACTATTGCAAGGGAAAATCCTTCCAATAAGTAGAGCTTTACATGTGCGTGTATGTACATATATGTGGCCCATGCTAAGAATATGTGTTAAGTCATGGGCAGTGACTTGCCTGTTGGTCAGCAGTCAGAAAGGAGACCGACAGAGACATCAGAGTCAAGGAAAGACTGGGGTAGAGGTATATTCATGGATATATAGAAGTGAGAAAAAAGTGTGAAGATTTTTGTGTTACATGTCATCTCTATAAGAGCATCTACCGTGAAGGAGGCACCGAACAAATTAGATCAAATTAGATCAAACCAAGTTGGCAGAATGGTTCAGTATGAGCTAGCCTTTGCTATTGGCTAACTCTAGTGCTACACCATAGGTATATGAATGAAAAAGCCACTTTGACAATATCAGAAACTAATTTTGAGCTGGAAGATGAGGTCCCACGTCCCAGAGATGATTCAGCTAATGCAGCTGCCAAGTATCCAACCTGTAGCAGCAGAACCAACATTGAGCCTCCAATATGGCACCATTCGGCCTTAGACCTCTGTCTCCCGGAAAGGCCAGCAATTTGCATTGGCAGAAATTAATACCTTTTCTCAGTATGATGTGCCTTTCCTACCTGCAGAGTCTGCACCAGTACCACCATCTGAGAGTTTATAGAGTATTTGATTTCTGACATAGGATCCCCACATAACATTGCATTAGATCAGGGAACCCATGTTATTGCAGAGCTCTTATACTTATTTTTAAAAGGGGAAAAAAAAAATATATATATATATATACTTTCCCCTCTTCCTCCTTTTCGCTCTCTCTCTCTCTCTATATATATATATTTAAATATATAAATATATATTTAAATGTAAGTTTTAAGTGTATTCCATAACATAAAAAAACAGATTTCTAAACCTCATAAAATTTGTTCAGCATATTTAATTAACTGAACAATGTATTCCAATATTACTGTAAATATTTGAGAACTAATCAGTTAAGGTTTTGGAAATTTTTATGTGTGATATACTCATATTATTAGTCTTTCCTTACAAATGCCAAATAGGTTTTCAACATTATGTTTTCTGATAATGTTAATTGCTTATGTGTGTGTATTTGAATGGAAAAATTCACCAGAAAAGAGCTTTTGAAATAACAAATATAATATTTTTATACAATGCAAAAGAGAGTTCAGTCTAAAAGTATTGGAGTGGGGGATCCCTGGGTGGCGCAGCAGTTTGGAGCCTGCCTTTGGCCCAGGGCGCGATCCTGGAGACCCGGGATCAAATCCCACGTCGGCTCCCGGTGCATGGAGCCTGCTTCTCCCTCTGCCTATGTCTCTGCCTCTCTCTCTCTCTGTGTGTGACTATCATAAATAAATAAAAATTTAAAAAAATAAAATAAAATAAAAGTATTGGAGCTCAGTATAAAAGTATATTCTTTAAGAAAATTAAGTGACAAGAAAGTTGTAGTCAGTTTAAGATTATGCAGAAGAAATCTGTTTACATGCTAAAAATAGAAGCCATGATACTTAGCAGGATAATATTTGCCATTGATTTAATATTCAATACTTGTAAAAACACTAAGCTGCTCCTAAGTAATGCACTGAAGTAGGTTGGTAATAAGTTAGTAAAATAGATTTTAAAAGGAAACATTTGTACTTGTATCCTTTAAAAATATATCTAACCACCAATTTTATTGTTTTTAATTAATTTGCAAGGTGACATTTATGGCAGATTTAAAAAATATACTGGAGATATCTTTTCTCTATGTCTCAATTTCTGCGATGCATTTCTTTTAGGATTTTTAAAAGAATATTTTTTAATGGTAAACAGCCTGCACCTATTTTTTTTTTCTGCTTTTTTTCCCCCCATCATTAGTTAATCTCAAACTGATCTCTTCTGTGTGAGTTTAAATCCTGGCTACACTAGGGGAACATGAACACTTAATATATGACATCAATATATTAATAATACATAACAAAATTGTGAAAAGTAAATAAAATTATGCATGTAACCGGTTTAAAATAACACCTGGAGCATTTGGTAAGCATTAAGTAAATGTTGATCATTGTTACTAGTATTAGATGTGCGTACATATATGTCTTAGTCTATCTGAGCTGTCATAACAAACTACTATAGACTCGGTGGTTTAAAAAATTGAAATTTATTTCTCACAGCTCTAGAACCAGGAATGTCCAAGGTCAAGTTGCCAGCATATTGGGTTTTTGGGGAGAGCATTCTTTCTGGCCTACAGATGGCTGCCTCTTTCCAGTGCTCTCACAAAGGGGAGGGGGAGGTGGGAGAGAGAGGGAGAGGGAGGGAGTGGGAGGAAAGAGGGACAGAGGGGGAAAGAGGAATGGGGGGGGAGAAAGAGGGAGAGAGAGGGAGACTGTGAGAGGGAGAGAGGGAGAGAGCTCTCTTAAGTCTTCTTTTAAGGCCACAGTCCTATCTGATAACCACCCTGCCCTTATGAGTTGATTTAACCTTAATTACCTCCTAAAAACTCTGCTTCCAGGTTCAGTCACTTTGGGGGTTAGGGCTGTGACATGGGAATTTGGAGAGAACACAGTTGAGTTCACAGTACTGTGTTTATAAAATATCTGTCAATTTTATTTATTTTATGGAAGGATTTATATGTACTGAAGGATTTATAAATATGTATGTATGTATATAAATACATCGATGTGTCTTATAGAAATATATAATATACATTTATAGCTTTATTTATATTTAATATATAATATAATATACATAAATGTTTCTTATAGAAATATATTTATACAATGAAAATACCATATGATTTCACTCATATGTGGAATTTAAGGACAAAACAAATGAACAAAGGGGAAAGAGAGAAAGAGAAGAAAACAGATTCTTAACTACAGAGAACAAACTGTGATGCCTGGGTGGCTCAGTGGTTGAATGTCTGCCTTTGGCTCAGGGTATGATCCCGGGGTCCTGGGATCGAGTCCCACATTGAGCTCCCTGCACGGAGCCTGCTTCTCCCTCTGCCTGTGTCTCTGCTTCTCTCTCTGTGAGAGAGAGAGTAAGCACTCTAAACCTTGAATAAATAAATAAAATCTTTTTAAAAAATACTATAGAGAACAAACTGATGGTTACCAGAGAGGTGGTGATGGGAATTCAGGAGTGTACTTGTTGTGGTGAGAACCAGGGGATATATGGAAGTGTTGAATCACTATATTGTACACCTGACAGCAATTTTATACTTTATGTTAGCTAACTGGAATTTAAATTTAAAAAGCAATGAAAACTAGATTGTTTGCATCTATTTATCCACAGTGACTGTGATTTTTAAATATGGCACAAAAGATGCCATTGGAATTCCTATGATGCTTATACGCCAAGACCAGATGACTCATACACACACAATTTAGAGGTTTCCTCCTCTTATTTTTTCTCCTTTCCCCCCACTTTTTTCATCAAATCGTATTGCTGTGACAGCATATTCATGAAGAATTGCTCTTCTATACACTTAATTTTCCATAAAGAAATACATGAGAAAAAAAAAAAAGAAATACATGAGCACATACTTCTAGCTTCAAATGTAATCGCAAAGAGATATCATTCTCCTCTTGGTGAGGGTTGGGGAAAAAGAAAATAGAAGAGGTGGTATTCGAGGCTAAAAGTACATAATCACCCAGAATGTGGATTTGGGATCAAATGAAGTAGTTTCTTTCAAAATGATTTTCAGAATTGTCCTGACACCTTCTGTTTCACATCTGATGAAAAGCCAAAGGAGTGCCAGTGTTGTCTAGCTGAGCTGCTAGATATGGTTAGAACACTGCTGGGTATGGATGCTGCTAACCCAACGGTGCATGCATTAGAGAATCCCTTTCCTTTTTGAAATGTTCAAAATAATATTTTGTATTCTTTGGGTATTGGATTTTTTCCCATGTAGTTTTTGTGGTTAAAATCAGGAGATTAATATGAAGTTTTTCCTGACATAGATATATTGGAAAAGAATGAAGATAATATATGCTCTTAGAAAGAAGGAATACAGGTGAGATAGTAGGAACTCCAAGGTTTAGAGTGTTAGATTTTGCAGGAATCTTATTATTTTTGGACAAGCCATGTTATGGAAGGCTGTGAAAATTGTACATTTTTATTTATCTACCATGTTTGTTAAATGATAGTATTATAAGGTCAGAATATCTGAATTATTTGCTCCTCATTGCCCTGTCACTTTCTCAGTCCTTCTTTCCCATGGTTTCCTCACCTGTAAAAGGGAATAATAACAGATAGGTATAGTAATGATGTGTCAGATTCACTGTGTTATTTTAGATTATTAGCCATGTTTTCTGTAATCCCACTTCTCTGTTAAATCTGGTAACAGAAGTGGCTCTGGGATGCTGTCTCCGGCCATTCACAGTGCTCTATCCCTCTCGTTGCAACAATAGGTTTGTTTGAACACACAGTGTCAAACGGACCAGAGTCTCCTGTGGACTTATTTTATTTTTGTACTTTAATTATATTAAACCAAATTCAAGCTTTAAAAATAAAGTTGGGGTTGTACCAGTAGTGTACATCTTTCTTTTTTTTTTCTTTTCTTTTTTTTTTTTGTATTTTGTGTGTTTTTTTTCATTTCATTTTTTTAATTTATTTTTTATTGGTGTTCAATTTACCAACATACAGAATAACCCCCAGTGCCCGTCACCCATTCACTCCCACCCCCTGCCCTCCTCCCCTTCTACCACCCCTAGTTCGTTTCCCAGAATTAGCAGTCTTTACGTTCCGTCTCCCTTTCTGATATTTCCCACACATTTCTTCTCCCTTCCCTTATATTCCCTTTCACTATTATTTATATTCCCCACATGACTGAGAACATATAATGTTTGTCCTTCTCCGACTGACTTACTTCACTCAGCATAATACCCTCCAGTTCCATCCACGTTGAAGCAAATGGTGGGTATTTGTCATTTCTAATGGCTGAGTAATATTCCATTGTATACATAAACCACATCTTCTTTATCCACTCATCTTTCGATGGACACTGAGGCTCCTTCCACAGTTTGGCTATTGTGGCTATTGCTGCTATAAACATCGGGGTGCAGGTGTCCCGGCGTTTCATGGCATCTGTATCTTTGGGGTAAATCCCCAACAGTGCAATTGCGGGGTCATAGGGCAGGTCTATTTTTAACTCTTTGAGGAACCTCCACACAGTTTTCCAGAGTGGCTGCACCAGCTCACATTCCCACCAACAGTGTAAGAGGGTTCCCTTTTCTCCACATCCTCTCCAACATTTGTGGTTTCCTGCCTTGTTAATGTTCCCCATTCTCACTGGTGTGAGGTGGTATCTCATTGTGGTTTTGATTTGTATTTCCCTGATGGCGAGTGATGTGGAGCATTTTCTCATATGCATGTTGGCCATGTCTATGTCTTCCTCTGTGAGATTTCTCTTCATGTCTTTTGCCCATTTCATGATTGGATTGTTTGTTTCTTTGGTGTTGAGTTTAATAAGTTCTTTATAGATCTTGGAAACTAGCCCTTTATCTGATATGTCATTTGCAAATATCTTCTCCCATTCTGTAGGTTGTCTTTAAGTTTTGTTGACTGTATCCTTTGCTGTGCAAAAGCTTCTTATCTTGATGAAGAAAGAGAAATTAAGGAGTCAATCCCATTTACAATTGCACCCAAAAGCATAAGATACCTAGGAATAAACCTAACCAAAGATGTAAAGGATCTATACCCTCAAAACTATAGAACACTTCTGAAAGAAATTGAGGAAGACACAAAGAGATGGAAAAATATTCCATGCTCATGGATTGGCAGAATTAATATTGTGAAAATGTCAATGTTACCCAGGGCAATATACACGTTTAATGCAATCCCTATCAAAATACCATGGACTTTCTTCAGAGAGTTAGAAAAAATTATTTTAAGATTTGTGTGGAATCAGAAAAGACCCCGAATAGCCAGGGGAATTTTAAAAAAGAAAATCATATCTGGGGGCATCACAATGCCAGATTTCAGGTTGTACTACAAAGCTGTGGTCATCAAGACAGTGTGGTACTGGCACAAAAACAGACACATAGATCAGTGGAACAGAATAGAGAACCCAGAAGTGGACCCTGAACTTTATGGTCAACTAATATTCGATAAAGGAGGAAAGACTATCCATTGGAAGAAAGACAGTCTCTTCAATAAATGGTGCTGGGAAAATTGGACATCCACATGCAGAAGAATGAAACTAGACCATTCTCTTGCACCATACACAAAGATAAACTCAAAATGGATGAAAGATCTAAATGTGAGACAAGATTCCATCTTTCAAGAAAAACTAGGAGTGGAGGGAAAGAGAGACAGAGAGAGAGAGAGAGAGAGAGAGAAACCTGGATAGTATTTGACATATGAATCCATTTATGCCTGAAGGAAACAAAATCTACTCCTAGACCACTTAGTGGGCCATTAATTTTTTTGTCTCCAATTTTTTTGTCTTCCTTCCATTGTCTCTCATCTTTCTTTCCTTCATTTTTCTTTCTTTTTTTCTCTCTTTCCTTTATATTAGTTTGAATTGATTTTCTGTCACTTGCCTTTTGACCAATGCGTAGGTTTTGTCTAATGAAGAAGTTAAAATAATAATCATTTTAACATAGATTTAAAGGAGTTGAATGGGGTATAATACAGAGCAGACACAGTACTAGGATCTGAGGTAATTGCTTCATTATGTAATATTGAGTCATTTGAAACAGTAACACATATTGGGTATATTCCACCTTAGTATAAATTATTTATATGATAAAATCACCCTAAACATTACCTGTTTATACAACAAAATTTATCTTGCTTCTTGAACTTTCTTCTGCTTGTTATTAAGGACATTATATGATAAACATTTAATCAAGGGATTCATCTTTTGTGTAGTAGGTGTATTGAAGTTTAATGTCATTATTTGCTAACAACATTTTAAGATACCTGATCTGATTCACTATAAGACTTCTTCCTCTTACTACTTTCTCTTGAAAGCATACAAAGAAAACTGAATTATGGGATGCTTGGGTGGCTCAGTGATTGAGCATCTGCCTGCAGCTCAGAGCATGATCCCTGGTCCAGGGATTGAGTCCCACGTTGGGCTCCCTGTGAGGAGCCTGCTTCTCCCTCTGTGTATGTCTCTCTCTCTCTCTCTCTCTCTACCTCACTTAAATGAATAAATAAAAATCTAAAAACAAAACAAAACAAAACTGAATTTTGCCAATTACTTTGAACGTCATGTTCTGCATTCATTGCCATGGTAGTAATCATTCTAGTAGATTTTCCATGAAACTTGGTAAATGCTAGGATTTCTTCTCTGAAAACTGTTTTCAGACAATGAATCGCCTCACTCCATTTGACTGTTGTGAGCCTATAAGTATGCCAAGTACTTTAATTCATAAGTCCAAGCCTACAGGATTCCAAACTTGGTATTCTTTATCCCTGTAAGCATTATTTTGATGTTTATGGAGGAAAGTCAATGACTTTGTTCTTCAGTGATTGATTCTCACCTAAGCAAGAGCTGTAATTTACTGAAATTCAATTAATGACATATTGGATCTCATTGAAGGCCTGCCTCTTCACTGTCATTTTGTCCAATGGAATATGTCTGCATTTGTATGGACCTAGCACATATTTAACACATCCTTGCAAAGCCACTAAGAAAAATAATGGTTTTGTATTACGGGGAAGCAAGTTTGGGACTCAGATGTACCATACATTTTAGGACCTACCTTTCAAGACTATCACAACCTCTGTATTAATTAATTGACTTTTCAATGTCTCCTTTGTCTTTATTTGATCAAGAAGATATACTTGCAGAATTTTTTTTTCTGATTATACTTAGTGGAAGAGAAAGACACTAAAAAATGTTTATAATTCTACTTTAAAACTCTGAATCACACTTTTGTTTCAAATCCAAGTTTAGGTTCTCCCTACTTCCCAAATCTTTGTCTGACTTTTTCTTTGTTCTGAGATTCTATTTTACATTTACTAGTCATTTAGTTCTGACCATTGAAGCCAGTGTGAGTGGCAATAAAAATTACACCACTACTCTAACCCCAGATTCTGAAGCAATTACAAAATAAGACAAAAGGAGGAGACAGGGGATAAACAAACATCACCTTCATTAGTTAAAACCTTGATAAAACTCATATCTTACTGGCAAATGGGTTTGCTAATAGTATTCACCAGAATATTATAAATCTACTTTAGAAGAGATACTGGCTGCTTACCACATCTCCACATGCTCTTCAATATTACCTGGCCCCTTTGCAGTCAAACTGAGTAATGTCACTAGTTCTAGACATATCCATATATTATTCCAGGGGATAGGATTTAAACTCTACGGTGCCATCTATTTTTCCCACCTTAGCCACATTACCAGAAGTTTACATGTTCAAATGGTACAAATGGTGGCAAGATGTAAGCCAACTGGATCCCGGAGTCATTGCTTAGAAATGAGTGGCCCTGTAGAGCTATTGATCTAAGCTGACTTTGTTATGGAAAGCCACCAAATTTTTGTTATCTCAGCATTGCCTAGCTTAATATATCTAAAACACATTCCCTCCTAGTCCTTCAGCAGTGGCAGAAATTCCTCCCTAGAATGGGACAGCAGAGTGGAAAGCGTTCTCTCTATGCAAAGCATATTTTCTCTCCCATAGGAGAGAGGACAGCAAGTGGCTGGGCTAAATGTGTCTACTTTCTCTTCACCAACTCATGGATGTTGTGTGGGGGTGGAACAAGCGAAAAGGTGCAATGAGAGTGGAGCTCTTGCCACATACAAATAAATATCAAGAGTATGAAGAGTTCAAGTCCTCTAACATTCTTGCTGTTCCTGTTCTCTCAGCCCACCGAATTTAATTACCTGTGGATTGCCAGTGTTGTGGTTGTTCCCTTGGGGGGAAGATATCATCAGCCTGCAAAGATAGTCCTCTTTCCACCTTCATGAGGTCAATTCCTCTATATAAACCACTATTCCTTTGGGTACTTTTCTGGACCACTGATGGATAGTATAATTTTGTTGCCTGAAGGCTCTGAAATTGGACCAAAAAAATTCAATATTAAATTAACATTTAGGCCAGACTTGTATAGACACTGAAAAATTTATTTCCATATCTATTTCTCTTATTATTTTGTTCCAAAATAGCCTATCTGTAATTTATAACTACATTACATGACATGAAGATATGCAAATAATGAGCTGTCAATATAGACATGCCTCAAGTTTGCAAAATGAACCCCTTCATATTCTCAATCACTGAGGAGAAATGAACATTCAAGGAAATCAAGCCCTCTTGCAGGTTAGATTACCAAACACCGAAATGCAAAGAAATTGAAAATCAAATGATCTAGTTCTTGGCTATTAAATTTCAAAGAAATTAAAGTCCAAAGTTTGTCCTTCTCTTTTTTCTATCTCAACTAGAGGGATTTCTTGTGTTTAGGGTGATTTAGGACTTCTTCAACAGTCTTACCCTGAGGGAACTCAGAGGTTAATTAATTAAATGCCAAGTTTCTAAGTGGCTCACTTTTTAAGAGCCCAAATACTTGGTAGAGCATGCATTAAAAGTATAACTCTAATCCCAAACCTATTGAATTTAGAATACTGAGCATTCCCCATTTAACAGAAGTTATTCCTGGCCAAATTTTATTGCCAAAAGCTATTAGGAAAGACTCAGTCATTTCAGCGAAGGGGAGGAAAGTATAGAAAGCTCCTACCCTCAAGGTTTAGTCTCTAGGAGAGTAGTTTATACCAGATGTCTGGAATTCATGACTCTGAATCTAAACACTATAAGTTGAATTCCCACATTAAAAGGTGAATTTTGGGGATGCCTGGGTGGCTCAGAGGTTGAGCATCTGCCTTTCGCTCTGGGTGTGATCCCAGGCCCCAGGATCGAGTCCCACTTCGGGCTATTTGCAAGGAGCCTGCTTCTCCCTCTGCCCATGTCTCTGCCTCTCTCTCTCTCTCTCTCTCTCTCTCTCTCTCTCATGAATAAATAAATAGGATCCTTAAAAAAATAAAAGGTGAATTTTGGCATCATCTTATTATCAGACCTATGGGAAATATGCTCATGCTTCCTGTTCATGCATGATGAGAGATGTATCAGGCATAGTGTCTCGATTAGTCTGCTGCTGTAACAAACTATCCTATGATCTCAGTGGTTAAAAAAAAAATTTTTTTTAAACATGTTAACTAACTCCTGCTCACCTTACATCACCGTGGGACTGTTCCATATCTCTTTTTATTCCAGAATCCAGGCTGAAGAATCTTTGCTTACTTGTAACATGCTGCTTTCATAGCAGAGGGAAGAGTAAGAGATGGAAAATAATAATAATAATGGTAAATTCATTGGCTATTAAAGCTGTTGTGTGGACATGGTGAATGTCCTATTTGTCCATATACACTTGGTCAGAGTGAGTAATGAAGCCAACCCCAACATTAACATGATGGATATGTATACTCCTGCACTGGAGGCAGCACATGTCTTATGGCACTGAAGAGACTCATAATTTGCTTATAGGAAATGGGAGTAAATATTTGAGAACAATACAAGCTATTATAAGTTACTATTTCCTCCTTGCAAAATTTAGAATATTATAAAGATGTCATCCAATTGCAGGTCTTTCTCATCCATTATACTAAAGGTATCTTACTTTCCATTTTCTCTCTGAGCCCCATACTTCAGGCTCCCCAGTATTCAATGAAATGTGAGAATGCTCTTGTGTTGTGGCATCAAAAATCTCTTGTGAGAAGGTATTTTCACACATTTTTCAATCTCTCTTGTATATATTTGCTTAGGCCCCAAATAAACTAGTCTCCTAGGAATTTTTATTATAAATTCTTTGACTCATGTAATATTGAAAGGGATGTTTTTAATATTCTAAATATGTCTGTTTGATAGTAACTTGTAATTTAATAGCACTGTAGTCACAAGATGTATAATTCAGATAGTGAATTTTGAAATTTTTTGAGAATAGTCTTACAGATTGATGTGTGGTGGATCGTGTAAAGAAATATGTATGTTTGAGCATAATGGACATCTCTAATATGTGGGCACAGAGCTTTATATGTATCCATTACATAAAGATTATTAGGTGTACTTTTCAAATGTACCACATCTTTATTAATTTTTTTCTTCATGGCTCATCAGCCATTGAGAAGGGTATATTGAAATATTTCATTGTAATACTCAACTTACTAGATTCATCCTATAACTCTATATTTGCATTATATATATGTTAAAAGCTATTTTATTAAGGTTTTTCAGTTTTGTAATTGTTATATCTTCCTGTTCCAATGAATTAGATGGCCCAAAGCTTCCCAGCTAGAAACTTCGTGTCCTGGTCTCTTTTGTAACAAGCTATATCCATATACCTAACTAATCAAGAGTTCTCAGTTCTGATTAATGGGGTGGGAGCAGAGTGAAATAACTTCTCATTATGTGTATTAGGAGGAAGGTAATTGTTTTCTCTCCCCTTTTCCTCTTTCTGTCAGCTGAGACATGTTATTAAGCCAGTTTTATGCAGTAAAAAAAAAAAAAGAGAGAGAGAAAGAGAGAGAGAGAGAGCAGTACTCCAGGTGGTGGTGGACCCCATCAAGGTTGAAGGACTGTGAGTCTCTTCATGACTTTCTGGTCCATTGCCTCTACCTTCCCATATCTGTCTCATCTCTTGCCTCTGGATTGTCATATGATAGAGCAGGTGTGTTTGGTGTCTCATTTGTTACCACAGTTTAGGCTTAGCCAAACCAAGTTCATTGGCTGAAGTCAACTTGATCTAGTAGTGAGAGAATCACGCCAGTTTTGTTTTTGTTTTTTAAGTATTTTCCTGGTATATCCTTTTCCAGCCTCTTATACCAAACTTTGCATTTTATCATATTTTGGGTGTGTCTCTTATGAAGAGCATACAGTTAGCTCTTTCCCCCCCTTCACATCTGAGAATTTTTTGCAAGTTTAGTCCACTTAATTTTATTGTGATTGTTGATAATTTTGGACTTGTCTTCATCATATTACTTTTTTCTATTTTGTCAGGTTTGTATTTTTTTTCTTACCTCTCACCTTTTCTAAAAGCTTTATTTTTTCTAATTTTTCCACTCTTACTTTTTTCAAATAGTATTGTAATATAGTCTTTAAAGTGATATATTGATCCAGTTTTGAGTTTAGTAGAAATTAAACAACATATCCCTGAACAACCAATGGGTCAAAGAAGAAATCAAAAGACAAAGTGGTATCTAGAAACAAATGGAAATGAAATGATAACATACCAATACTATGGAATGTGACAAAAATAGCTCTAAAAAGGAAATTTATTGTGATAAATTAAGAAAAAAGTTAGATCTCAAGGAAACAATCTAACTCACACCTCAAGGAATTAGAAAAAGAAGAACAACCTAATCTTAAAGTTAGTGGAAGGAAGGAAGTCATGAAGATCAGAGCAGAAATAAATGAAATAGAAAAAAGGAAAAAAGATCAATGAAATGAAGAGTTGAATTTTAGAAAATATGAACAAAAAAGACAAACACTTAGCTAGACTAAGAAAGAAAGAAGACTTCGGACATCTGAGTGGCTCATTCAGCTAAGTGCCCAACTCTTCATTTAGGCTCAGGTCATGATCTCAGGGTCGTGAGATTGAGCCCTCATCGGGTTCCATGCTTAGCATGGAGCCTACTTGAGATTCTCTGCCTCTCCCTCGGTCCCTCTCCCTACTCTCTCTGATATAAATAAATAAAATCTTTTTAAAAATATATAAATAAGACTCAAGTAGATAAAATCAGAAATAAAAGATGAGACATTACAACTGATAACAGAAATACAAAAAAATATAGGAGACTACTATAATTATATGCCAACAAATTGGATAACCTAGAAGAAATGGATAAGTTCCTAGAAACATACAACCTACCAAGACTGAATCATAAAGAAAGAGAATCTGAGCAGATCAATGATAAGTTAAAGAAGATTCAACAAATAATCAAATCCAATAAGGAAAAATCCAGGACCAGGTGGCTTCACCCATGAACAAAACATTTAAAAAAGAGTTAATACCAATCTCTCTCAAATTCTTCCAAAAAATTGTGGAGGAGAGAACATTTCCAAACTTATCATACAAAGCCAGTATTACCATATTTTATTTTTTGAAGCTTTTTTTTTATATGTGTTTTTTTTTCTTTTAGCAGGCTGTGTTTTCTAAAGATGGCCACCACAATATATCCCATCTCACATGCCCTTATGCAAGTTCACCTTATGAGTCTATCTCTCTACCCCTGAAATCTAGGTGGGCACTGTGACTGCTTTAATCCATATTTTATAGTAAAAATGACACTTTCAATTCTGAGCAGGGTCCTTACATGGCCTGGAAAACTTCCACTTGTTACTTCTTAGAATTAAGACTGTTAATAACTTTTTTTTTTATAGTGTAAGCGTGTCCCAGGCAATATTTAGGATAATTTATACTAAGAAAAAAAATTGTATCATTAATTCAAATTGAAGTGGATGTCCTGTATTTGTATTTGCTAAATATGACAACCCTACTTGGAAGCAAACAAACATACCAGAGGTGTGATTAACCTGAAACTACTGTGCTTGAGAAGCTCAAGCTGAGTGACCAGGCCTTGTAGTATGAGACACCATGTAGAGAGAGAGAGAAGCCAAGGAGCATCGAGGCATCAGCCATATGATTAAAGAAGACATCTTGGAAATAGCTCCTCTAGCCCTAGTGAGTCCCACTGATTCCAAGTGGATCAGATATAAGCCAACTAGCTTAGACTTGCCCAAATTCCTGACATACAAAAGTTGTGAACAAAATAAAATGGTATATTTCAAGCCAAAGATTTTTGGAATGATTTGTTATGCAACAATTTAGAACTAAAATAGATCTCTCTTTGAAACAAACCAGCAAGAAAACAAACAAATACCAATGTCTTTGTAGGTCTAAATTTGCTGTTGTTATTATTCCTGATGAATTTCTTTGGTTTCAGTCATCTTTGTGGATGAACTCATAACTGATTGCATTTAATAGGTAAGAATTCTAAGTACCAGAATTTAAGTTATTCTCCTGAAGGGAAAAGGAAATAACATTTTGTTCTGCTGGGACCAGGTCCCAGATTTAATGCAGGTGTCTCCATTTTAGCTCCTCATCTCACCAGAGACCCTAAAGTTTAGTATTCTTGTCTGAACAATTATATGGACAACTATACCTTTCATCTTCACTGACCATTATCCATTCCTATTCAAGTTTCAGCTCATGGGCTATTGTTTTGGGTTTTTTTTTTTCTTATTTTGGACAGAGCAGTGGTGATTTGGACAATTTCTTTCTGTTATTTTTTAAGGATTTTATATTTTTATCTAACAGAGGGAAATCGAGAGAGAGAGAGAGAGAGAGCGAGCACAAGCTGGGCGAGTGGCAGAGGGAGAGTAAGAAGCAGGCTCCCTGTTGAGCAGGGAGCCTGATGTGGGGCTCAATCCCAGGCCCCCTGGAACACAACCTGAGCCAAAGGCAGATGCTTACTGACTGTGCCACCCAAGCACTCCTCTCTCTGTTACTTTAAATTTAATGTCTTAAAAAAGTATCTTTTATTTACAACTTTTATTTAAAAGTCTTTGTTTTTTTAGTAGAGAGCTTCTTAGATACCTGCTTTATTGCACAATTTCCATGTTATTTCTTCAGAAATTTTAAAATGGCTTATAGGAGAGACAAATTAATGTACTGAGATCCTAAAGGAGCTATACCAAATTCCTTGGACGATCTCCCACCTGTGGCTCTGAAGAAATCCCGAGTTCATAGGAGCATCAAGAACCCTAAGACCTGACATGATAAGAAGTTTGGGAAGAATTTTATTCCTTTAGGCTTTACTTAAGAACAAGATAGTTCAGTTGAGGTTTTAGTTCACATGGATCTTGATGTTTTTAATTTATACCAAGATTTAATTTTGGTATTTTAACTTCTTCCTAGGAGCATAGAACAACAAAACATTTATTTTAGATTTGTGAATCTCTGTTCCTATTATTGGACTATCCTAATTTAACATTTAACTGATTTGCAAAATCTTTGCTTATGTTGGACAATATCAGTGGATATAATTTGAGATGGCAAATAGAAGTGAGAGTGTGCTGTTGACTTTAGGTACCAAATGGACTTGGATTTAATTCCTAAGTGGAACAGGAAGTGACCAGTCCTCCATGGTGATTAGTTTGTTCACAATCACAAAATCATCAGGTTCAACTTGTGATGGTCCTATGCCTTTAATTTCAACAGTGTGCAGTTTTATGCAGCTATATAAACAATTCTAGGTTTTCAGTTTTACTCATCACATGAATTATTGGACTGTTAAAAGTATCTTGTACTTTTTCATTTCTCTGATTAAATAAAGAAAAAGAAAATTTGCCTGGCTAAGTAGGTTATTAGCTGAAATTCTGGAAGTAGATTCTTTTAGCTTGATTTGCCAAGTTTGGCTGTGAGACTTTTAGATAAATCCTCTGAGTTAAATTTTTAAAAATTTCTGGAGCTAAGAATAAAGATTTTTCTTCCTTGTCATCAAATGCAATCTGTAAATAGCCCTGTGCATTTCATAATGATTAGTATTAGCCCTGAAGTTTCCCTTCTGGAGGGGTCAATCAGTTCTAAAATTTTCCTCAACATTTAATTAATATGAATTTTAAATTATTTTTGAAACTTTGAGAAATAAAATTTTCTGATGATCCCAAAAAGGTAATATATGAAGCTAAGATTACCAGGGGTGTAGTGGCTTCATGAAAGAGAAAACCAAACTGTCATGATTTTCTTGTAATTTCTGTCAAAGGGGACAAACAAACCCCTATGTAATCATAAGCTTAATGTTTAAAGTCAATGGGTAAGAGAAACAAGAGCTAAAGATTAGTGAGGAATGTACTTCTTCCTTACTCTTGATACTTCCTTCTCTTTGGAGGGAGTTCCACTGGTATAACCCCCTTAACCTCTCTCCTATTCCTGCCCCCTCCCTCCTGCCTCAACTTCTCTGCACAAATGAGGAGTTAGTTATGTTATTGGAGAGCTTAGAAAGAGACAATGTCCATGCATAGTTTGTCTCTCTTCTCTTTCTCAATATCTCTCTTTCTCTCAGACAGGTGATTTTTAAACTTTAGTGTGAGTCCAAATTCCCTAGAGAGGCTCTTTAAGAATTTTCTGGCCACCCCCCTTCAGAGATTTGATTCAGAAGGTCTAGGATGGGCCCATAACTTTGCATTTTTAACACATTCCCAGGTGATGTGATGCTGCTAGTCCAGGAACCACACTTTGAGAACCACTTCTGTAGTTCGCCCCTGGCCTGAGAGACCATGCATTCTGCTCTGCTCTTCCCAGTAACAGTTATGCAGCAGCAGCTTCTGCCCCCCTGGTAGGGCCAGCAGTAGAGTCACCTCTAATAAGATTGGTATGTCCGTCCAATTTTGAGTCAGTATAAGTAAGTCTACTTTGCAATAAATAGAAGTGCTTTCCCTAAATTTGGTCTTCTATCTGTTTTCACATCTTACATGTCTTTTAACATGATCAGAAGTTGAATGGGGAAGCAGGGTGCTACTACTGCATCTCCTGAAAATCTCAAAATGAGCATATACATTCTCATGTAGTCATCCTAATTGCCTTGATTATAGGGAATTTAGAAATGACTGTATCTTCTCTATCTTTGTAAACTCAGTATGCAATCCACCACTATTTGTTGTGCATTTGAACCCAGTACTTACTATTATTATTTTTTTAAGATTTTATTTATTTATTCATGAGAGACAGAGAGAGAAAGAGAGAGAGAGGCAGAGACATAGGCTGAGGGAGAAGCAGGCTCCATGAGGGAGCCTGATGTGGGATTTGATCCCAGGATTCTAGGATCACGCCCTGAGTGGAAGCAGAAGCTCAATCCCTAAGCCATCCAGGCGTCCTGAACCAAGTGCTTATTAAAGAAAATATAGTTTATATATATAAATATTGCTGTCACCTCCTGGACAAGGAGATATTTCAGTGTTGGAATTATAAAAGTTATCTCAAACATACGAAATTCAAACATGAAATTTCAAACACATGAAATTCAGCAATCTGTTTCTAAGGTCTGATGCTGCTGAATTCATTAAAATGAGACTTTCAAGAATGATGTCCAGGGCTCAGTGAGTGGGCCGTCTTGATATGTGATTTCCTGGGAAGTTAATTTTTCAAGTTTAATTTATCATCGACTTTATTCCTTCAAGGTTTTCTATCTCATGCTGAGTGGATTACAGTCCAGTGACTACTCCTAGCAGCTAGCCAGCTGGTGATAATTGCTGTTAATTTCCTGGTATTTGGCAACCAATTGTTCCTTGACAACTGGAGGGAGACAACATAAGTGTCAGAGGGAATTGCAAAAATAACGTTGATTGTTTTTGCTTGATTATAAAAATGGTACATTCTTCCTGTTGAAAGTTTAAAAAATATGGAAAATATAAAGAAAAAAGTAAGAGTTTAAACATAACCCTTCTACAGAGGAAATCATTTTCATAATTTTGTAAATTTCAGCTCTACCTGCCATCTATCTTTATATATTCTGACAGATTCATTCAAACCACCACCACCACCATTTCTAGTAACAAAAATTTTGCATCATTCTATTTTTCTAGCTCTGGATTTTACTTTTTTGTACTTAAGGATATATCTTCAGCATTTCCCCTCTTTAGTTTTCAGAAGTGTGACTTTTGATGGCACTGCAATATGCTTTTGTATGGTTGTGGAATATATTGGTTTAAGAAATAACGAGACCAAAAAAATCCATCAAACTGGCAATTTATTTAAAATTTATTTTTGGGGATCCCTGGGTGGCGCAGCGGTTTGGCGCCTGCCTTTGGCCCAGGGCGCGATCCTGGAGACCCGGGATCGAATCCCACATTGGGCTTCCGGTGCATGGAGCCTGCTTCTCCCTCTGCCTGTGTCTCTGCCTCTCTCTCTCTCTGTGACTATCATGAATAAATAAATAAAATCTTTTAAAAAAAATAAAATAAAATTTATTTTTGAATCCAGGAGGAATAATCTCAAAAGCAGTCAGATATCGTAATTTCATTTGCTAACCCTAGCCTAATGAGGGCCTAGGCAGCCAAAGAAACAAGTCCAGGGTTGTAGGCCAATATGCTGTGTTTATTGGATATATTAATGAGTAAAAAAACATAGATATAAGGAAATGAACATTTTTTTTTGGTGTGAGGGGATATTTCTCTCCTATTTATTTGTTTTCAACAGACAAACATTATTTCTTAATAACTGAATCCAAATCTAACCTAATTTTATCTTTCTTGATTATGGACAAATTTAGTCATTAGTAGGACTCCTCATTCTCCCAGGTATGAAATGTTTCCATAGTTCAATGCAACATCAAGATATTTCCTGTCTGTAAATGCTAATTAGGCACAATGCTCACTGACCTAGTCTACAGGGGCTGTTCTGATGCTTTAAAATTAGTCTTAAAGATTGGTACTTGTATTAGTCAGGGTTTTTGAGAGCAAAGTCAATAGGATCTATATCTATCTATCATCTATCTATCATCTATCTATCTATCTATCTATCTATCTATCTATCTATCTATCATCTATCTATTTATATCATCTATCATTTGGCATCTATCTGGCATCTATCTATCATCTATCTATCATTTATCTAAGAGGGGATTTATTATAGGAATAGACTCACAGGGTTATGGAAGCTAAATCACAAAATTTATCATCTGCAGGCTGGAGAATCAGTAAAACCAAAGATATAATTCAGTCTGTGTCCAAAGGCCTGAGAACCAGGAGTTCCCACGTCTGAAGGCAAAGATAATGAAAATCCCAACTCGAGAAGAGAGAGAATTTGCCCTGCTTTTGCCTTTTTTCCATTTAGGCCTCCAACAGACTATGGATGATGTTACTCATATTGGTGAAGGTAAATCTTCACTCAATTTACTGAATTAAATGTTAATCTCTTTTGGAAATGCCCTTGCAAATACACCTAGAAACAATGGTTTACCATCTCTCTGGGGACCCCTTGAAATAGTAAAGTTGACACATAAGATAAACCATCACAGTACTCCTTGAGGAGTACTCATTGGCTATTCATTAGATACTGATTTTTTAAGGTACATAACACCAGTCTTTCTTCAGTTTTTACCAGCCTCCTAGCTACTGACTTAAAGTACATAGGGATGAAATTCACCCTCTCTCCTTCAAATGTATTTTAGTCTGTGGAAAACATTTTTTATTTTTATACACGTCGAAAACATATTTTAATGAAATAGGCTATTAATTAAGATAGGAAAAAAACCCACTGTCTTCCAATAGTTCCTGTTTTGATGAACAAAAATTTTTAAGAGAAGGAAGTGTCACGGTCCTGAATACCTGATTCATCTGGAGTGAAAAAGGAATTATCATATAGAGTTTAATATATTTTTTTGAATACATGAATGGATGAATAAATGAGTGAAGGGCTTCTAAATTATAAATAGCAAGTATTTTCATAGTGCGCTTATGATTCAAAAATCACATATTTTGTCTTGTTTTACCTCACAACTCTGAGGTAAAAATCATTATTCCCATATTTTTACGGAGAAATAGATGCTAAAAATAGTTTTGAATTGCCCAGGGCAACATTGCAGGAAATACCAGCTCCATCTAGTTTTGATTCTAGGGTAAGTGTTTATTTTGCCAAACACAACTCCTCTCTTAGGATGGAGTCACCACTAGAGAAAGGAGAAGTAGTACAAGAGCCTAATAAAATTGAATATATAAAAAATCTGTATTGAGTAGTCAGGGAAATGGAAATTGATCATTCAGGAAAGGAGAGAACAATTCTATAGCTTCCTAACTAATACATATGAGACTTGTTGTATCAAGAGTCACACTCGGGAGAAAATGGGCTATGTGAACTAAGGATGAGAAAATATTTAGAAATGAAAACAGAGCCATTCAGAGAATTTAGAAAAGTGATGTAACTAGGAGAGTAGAGGAATAAACTGCTCTCTTGGAGCTCTGAAGTCAATATGCATGTTCTATCATAGGAAATGTAGATTTCTTGCAAAAGCAATTTAACAGTGTAATAAATCCTCTGAGTTTCAATGATTCCAATAATCCAGTTTTGTTCCTGGAAAGAACCAATGATTGGTTGTTTACTCCCTACTGAGGGCTGTAGACAGAATGGAATCCACTGGAAGATGTGCTCCTTAAGTAAGGAATGCAATGGACAGCCTGCCCCTATTCAGTCTAATCTGCTGGATGCTAATTGTGGCTACTGAGTTATAGAGAGGTAAATGATATTTACAGAAAAGGGCTTGCCAAAATCTTAGAGAACTGTGTAATGTGGTTTTTAACAGAAAATTGAGGTACTTCGAGGAGTAGTGATATTTTCAGGTGAATTCAGATATTATACGTGGTACTAAAAAAGAGCATCTAGAATATGAATTATAACAACAGAAGCTTGGATCCTTGACTAAGAAATTAATATTCACACAAACCAAGAAGAGAATGTTTGCTTTTTTAAAATTAATTTTATATTATTTATTCTATTTTATTTTAACTGTAATATAATGAACATACAATGTTATATTAGTTTCAGGTGTATAATGTGATTCAAAAATTCTCTTTTTTTAAGATTTATTCATTTGAGAGAGACTGTATGGAGAGAAGGGCAGAGGAAGAAACTTTCAGGCGACTCCCCATTGAGCACAGAGCCAGTGTGGGGCTCAGTCTCACCACCCACGAGATCATGACCTGAGCTGAAATCACAAGTCAGATGCTTACCTGACTGAGCCACCCAGGCACCCCCTGATTCAACAATTCTATATATGACTCAGTGCTTATAATGATAAGTGTACTCTTAACCCCCTTCACTGATCTCACCCATCATTTGCCCACTTCCTCTCTGATAATTATCAGTTTGTCTCTATAGTTAAGGGTGTGTTTTTGGTTTGTCTCCTTTTTTTGAGATAATATAGTTTTATCTTTCTCTAACTGACTTATTTTGCTTAGCATTTTACTCTCTGGATCTATCCATTTTATGGCAGGATTTCATTCATTTTTGTGGGCAAGTAATAATCCAATATAATATAATATAATATAATATAATATAATATAATATATATCTTCTTCTTTCTGCATTCATCTTTCAATGGACAGTGGGGTTCTTTCCACATTTTGGCTCTTGTAAATAATGCTGCAATAAACATGGACGTGCATGTATCTTTTTGGATTAGTGTTTTTGTATTCCCTGGGTAAATACTTAGTATGGAATTACTGTATCATATTATAATTCTATCTTTAATCTTTTAAGGAAACTCCATATTGCTTTCCACAGTGGTTGTACCAGTTTGCATTCCACCAGCAGTACATAAGGGATCATTTTCTTTCACAGCCTTGGCAACAGTTATTTCTTGAACATTTGATTTTAGCCATTTTGACAGATATGAGGTGATATCTCATTGTAGTTATGATTTTTTTTAAGATTTATTTTAAGACAGAATGTGCAAAGGTGTGTGAGTGGGGGGAGGGGCAGAGGAAGAGAATCTCAAGTAGACTGTCTGCTGCATGTGGAGCCCAATGTGGGGCTCAATCCTACAATCCATTAGATTACCATCTGAGCCAAAATCATGAGTTGGATGCTCAACCAGGCACCCCTTCTATTTTTAAATTGGATTATTCATTTTTTGGATGTTGAGCATTATAAATTCTTTATAAATTTTGGATACTAACCTTCTATTGGATATGTGATTTACAAATATCTCCTCCTATTCCATAGTTGCCTTTCAGTTTTGTTGATTGTTTCTTTCACTGCAGAAGCTCTTTATTTTGATGTAATCCTCATAGTTTTTTTTTTTTTTTTAAACTTTTGCTTCCCTTGCCTCAGGAGACATATCTAGAAAAATATTGCTATGACCAATGTCAGAGAAATTACTGTTTGTCCTCTCCTAATTACTGTTTGTCCTCTCTTCTAGGATTTTTATGGTTTCAGGTCTTGCACTTAAGTCTTTAATACATTTTGAGTTCATTTTTGTGTATGGTGTGAGAAAGTGGTCCGGTTTCATTCTTTTGCATGTAGCTGTTCAGTTTTTCCAAACCCATTTGTTAAAGAGATTGTCTTTTTCTATTGTATATTGCCTCTTTTGTCAGAAATTAATTGACTCTATGATCATGGGTTTATTTCTGGGTTCTGTATTCTTTTTTATTGTTCTATGTGTCTGTTTTTATGTTAGTACCATACTGTTTTAATTACTACAGCTTTGTCATATAACTTGAAATCTGGAATTGTGATATCTCTAGTTTTGTTCTTTTTCAAGATTGCTTTGGCTATTTGGGGTCCTTTGTAGTTCCATACAAACTTCAATATTATTTCTTCTAGTTGTATGAAAAATGTTGTATTTTGGTAGGGATTACGTTAAGTGTGTAGATTACTGTGGGTAGCATGGGCGTTTTAACAATATTTGTTCTTCCAATCAATGATCATGGAATATCTTTCCATTTCTTTGTGTCAACTTCAGTTTCTTTGATCAATGTTTTGTAGTTTCAGAGAACAAGTCTTTCATCTCTTCAGTTAAGTTTATTCCTAGGAATTTTATTACTTTTGGTGAAATTGTAAGGTGCTATTTCATTATTAGTGTATAGAAAAGCAATAGAGTTCTGTATACTGATTTTGTATCCTATGAACTTACTGAATCCATTTATCAGTTATAGTAGCTTTCTGATGGTCTTTCAGGTTTTCTGTATACAGTATGGTGGCATCTGCAGATAGTGAATATTTTACTTCCTTACCAGTTTGGATGCCTTCTATTCTTCTTCTTGTCTGAATTCTATGAATAGGATTTTCAATACTACATTGAATAAAAATGATGAGATTGGAGATCCTTGTCTTTCCTGACTTCAGGGGAAAAGCTCTCAGTTTATCCTCACTGAGTATGGTGTTAGCTGTAGGTTTTGTATTTATGGACCTTTATTATATTAAGGCCCTCTAAACCTACTTTGCTGAGGGTTTTTTTTTTTTATCATGAATAGACATTGTACTTTGTCAAATGCTTTTACTCCATCTATTGAAATTATCAGATTTTTTTTATCCTTTTTCTTGTTGATGTGATATATCATGTTGTTTGATTTGTAAATATTGAATCACCCTTGCATCCCAGGAATAAATCCCAGTTGATCATGGTGAATAATTTTTTAAAATGTATTGTTGGATTCAGTTTGCTAATATTTTGTTTGGAGATTTTTGCATCTGAGTTCATCAGAGATACTGGTCTGCAGTTCTCCTTTTGTGTGTGTGTGTGTGTGTGTGTGTGTGTGTGTGTGTGTGTGGTATCTTTCTCTGATTTTAGTATTAGGATGAATTTGGAAGCCTTCCTTCCCCTTCTATGTTTGGGAATAGTCTGAGAAGAATAGGTCTGGTTTTAGTATTTGGATGAATTTGGAAGCCTTCCTTCCCCTTCTATGTCTGGGAATAGTCTGAGAAGAATAGGTACTAACCCTTTAAATGTTTGGTGGAATTCACCTATGAAGCTGTCTGGTCCTTTTTGTTGGGAGTTTTCTGTTTACTGTTTCAATTTTATTCCTGGTTAATTGGTCTGTTCAAATTTTCTGTTTCTTCCTGATTCAGTTTGGAGAAATTATATATTTTTAGGAATTTATCAATTCCTTCTACATTTTTCTATTTTTAGGCATATAATTTTTCATAAAATTCTCTTATAATCTTATAATTATCTTACAAATATCTATGTGTGGTGTTGGTTTTTATTGTTCCATTTCATTTCTGGTTTTATTTATTTGATTTTTCTCTCTCTCTCTATCTCTTTGATGAATCTGGCTAAAGGTTTGTCAATTTTGTTGGTCTTTTCAAAGAACCAGCTCCTGACTTCATTGATCTGTTCTATTGGGTTTTTAAAAAAGTTTCTATTTCATCTGTTTCTGATCTAATCTTTATTATTTTCTTCCTTCTTCTGGTGTTGGGTTTTGTTTGTTGTTCTTTTTCTAGCTTCTTTAGGTAAGGTTAAGTTATTTATTTGAAAATTTTCTTGCTTTTTGAAGTAGGCCTGTATTGCCTGTATTGCTCTTAGAACAACTATTCTCAAGTGTTCCAAAAATTTTGTACCATTGTGTTTCTATTTGTATCCATGTTTTTTTTTTTTTTTAATTTCCTGTTTGACTTTCTGGTCAAATCATTTATTGTTTAGTAGCATGTTTTTTAACCTTCATGTATTTTTGTTCTTTTCAAATTGTTTTCTTGTGGTTGATTTCTAGTTTCATAGAGTTGTCAGAAGAGATGTATGATATGATCTTTTTGAATTAGTTGAGACTTGTTTTGTTGCCTAATATGTGATCTATCCTGGAGAAGTTTCATGCACACTTGAAAAGAATGTGTATTCTGCTGTTTTGTACTGTAATGTTCTGGATATATTTGTTAGATCCTTCTAGCCCAATGTGTCACTCAAAATCATTGTTTCCTTGTTGATTTTCAGTTTAAATGACACATCCATTTGTGTAAAGTCTCCTACTATTATTGTATTACTATCTATTACTTCTTTTATGTTTGCTATTAGCTGCTTTATGTATTTGGGTGCTTAAATATTTACCATTGTTGTATCTTCTTGTTGGATTATTCCCTTAATAATTATATAGTATCCTTCTTTGTCTCTTATTACAGTCTTTGTTTTAAAGTCTGTTTTGTCTAACATAAATATGCTACTCCACCTTTCTTTTCACTTCTATTTACATGATATATGCTTTTTTATCCCTTCACTTTCAATCTGCATATGTCCTTAGGTCTGAAATGAGTCTCTTGGCAGCAGCAAAGGGTCTTGCTTTTTATCCATTCCATCACCCTACATCTTTTGATTGGAGCATTTAGTCCATTTACATTCAAAGTAATTATTGAAAGATAGTTACTTATTGCCATTTTGTTGCCTGTTGTATGATTGTTTCTGGGTAATTCTTCTGTCTGTTTCTTTTCTTGTTTTCTTCTCTGGCTTTTCTGGTTTTCTTCAGTGATATACTTGGATTCCTTTACCTTTATTTTTTGCATCTATTACTGATTTTTGATTTGTGGTTACCATTAGGTTTATATATAATATCTTATGCATATAACAATCTATATGGTAAGTTGATGGTCACTTAGGGTTTTTTTTTTAATTTATTTTTTATTGGTGTTCAATTTACTAACATACAGAATAACCCCCAGTGCCCGACACCCATTCACTCCCACCCCCCGCCCTCCTCCCCTTCTACCACCCCTAGTTCGTTTCCCAGAGTTAGCAGTCTTTACGTTCTGTCTCCCTTTCTGATATTTCCCACACATTTCTTCCCCCTTCCCTTATATTCCTTTTCACTATTATTTATATTCCCCAAATGAATGAGAACATATAATGTTTGTCCTTCTCCGACTGGCTTACTTCACTCAGCATAATACCCTCCAGTTCCATCCACGTTGAAGCAAATGGTGGGTATTTGTCATTTCTAATAGCTGAGTAATATTCCATTGTATACATAAACCACATCTTCTTTATCCACTCATCTTTCGTTGGACACCGAGGCTCCTTCCACAGTTTGGCTATCGTGGCCATTGCTGCTAGAAACATCGGGGTGCAGGTGTCCCGGCGTTTCATTGCATTTGTATCTTTGGGGTAGATCCCCAACAGTGCAATTGCTGGGTCGTAGGGCAGGTCTATTTTTAACTCTTTGAGGAACCTCCACACAGTTTTCCAGAGTGGCTGCACCAGTGTAAGAGGGTTCCCTTTTCTCCGCATCCTCTCCAACATTTGTTGTTTCCTGCCTTGTTAATTTTCCCCATTCTCACTGGTGTGAGGTGGTATCTCATTGTGGTTTTTATTTGTATTTCCCTGATGGCAAGTGATGCAGAGCATTTTCTCATGTGCATGTTGGCCATGTCTATGTCTTCCTCTGTGAGATTCCTCTTCATGTCTTTTGCCCATTTCATGATTGGATTGTTTGTTTCTTTGGTGTTGAGTTTGATAAGTTCTTTATAGATCTTGGAAACTAGCCCTTTATCTGATATGTCATTTGCAAATATCTTCTCCCATTCTGTAGGTTGTCTCTGAGTTTTGTTGACTGTATCCTTTGCTGTGCAAAAGCTTCTTATCTTGATGAAGTCCCAATAGTTCATTTTTGCTTTTGTTTCTTTTGCCTTCGTGGATGTATCTTGCAAGAAGTTACTGTGGCCGAGTTCAAAAAGGGTGTTGCCTGTGTTCTTCTCTAGGATTTTGATGGAATCTTGTCTCACATTTAGATCTTTCATCCATTTTGAGTTTATCTTTGTGTATGGTGCAAGAGAGTGGTCTAGTTTCATTCTTCTGCATGTGGATGTCCAATTTTCCCAGCACCATTTATTGAAGAGACTGTCTTTCTTCCAATGGATAGTCTTTCCTCCTTTATCGAATATTAGTTGCCCATAAAGTTCAGGGTCCACTTCTGGATTCTCTATTCTGTTCCACTGATCTATGTGTCTGTTTTTGTGCCAGTACCACACTGTCTTGATGACCACAGCTTTGTAGTACAACCTGAAATCTGGCATTGTGATGCCCCCAGCTATGGTTTTCTTTTTTAAAATTCCCCTGGCTATTCGGGGTCTTTTCTGATTCCACACAAATCTTAAAATAATTTGTTCTAACTCTCTGAAGAAAGTCCATGGTATTTTGATAGGGATTGCATTAAACGTGTATATTGCCCTGGGTAACATTGACATTTTCACAATATTAATTCTGCCAATCCATGAGCATGGAATATTTTTCCATCTCTTTGTGTCTTCCTCTATTTCTTTCAGAAGTGTTCTATAGTTTTGAGGGTATAGATCCTTTACATCTTTGGTTAGGTTTATTCCTAGGTATCTTATGCTTTTGGGTGCAATTGTAAATGGGATTGACTCCTTAATTTCTCTTTCTTCAGTCTCATTGTTAGTGTATAGAAATGCCACTGATTTCTGGGCATTGATTTTGTATCCTGCCACACTACTGAATTGCTGTATGAGTTCTAGCAATCTTGGGGTGGAGACTTTTGGGTTTTCTATGTAGAGTATCATGTCATCGGCGAAGAGGGAGAGTTTGACTTCTTCTTTGCCAATTTGAATGCCTTTAATGTCTTTTTGTTGTCTGATTGCTGAGGCTAGGACTTCCAGTACTATGTTGAACAGCAGTGGTGAGAGTGGACATCCCTGTCTTGTTCCTGATCTTAGGGGAAAGGCTCCCAGTGCTTCCCCATTGAGAATGATATTTGCTGTGGGCTTTTCATAGATGGCTTTTAAGATGTCAAGGAATGTTCCCTCTATCCCTACACTCTGAAGAGTTTTGATCAGGAATGGATGCTGTATTTTGTCAAATGCTTTCTCTGCATCTAATGAGAGGATCATATGGTTCTTGGTTTTTCTCTTGCTGATATGATGAATCACATTGATTATTTTACGGGTGTTGAACCAGCCTTGTGTCCCAGGGATAAATCCTACTGGGTCATGGTGAATAATTTTCTTAATGTATTGTTGGATCCTATTGGCCAGTATCTTGTTGAGAATTTTTGCATCCATGTTCATCAGGGATATTGGTCTGTAATTCTCCTTTTTGGTGGGGTCTTTGTCTGGTTTTGGAATTAAGGTGATGCTGGCCTCATAGAACGAATTTGGAAGTACTCCATCTCTTTCTATCTTTCCAAACAGCTTTAGGAGAATAGGTATGGTTTCTTCTTTAAATGTTTGATAAAATTCCCCTGGGAAGCCATCTGGCCCGGGACTCTTGTGCCTTGGGAGGTTTTTGATGACTGCTTCAATTTCCTCCCTGGTTATTGGCCTGTTCAGGTTTTCTATTTCTTCCTGTTCCAGTTTTGGTAGTTTGTGGCTTTCCAGGAATGCGTCCATTTCTTCTAGATTGCCTAATTTATTGGCGTATAGCTGTTCATAATATGTTTTTAAAATCGTTTGTATTTCCTTGGTGTTGGTAGTGATCTCTCCTTTCTCATTCATGATTTTATTAATTTGAGTCTTCTCTCTCTTCTTTTTAATAAGGCTGGCTAATGGTTTATCTATCTTATTAATTCTTTCAAAGAACCAACTCCTGGTTTTGTTGATCTGTTCCACAGTTCTTCTGGTCTCGATTTCGTTGAGTTCTGCTCGAATCTTTATTAACTCCCTTCTTCTCTTGGGTGTAGGGTCAATTTGCTGTTTTTTCTCTAGCTCCTTTATGTGTAAGGTTAGCTTTTGTATTTTGGTTCTTTCCAGTTTTTGAATGGATGCTTGTATTGCGATGTAGTTTCCCCCTTAGGACTGCTTTTGCTGCATCCCAAAGATTTTGAACAGTTGTATCTTCATTCTCATTAGTTTCCATGAATCTTTTTAATTCTTCCTTAATTTCCTGGTTGACCCTTTTATCTTTTAGCAGGATGGTCCTTAACCTCCACGTGTTTGAGGTCCTTCCAAACTTCTTGTTGTGATTTAGTTCTAATTTCAAGGCATTATGGTCTGAGAATATGCAGGGGACAATCCCAATCTTTTGGTATCGGTTCAGACCCGCTTTGTGACCCAATATGTGGTCTATTCTGGAGAAAGTTCCATGTGCGCTTGAGAAGAATGTGTATTCAGTTGAGTTTGGATGTAAAGTTCTGTAGATATCTGTGAAATCCATCTGGTCCAGTGTATCATTTAAAGCTCTCGTTTCTTTGGAGATGTTGTGCTTAGAAGACCTATCGAGTATAGAAAGCGCTAGATTGAAGTCACCAAGTATAAGTGTATTATTATCTAAGTATTTCTTCACTTTGGTTAATAATTGATTGATATATTTGGCAGCTCCCACATTCGGGGCATATATATTGAGGATTGTTAAGTCCTCTTGTTGAATAGATCCTTTAAGTATGATATAGTGTCCCTCTTCATCTCTCACTACAGTCTTTGGGGTAAATTTTAGTTTATCTGATATAAGGATGGCTACCCCTGCTTTCTTCTGAGGACCATTCGAATGGTAAATGGTTCTCCAACCTTTTATTTTCAGGCTGTAGGTGTCCTTCTGTCTAAAATGAGTCTCTTGTAGACAGCAAATAGATGGGTCCTGCTTTTTTATCCAGTCTGAAACCCTGCGCCTTTTGATGGGGTCATTAAGCCCGTTCACATTCAGAGTTACTATTGAGAGATATGAGTTTAGTGTCATCATGATATCTATTCAGTCCTTGTTTTTGTGGACTGTTCCACTGAACTTCTTCTTAAAGGGGAATTTTAAGAGTCCCCCTTAAAATTTCTTGCAGAGCTGGTTTGGAGGTCACATATTCTTTTCAGTTGCTGCCTGTCTTGGAAGCTCTTTATCTCTCCTTCCATTTTGAATGAGAGCCTTGCTGGATAAAGTATTCTTGGTTGCATGTTCTTTTCATTTAGGACCCTGAATATATCCTGCCAGCCCTTTCTGGCCTGCCAGGTCTCTGTGGAGAGGTCTGCTGTTACCCTAATACTCCTCCCCATAAAAGTCAGGGATTTCTTGTCTCTTGCTGCTTTAAGGATCTTCTCTTTATCTTTGGAATTTGCAAGCTTCACTATTAAATGTCGAGGTGTTGAACGGTTTTTATTGATTTTAGGGGGGGGATCTCTCTATTTCCTGGATCTGAATGCCTGTTTCCCTTCCCAGATTAGGAAAGTTTTCAGCTAGAATTTGTTCAAATACATATTCTGGCCCTCTGTCCCTTTCGGCGCCCTCGGGAACCCCAATTAAACGTAGGTTTTTCTTTCTCAGGTTGTCGTTTATTTCCCTTAATCTATCCTCATGGTCTTTTAATTGTCTCTTTTTTCCTCAGTTTCCCTCTTTGCTATCAACTTGTCTTCTATGTCACTCACTGGTTCTTCCACCTCGTTAACCCTCGTCGTTAGGACTTCTAGTTTGGATTGCATCTCATTCAATTGATTTTTAATTTCTGCCTGATTAGCTCTATATTCTGCAGTCATGAAGTCTCTTGAGTCCTTTATACTTTTTTCTAGAGCCACCAGTAGCTGTATAATAGTGCTTCTGAATTGACTTTCTGACATTGAATTGTAATCCAGATTTTGTAACTCTGTGGGAGAGAGGACTGTTTCTGATTCTTTCTTTTGAGGTGAGGTTTTCCTTCTAGTCATTTTGCTCAGTGCAGAGTGGCCAATAGCAAGTTGTATTGGGAAAAGGAGAAAAAGAGGAGAGAAAGAAGGAAAGAAAAGAGAAAGAGGAAAAAAAAGGGAAGAAAAAAAACGAAAAGAAAAAAAAAGAGAAGAAAAATAGAAAGAAAAGAAAGGAGAAAAAAAAGGGGGTGGGGGAAGGAAACAAATCAAAAAGCAA
Source organism: Canis lupus familiaris (assembly GCF_011100685.1). Classification (NCBI taxonomy): domain Eukaryota; kingdom Metazoa; phylum Chordata; class Mammalia; order Carnivora; family Canidae; genus Canis; species Canis lupus. The sequence continues at coordinate 24,427,983 of NC_049236.1, read as the reverse complement.
AACAAAACAAAAACAAAACAAAACAAACAAACAAAAAAAGAACCACCGGGGAGTATCTTCTGATTCTGTGTTACTTTAAGTCCCTTGGCTTCTCCTGGAAGTTGTCCGTCTAGCTGGTGTTCTGGGGGAGGGGCCTGTTGTGCTGATTTTCAGGTGTTAGCAGTTGGGGGAGCTGCTGTGCCCCTGCCTGGTGCAGGGCTCAGTGGGGGTTGTTTGCCCCGTGAGGCCGCAGGAGGAACAGCCCCAGTGGCGGGGCAGCTCTGGAAACCTGGATTCAGCTCCGGCAGGAACTCCGTCTGCAGGGCCTGGAGGCTCCGGGGCGGGCCGCTGATCTGCTCAGCTGGGGCAGGAGCGTCCTCGCTGTCCTGGGCCCTCCCGGCCTCTGCCTGTCCCGGGGGAGGCGGGATCCTGGGCTGTGTCCCGGCGCCCTGTGCTCCGGGGCCTGCGCTGGTGGATTCGCGCTCCCGGGCCGCGCAACCCCCTCCGCGGAGCTGCCGCCCGACCCTTCCGAGCTGCTCCTGGAACCGCGCAGCCCCCTCCGCACGGAGCCTCTTCCTCCGCCCGAGCCCCCCCCAGCTGCTCCCGCCCCGCAGCCCCCTCCGCGGAGCTGCCCCAGAGCCCCCCCAGCTGCTCCCGCCCCGCAGCCCCCTCCGCGGAGCCGCCCCAGAGCCCCCCCAGCTGCTCCCGCCCCGCAGCCCCCTCCGTGGAGCCGCCCCCGAGCCCCCCGGAGCTGCTCCCGCCCCGCAGCCCCCTCCGCGGAGCCGCCCCCGAGCCCCCCAGCTGCTCCCGCCCCGCAGCCCCCTCCGCGGAGCCGCCCCCGAGCCCCCCGAGCTGCTCCGGGTCCCCTGTGCGCGCTGCAGCCCTTAGGGAGCTCGGCGCACTCTCCCGGGCGCAGGTCCCTGTTACTGTCCCCGGGAGCCCGAGGGCATCCCCGCCCTCCTGGGTCCTGCTCCACCTCCCCACGAGCCCCTTTCCGCCCGGGAAGGTCGGTGCAGCTCCTGCGTCTCCGGGACGGGGCTCTCCTGTCCTGGGGACACTCGCCCCGGCCTCAGCCCGGCTCCTCGCGGGGCCCCTCCCCCTCGGAGGCCTTTGTTTCTTTACTTCTTTTTCCCCGTCTTCCTACCTGGATAGAAGCGCGAACTCTTCTCACTGTTGCATTCCAGGTGTTCTCTCTTTAATTCTCAGGCCGAATTCATAGATTTTCAGGATGATTGGAAGGTTTTCTAGGTAATTTGGTGGAGACAGGTGATTTGGGGACCCTACTCTTCCGCCATCTTGCTCCTCCCCCACTTAGGGTTTTTTTTTTTAAGATTATATTTATCTATTCATGAGAGACACAACAGAGAGGCAGAGACACAGGCAAAGGGAGAAGCAGGCTCCATGCAGGGAGCCCAATGTGGGGCTCGATCCGGGAACTCTAGGATCATGCCCTGAGCTGAAGGCAGGCACCCAACCACTGAGCCACCCAGGCGTCCCGTCACTTAGGTTTGAATCCATTCTTTACTCCTCCCCCTGCCCTATTCTAGGTTAATCGAGTCACACTTTACATCCTTTTATTTTGTGAATCTCGTCACTGACTTTTATGGATATACTTACTTTTACTGCCTTAGTGCTTCCTGCTTTTATTACTTTACTTGTGGTCTTTCCTTTCCACGCAAAGAGTCCCCTTTAACATTTCTTGTGAAGCTGGTTTAGTGGTAATGAGTTTCTTTAACTTCTGTTTCGGAAATTCTTTAAGTTTCCTATGCTGAATGATAACCTTGCTGAAAAGAGTGTTCTTGGCTGTAGATCTTTCCCTCGGCACTCTGAATATATTATGCCACTGTTTTCTGGCTTGCAAAGTTTCTGCTGAAAAATAACCTGATAGCCTTATAGGTTTCCCTTCTATGTTTTCTTTTCTCTAGATGCTTTTAAAATTATCTTTTTATCACTATTTTTTTTGTCATTTTAATTACACTTGATGGAATCCCCTTAGGTGACCTTCACTTTTTAATATTTTTTTTCTCTCTCCTCTGTTTACCTTGATTACTTTCCATTACTCTGTCCTCCAGGTCATTGATCCATTCTGCTTCCTCTAGTCTACTATTTATTCCATCTATTATATTTTTTATTTCAGTTATTGAGTTGTTCAGTTCTGATTGTTGTTGTTTTTTTATGTTTTCTATCTCTTTGTTGAGGGTCTCCCTGAGGTTTCTCAAGGCCAGTGAGTATCTTTATGATAATTACTTTCAATTCTCTATCAGGCATATTACTTATCTCCATTTTGTTTAGGTTGCTTGCTGTGATTTTGTCTTATTTTTTTCATTGGAGCCATATTCATCTGTCTCATCATTTTGTCTAACTCTCTGTGTCTTTTTTCTATGTGTTAGGAAAGTCAGTTATATCTCCTGGTCTTGAAAATAGTGGCCTTATAAAGATGTCTTGTAGTGCTCTTCAGGGTAATGTTCCCTTCACCAGAATCTGGTAGTTCTGAGGGGTCTCCTATGTATGCCACAGTGCCCTATTTTTGTGGCTTATCCATATTTGTCTTCAGTCCAGTCATCTGCAATGTCTGTCTTTGCCTGTTGTGGGTAGGGTTTGGTCCTTCTGTTGTCAATGGGCCAGTTTGGGGCCAGCTTGGGCTTGAGCTGAATCAGAACAAGCATTTGCCAGAGATGCAGTAGTACCAAACTGCAGGACACTTTCCCTATGTTATCCCCCCAAGACACTTCTGTTGGTGGTGGAGCCTATAGTCATACCCACGTCTGTCTCCAACCTACTGATGGGGCCACAGTTGGACTGTTATTTGTGCATCTTCCTCTTCCCCTGGGACAGGAGTCACTTTGGAGTAGTGCTGGCCCCTGTCAGAGTTACTTGCACACTGCCAGGCTTGTGGAACTGTTTTGAATTGGTTCCAGCCAAGGGCATATTAGAGGGGGAAGGTGCACAGAAGAACACAGGAATGACCTGTGGTGCCAGCAAAGTTTACACCAGTCTTCTGTAGGAAGTACATGTAGTAGCCTAGGAAAACTCTTGCCCAAGATTGGATGGAAGGGGCATGTCTTCAAGAGAATATGGGAGTGGGGGAATGTTGTTAGCAAGCTAGATGGAGTGTTCATGCTATGCTGATGCCCATGGGTGTCTGTGTTTCTAGTCTCAAGGGTGGGGAAGGTAAATGGCACCTGCCAGCTCTTTTGTTCTTGGAGAAGTCTCCCAAAGATTCCTGCTCCTCTAGCACACAGTGTGATCTTGGTAAATAAATCTCCTTCCTGTATACCCTAGGCAGTTGTCAAACTACCTCTTCTGTGCTGTATCTCAGTGGGATTATTTGTGTGTTGTCTCTTTAAGGGTGGGAGCTCTGCCCTCTTGGTGTTCCCGGAGCCAAGTTTGCTGACTTTTAAAGTTCCAGGTGTTAAGTCTCAGGGATTGTTGGGCCCCTCTGGTTTTCAAAACCAAATGCTACAGGAATTCATCTTTCTGGTGCCTGGGGTGTCTGGCCTGGGGATATGCTCCCCTTGCCTCTCTGTGCCTGCCATATCCCTCCCTCCCATGGACAGTTCTGGAGGCCCATTTGACTTCTGACTGCATTTCTGCCTCTCCTATCCTCTTTGATATGGTTTCTTCTCTACACTTAGCTGAAAAGAGTTTGTTTTGTCAATCTTTGGGTTGTTTTCTGGGTTCTTTACACTGATGTGGGTGTAATCTAGTTGTATCTGTGGGACAAGATGAGCTTAGGATCCTCCTACTCCACCATCTTCCCTGGAAGAAAGTGTTTTGCTTTTTGCTTGAAGACTATGTGCTTTGTCCAAGAATATACTAAACTGAATATGGAGGAGAGATCCAAAATCTAAGATAACAGAATGAGGTTGAATGTACCAAGAATTATATGGATAATAGGATTATTGACTATTAGTAAATACAATTTAAGACATTAAAAATAAAATTTACAGTCTCAGATGTCTATCATATACCAATTTCCAGGGCATAACTACTAAATAAACTAAACATGAGATTATAAGTGGTAAAGTTTAACCTCATTAATGTCCTAAAGAGTTGTTGGAATGGATTCACAATGGAAGTAAGCAATTGCAAATTGTAAAAATACACACAGAAGTCAAGAGAGGAGGACAAGCAGTAACCAGCATCAGGAAGATACATACTAATATATCCTGAACTTCCAAATGCACTGGGGCTGTAACGGGCAACATAGATGTGAGTACACTGTCCTCCTAATGCCAGTATAATATATTTTATGTCCATTCATCTTCATGGAATTAGGGGCCTCTTACAGTCGATGATGTCAACAAAACAAAAATGAAACAAATCAAAGCAAGATAAACCCTGACTTGCTCAATACTTAGGGTATAGATCTAGGCTAGATTAGGCTTTGCTGTGAATTGAAGCAATAAGGAGCAATCAGAGGCCAAATTATAATGGGGTGGGGGTGGGAGTGGACTCTTTTGCACCTGAGAAATAATTCTTTTAAAGGAAAGAAAAATTTTGAGCATCACAGGAGATTAGTGGCCTTGACTATAATTGGGAGTTGGAAGAAAAGTGGGTCTGTAACTCAGTTCCTCACATTTTCCTCAGGGCAGGCAATTTTGACTGGACTAGATCTCCTTATTAATTGCTGGTGAAATTTACTAGCTGGAAGATAAATAAATGTCTTCCAGAAGCTGCTGTATACTGACCACATATCCTTTTAGCAGAGGACTTCTGGTTGCTAGGGATGTTACTGTAAATAAACCTATAATTTATGGATTTATGAGACACAGCTGAACTAGAGATTAGCAGTTGGTCATGGATTTTTTTGTAGCTACCTGGCTAGTAAGGTATAAAAGCTGAGAGAATGCCAGATTAACCAGATTCCTTTTAATGTTTATAATAGATATTGTTAGTGCTGGTCATTCTAACTTAAAATACATTCCACTATGGAATTCCACCTTCATTTTAGGAAGGTGAGTCTTGTAGGGTTAGGACATCCCAGATTTTGATTTGGCACTGATTGTGTCGCCTTTCTTGATTGTGTCCTTTGTGAATTAGTAGTAAAGCTTGATGCCAGGTAAGACACTTTGTGTAATCCTGATTGAGGATTGAGCCCTTTGGAGGAGGAGGGTAGTAACTATTACTTGAACTACAGATGACCTGAGATCCTACAGCCAGACATGAGAGATTAATGAACTAGCAAAATCTAAATCTCTGTGACTTAATGATAAAACAACCTCAAAAGAGAGCATTCGTGAGAAGGTAAAAGTAGGGAAGTGCTCAAGTAACATCATTATTATCTAAGAGCCAAATACATAAATGCTGCTTCTTCAGAATTCTTACATTTGAAGGTGACAGACTAACAGATGGAGGGAGTGGATGATGTGTTCCTGACACAAATTACAGAACTGGCACAGAGGCAAAATGAGGGACTTTCTGGACATCTGCTGGAAGTCTCAGTTGGCTAAAATCAGAGTATCTGACATGTTCTTGATTTGCCTTGCTGATGACTTCATCTCCCAAAAGGCAAAGAAAGCAAGAACAGAAACTGCTACCCTGATTTTGACCCTCTTCTTTAAAGAATTAGTAGAGTAAAAGAGATAGAAAGCCTCGAGGGAAAAAAAAAAAACAAACAGTGCTGTTTTGGAAGTTGGTATAGCCATGAAGGAAAGCCTGGGTGTGTACTGATGAGTAATCTACATATTGTGAAAGCCAGCTTTATGAATGTAAGGGTTTATAGTCTGCCTTCCATGGGCTAGAACTCTTCATAAAGGAAGGGTTGTGAGTGTATTAGTTTTCTATTGCTGCTATAACAAGTCACTACATAATTCATGACTAAAAACAGTCCCAGTTTGTTTTCTCACAGGTTCATAGCTCAGAAGTCTGGACACAGTGTGCCTAAGGTGGAGTCTCAGCTTAAGGATCATATGTTCAAAGTTAATGTGTTGTTTGGGCTAGAATCTTATTGGAGGCTCTGGGGAGAAGTCCACTTCTAAGTTCATGCAGGTTGTTGATCATATTCATTTCCTTAAAGTTATTGGACTAACATCCTTATTTCCTTGCTGGTCATGGGCTGGGGCTAGTCTTTGTTCTTAGAGGTTGCATCTGTTCCTTCTCATGCTTTTCATGTCACTCTTTTCAGTAACAGCATATCAGGTCCCTCTCACATGTTAAATATCTCTGACTTTTCTGTCTCCTGTATATCTTTGACCCCATAGGTACAACATTCTCTGCTTTTAAGGACTCTTGTGATTAGATTGGATACACATGGATCATTCAGAGTCCTTGCCCTGTCCTAAGGACTGTAACTTCAATTATGCGTGCAGAGTCCTTTTTTTTTTCCTCTCTCGTATGTTAAAGGGCAGAGATCAATACATGGATATCTTTGGAAGATCATTTTGCACACCAAAGTGAGGATCTTTTTCAGATTTGAACTATGCAAAGAATCAGAGTAAGGTATGAAAAAGGCAGATGAAATTATCTTGAGCTCACATTTTAAAGGATTCTTTATAAAAAAAATTTTAAATACTTAAATTGTAAGAATAGCACAAGGAAGACTAATACCTCGAATGAGTTGATGCATTCAAAAACATTAAAAAAATACTGAAAGAACCATTACATTTATGTTTTCAGTAAGAAGATAAAGTTTTAGGCCTAGAGCTGGCCAGGATAAGAGTATTAATGAATATCCAAGAGATAAGGGAACTTTTCCCTTAAGATAAATAGTCTTGGTGGAAAAAAAATTCACACAAGAAATGTAAGAACTAATTGTTTTAGATGCTCAAATGGGCAGTGTCTTAGCCTACTTTAGCTGAATTATGTGCTAGGGCAGTGAAAGGATTTAAGGAAGAAAGCATCAAACATGATTTTTAAAGAATAATATTAAATGATAGAGAGTGAAGAAACACAAAGTAAAGCATTAACTCTGTCCTGTTCTGTTTAGTAGTTTAGACACTGACTTACATAAGGATATAGAAAGAGTTGCTCAGAAGTATCTGGTCTATAATTAAGAAGGAGAGTGTAAAAAAAAAAAAAAGAATTAAGATACATTCAAACTTCTCAGAATTTTATTTCAGTGTTTATGAAGGGCTATTAACCATGAATACTCATTCAGATGTCATAAATTGATGTCGACCCAAACGGACCAGATAATATTCTTAAAAAGATAAAGGAGAATTGACAGTGCCTGAAGACTATTTTTGTTTGAGATAAACAAAAATACAAAGAAGCTATATAGTAAGATCTGATATTAATCTCTAGTTTCTCTATATTAAGAAACTGAAAACCCTTAACCAATATAGAAGAAAAAAATTTTTTTTCTGTGGTCTGACCTGTAGTCTTTATTTTAGAATTTGGTAATTCTTTTAAAATCTTGCCATGTTCTTCTCGTCCTGAACAATTTTTACTTTGATAACTACTTTTTAAATTATAAATAAAAGTAATGTATTCCTTTTTTCAAAAAGAATACATATTATAGGTCAGAGCTGCGTCTAGACAAAATTGTATTCTTTCGTGCATCTCTGTTTGTTTTATGGGATCAGTTTTCTTCTTCCTGAAATGTATTCTTAAAGATAATTTCCTTCATTGAGGGTCTGTTGAAGATATTTTCATGTCTGAAAATATCTCTATTTCACATTCACTGTTAGGTGATAGTATTGGTAGATATAAAATTTTAGGTTAACTGTTACTTTATTTTAGGTATTGAAAAGTATAGGTCATTTGTTTTACAATTTTTGTTGTTGTTGTTGGGTTCTGTAATCTACTAATTGTTATTATTTTGTTAGTTATCTATCTTTTCTCATTGGTTACTTCTCCTTATCTTTAGCATTCTGCAGTTTCATTTTGATGTGTCAGAGTAGAGATTTGTTTTTCTGTCATTTCTCCTGAATTGTTTTTATACTTCTGATTGCTAATACTTGATTGTCCTTTATCAATTCTATACATTTGTTAACCATTTTTTCCTTGAAAATTTGCCTCTCCTTTGTCCTTTCTACTTGTTAAAATTTATATCTTTACACTCCTTTGGAGTCCTTAATCTCCTTTTACAAAATTTTTCTCTCTTTATCTCTGTCTGCTACAATTCAGATAATTTCTTCAGTACTAACCTGCATTTTGTTAATTATCCCTTGAACAATGTCTGGTCTGGACCAAGATGTTGAAGTTTGTTTTTATTTCAATGAGAAGATTTTCAATATCTTTAAGTTTTTTGGCTTCTTTTCCAAAGTTGCCTTGTCTTTTTTTTTTTTTTTAAGATCTTATTTATTTATTCATGAGAAACACACACAGAGAGAGAGAGAGAGAGAGAGAGAGGCAGAGACACAGGCAGAGGGAGAAGCAGGCTCCATGAAGGGAGCCTGATTTGGGACTCAATCCTGGGTCTCCAGGATCACGCCCTGGGCCGAAGGCAGGCGCTAAACCACTGAGCCACACAGGGATCCCCCTCCTTGTCTTATTTTTTATAGATTTTTTTCTCATATCTTCAATTTTTGTCTGTATAATTATTTTGAATATCCACTTGATCATTTTTTACTGTAATTCCCAGGAGTCTAATTACCATATGTGTTGCTTTTATTGACTTTCACAATATTGTTTTCTTCCCCTAATATGGAAATTTGTGTATTATACTTATTTTCATGAGAAATTTATCTGTGGAGATCCTATGGGGCCTTAATTAAATATATTTTCTTCTGTCAGGTACCTATATAAATACATATAAACTAAATATAAATACATATATAAAGTAGAAGTTCAGAGTCTAAACTTATATGATGGCAAGACTTTGTGGATTTTTAGGAGGAGGCTTTTGTTTTTATTTCTATCATGATTCTAGACTGGGATCAAATTTTCATATGTTAGGAATTTAGTAATCTTTCTAATGTGAATGTAATAACGCAAGGTAGCTAATACAGAAAAGTTAGGTTTAGTGACAGAATGCAGTGCTGTTTCATTGAAAACCAGAAAGATGGGTTACAGGTCATGCAATCAGATACTGGCAGTTAGATTATACCAAGCCCATCTTTCTCCCTCCCTCCCTCTCTCCCCCTCTCTCCCTTATTCTCTCCCTCTCTCCATTCCTCCCTTCCTCTTTCCCTCCCTCCCTCTTTAAAAATTATTGGAAAAAGGCACATGCTCTTAATTCATAGGATCTGGGAGCTTATTCATACCATGCAAGATGGAATCTAGAGGACCTGCTTTTTGGATAGGTAGAAAATTAAGGAAGATATAATTTTAATATTTGAGAGAACTATTTTTGGTGTCTTCTAAGCTAACAGGATTCAATTCTCAAATACTAGGCTTATTTAAAAAGTCATATAGTAAATGATGTTATCAGCACACAAACAGACCTACCCAGTGAACGTGAAAGTTAGAGAGCAAAAATATTACGAAAAATCTAAATTATGAAACCTAAGACAGGAATGGAGAGAAACATGAAATGTAGAGAAGAATGGAGGATTTACAATCATAAAGGCATTACAAAGGCCAGGTAATGTAAATTAATACTATCATTTAATCCTACAAGTAGTTGTAGGGGAGATGTAGTCTATGCTTTACTGGTTTAGAAAATGGAGACCTTAATGTTTTGGTTGACCTAACATCATACAGTTAATAAAAAGTAGAACTGGCATTTGAATCCAGGTCTGAGTCCAAAGGTCATCCTAAGAGTACACTTGTTTATGCAAGGCCATACCATGAGGAGAGCACAGACTTGGTTTCAATCCCTCATCTACTATGATTAATTTTTATCCTTTATTTAGTCTTTTCTCCTGAATCCACATCTGAATAAAACTTTAATTTCTTACATCTGTCTCTGGCCTGCCTCAACTAAACTCATCTCATGTTCCCAGACAGATATAAAGTCTTGGTTAAGAACCCAGGATCTAGAATCAAACTGCCTAGTAGGAATCCTGGCTCCACCACTTGAAATCCGTGTGACCTTGGGCAAGTTTTGAAATTTCTCTGTGTCTGAGCTTCTCAGCTAAAAACCAGAAGGAAAAATAATAATAGTGAATTTCTCCACGTGATACATAGTAAGCACTTCCAAAATGCTAATTTCAGCAATATTCTTGATTGGGGGAGGGACAATACATATGTGTAGGGTGACATACAAAATATTTGTGTTTGACATACATGTAAACCAATTAGAAAAGTTACTGGTGCTACCACTGAAGAAGAATTCTTGAAGCATTTAGATTTTTATTGCTATATAGTGTGTCAAAGTCCCACAGGTCCTGGAAAAAAGCAAAATTAGCTGGGGGTGGTGAGAAGGTACTCAAAAGACAAAGCACTAGGGCTATTTGCCAGTTAGTATATGAATATTCTGGTTTTTTTTTAAAGATTTTATTTATTCATGAGAGACAGAGAAAAAGGTAGAGACATAGGTAGAGGGAGAAGCAGGCTTCCTGCAGAGAGTCCGATGTGGGACTTGATCCCAGGACCCCAGGATCACTCCCTGAGCTGAAGGCAGACACTCAACCGCTGAGCCATTTGAGCTCCCAGCACAGAGCTCAACAGAGGCTTGAACGCACAACCCTGAAATCAAGACCTGAGCTGAGATCAATAGTTGGATGCTTAACTGACTGAGCCACCCAGATGCTCCATAAGCATTTTTTATCAACAACAGATGATATAGCCAAACTAGTATGTACGAGTTTGATATAGCCCTGAGTATACGGGAAAAAAAAGTTTGATGAGAGTAACTAGTGTCTACAAAACTAGCCAGGCTCACAATTCCATATTGGAACATTATTCTTCTGATGGGGATATTGCCTTTAAATCTCATTCCACTAGTGTAGTTGTTGAGAAAAACAATAACCAATATTACTGAGCACTTCTTAAGTGTGAGGCTTTGTGCTAAATAAGTTGCATGTAAAAATTAAGTTAATCTTCACAAAAACATATCGAGGTGGACACCATTAATATATGTAATTTGCAGAGAAAATGAGGGTGAGAGAGTATTAGAATTCATTGAGGAAAACAAAATACCAAGTTATTTCCAATGGAGTGTATTTAATGTGGATGTTGGATCAAATAATGATGAAAGGCAAATAAAATAATGATGGAAGAGAGCAAAAAGGGGATGTGGACAACATCCAAAGATTAATAATGGTTGGTAGCAGCTATCATTCCTAGAGCTAAGAAAAGAAAAGAGATCATAGGAGATTAAAAGAGGCACTCTGCAGGGCTCAAGGTTGGACTTCCTTGGGGAAGCTCTGCTCAGCTGGTGTTTGATCCCTGTGGAAGTGTCATCACTTGTCAGGGGCTCAGATCACCAAGGATACTGTTGCATACTTGGACAGCCTAAAGAGCATGTAGCTCAAAGGGTAAGTGAGGGGAGCAAAGCAGTTATTTCCACTCTATAAAAGGAACAGATTCAGGTTTATATCCAAACCTGAGTGTGTGTGTGTTGTAAAGCTAACGCTCAAAGTCAAAGAAGAAAGTATAGGCTAGAGTCAACAATTTGCTGCTGTTGGAGCAGTACTAATGGAAACTGAGTAAAATGTGGTTCAAGGCCCTTCCTTCCACAGACTTTCCAATTTCTCTTTATTACTCCCCAAAGCAGAACCTAACAGTAATCCAGCTGACAAGAGAGTCTGAAAAATGTAATTTGCATAGTGTCCACACTACCAACAGAGAAAGATGTATGAAATTAAGAGCTTGGAGCTGAAACCTGTGTAGGTTGTATGCCAGTGCATACAATGCAGGTATGCATAGGTTGTAATGCAGAGTTTGCAGCTATGTAGGTTATTTGCCTTCACAGGGATGAATTGTAAAGCACCATCTCTGGGAACCAAGTCTCTTACTGCTCAGAGTGTGAGTTGACAGATAAGCCTGGGAAAGAGATCAAAATATTCCACATGGCATGGATTAGAGTTGGAGATATCAATATGAACTCATTTTATCTTAATATAGATACATACAAAAGTATGGTCACATACAAAAGTGTATGTGCATAAGTGTGAGTGTACATAATGTGCATGTGTATACACACACATTTGTGTGGGGGTTAGTATACACACATATATTTTCTTTCTTTGTCAGCTAGAGAGCCTAGGAGCAATGGCATTTCGTAGTAGTGAGCACACTTGAAACCCAGATCTTGTTTTCCAATGACATCTACCAGTAAAAGAAACCAGGGCTCCTTATGAAACTGGCAAGGAATATATACGATGAGCCTACATGTAGCGTCTTTCTGGGTCAGAATGAAGAAAGTGCAAACTGCATTGAAGACCAGCAGGCTTCAAACCTATCATGGTCATAAAAAAGAAAGAAAGTCTGAGAAACTGTCACAGTCAAGAGGAAGATAAGGAGACCTGATGGATAAAGGGAATGTAGTGTACTGGATAAGGCTTTGAAACAGAAAACTAAGGAAATCTAACTAAACTATAGACTTTAGTTAATAATAATGTTTCAGTATTGGTTATTTAGGTGTAACAAATGAACCAATCATTCTAATGTTTATGATAAGGGGAAACTGGGCTTGAGGTATATGGGGACTCTGCACTATTTTGGCAATTTTTCTGTAAATCTAAAACTATTCTAAAAAGGCACCATCTCCCTTGGGAATGTGGATTATAGAATTTATTTATATATATATATATGCATATAATGATAGATTATACTGTATTACACAGATTATGTTATATAGCATATTGTTAGACTAGATGAAAGAAGGTTCATGGATGGAAGGGCACTATTTTATTACTTGGCATTCAAGTTCTTAGGAAAATAACCTATCATCTGTCTTATTAGCATGCTCAGGGGGAATTTTGGAAGCTTGGAAAAGATAATGGTGTATATGAAATGAGGTGAAGATGCCAACTATGCCTTATTAGAGTATTAAGGAAAGCTCAGAGAGGTAGGTACTATAGGATCTCAGTACCCAACAGGTAACATGTGTCCTAAGGTCACTAAGAGGATATCTCCTTAACAGATCAAGAAATGTGCTATATAGAGGGATATTAGCAAGAAGCTCAGTGGTGGCTATCCTATGTTAAGCAGCATTGGTTGTAGGAAATACTGTTGAAAAGTAAGTTCTTTCGTGTCATTAAAATTGTACCTTCTTAGAAGAGGAGCCAGGGGTAGCACCTAAACATTAGGGACAAAGTGGGTGATGTTAATATCATGGGCAGTAGATCAAATTGCCCCAAGGGGATATCAACCTGCAGGTATCAAGCTGGGTGTTCTTGCAGGCAAGGTAAATTAAAAGTGGATAAGCAAGTGGCTGATGCCACTTATTCCAAAGGAAAATTGTCATCATTATTCAATTTCTAGATGTGAGACATTCCTCAGACCTAGAGCCCATCAGTTTAAGGATAGGCCATGGTCTCTTGAAGAACCCCACAACAACCCAGATATATATAGTAGTGACTCCCTCAGTCATTAACCCCCAAATACTGCTGCCAGTTCTCAGAGTAACTGCACTCTGAAGAAAGGAAATTTCCAAAACTTTTGGAAGCTGTTGGATAAGTGTTCAAGCTTATACTGATATTGGGAGTTCAAAAATGCCATCAAGAAACCCCTATTAGATTAGGGCTCTTGGAGGCCAGTTGATAGCTCAAATGTCTCTCACTGCAACTTTAAGGAGTCCAGGGCTAACCATGTACTTATCTGAAAATTTCCTGAGTATCTGGTAAGAATGTATTTAGTATCTGGAAGAGCCATCATAACTGTTTCCATGTGATAAAAAAGCCAGATACCCCTAAAACACCTAGGCCAAGGTAATAAATCAGAAACTATACTGTTTGTAGACACATAAATGACAGAGTTTAGTGCCATCTTCAAAGATCAATGAATACAGTGGTGACTCTCATTATATACCTAATGATATCTATATATCTAATATATGTCACTAAGCTAGACCCTCCAAAGGCAGTAGATTGTAGTGAATACCAGCTTTCCCAAATGAGTGGAATGAGAAGAGTGGTCCTATTTGAGCAAAGAATGGTTGTTTGTTGTCTTTGCCCAGTACGTTTACAACTGACCAGATATATGAGGTCTAACACATGATTGCAACATAAGATCCAACACATGAGGTCAAGTCAAAGGGTCGGCAGTGCACTGTTAATATCCTAGAGTTCTGAACTCCTCTTATGCCCGAAGTCAGTGAGCATCACACACAATCACCTTGTCAGGAATATTCTGGAAGCTCAATCTTAAGTGAGCTTAATCCTGTGAAAGAAATAATTCACTGGCTTGCAGAGAGCAATACTGTCTTCAGGCTACCCCCCAGGCCATAAGACCCAGCCCAGGGGCCTTGGAACAACCTCACAGACCTGAGTAATGGAGCACCTTGGGGCCTCTGGTTGATCTCATGACATAGGGTTGAAATTTGAAAAGTGAGAGAGAAACATAAAGACCAAGGGGACTCCACATGGATCCTAGTCTGAGCCTGAGACTCTCTGCCTGGACATAACTAGTAGCCTCTACTGGCTCCAGGCATAAGAGGGAAACTTTGACAATTTTGAGGAAGGCCTCTTGAAGAGCAGAGCCTGGATCTAAGGGAGTTACTGGTCTCTATTCTGAGCTCTAAGAGGACAGGATTGGGTCTGTTTACCTCATGGTTTTATCAATACCAAACACTTAATACATTTTTTGAAGGATGAGTAAATTAGAACTTGATTGCCAAAAGCATGAAAGATTAGTTGATTGTTGCAAAATTTTAACTAAAGTTTCTAGTTCCTTAAACATAAATTTTATATTATGCCTTTCTCATAAGATTTTTAAAACCTTAGTGTACTAAGCTATATAAATGCTTAGAAGAGTATCCGGCACAGATATACTTAAAACATATTTGTTGAACAAATGAATGAATAATTAATGAATCCGTGTACGAAAGAAAAGTTTTTTTTAGGTTTTCTGTTTGTAGAGCTTTAATTCATCATTTAATTCATGATTTCTGATTCTATAATGACTTAAAAAATTAATCTCAGAAAGGTTAGTCTGGCCCCGGTTTACCCTGGCTGGTAATTAAGAGAATATAGATATATATCTTATCTCCTGTCCTCTTTATTTTTTTCTTTTTTAAAGAATGGAACTTCTGGGTTCCAGGAACCAATATTTACCTTCATGTCAACACACAGTAAGTGCTTAGTAAATTTTAGAAGGACTCAGCTGACTTTATGGAAATAAAACTAATTGATTGTATTGGTGATGCTCTTGCCTTAGAGGTTGCCAGTATCTGTATAGTTTCTTTCTTTTTTCTTTTTTTTTTTTTATCTGTATAGTTTCTTATCTGTCCTAAGTTTGTAGAGGCCTTGAAGATTCTGACAAAAATCTGGGTTTAAGTTCAGTTTTAGAGATTTCCCAGTAAAAGTTCTAAAAGAGTGATTTTAGAGGGGTTAATTTCCTTATGGTTATTTCCAGTTTTTCATTTATTTAAATTTAAAAATAGCACTCAAAAGGCTCAAAGGATTGCAGAAAGTATAACTTAAATATTTTGAAGCATGTAGGAAAATGCTAGCTTTTTCTTTTATTCTTGAGTTTTAAGCATTGTATAACAACCAAAAATATATTGGATATTTAATTCATCTGTTGGACTGTCTAATTCATATTAATAAAAAATATGCTGAGATTTATTCATATTGCAGCTTTCCTTGGAAAATCTTTGAGGGCTAAGATTATTCTTTTTTTTTTTTTAGATTATTCTTTTATACATATACAAAACCCTCAGACTCTGACATATTTTATCTTAAAATAACAACTACAGTTCAAGGAAAATGTATAATTCCTCGGTAGCTAAAAAGCTAGAAATATCTCTGCAGAGGTTTAGCATATTCTGGAGGAGAATAAGAGGAAGTCTAAATAATCTTATTTGAATGTATGGCTAAAATATTCAAAATGTGTACTCTTAATTTTTTTGCATTTAAAATGTCATTAATATGTAAAGTCACATAACTGGTATCTTAAAATGCTGGCCACATTTCTCACTTTACAAATGACTGCATTAGGATGACAGCTGTCAGTATGATCTTCCAGCATAAAATTGGGAGTTTGATAATTTCCCCTGTCGTCTTAGTTATCCAAGAAGATATTGTCATCTTCAATAAGAAGTAGAAAGTGGTCCTCACCAGAGGATGTCATGATTTTCTTTAAAGTATCACAGTGATTCAACCTACATATTAATATCATGCTAATTGGCATTGTATAGCTAATATTGATCAGAGTCTACTTTTTTCCTTCTCTATGAAAAACATAAAAATAGATGAGTTACAGCAAGAGGAATGCATAGCTGGGCGTAAAGCACTAAAGTTTTGCTGGGTGTGTGACTGGCTCAATGAAACCCTGAGATAATGCACTCTGCAATCATGCAGATTTGAAAAAAAAAAAAGATCATGCAGTTTTGGATTGACTGTAATTCTCCATCAGCCCTTATCCTCCACAGCAGCCTTACGCCAGTTATTCCTTTAGCTTCCTATAGTGTAGCTTCATATTGCACAGGTGATTTGGGGGGGACCTCAAATATGGTATTATGGTGGAGTTTCACTGTTTTGCTGTATTTCGACTCAATACTATTTCCTTTTTCTTGCCATGGGACTCCTGTTTCTGTTTCTGTACTTTTTGGTAACATCTGTTGTTACCTTCGGTGTGAGTCTGACTTGACATCTGCCTCACTATTTGAATCCTAGGCCTGCCTTACTGTGGGCCTGACTTGACATCGAACTCACTATTTGAATACTAGGCCTGCCTTACTGTGCTTCTGACTGCTGCCTATATTGAATATGTGTTGTTTCTCAGTTGGCTTGGTCATCTGGTGCCTGTATCCCCTACCTAGAATAAAATGTGAGTCCTTGTTTCATCATCATTTTGCTATCGGTGTATAAACCCAAATAACTCATAGATGACCATGTTTATTGGAGAGAAGCAGACTGTACTGCCTCTGAATGTGTCATTCAATAGTGAGCCTTTCAGAAAATCTCTGTTGCCTTATGCAAGAAGTTGTGGGCATCATAGTCATACATTTGGGAACTGTTATAATAGAAGAGTTAAGACTACTGCATCTGGAGTCATAGTGATTGGTCTGAATATCAGCCCACCATTTGCTAGCTGGATGATTTTGGCCTCTGTTTCCTGCCCTGTAAAACTGGGATATTTGGACCTGTGAGGACGATTCAGTAAAATAATTTACTAAATAATTACATGCCCCAAGTGCTCTACAAACATCTTATTTGTTGCTCACCACTCTCTATGTTAGGTATATCAGGTCTCATGTCATGATTCAACCAGAATAGACCCTGCCATTCTTTCTATACTTTTTTGTTGTTTTCTTTTAAAATATCTTCTATTATTTGGATGCTCAGATATTTATGAGCTTCCTGGACAGGGAGATTATATTATGTTTTGTGTCATGCTAAAAACCAGTTCTTATTCCTGGTGATTACAATATATATATTTTTTGAATAAGTAAATTAATAACTTTCCTGAAAGCAATTTTATAATGAATCTGTCATGGCATTAGAAATTATTATATTTTTTCACTTTTTCTAATGGAGCAAAGTGGGAAAGTTATAAAAATCTCATAAATAAGAAGCATGATTGGAGATCCCTGGGTGGCTCAGCGGTTTGGCGCCTGCCTTTGGCCCAGAGCGTGATCCTGGAATCCCAGGATCGAGTCCCATGTTGGGCTCCCTGCATGGAGCCTGCTTCTCCCTATACCTGTGTCTCTGTGTCTCTGTGTCTCTGTCTCTCTCTCTGTGTCGCTCATGAATAAATAAATAAAATCTTAAAAAAAAAAAAGAAGCGTAATGACAAAAGATATTCACTGCAAGAGATCATTGTTTCCAATGGGTCATATTTGGACTATCTTTCTATCTTTCTTTTTTTTTTTTTTTACTATCTTTCTTTTCTGGATAAAAGTTGCATAACTTTAAAAAAAAAGGTCATTAATGGTGGGCACATTTTATATTCAATTTTGAATTATTTTCAAAAATGACTTAGTGGAAATCCCCTTAAAGAAAAGCAAATATAGTAGGCATGCCACACTTTAGAAAAAGGCATATAGCATCAGAGCTATGATTAGAACCTTGGCCCTACATCCTTAAAAACGTATAATATTGATAGATGTTAAGAAAAATGGCTCTTAAAACTTCATGTGTGTTGTACAGATTTGTTAGTACCTCAAAGATATCAGACTTGCCTCATTTAAGTTCATTGCCACTCATGTGATTAAGTTCATCTATGATTTGTCTATTTGGAATACAGTCACTCTTGGGTCACTTCTACTCTGAAGCACTCTCATTTATGCCACATGCAGCCATTCATTTGCTCTGGGCTGTATTCATTGAATATATGAATGGATTATGTTATGTACACATAATTTCATTTAGAATTCATTAGAATGAAACTTAAGCCGAAACACAAGGGAACCTGCCATGACACACGGGACCTGGAAATCCTGTCTTTCACCTTGAGAAGTTGGTTATACCCTATCAAGAGTTGGTAGTTAGGGGTAATGGTAGGGATGACCACATTTCCTGTTACTCCTCCTTTTCTCCTCAATATCACCCCACGTGGACATATCTGTGTGTCAGAAATGTGGGTTTAATATTATATCAATGAAAATAGCTTAGAATTGAATATTAAGTACTCTCTCTTCCAAAATATTCCCCTTTGCCACGGAAAGTTCTCCTCTGATTACTTTGTTGTGTTGTCTCTCTCTCTTCTTCCTCTCTGCACTGCTTCCCGCTATACCAACCCTCCATCTCACTCTGTTCTTCTTCCCCAGCTTCTTTTTACCTTCTTCCTTCTCCTCCTCCCTCTCTCCTTCTCCTCCTCCCTCTCCCTTCCTCCCTTCTCTCTGTTCTTCTCTGCTCTCTTCTATCCTGAAATCCTCAATGATTTATTATGAAATACATTTTAGATATGGTTTTTTTTCGTCTGCTTCATTATTGTATAACCTAGATTCAGCTTCCTCCCTAATAAGGCTACATCCCTCTAGCAAATTTGGAAACAAGGAATTTTGCCTCACATCTGCTGCTGAATCAGTTATATACTGCAGCTGCTCATCTTACTGCCTAGCTCTCTTCCCCCAACTGATGTTTCAGGTAGATACTGTCCCACACAAAGATGCTCCCCTTTTGACAAGCAACTAGGTTATCTATGTTGTAACAATCATCTCTTTTTATCGTGGTAGACTTAAAAAATTCTTCCTCCACTTTTCTCTCTGCATGTGTCACTATGTGACCTTGATATTATCTAATCCAGTGTTTGCTCCTCTGTATAGGGAATCAGGATATTTCTAGTTCTTATTCTATTTCCATGTCATTGTAGCAGGTGGTATTTAATATGCATTTATGTTTCTTGTTAGAGGAAAACACAGATGATTTATTATATGCTTCTAGTCTCTTCATTTTTCCTCCTAACTTTTAGCTTTGGAAAATAGCATCAGTGTTTAGAAACTATGGAACAAAAACTTAAGCACAAAAAGGAAATGGGTCCTTGGCTAATAACTAGTAAATATTATACCTACTTTTTACTTCTTTATTTATTTATTCATGAGAGACACACATTTATTCATGAGAGAGAGAGAAGGAGACAGAGACAGAGACAGAGACACAGGCAGAGGGAGAAGCAGGCTCCATTCAGGGAGCCTCACGTGGGACTCAACCCCAGGTCTCCATGGTCACACCCTGGGCTGAAGGTGGCGCTAAACTACTGAGCCACCCGGGCTGCCCTCTAGTTTTTACTTCTATTATAAAATTATACAACTTCTTTAACATCTGAAATGGCATGACTCTGAGAACTGAAACAACTTTAAGGTTATAACCTGTAGACATATCAAACTCATATCTAGAAATCAACTCATCATTCCTCACTACAAGTTGTTTTTCCTTCTTGGTTTCTATGGGATTTCTGCCCATGTCCACTGGGCCAGTCGTTACACATGGAATTGTCCTTGACATTGCTGTCTCCTCCACTTCTTAAATTTAAAGATTCTCCAATGTCTGTCTACTCTAATGTGAATATCTCCTGAATCTTTTATTCTCAGTCTATCCATACTGACAGCACCTTGCACCAACCTGCTAACTACTGTCTCCATTTCTAATCTTGATTCTGTTCACTCTTTTCTTCACATTGCATAAAGAGTGATATTTCTAACATGGCTGTTTGAGTGGACTCTTCCTTTGCTCAATTCAGTGGATCTTAGTTGCTTTTATGATACAGTCTAAAGTTACCAGGCAAATACAACAGGCCAGCTGCCTGTGCATTCAATTTTCCTTTATTGCATTACCAAGTACCCCTGGTTTCTATTGGCTTACTGTGATGTCAGGATATGGATTCCATCTAAGTTCCAAGAATTCAGCAGGGGGCTTGGGTGAGCCCAGTCAGTCCATTCCAGTACCTAGCTTTCATGTGAACCATATTGACCAACTGAAGTGAAACTGAGGATTTTTCTGGAAATAGGACTCACCTTCCTTTTTTGTTTCTGTTCTGGATGTAAAGAGGAAGTGAACAGGTCTGGGAGGTATTGATAGTCTTTGAGATGACCAGTGCAAATGTTGGGGTGCCAAGAATGAAATCTTGGTGAGGAATTGGACCTGGGAAAAGAAAAAAAATAAGCTGAGTTCTAATCTAATTGTTTGCACAGTCATCTCAGGACCTAGAGAGGCTTTCCTGTTACTTGGTACTGAAAGCATCTGCTGAAAACATCTGAACTTCTACTTCTCCTGCTTCAATTTAATCTCTATGATGGAATTGTACAGAATTTCTTTTGGGTCATTCTTTCTCTTATCTCTGGGTCATTGCACTTACAGCTTCTCCATATTAAGCAGTTTTCTCTCTTTTCTGTTCACCTCTGAAAAACTTGGCTAATTTCCAAATATCTTTTAGGTCTGAGTTTTGATTTCAGAAAGCCTTCCTCCAGTTTCAGGTTTGGTACCACTCTTGTGTTTTCCTCTTTTACAGCGCTCATAATATTGGTTCCTATAATTGTCTACTTGTCTGTACCTTCAGTAAACTATAAGCTTTGCCATGATAGGGACCATGTCCACATTGTTAATTACTACATCTTTGGTCCTCAGTTCAGTGTATGGTGCATGATAACAATTGGTTCATTCATTTACTCAGTAAACATTTATAAAACACCTTGTATGAACCTGAGACATCTCTAAGACCTGGATATAAAATAGAATATATTACAGAGAGAACCCTCCTCTTGTGGAGTTCATATTCTAGAGGGTAGGTAGGGAGAGTACACCACTAAAACACTACATATAGAATAGGTTGGAATGTAGTACTGCTCTGAAGATGAACAAATCAGGGGAAAAGCAGAGTAAATGAGTGAATAAACTTGAAGTTGGGCTTTTGTTTTATGTTGACAACGTTATAAAATTCAAGAAACTTAATTTTTTCTGGCCATTTAAACTGTTCCTAGCAATTTTTTTTATAGAGGATGATTTGCTATGAAATAAGTGACCAGCAGTTGAAAGATCATTGTTTAATCATCACCTAGAAACACCTTAAACCTCCCCTTACTCTACATTTTTAGTGCAATAATTTTAACAAGTAATGTTTCTAAGAATCTGTTAACCACCTGCTTAGCCTTTTTTCATTGTGTTGGAATCATTCAGATTATTATTATAGGTTATGATAACCTAAAATAATAAAACCTAGAGAAAACTTATGAATATTTAAATTCCTCAATCATATCTTTGTGCAAGTTGTCAGTTTAAAATTGTCTTTAAAATGATTGCTCAAAGTCAATTTTTCGTTTTCTTTCCAAAATCATGAATTATAAATTATAGTATAGAAGTACCTATGAGATAAGATTTAATAAGGAGTTCATAACATCTTTGAAGTGGTTTTAAATTACCTTAATTTCAGCTTTTGAGTCCTGATACATTTTTTTGAAACTAGATACAAATACTATAATAAAGGAAAGAGATTTTTGTTATTTTTATGAGTACTAATGGACTTTTTAAAAAAGATTCCAAAAAATTTCATTTCTTGTTTAAATTATAGTTGTTTGGAAATACAAGTTTCTAACCTGGCAGTAACATTTTGCTTCTCCTATATGTGTTTCTTTTGAAATTTATGTATATATTTATGGATTTCTAGTTTCCTTTAGAAAGTCCACTTTTCTTTATAATATTAACACAAAAATCTAACCTACTACATTTTCTTTTGTCATTTTACATAAAAAATGGTAGAAAAAGATGTACTTATTTAATCAGTACATAGTTAGACTGCTTCTTATGTGCCAAGCACTGTTCATTATTCTCAATTATTTGAATCACAATAAATCTTTATTGAAAAATATCAACTAGAGTTCCATCAAAGTATATCATTGAAATAAAAATCTCTTGGGTTTTTGGAAATCTTTCTGTATAACTAAGGTGAATTCTGTAGCTCAGAGACCTTAAAGGTTAGGGAGGAAAAAGATATTTCTTCTATTAGGGAGGAAAAAGATATTTCTTCTAAAGGGTAAATACAAATAAACTGGAGACCCCATCCCAAAGTATCTACACTTAACAGGATTTGTTTGCTAAAGTATTTAGTCAGTTGGTGACATGTGAGAAGCATGGTGCTAAGCTGACATTTCACATTCTTCTATTCTCAGCTGTGAACAGTGAAGCTTTCAGGTATCTCCGTTGTTTTTACATTGTAATCTCAGGTTAGAATAAAACCCATGTGTCTAGAATGTCCTGCTTGCTCAGTACACCTTGTCTGGTGTACTGAGTTCCAAGTACACCACTGGAATGCATAGGGCTCAGTTCCACTCAGTGGATAATGGCAGTAAGTGTTTGGTAGCCAGCCTCCAAGATGACACCCAATGATTCCCACCTCTTTGTATTCACATCTTTGTGTAGCCCTCTGCTATACTGTACCAGGATTGTCTGTGTGATCAATAGAAGTTAGTGGAAGTGATGCATGTCACTTCCAAAATAAGGTATAAACGACTGAAGCTTCTGTTTTGAGAGCTCTCTTTCTCTTGTGCCACTTGCTTTAGGGAAAGTCATGATGTTGTGTGAACAGCCTTATGGAGAGGACTATATGGTAAAACAAATTGAAGCCTCCATCAGAAGTCACATGCGTGAACTTAGAAGTGAGTTCTCAGCCTCTAGAACTGCAGCCCTGGCTGACTTCACTGCAGTCATAGGAGATGCTGAACCACCCACCTAAGCCCTACCCTAATAGCTGACCCTCATAAACTTTAAGATAATACATGTTTTTAACTTGTTACTAACTTGAGGAGTATTTTGTTACATAGTAATAGAGAACTAAAACACCTTTAAATTATTAAATTTTGTCTTTTGGTTTCATAAACTAGGTCGGGAGTTCAGTACAATGAATTTTCGATAACTGAAAACTATTCTTGGAGTGAAGTCAGGAAAACTTACAGACTTGTTGCTTTTCCATGATGCAGAAAATACTTGTCACCTTATATTTTCAGTCTTCCTTTCTCTTAATTTTATGGACATATCTTCAAAGAAGAGAGGGAAGAAGAGAGTAAATGAAGAATTGGAAGGAGCATAGTGAGTGCTAGATATTTTTCAGGCTTGTGCTAGATAACCCATTTACTCTTGTCCACAGTGTCATTAAGCTTGCCAACCCCGTTTTTACTTAGAGAAGTTAGATATCATGTAGCTAAAACATTTCACAACTTCAAAAGAATTAAACTGGACTACTTTCTTACACCATACACAAAAATGAACTCAACATGTATTAAAGACCTAAATGCAAGACCTGAAACCGTATAAATCCTAGAAGAGAGGACAAACAGTAATTTCTCTGACATTGGTCAGAGCAGTATTTTTCTAGATTTGTTTCCTGAGGCAAGGGAAACAAAAGAAAAATTGTTGGAACTCCCTCAAAATAATAAGCTTCTGCAGAGTGAAGGAAACAGTTCATAAAACTAAGAGGCAACATGGAATGGGAGAAGACATTTGCAAATGACATATCCAATAAAGGGTTAGTATCCAAAATATATAAAGAACTTATAAAGCTCAACATCCAAAAAAACCCAAATAAACCAATTAAAAAATGGACAGAAGATAAAAGCCATTTCTCAAAAGAAGATATACACATGGTCAATAGACACATGAAAAGATATTTATCATTACTTACCATCAGGGAAATGTAAATTAAAACTACAATAAGCTATCATCCAACACCTATCTGGATGGCTAAACTCAACAACACAAGAATCAACAAGCGTTGGCTTGGAGAAAAGTGCTGGATGTGGAGAAAAGGAAACACTTGTGGACTGTTGGTGGGAATGCAAACTGGTGCACCCACTGTGGAGAACAGTATGGAGGTTCCTCACAAAATAAAAAAACAGAACTACCCCATGATCTAGCCATTACACTACTGAGAATTTACCCAAAGAATACAAAAACACTAATTCAAAGGGATACATGCACCCCTATGTATATAGCAGCATTATTTGTAATAGCCAAATTATTAGTGTACATCAATTAATGAATAAAGAAGAAATGGTGTATGTTTACAGTAGAATATTATTCATCCATAAAAAGAGTGAAATCTTGCCATTTGCAATGACATGGATGGAGCTAGAGAGCATAGTGCTAAGTGAAATAAGTCAGTCAGAGAAAGACAAATGCCATATGATTTCACTCACTTGGGGAATTTAAGACACAAAACAAATGAGCAAAGGGAAAGAGAGAGAGACATACCAAGAAACAGACTCTTCATTATAAAGAACAAACAGATGGTTACCAGAGGAGGGTGGGTGAAATATATAATGGGGATTAAGGAAAGCACTTGTGATGAGCACCAGGTGATGTATGGAAGTGTTGAATCACTTTATTGTACACCTGAAACTAATATAATACTGTATGATAGCTAATTGGAAGTAAAATAATAACTGAAAAAAATGTTCACAACCAGAATTCAAATATGAATATGCTAAACTCCAATGACTGATTTTACATTATACTAAAGTACCAAATGCAAACATAAAAAACTTAAGTCCATAATGTAAGGATGCTATTTTTTTCCAGTTCAGTTGGAACCTCTGTTACAATGTTTGGGGAGTCTATTCTAAAGGGAGAAAAATATCTACATTGACAGATTTGTTGTAAGGATAAAGTGAGAAAGCAAGTGCAAACAAAGCTTTCGCAACTGCAAAGAAACATGCAATATAAGACCTGATATGATTTTTATAAGTCTTGGGATGGATGGTCAATATATATTTGTTCATAGACAAAACAAAATGAGTTTTAATACACTTTGGCTTCCTAGTCCATACATTTCTACAACAGCATGGATTTCTATCATGTTTCCGATATACACTTATTTCTGGCATATAAAATCTATTTTTGAAAGATTTCTTTCTATATAAAATTTATGAGAGAAAAATAATCTTTAAGATACAGTATGAGAATATTAGCTGAACTGTACGTTGTCTGAAATACATGTATGTAGGTGAAACAGTTTTAAATTACTGAAAATATATTTATTAATGTCAATTTTGATTACTTTATCATACCAAGTTGATTTAGATGTGCATGTATATCATTTTTGACTGCTTGATATTACTGAGGCATTACTGATATGCATTTCTGTGAATGGTTTGCTTCAATTAATACCAAGATAGATTCGCCACTGTTCCTTTCAACTGAATGTATTGTTGGTGGCATGTTTGTACTTTAGTCCCGTTGCTTTACCAATGCCAATTCTGAAAGCAGTCATACCTACTGACAAAGTTTAGTAACTTATGTTTCTAACTAATTAAGTGAACAACTGAATAATTTTACATGCAACATATTGGCGTCTTATAAGGAAATGAAGAGCCAAGTGAATACTCTGGGAATGGAGGTTTGGCTGGCCCTCAGTGCTCACTTCTGTAATTTTGATGAGTTATAGATTAGATTTCAGTATCTTTATATATTCTAGAAATAGTTAAAAAAATTATTTTGGCAATCGTTTTGAGTTCCATGACATAAAAGACCAGGAATGTATTTTGTATTATTTTTTTCACATAATGAGTTGAGACTAGAGCATGAACAGTTGGCTTGCTGAGGTTTCTAACATGGGATTCAGGGCAGTGTTCACACTTGTGGTCATTCAAAGAATGGCAAAGGGTGGTAGAAAGGAAACTGTACAGAGGTAGGATTGTGTTGGTCACATGTTTATTAGACCCTTAGTACATAAATGAAGAACCAACAAATAATTGTTATATTTATAAATGAATTAATGAAACTGGAGAGGCATTGTGTGTCAGTCATTTGGGTTATGACAAAGCTTTTGAATTTTATCCTGACAGAATGGGGGAACCACTGAAGGATCTTAAAATTTTGGATCATAGAAAGATTATTTGATGGCAAAAAAAGGATTAAACTGAAGGCAATAAGACTAACTAGATGGAGGATCCAGGCAAGAGATGCTGGTTTGTTAATAAGAATGGTTAGAATGTGATGCAATTCTGAACATATTAATTAGAAAGGCATTTGACTCCAACTAATAGAAAACCCAGCTTAGAGTGATAAATGTCTAGTTAATTTTTTTTTTTCACAAACAGATACTTGGAAGTAGATGGTAGCCAATGTTGGTTCAGGAACTCAGTGATGTAAGGACTGGTGTTTTTGTGATTCTTTGGGAAATTTCATGCTTGTTTCCTTTTGAATACAAAAAAAAAAAAAAAAGAAAGAAAGAAAGAAAAAAAAAGATTCAGGATAATGGCTGAAAGGAGCAGAGATGTGCTAGGTACATTTGTTCTGTTTTATCATGAAGGGGAAAGCTTTCCCAGAAACTTCTTCAGCCAACTTTCTTTTAAGTCTTTAATCCAGAGACAGATCCCATAGCCGTTCTGGCTTCAAGGGAGATTGGGAAATCTGGGGAAAATATCCTCATGATTGATTATCATGATCCATCATTGGGGTGCTATATAGTTTCCCTAAAACATCATGATTCTGTGAGCAAGGAGAAGGGGAGAATGGATACTGGCAAGAGAATTACCAGCATCTTCCGCAGTTAGCTATTTTGACTCAAGTGGCACAGTGGAATAGGTTGCTGTGGCTCTCTGTGCTTGGGTGTAAATGTGCTGCTTCATTGACTGATTCATGTCCATGATTGTTTATGATAGCTCTGATTAGTGAGTATGTAACCTAAAGGAATGGGCAAATTCAATTAAAAAATAAAGCTTCTCAAGCAATTTAATTTTCCTTATCTTCTATTTTAATTTATAGCAGCCACACACAAAAAAACTACAGCCACCAAAGCATCTCTCTCTTTAGCCAGGCTGCGGTAGAGCTTTTTTGTTCCATGGTGATAAAATGTATGATTTTCATTTCAATTAGAAGAAATTGAAATATCGACGTTAGAACTAGAATGCCAAAGGATACCACACCACACTGACTTGCGTTTACATTTTTTGAGTATCTAGATGTTTTATGATTTTAAACTTTTTTCATCAAGGCAGTTGATTTTTCGTGTAGCGGTAGTTCCTCCATAGGAGTAAAATCATATGATTATGCAGCCTTGCACAATGTACTTCAAGTCCGGCGGCAGTTAACTGCCAAAAGGACATTAACTCCAGGGAGCCTTCATCAGGCTTGAAGAGCTTTGACATCTGGCACGTTAATCAGGGATTTTTGTAAAGTCAGTGAAAACGAAATATCTCCCCTGTATTCCTAATTTGTTTAAGAAAGTTAAATACCATGGACCTTAAATGTTATCAGTTTAGCAATTGAATAACAGTAATCAAGGTCTTTGTCTATTGAAGTGAAGGTATTTTTCTATTTCCCTAACATGTATAGAAAAGACCTTGTTTCCTGTGCAATAAATACTACTTAATTTATCTTTAAGGGAAAATTGAATGTCTTAAGCAGTTTTGTTGCGTGGTAATTTTTTGGATGGAAGCTACAAAATATGCACCTAAAATACATAATCAGAAAAAAGAAGTTAACTATCTTATCCAGCTGAATTAAATTTATGCCATATTTTCTACTATTATGTTTTCTATTTTCATATTTTATATTTATATATCATATATTTTTACTGTTATGTGCTATAAATGAATACTAAGATGTAAATAAATATGTCCTATTCTATACTGTTTTTACATGTTAAATTATAGGCTAGATGAAAATTTCCCACTTGTCTGGAAAATGAACAAAACAATTAACAATGTAATTCTTAGATTCTTTGAATTTTAGATTACAGCCATGGTTTGAGGGATCAACTCCTTTAACCTCCTTTTTTTGAGACAAGGAAATACAAAACCCACATCATTAAATTGCCTATTTAAGATCTCACAGCTCAGTAGGGACAGTCAGTAGTTTGATCATAGGTTACTAATAATATTCAGCATTTTCTAATGATTGCAAATTCATTTTCCCAAATATCTAGATAGAGTCATTGCTCAAACCAGGAAGTGTTTCAATTGTAACTTAACATCAGATTGATGAGATTGGTCTACTATGGACCAAAGAGCCCCTTAGGCAGTTACTCTTTGGACCTCAATTTACAGAAGGATGGAATCTGTGGAAGGATGAGAGATAGTTGACTGGAAATCATTAGAGTTTTGCTTCATTCATTCACTAACCTAATAGATACATAGAGACTATTTGTCAAGTGTCATGTACTATTTAAAGCACTGGAGCTATAACAGTATACAGGCAGATAAAATTCTTGTTCCATAAACCTGCTTCCTTACCTGTAAAATAGAGTTAACACTATGCACAATGCATATTAGGTACTCAATAAATGCTATATTCCTTTACTCTCATCATTATTAGGGTTAGATCGACATTGAGGAATATAAATTCAGTGTCTGAAATGGGCCTGAATAAACCTCCTATCTAAGGAATCTCTATCCAGAATCTAATTCTGTTAGAGATACAGAGTAAGAACTTACTAAAAGTTGGTAAGAGAGCAATATCTTGATATTTTGTCCTCTAGATAGGGACATCATTGAGTCTGCACTAGGCTTTCTACCATGTTATGAGTAGACCAATGAATCCCATGGACACTAGCCCTTTGTCTATGTTTTTTGCCATTTGTCTAATGATTAGAAGTAATCATGTGTGGGACAAAATGTTGATGCATTAGACATTTAGTAAGGTCGCAGATGGTTCTGATAAAAGCATGATGAGTAAGGAAAGCAAATTCAAAAGCAGAATGAATGTTTATTTCCATGAGGATGTTTTACTGCCTTTTTCATGATGGAAGAGATCCAATGTAGTAATCTGGTCTGCATTGTCTAGATGGCTGATTTCACTGAAGCTTGATAACATGCTGAGGGACTGGAATTAGTCACCACTTCTGAAAAGCTGGAGGACAGTGGTAATAGGAAGATCAGTCTTCATGAAGAGCATTATGCTCATACATAACCTATGCCTATGCCACCATGGCCACCCATCTTGTTTATGAGCCCACTGAACAAGCACTAGGTTGCTAAGAAGAAGGCTCGCCTACATTCAGAGTAGATGAACATATGCATCCGATTGTTAATGGTCTAGTCTACTTCACTGTGAGAGGTTTTGTTGAGTTTTCTTCCCTAATGTTCTTAGTCACAAGTCTTTATCCTTGCTTCTTACAAGCCGCTGATCATTAACCAAGTATTCAGTAGCCACAGACCAATAATTGGTACAGGTCCTTATTTTAGGCTCTCTATCTTTGCAGGCAAAGTGATGATGAGATATATGGCTAATATCTGCTGCTGAAAGGATTTCCTTTAGTCCCTGACCTTCAGAGTCTTTTAGAATATGGTTAAAATAGCCCACTTTTGAATCTGTGTCTTTACTGTTAAACTATTAGGATATTAGACTATCCCATCTATGTCATATGGTTTTGATTATATTTACTTTCATACAAGTTTTAATGGCTAATAATATGTACTTCCTCTCAGCATTTTTCTTTAAAAATATAATTGCTGATCCTCACATATTTCTTTTTCTATGTGATTTTTATGTTAATTTAGGAGACAATATAGGTTTATTGTAGAACCCATCAGTTACTTAAGGCTTATTTTAAGACTTTTAATAAAATTTAATAAGACTTTTTAATAAAATTGAATATATATATATATATATATATATATATATATATATATCCTGATTTTGAAGGACCTTCCATAATATCAGGACCTCACTCAAACTATTTAGCTTTGCCTTAATGATCAAATTTCTTTCCTTAGAGTTACCCCAACAGCCATTTAGATGAATAACAGCAATAAAATATTGGGGACTTACTGTGTGCTGGTTGCCATATAGTGAATTGGTGAAAAAATGCTCCACTTCTTAGTAGAGGAAATGTGTTAATTTACAAATAACAATGGCACAAGCTAGTCTTTCATAAATACTCCATAATAAAGATGTGAATGAGGTATAAATCCAGCCTGCCCATCCTCTTTCTACCACTTTGCTAATTTTTACTCATTTTCAAAGCCCAGATCAAAATCATCTTCTGTGTGATGTCTTCTCTCATGGTGATAATTCATAGTGACCTCTTTATTCCACTATTAATATTAACCACATCACTAACATTTATTGAGTTTCCACTTTGTATTAGATATTGCATTATGTGCTTTAAAAAGTTTACTCCTCAAATTTTATAAAGAAGGTTGTATTATGACCACTCTTATTTATTGATGAGGAAGCAAAGGACTCCAATAATTTCCTTCCTCCAAAATCATGCCTTAAATAACTGATGGAATTAGATTTTGATCTAGATTTCTTTGTCTTCAATCTTCAAACTTTTTTCCATCATATTTCCTCTTCATTAGGATTAGCACTAATCTATATACCATATTATCTTAGTTTCTCTTTGAACCATGTATATTATTTCATTTCCTCAATGCCCATTTGACACTAAAATTCTGTCAATGTGTTAGCTGCATTTATTCAGCATCATAAACAATTTTTCTACATATTTAACAAATTTTGTGGCTCATGTCTTCCTTACAAGAAAATCTCCCCTTTTGCCTTGAGAATTTTTCAACCACATACCTTTGCAGTTTATCACTAGGTGATCCTATAGAGTAGTGAGTTTATAAAGTGATTTATAGATGTTGTAGTTTAAAATGTAGTGAAAATCACATTTTAACTGGCTATATATGACACTTAGTTTTGTCTAAAATATTCATCTTCTTTATTGTTGATTCATTGTCTATTAACTGCCCATTTTACTATCTCTCCGCTATCCCAGGGATTCTATGGTAAATAAGAAGGGTGTAGATGAGGGCACACGGGCCGGAAACCCACTGTATCTTTTAGTATTCCTGGAGAATGTGACTCCTACACTGAGATCTGATGGATGAGCATTAGCTAGACAAAATAGGGGGAGAGCATTTTAAACAAATGGGAAAAGTACATGTAAAAGCCTGAGATTAGGAAGAGCATGGAGGATTGCTGAAGCAGAGAATATATGTGTAGGTATGGCTGGGACTTGAGACTGTGTGATAGGTAATGGAGAGAGAAAAGAGCTGAGCCTAATGTCTGGCAAGGGTTGTACAGCTTTTGGAAAGTTTGAACCGACTGGAAGTCAGTGAACAATAGCTAGGAGACTTCAAAGTGGAGTGCGATACTCAGGACTGGGTTGTGAAATTCTTCTAGTTGCACTTTAGAGGAGACGTTGGGTTGGGGAAAGTGATAAAATTACAAGCAGATTTCTCAGTTCAGTGAACAAACAGAAAGATCCTGTGGTGGAACTGGCAGGACTTAGTGACTGAGCGAATGCAGAGATTCAGGAGTACAGCCAGCTAAAAACAGTGGACCAGCCATGTGGAATCTGAAGCTATGGTATTTTGAAGAAAATACTAAGGAATAATAAATGCAAAGATGATTATAATTATAGGAGTTGTTTCCTGATAAGTTGTATAGTACAAATGAAATATTTTATAAACAGAATTTTAAAATAATTTTTAAGCACATCTAATGTTAAAGTGGCCTTCAGATATGATCAACATTAAAGGCTGATTGTAGATTGTTGAAGCCACAATTTACTCTATTCTTGGCTTATTTATAAACAATATTTACTTAGCTAAAGATTTTCAGGAAAACAGCAGTCTTCCATGATGCACAGTGGGTTTGGCTAGCTCAAACCTAATTAACTGCTTATATTAATCCTTACTTGACAATGTAAAATGCGTTGTAATATTTTTAAATGCATGTATTTTATTTCAATTGTCTGTTCTTGCTGCCATAATATATTAGTACTGCTCAGAAATCCCTTTATCTTACTTATTATTAATTTCCTTACTGCTACCAAACCTTGAATCTTTCCAAATTGTTGCATTAACACCTTTTTTCTCTCAGATTCTTCTGTTATCCCTGTAGGTGAAGTGCACAAGATGAAAATTAAACTAAAATTAGACATAATCAAAACATGATTTCATCATAACTCGGTACACATTCTCTAATGAATGGAAATCTTTTGTCTTGTTATACACTAATGTGTCAAGAATGAAAGTAAATTACACAGAAAAACTGCCAATAAAGAAAAAAATGAAATGAATAAACTAATTGTAATGAGAGGACAAGTGATTGATCTGTGAATATTTCTTTGTTGTTTAATTGCAGTGCACTCTTGTGGTATCAATATTAGTCAGCTATTTAATCCAAGTTACTGTTATTTGAAGTAATTTTTATTCCAGGACATAATAGAAGGCAAACACCAGTGGTACAGTAACACTAATTAAAATTTTTGTATCTAAATATTAGTGGGTTAAATTTGTTTTTGATGTTTTATTTATATCCTACCTTCACTCAAGAGTCTCAAGAGTATTTGGATATTTCATTTTATAAGACATTTTCATATTCTTTATCTTTTTTAAACTTCCCAATAGTTATTTTAGAAGGTCATTTTTATTCTCATTTTATATAAAAGAAAATTGAGACTTTGTGAGATTCAGTGACTTTTTGACAAAACCAAACTTGTAAATATCAAAGTTGGCCTTCAAACTTAGATATTCTGACTCTAAAACCTATCCTTTTTCCTGTATCATCATCATCATGCTAAAAAGATAACAATGACGAGTTGTAGTGGCTCATTTCCAATTCCACTAACATGCATCGAATGCTAATTAAGTGCTGAATGCCAATTATGTGCAGCATTGATCAAGGTTCTGAGGCTAACAGCAGGATCTCTTCTTAGATATGAATAACTTCAATACATCATAGGATATACTACTTCATTTACATTTTTGTTGAGTTAGTATATTTTTCAGTAAAGAATTTTCTCTTATCATTATGTTCATGAAAGCAAAAGAAAAGTCATCCACTTTTCTTCACACTTCCTGTGTGAAGAATCCAATTTCAATCCAGATTGTTTTCATTAGATACTGGTGATGGGATAGGGGATGATAGTCTCTACTGGTAACTAGCCTGGGAACACAGGTGTTCTTGCTTGTTTGTTTCAGTTTTGGTCCTAAACAGTCCAGTGAGTCCCAAACCCATTAAAACCCATGTACAACCATCTGCCATTTGTCTGATGTTACATAGCTTTACTCAGCTAGACAAACAACATAGTATGCTTAGTTGCCATATATCCCGGGAAATAGTGGAGTATTCCAAGTACTACATTTAAGGTTACCTCTCTTTAAGAGAAGAGGAAATAACTTTTTGAGTGGTGTGAGAGCTCATCTCTGAGAAGCTTTTTATAAATAAGGAGAAACAAATACATTTTTCTCACTGTCTTCTTATAGAATTTGGGGAACATCTTTTCAACTAGGAATGGGACTTACTTTTTTGTCCTCCAAAGTAGTCTTAAAAGTAATAATGATCTTAGAACTACTTTTTTTTTAAATTAGAGATCAACATTAAAAATTCTAAATTTCTTCCTGTTATTCAAGCTTGAGTCTCAGGTGAGTTTAGATAAATTTTCAATTACAGAAAATAATTTATTAGGGATTTATTAGGGATGGAATGATTGCCAGTACGGCAAACAATGCTCTCAGTTTTTAGCAAGTTGATTATTAGGTTAATAGACTTTAGGTAGAAATCCTCAGAGATAAATGGTCAAATACAAATTATAATGCTCTGAATGAAATTAATGTGAGCATTTTAATGCGCTTGAAATTTTTATTCATAGCAGTTTTGTTTTTTTGGATTACTTCTGCTCATAGCCAGAGAGAGAAAAAAATGTGCTTGTTGATCTCTGGCCTTTAGTTCTTAGTTATTGCTTCTTGCTGCTGAGATTCTGCTAGAACCCATTTACAGCTTTTTTTTTTTAAAAATTGAAATATATTCGACATATAATATGTAAATTTAAAGTTTACCACATGTTGATTTGATGTATTTATATATTGTGATATGTTTGCCATTATAGAGGTTAGCCTCTGTCATGTTATATAATTATCATTTCTGTTTTGTGGTGAAATAATTAAGATCTAGTCTCTTAGCAAGTGTGATTATTATAATACAATGTTGTTTTCTCTATTCATTATGCCATGCATTAGATCCCCAGGACTTATTTATGGGCCACTTGCAAGTTTGTACCCTTAAACATCTCTTCTTAAACAACATCTGTTTAAAAAATACTAAAAACTTTTCTTTCTATATGATCATGAGGTCTATGAAGCATAAATAGGCTGCTAGAAACTACCATACAAATTCTGAAATAGTGAATGAAGGCAGGGAACTCCTCCTTTATTCCTGAGCAGATTCTCTGTGGTTTATAAGAAATTTTAAAAGAATTTAGTCTTGGTAAGAACACTATATTTACTCTAGATACCAATAATGCCCTGTATTAGGCCGATGGAAGATTTGGAAGTAACAGTGAGTAGGGAAAAAGTCATCTTGTGCTGTAGATGGTAGCTGAGTAGACTGCCTGAGTTTTGTTCCTAAAGGGCTGTGTTTGAAGGAATATTAATAGATGAATCTTAATCATCTTTATTACTTTTGTGAAAAAAATTTCCACAAAAATAAAGTGACTATGATGCAAATTTACTAGTGCAATTTTGTTATGAATTTTGTACAGTTCTGTAAAGCTATAGAACTTTGAGGCCTCAGCATCCCCTGACATCATGGAGGCATTTCAGAAAAACAGCTGAAAATTTTTTCTATTCTATTTATGTGTCATCTAATGCCTAGGTACAGGGGAGGAAAACTAAAGATTTATGTAGATTAACAAAATTTTTATTTTGTAAATATTTTATTTATTTATTCATGAGAGACACACAGAGAGAGAAGCAGAGACACAGGCAGAGGGAGAAGCAGGCTCCCTGTGGGGAGCCCGATGTGGGACTAGATCCTGGGTCTCCAGAATCATGCCCTGAACTGAAGGAAGATGCTCACCCCTGAGCCACTCAGAGATCCCCTAGATTAACAAAATTTTTAGTGGAAATGTGATATTAAAGCATATGAAAGATATATTGAGGAAAAGTTTCTGTTCCACTATTCCTTGAGTCTGATGAGAAGATAACTTTGTTATCTTCACATTTTGAAATAGATAATAGAAATTTATAATGCTTATCATTGGACCAAAAATTGATTTTGAATACAGGTTGTTATTATCCTTATGGTAAGAAAAAGAATATCATTTGAATTGATTATGCTTTTGCTTTACAAAACATGGTGTCTCAATGCAACTGTTTTATCATTGATCATTTGAAGCTGCAAAGTATAGCTACAACAATGAAAAAAAAAAGATGTTTACCAAATGAACAAAATTTATGATTATCAAATACTCTAATATACCTAAAGCTGATTTAAATGCTTTGCAGTGAGCAATGCATGGATTTTAGAATTCATAGTCTCTGCTTTTGAATCATCTGAAGAAAAGGATTTGTAACTTTGGAGATCATGGAATTCAGTGTGGATTGTCCCCTCCCCTATATGTTAGAGACCTGCATTAACACTTCTGGGAAGCTTGAGTAAAAGCTAGAGGCTTCCCATGTTTTTTGATAGTGACCAACATGATCAAGTACACACACACACACTACAGGCATCTCTTATTGCTGAAATTTAGCCCATTTCTGTAAACTTGTTTAATAAAAAAGTTTAATTATAGGACAATCCTTAATGTCTAGCATTTAAAAAAAAATACAGTGATTTTGCAGCCCATACAAAAGTCCTCTCAAATTTTGCCAGATGTTATTAAAACAAATAACTCAAATGAATATATAAAAATCTATTAGGAGTTTATGTATAATATAAAGCACTTATAAATCCAATTAAGTGATAATGTAACACTTAATGAACTCATTTGTAGGCATTGAGTTTTTGGAGAAGAACTCAATGATACTATGCAGTATTAGATACAAATTACATTATTGTTTTTCACTGCAAGGGACCTGTAATGTAATATGATGCAAACAATTAATGACATGATATTTTAAATATTCATAATGAAACCAAATACTTTTGGCAAAATAAAAAAATTTAAAACTTTCAAAATGGGCAGCCCGGGTGGCTCAGTGGTTTAGCGCCTGCCTTCAGCCCAGGGCTTGATGCTAGAGTTCTAGGATTGAGCCCCACGTCGGGCTCCGTGCATGAAGCCTACTTCTCCCTCTGCCTGTGTCTCTGCCTCTCTCTCTCTCTGTGTCTCCCATGAATAAATAAATAAAATCTTTTAAAACAATAAATAATAAAAACTTTCAAAATGGTGACTACTTATCAGTTGAAGGGAGGTAGGATTTGGTGGTGAGAGGTGGAGACAGATACGGTAGTCATTGCTGTTTGAGGGATGGGCAAGAGTTGAGCCAGTGAAGGAGCAAGTAAAAGAATAAATGCCCAAGTTCTATTGTGACCAAATTCAAAGATGTGGTGGACAGTCTTTTCTTTTGGGATCCCAAGATTCTTTAAGGAAATGACTATTCATTATCTATCATCTGAAGCTTTAGACAAAGAAATGAAATGAAAAGCAAAAAAGTCTTTTTGAGACCCTTTGCCAGCTTAAACTGGGCCTGGGAAACCAAAA
Source organism: Canis lupus familiaris (assembly GCF_011100685.1). Classification (NCBI taxonomy): domain Eukaryota; kingdom Metazoa; phylum Chordata; class Mammalia; order Carnivora; family Canidae; genus Canis; species Canis lupus. The sequence continues at coordinate 24,391,200 of NC_049236.1, read as the reverse complement.
TTTTCTTTTGTAATTGCATTTTTAAAAGTAAGTTTTCTGCTTATGTTATGCTCATTCTCACTGCAATTTAAATGACTATTTTTATACTATTTTATTTTTCCTTTAAGATTTGATGTCAAGTATTCCTGGATCTTTAGATCGACAGTGAAAATTAAGTTGACTGTGTCTCAATAATAAGCATGCAAATTTGCTTTGTAGTGTAATCACTTTATCAAAGGTTTACTGCAATCCATTGGGAAAAATTGTTTCTTCCTCACTATCCGTGGAAAACACTTCATCCATGATCCTCAAATTATTATATAGATTTGCACATTTTTCTTAGGTCATTTGATCCGTCCTGTATTTATGGAAACCCAGCTCTTTCACCAAACCAATTCCTTTCTCCATTTCCTCCTTCCTCAGATTTTTAAATATGTACAACATATTTTGTAGTATGAATGTGATACTTGATGACATTATATGCTAATTGTGGCCATTAGTCCATCACACTAAATATTCCCTAGTTACTGCAAAAATGATTAAATTTTACTCTGGTAATGTGGTAAAACTTTCTAGAATTGAACTTTTTCTATCATTTTTGTTTCTTTTCATATTCATGTCCAGGTTTACAGCCTTTATGTGCTTTCCTCTTCTCTATAGTTTATAACTTCCAACTTCCTACATGAGCCATTCTAGGTCTCTGAATTCAATTACCTTATTCACCACATTTAACCATTTTTTAGGACATTTTTAAGTTCATAGTAAGGAGTGGTTTGTAACCATAATAGAGAATACATTTAAATGACAGAACTGTGAAATATGTTCCTGTTTGAAGGAAATCCAAACTATGATGACAAGATGATATTACATTTTCTTCTCAGACTCCCAGGTAACTAAAATATTTTTGTTAGCATACACATATGGATTTATTATAATGCCTTTTAGATTTGGACATGGAATTTTAAATACACATAATTGCTCTCTATTGAAGCACATGTTCAGATAGAGAAACTTCAGCTAGGGAGAATGTGGCTAACTGGATTATTGTTCCAACTCTTCAGTAGAGGGATGATGCATCCACACCTTTTACTATGTGATTTTGCAGTGCCCCTCCACTGTAGGAAGACTGTCCTGGATCCCTTGGCCCTGGGTTCAGTAAGTGCCTTGCCATGGCCAGATATTAGCTGATATAATGCAAATAGAGACATGAAAAGCATATGTGTGATTGTGTATCCTTTCGTGTGCCTCAACTACTGCCATGGGAAGAATATGCTGGGCCAGCACTCTGGTCCCAGAAGGAAGATGACAGATCATGGAGCAGAGCCAGCCTGAGTCAGGTTGACCATAGATCCATCGACCCCCATCCTTTTCAGTGAATGAGCCCAGTTGAGACTAGCAGAGGCATTCAGTGAGGCCTAGACTTAGACACACTAGCTACCCACCCACCAATTTATGAGCTACATAAAATCTTACTATATGCTACCAAGATTTCATTTTCGCTTTTTTTTTAAAAGCAAAATTATTGTGGCCATGATGAACTGATACAGAGAATACTTATATAAATAACTGAAATATAAGTTTCTCAAAATAATGCTCTTACATGCTAACAACATTATCAAATACTATGAACTCTGATTTTATCCTATAATTATACTATTCTATTTTCACTTTTCTCTCTCTTTTTTGTTTCTACTTCATTATTTAAAAAATGATGGCTATAGGGCACCAGAGGGGCTCAGCCAGTTAAGCATCCAACTCTTGATTTCAGCTCAGATCGTGATCTCAAAGTTGTGAGATTGAGCCCCACATTGGGCTCAGTGGGGAGTCTGCTTGGGATTCTCTCCATCTCTCTCTGCCCCTCTCCCACTTGTGCTTTCTGTCTCTCGGGTAAATAAATACATCTTTTTTAAAAAAAGATGATTATAATCAACTGGAATAAATTATAAGGCAACTAATGGCTCTCCATCCAAAATACTTTTACCATTTTGTTGTTTCAGTTCTGGACTCTTTCTGTATACCTCATGAAATCTCATGTTCTGACCTTAAGGCTTACATACTCAATGTAGAGCTCCTGTTATTGTCAAGCAAGCGCACAGATTGGCAAGGCCAAGCCCAAGGCCTGACTGATTGAGCTGGTGAGGATACAATGAGCCATTGATAGATTCAGACAGTTTGTTACTTATATAGACAATGAAAAGAATTTTAAGTCAAAGGTGCCAGTTCCCTGCTATTTTTGTTCCACACATAAAAAGGATGATATTGAAATGAAAAGGACTGGAGTTTTGCAATGAGATCTGTTGAACATGCCGTTGACTGAGGAACCAAGTACAGAATGTAGCTAAGTAGATTTATATTCTGACGCTATGCTGAGGGGGATGGGCTAGAAATTCCTACAACTCATCAGACCTTAGGGACTATGAAAGACTGTTTCATGACAGCCTCTCAGAGGAAAAAAAAAAAAAAAGAGTGAGTAGGACAGGGCCTTGGGACAGCTCCGTACAGGCTGCCCATCCTCTCCTGTTCCAAGAGAATTGTAAGGCATCCTGCCAAGACTCAGATAAGATGTGATTCAAACCTCTGCCTGTATGGATATGTGCAAGGAAACTAGGGCGCCATGGGAGAGTTATTATCTATAGTTAACACGCTATCTGTTTTTGTTGCAGTAAAAGGTGTAAGATCACAGACTTTATGAAGTACAACATGTCTCTAATTGTCTATACAAAAGTAGTTTTGACCTACATTATTTGTTATCTCAGTGGCTGCCCAATACGTATATTAGCATCTTTCTTATAAGTGCACTAATACTTATTTTCTTCTCAGTGATTAGTATTACGCAGACCCTGGTGATTAAATGGTTGCTTAAACCTCTTCTGGAAAGAAGAGTAATTTTCTGCTTGAAATCTGAGTTAAATATGGAATTAGATTGCTCAGTGCTATGGGGTTTCTTGTTTAAGGCCAATAACTCTTGTCCAGAAGCAATTGTTCAGAGATTTTAGCGTTCAATCATTTCATTTGATATTATTATTTCATCATTACTATGCTAGAGGAAAGATAATTAAGTAAATAATAGTTTGGAGTTTGCATTTCAAATAGTGTTTTTGGATGAGAGTTGTTCATGACCAAACTTTTCAGAATGAAATATTACACTAGGACAGTGAAAATACTCTGTGTAATACAATAATGATAGATATATGCCATTATACATTTGTCCAGTCCCTGAAATTCTGCAAAATCAAGAATGAACCCTAAGGCAAACTATGAAATTGGGTAATATGATGTATCAGTATAGGTTCACCAGCTGTAGCAAATGTGCCCCTGTAGTAGTGGATGTTGATGGTGGAGAACCTATGCACGTGCAGAAGTACATAGGAAATCTCTATACCTTCCTCTTGATTTTGCTATAAACCTAAAACTTCTCTTAAAAAATAAAGTCTCGGGTGCCTGAGTGGCTCAGTTGGTTAAGCTTCTTCTGCCTTTGGCTCAGATCCTGATATCAGGATTCTGGGATCAAGCCCCATCTCAAGCTTCCTACTCAGTGAGGAGCCTGCTTCTCCCTCTCCCTCTGCCTCCTGCTGGTGCTTGCTCTCTCTCTCTTTCACAAATAAATAAAATCTTTAAAAATGATAAATTTAAAAAAATTTAACTTAAGTCTTTAAAAAAAGGCAAAAAGTTTATTACAGCTCAACTATTAAGTTGTACTTAACTAAAAAGTAGTTTGTTTCAAAAAAAACCTTTCATTTTCTTATAAGTAGAGAAAAATATTAATTAGATGGTTAAATTTTCTATATGATTAGAAAACAATATCTTTACCCAGCATGGCATGTTTATAAAATTACTGCAATAATTTCATTATGTTTTTATGAACAGACATGGCCTGATTATTCTGAAAGAGGCAAAGCAATCAGTTCTGCACACAGGTTCTGCAAAATATTTCAGCTAATGAATTTATCAAAATAGTAATTTATGTCTGCTAAATTACTTTTTATAAGCTATAGGAAAAAGTAAAAATATCCCCCAATATTAGTGCTAACTCTAATGATTTAAAATAGCTATCCTTGAGGAAACTTTGCATGACAAGTTTAAAATTAGATAAAAGTTGTTGCAAAGATGTTAAAAATAAAAGAAGGAAAATGTGTCTTCCTTTAATATACGTAGTCAACAGTTTGAACACTGTATAAAAAAAAGTTATTTCACCATTTTCCTAGAAATTATATTACTGGGAAAATTCTGCAATTTTTTTGTTTTCTTTCTCTTCAGAATAAAATTATACTCTTCATTTAGGGGTCCCTTGTCTTCTCGAACCACAGCCTCCCAATATAACGTTGTGATATGTCAATTAAATCTGTACCAAACATTCTTTGACTCTTTGATGTCAAAGATAAAAATGGCAATGAGATCCCAATATAGCTTTCTGGTTTGGAAGACTACATACTTTAAAATAATCTAGAATAGAGAATATGACTTTTGGCAAGGTGCACTGGTGTTAATCTTGCTCTGGCAGGTCATCAATGAACAGGGTATTTTCCTGTCCTACCCCGATAGGAAGTCCTGCTAATGCCAGAGTTAAGCTCCCTTAACATTCATGCATAATTCAACACGTGCCTTCTGATTTCTGAGCACTGTGCCTATCGTAGAAAGAAAAATATTTCCCTGAAACAGAAAATACATGTGATGAGGCAAAATAAATTGTTCTGTATGGAGAAAGGAAATATTTTTATGTCGTTTTTATTGAAATGCTATTAGATTTAAATCTCCTAGCACAAAGGATAATACAATAAAAATTAAATGTCTTTCCATTACATATCCACATCTCCTTCTTCAGAGGTAATCACCATGAACAGATTTTTGTATTTTTACTGAAATAATATTCTTCGTGTTTGCAAATAGGAATAAATATGCATATTTAAATATTTACTTATTTATTTATTTATTTTAGAGAGAGAGAGAGCACGAGCAGGGGAGAGGAGCAGAGGGATAGAGAGAGAATCTTAATCAGGCCCCATGGTCATCACAGAGCCTCATTCAGGGCTAAATCTTATGAACCTGAGATCATGACCTGAGCTGAAATCAAGAGTCAGGCGCTCAACTGCCTGAGCCACCCGGGTGCCCCACTGCAATATATATTTTTAAAGCAAAATAAGAGCGTACCTGGAGAAATATTTTTCATTAATATACTATATATAAGTATTCATATAAGTAGTACAAGTGGACATGTTTCCAATGGGTATATTTAAAATATTTTACTGTCAGTAACTATTTCTCCCTGGAGTCAGTTTATTGAGAATAATTCAATATTATCTACAAATTATTTTAGTACTTTGTCAGATTCTTATAGGGGACATATTATTCACATACGATATTATTAGCTTGACTAATAACAGCAATGAATAAAGTTAATTGAATGCTCACTATGTACCAGACTCTCTTCTAAGTGATTTACCTGTATTAACTTATTTAATCATTCAATTAAAGCCTACTAATTTTACCCCATTTTATAGATAAAGAAACTGAATCAGAGGAAGATAAGTAACCTGTGAAAATTCCCACAGCCTATGAATAGCAGAGGCTGAGTTTGGATCCACTTATGTTCGTTCCTATGTTCCTATGTATTCTGCTATGTTAGCTATTAATATTTAATAAAAACTACTTTGTTCTTAATTTGAAAATACGATCTTTCAATATATCATATAGTGTTTAAAGAAAATGTATATTGTGATATCATATGCATTTTATTTTCCATTCTGTGTGTTCCAAATATAAATCACAGAGAAGTTTCTTTTCTTTTCTTTTTTTTTTTTGTCCATCATAATATACTTTCTCTGAATTACTCTCCACAACCTAAATTGCTGTTATTCCCAACTCTTTCCAAAGAACTCTCAAAAGTCGTTTCTATCAGACTGTCTTGACAATCACACGGAGTGTGCTGGATACATCTTATGTGTATCTGAAGGTATTGCATCAAACTTTTGGTCGTATGCGATCCATTTGGAAATTGACTTCCTGTCTCTCTCAGCATTGGGCTCCTCAGCTGTGTGACAGTTGGACAGCTATTGGGCTCTTCTTGGCTTCTTTCCTACCTTCCCTTTTACTTCCATCAAAACAAAGAATTCTTCTGTGATATATTAACTCTTCTAGGACCAAACCCTTCTTTAAAAGAAGTAATCATGATTTTACAAAAAAGTCATCATTAGTGTAGAAATGTTGACCCATATTATCTTCCTCAGTAGCCACATTCTGCTAACAGTGTCTAAGTGCACCTGTGCATGACCAAAATACTTCCATATACAGTTTCCATCCGTCCTCACAGAGCAGAAGATAAAGCGTGTTGCTGAAAGTAAAAACAGCTAGGATGTTAAAAGTTTTGGAGGAAGATCTCAGCTTCTTTGTGAAATCCCATCCAGTTCTTACCAATGTAATTAGTTGTTTATTTTAAGTTTTATATCTCATATTATGAAACCATCAAATTATATATCCAATAAAGAATTGAGAGTCACTTGAGAGGAAGAAAAAAAGGAGGGGGGGAGGAGGGATACTGCAGGGTAAGGGAGATGTTCCTAAAATTATTCTAAGAATATTGGCCTAGAAGCCTTGTTTAATTCTTCTTGCCTGACTGGGAAGATCCTCTATATTGCATTTTACATTCAGTTTTATGAAAGGGGCAACCTTCTTCTCTAGAGAATGGTGAGCTAGTGGGATGGACTAACTAATTTCTGGATTTTTTTAAAGGGTGCAAGTCATAATATAATGTTACAGATTGGTTGGGAATTGGAGGTTTTAACTGCTTAGTTAAATTAAGTCTTCCCTCTTCACCACCATTTATACATGCATTGGGTGCGTCGGGGAGGGGGGGTTGGGGGTGGATTTTGCTATTTATTTGTTGTTTATTCAGCTGATTTATTTTCTTATAATTTTGTGGTGGCCATCAGGGCTGGTTACAAATATTCCATTTCTCTGCCTTTGTTGCTTTGACTGACAAATTGTGAGTAGATGTAATATGTATAACTTCCAGGCGTTATTATGACAGTATGAGATTGAGACTATTAGCTTGGGACCTTGAGTGACCTCCTTGAACAGCCTCTCTGCTCATCTGCTTTGGACATATAGTGTGAGGGAGAAATAAACCTTTATTGTGTTAATGCCCGGAGATTTGAGGATTGTTACTGCAGCATAACAGCCAGCCATGCCTGTGCTAACACACATTATTTTTTCTTCTGAATATACCACTATGGATCCTGAGTGATTTATAGTTTGTTAAAATTTCTGTTGAGATACATTACTAGAGCACATTAGCTTTGTTATTCCAATTGTCATATATTGTTGTGTCATTACATGGCATTCCCCATAATTCTCATCCTTTTTTTTTTCTATTCCTAAGAGAGATTGACCTTGTTTTCCTTGCTGTCACTTTTCTCTTTCAAATCACATTCATGTCCTTCCTGATTTTTGTCAGAATTGTCGTATTGTCATATAACCTTAGCAACCAACATTAAGGGGAGCCACCACTGACCATAGATTTGACTCTTAAAATTAAAAAGCAGCTTCCCTATATTGGTACACCTGACACCTACTCACATCAGTGCTTTTAATAAAAGGATCTATCAATCTTTTGAGAATTTACCCTGATATCACTAGGTAAAGAAGTTTTCCTTTCCCTCCATTTATAGCATGGGAGAGCATTCCTATTTTAATTGGCAACCCTGGCTCTATAAATATTATATATTCTTTTGGGGGCCGATTCCACAAAATCATAGAGTTTTATTTAATACCATTAAAGATGAGGTCCAGAAATATTGTTACTAGGTCAGCCTTTCATTCGGCAACAAGGCTTTAAATTATGATGATTATTGGAGGAACACAAATTTTACATCAATCATTTTCTTCATTAAAATATATATTATAAATGGTATCCATTTCTCAAGAATTTATCTCCTCTTTTGCAGTCACTCCCTTGTGACTTATTTTTAGGGATTTAAAAATATTCGTGTAGATAAACTTTCCATCACCCTACACTCTCTGGCTTTGACCTCTTCTCCTCCATGATCTTGTCCTCCATCCTGTCTCAGCCATACATTTTCATGGAGATACCCTAAAGACCATGTCCTTTACAATTACAACCACTTCAGATTTCTATTTTATGTATCCCACTCTCTAACCACATCCTCCTCTTTTTTCTTATTTTACCTCAAGACCCAGACCTCTAGTCTTCTTCAATCTAATCAACATACAGCCTTTTCTTTATGTTGCCCTTGCTTTATTTTACCCCCTTAGCAAAGCACAAATCTTGTTTAATTAAACTATTCTCCTATACTAAGCTCCACCTGTGCAAGGAAAAAAGCACAACTATGCTAACATCTCATTTTAAATTCATGATTTTGAATCACAAATAAATCCTTCATTTTGCCCAGCAATCATATTATGCATCCCTAATCATTTCGTATTTCCTCTCTTCTAAATGACTATCTCTTCTTTCCTTCTCAAATTCAAGTCTCTTTATCCTCACCTTACTTCCTACTTCACTGAGAAAATTGTAGCAGTCATCAGTGAACTTTCACAGAAATCCACAACTTTATCTAACCAGCTACCAATATTAACACATTCATATTCCAGTCTTCCTACTTGTTGCCATATATGGGTTCATACTGTTTTCATTTAAAGATAACACCTTCACTCATACTCTAGATCCCATCTCCTGTCACCTACTCAATATCATTGTTCCAGAAACGCTCTCCTCTCCAATATGTTTGTTTCTTTTTTACTTGCTACTGGATCAGTATATAAATGTATTATATTATTTCTATGTCTGAAAATATCTCTTTCCCCATTAGCTCCAATGCCGTTTCCCCAAAGATCTGCAAGTAGCCAATAGGTACATGAAGAGGTGCTCAACATCACTAATCATCAGGGAAATGAAATTCAAAACCACAGTAAAATATTACCTCATACTTGTTAGGATGGTTATTTTCAAAAAGACAAGAGACAACTGGTGCCGGGGAGATTATAGAGGAAAGGGAACACTTGCAAACTGTTGGTGGGAATGTAAGTTGGTAGAGACATTATGGAAAACAGTATGGAGTTCTCTCAAAAATTTAAAAAATAGAATTGTCATATGATCCAACAGTCACACATCTGGGTATATATTCCAAGGAAACAAAATCACTATCTTGAAGAGATATCTGTACTCCCATATTCAACGCAGCATTATTCACAATGGCCAAGATATGGAAACAACCTAAGTGTCTGTTGACAATGGATAAATAAAATGTGATAAATTTGCACAATGGAATATTATTCAGCCATAAGGAATCTTGCCACTTGTGACAACATGGATGAAATTGGAGGGCATTATGTTGTGCGTGGCATAAAAAACCTAGATACCAAAGGACAAATATTGTATAGTATCATTTACATTTAGTATCTAGAAAAAAGTTGAACTCATAGAAATAACAGAATGACAGTTACCAAGTTAGAAGATGGATAGGCAGATATTAGAGGGTACAAATTTTTAGTTATAAGATGAATTAGTTTTGAGGATCTCATGTACAATATGGTGACTATAATTAATACTAGTATATTGTATACTTGAAATTTGCTGAGATTAGATCTTAAATGTTCTCATCTCACACACACACACAAACACACTAAACACATGAAGTGATGCATGTGTTAATGAATTCAATTATGGTAATCATTTTACAATGTATATGTATATCAATCATCACATTGAACAATTTATTTATTTTATTTTTATTTATTTTTATTTTTTGAACAATTTAAAAATATACAACTTTATTTGTTGATTGTAGTTGGGAAATACAGTTACCAATAAAGTTGGAGAAAAAAATAACTATTTCACATTAAAATTTCATAGTAGAATATGGTATGGCTCCAAGATCGAGCCACACATTTACATATTTTAGCTTCTAATTTTATTTCTTAAGTTATATACAGTTTTCTTATGAAAAAATCTATTTGTATACCTTAATTTCATGTTGAAAAACTAATTACTATACCACAAAATAATTGGCCAACCTGATTTTATTTTTACCCAATAAAAATGATCTTTTCCAATAATTTATTTGTCAAGACACTGTAAACAGATTTTATTCAAACTACTATTTCTGTCCTCACATGTCCTTTATATAAAAAGGACAGAATGCTATAATGTGTTCCAGATTCTATAGTATTGTTAAATATGAAACCGAAGTTGACCTTAAAAAGTACTATAAATGGTACACATTATTCCATATTATTCTATAGGAAGGAAATATCTCGTTTAAGTCATATGCCTGCTTATTCTATATATAATTCAAAGATATCTTTGGCCAGCTCAAAATAGAGTCCTGCTAGCTCCCAAACTCAAAGTGGAAGTTGAAAGAAAATAACGGAATGAGCAACTCTTGTTGCAAAATATTAATGGTAGAGTACTGCAAAGTTTATTTGAATGTTTTGCCTGACTTTTTTTTGTGGATGATATTTTACATATTTTGGATGTGATTTTTTTACACCATTTAATTTACAAAAATGATACCACACTTAACAGTAATCCTTTTACTAGTTACTAATGGTATCTTTATTTACCTGGAAAATGTTCTAAGAATCCTAGATTTTATGAAGTTACACTTTATAAATTATATCCTATATATTTACATAAATAATGGCATAATTTAAAAAATTTTGAGCACTTTTTATTTTTTTTATATTTATTTATTTATTTATTTATTTATTTATTTATTTATTTATTTTTTATTGGTGTTCAATTTACTAACATACAGAATAACCCCCAGTGCCCGTCACCCATTCACTCCCACCCCCCGCCCTCCTCCCCTTCCAACACCCCTAGTTCGTTTCCCAGAGTTAGCAGTCTTTACGTTCTGTCTCCCTTTCTGATATTTCCCACACATTTCTTCCCCCTTCCCTTATATTCCCTTTCGCTATTATTTATATTCCCCAAATGAATGAGAACATATAATGTTTGTCCTTCTCCGACTGGCTTACTTCACTCAGCATAATACCCTCCAGTTCCATCCACGTTGAAGCAAATGGTGGGTATTTGTCATTTCTAATAGCTGAGTAATATTCCATTGTATACATAAACCACATCTTCTTTATCCATTCATCTTTCGTTGGACACCGAGGCTCCTTCCACAGTTTGGCTATCGTGGCCATTGCTGCTAGAAACATCGGGGTGCAGGTGTCCCGGCGTTTCACTGCATCTGTACCTTTCGGGTAAATCCCCAGCAGTGCAATTGCTGGGTCGTAGGGCAGGTATATTTTTAACTGTTTGAGGAACCTCCACACAGTTTTCCAGAGTGGCTGCACCAGTTCACATTCCCACCAACAGTGTATGAGGGTTCCCTTTTCTCCATATCCTCTCCAACATTTGTTGTTTCCTGCCTTGTTAATTTTCCCCATTCTCACTGGTGTGAGGTGGTATCTCATTGTGGTTTTGATTTGTATTTCCCTGATGGCAAGTGATGGGGAGCATTTTCTCATATGCATGTTGGTCATGTCTATGTCTTCCTCTGTGCGATTTCTGTTCATGTCTTTTGCCCATTTCATGATTGGATTGTTTGTTTCTTTGGTGTTGAGTTTAATAAGTTCTTTATAGATCTTGGAAACTAGCCCTTTATCTGATATGTCATTTGCAAATATCTTCTCCCATTCTGTAGGTTGTCTTTGAGTTTTGTTGACTGTATCCTTTGCTGTGCAAAAGCTTCTTATCTTGATGAAGTCCCAATAGTTCATTTTTGCTTTTGTTTCTTTTGCCTTCGTGGATGTATCTTGCAAGAAGTTACTATGGCCGAGTTCAAAAAGGGTGTTGCCTGTGTTCTTCTCTAGGATTTTGATGGAATCTTGTCTCACATTTAGATCTTTCATCCATTTTGAGTTTATCTTTGTGTATGGTGAAGGGGAGTGGTCTAGTTTCATTCTTCTGCATGTGGATGTCCAATTTTCCCAGCACCATTTATTGAAGAGACTGTCTTTCTTCCAATGGATAGTCTTTCCTCCTTTATCGAATATTAGTTGCCCATAAAGTTCAGGGTCCACTTCTGGATTCTCTATTCTGTTCCACTGATCTATGTGTCTGTTTTTGTGCCAGTACCACACTGTCTTGATGACCACAGCTTTTTTAAAAGCTGTTTTTAGAATCAAGTTTCATAATAAGAGCATTAAACCTAATGAAACTGAACTGTGATTTTTTTCTTTTACATTGGTTATTACATTTTTATATCAGGAAAACCATGTATAGAATATATATATATATTCATATGACTATGACTATATATGACTATATATATATGTATATATAGCCAGTCATCTTGCAAACCCTTATGATTCAACTCATTATAAACATCATTAGCCTTTTTCAATAATCATTTATGATTTTATGATCCTGGGTTTTTTCTTCCCTGGAGAAGTAGGCAGGTGAGAAGTGAAGTCATAAGGGTTTTAAACCGAAGTAAAAAAGCTATAGTTAGTGAATCAAAAAGAATCACCATTGGTGACTATGTACTTAATATCATATTATATATTTTAGAGCAACTTTAGAAACTTTTTGAGTCAAGCTTATGAATAATAATATAAGTTGCTTATTGTTAGGCTTAGTATATACTGGAAGTGTAGTTGCAGCCATACCTGTATTTGAAGAGTTAACAAAGCACTATGAAATATTAGTCTGGCAAACTTAGGCTGCACTCAGTTTGGAATGAAGAAAACTCCAAACAGCAAAGAAAAAGAAAAAGAAAAATGTTTCATTTCCTACTAATTTGTGCTACACATTAATTACCTTTGGGGAATAATGGCGAAAACTTAAAAGAGAACCTTGCCACACATGTTAAAATTACCTGATGTTAAAAATATAAATGTAGCTCAAATTATAATCCACTCATCATTGGTACCATATCAGTGGTTCTTTTCAACCTACCATTGGTCTACAAGGCACGAATTAGCTACGGGCATTTTTATTGATTTCCACTGCCTAGAAAGAAAGTAGAATGTTTCATTTGAGCCAGTGCACCAATATTGAAACTGTTTTTCTGATAACTGGACAATATTCATCCTGGTTTGTTTAAACCAATTGAAAACCAATTAAAGTAAGATATCAAAGCAATTGCTGATACTTCTGTTGTAGTAAAGTCAGTACTATGACATTCCTCCCCCTTTCATATTGTTTCATATTTTTAGTTTGTCTCCATGAGAATAGTCCTATGGAGTCTGCTGGCTTTTCTGTATTTTCTCTCCATCCCTAGATTCACTGAATCTGGTAAGCAAGCAGTAGGGAGTACTCAAGTGATTAGAAGCATATGAGTGCCAGAGAATGAGAGATAAGCTCCATGAAGCTTAGAAGCCTGTCGCATCTGTGTTGATGCTGGAGGTTGAGAAGCCTGCAGAGCATGTCGGGTCTTCTCTTAAAAAAAAAAAAAAAAAAAAAGGCACATTTCTATACCTTACACAGTTCACCCATGAATGAAGAGGCACAACACCTGCAGGGCCTCTCTGGATTTTGGTGGCAATAGAGGCCACATTTCGGTATGCTGCTCTGACCCACTCACTGCGTAACCCATAAGCTCTGAGTGGGACCCAACCAGAGAAGGCTCTGCAGAAAGTGTATGTTGCGGTGTCCACTATCTGGCTCATGGAACAGGTGCATAGTTGTCCTTAATTATTAACAAAAAATTGCATGTCTTTGGTAGATATTGCCTCATTTATAAAATTTTTGTATCTTGCATTTGTGTAACTATGTAAGTTAACTTAAATTTTTAAAAAGGCATAAACAGCCAAACCGTTAGATGAGCATAGCATAAAAAGAATAAAACTAGAAATGGATTTGCTTTCCTTTTTATAAAATGAACTTGTTATATGATGCGTGAAACAGACCCATGAATAAAAATCGTTATTTCCAATTAGTTAATTAGCCCATAGGATTACCAAACAAATGAGTGAATGTTAATTTTATGTAACAACTGTCATTCACAAATCTTTACAGTAGTACATGTTGATAGAGAGTTGAAAATTTTTTTTGTGACAGGGATTTCAAATACCAGCTGCATTTTTATACTTTTCTCATGATATTGAACTCTTTTTTGTTATAATTTTCATTGTGAACTGGAAAGTAGTATATGATAGAGCATTTAAGAATTTAGGCTTTTTTAGTTATACTATATATTCAAATATTAACCATGCTATTTTTTTAAAAAAGATTTGATTAATTGAGATAAAGAGAGAGTGAGCTTGTGTGCATGAGCGGGGGCGGGTGGGATGGGGTGCAGAGGAAGAGGGAGAAGCAGACTCCCACTGAGCAGGGAGCTTGTCACAGGGCTGAGCCAGGACCTGCAGATCATGACCTGAGCCAAGGTCAGGCAGACGCTTAACTGACTGAGCCACCCAAGTGCCCACACTGTACCATTTTTAAGTTCTGGTGGCTTTTGTAGGTTATTTCAGTTCTCTGAAATTTTAATTTTCTCGCATGTAAAGTAGGGATAATGATGGTACTAGATCAGAGGTTGACATGAGGCATACAGGAGACAGGACATGCGAAGTGTTGGCCATAGAGAAAGACTTCAACAAATATTAAGTGTTGATTTTCAGTAGACTACATGTCAGCTTCTTTAATTGTAAAATAACAACACTTTGAAGACTTAAATAAGGTAGATGTCTGTTATTTCAGGTCACATCTATGTAAAGTGAAGTGAGGATTTAGTCAGCTATTCAGTGACTAGAGAAAAGAACCACTATATAAGCAAGGTTTATGAACAAATTGTAAGGACTGGATGTATAGCGGTGACCCACTGAATCTTACTCATGTTTTTTAACTGTAAGAAGTCAGTTTCATTAAACTGCCTTTCAAAAGCAGTTAATTATGTCACAGATCTAGTTACTCTACGCTAAATTGTCTTACTCCTAGCTACTTCATCCTTTTCTTCCAAATTGTATATTTTTATATCTCCCTCACAAAAGGGATTTTTCAATTAGAACAAATAAGGTGTACACTTAGCGATTTAGTTTAGGTTGAAATAATGTTTTCATCTTGTGTTTGGTGAAAAGACAACTTTTTCTAAAATACCTTAATTCTCTCGTTCATTTGACAGTATTGACTGTCAAAGTAACTAATTGTTAAGGGCAGAAATATTAATGGAAATATAGGTGCATTTTCTGTTGCAAAGATTAAAAGATTAAAAATGGTTTTTTGGCATTTGCAATTACAGAAGGTCTTACAGAAAATAGCTGGGTAATTGTTTTGTCAGTTTAGAGATCACACACAGAATAATAGCATTTGCTTCATTTCACTCTGTGTCTTGAATGGATAGGATAAGCTGTTTGGGCGAAGACTTTGGTTTCAAAATATGCTGTGGAATTTTTACATCAAATCAATATCTCTAAAAACATGTACATGATTAATGAAATTTTGTCACGTTATTGATGACCTCCGTGGTTCTCAACTATTTCTCACTGTAGTTGTCATAAAGTGAATTTGCATCAGGCTTTCCGTTGTTTTCCTCAAACTGTGAGCTTGATTTCTCATATTTGGATTTCATTGCCTGACCTGAAATTGGTTCATTGATTGTGATACGTCTCTCTTTGCTTCTTCTGGTAATTGTTTGCCAGAGAATGTGACTTACACGTTAAATGATGGTTTGTGTAGGATCAGGAGACATCAATAGTGAACCCACGAAGAAAATGTATGGTATATAATGAAATATTGATAATCTTGAACACATAAAGCTGTGACTAGTGGTTTTCATAGAAACTCTTATAATTAAAAATGGACTTTTAGTCACAGACATTCATAATTCTAATATTGCTCAAAATTGTTATTCAAACTATGAAAAGCATTAATGTGCTATTATCAAGGGGAGAGTACCACAGACATCCTGTTAGAAAATCAGCTTTACCTGCAACAATAAAAACTTTTCTTTCTCTGCAACTCTTCTGCTACTCTTAAGTTTAGACCAGATCTCATAAACTTAAATGCCTGAGGGAATTTTGCTGCTAACATTTCTTTCATATGGGTAAAGAAAGAAGAATATCAGGTAATAAATGTGTTTATGAACCCCATGCATAGCATTTGCCTAATTTCACTGCATTTATACAAACCCGAACAGGTCACACCTTGGTTTAGACTAGTGTTCACAATTGGTTTAGACCATATCCTCATTTTGTCTAGTCTGTAACACGTACTGGCTCACCTTCCATCTCTAATAACTCAAGTACACTCTGCATATAATGTACTGGTCTTCTATATAACCAAACTGATTACATAGTTTCCCTGTTTAAAATGTGCTCTCCTGGGACACCTGGGTGGCCGGTGGTTAAGCATCTGTCTTTGACTCAGGGCATGACCCCAAGGTTCTGGGGTCGATTCCCACTTTGGACTCCCCCAGAGGCAGCCTGCTTCTCCCTCTGCCTATGTCTCTGCCTCTCTCTGTGTCTCTCATGAATAAATAAATAAAATCTTTAAGAAAAATGTGCTCTTCCTTTTCTTTGTTGCTGATGCAAAGATTTCACTTTCTAATACCATCTTCTGCACCTCATCTCACTGCCACAGCCCAGGCTCTTGCCACATTGAGTGTCCGTCCCTCAGGATGAAACCAACACTTATCCTTTAATATCCTCACCAACACTTATCCTTTAATATCTCTCACTCCTGAAAATTTATGTAGTCTGTGAATCATCGCTTTAAAATCAGCTGTTTTTCATCCAGGATACTGGTTCAACCTATACCCATACTGCTTCTCGTGTTGTATTGCCATTTTCAGTGTTTGTGTCTATTTTCTGCTACCTGCTCTTCAGGGCAAGGAAAAATTCTTGTTTATGTGTGGAGCAAAAACCTAACAATATCTAGTACCTGAAAGGTTTTTAATTAAGTAATGTATGTGTGCATGCACATAAGTGTATAAACACATAAACTAGCAGTATAGTAAAATTAAAATTCTATGTGCACATCAAAGCATGATAAATGTTTCTTTTGATTTTTCATGTAGTGAAGATTGGTTTTGACAAGTGTGAAAATATAGACAAAAAAAAAACCCAAATGTAATGAGAATTGTCAAAGGAAATATGTCCTCTCCTCTCATAGTAACAGAGATTCATCTGTACACAAATCCATCTATCTACTATTGTTTCTTACCCTTGGCCTAAGTACCTTCCATATCTGTGACTCTTTCATGATTTTCTACTTTTCTGTAGAGTTTTCACCTGCTTTTCATTCGAGCAACAGAATTATCCTTGGAATTTAAATGTTTTAAAAGTAAATGTTTTAAAGTAACCCTTTAGCTGTATGCTTACAAGATAACAGACTTTTCTATGATACCCTGCACTTGGGTCTCAATTAGACCTTAAAAGATAAATGTGAAAAAGCACAATAAACTGCCATTTGGTGCATGAATGTGTGTGTGTGTGTGTGTGTGTGTAAGTAGTATGGGCTAACGCTAGTGATCTGGAGTTCTAAAACATATTTTTACCTATACTTCCAAAAAAAAAAATCTCTGTTTTTCCTTACTGGGTTTAGGATATTGCTATTGCCTGTCTTTGTGATGATTCTGTTCTATTATTATAAGATCTTTTACCTAAATCTCAGTTAAAATTGATTTTTTTCTGATGTTTCCAAAAATATTATTCACATTTTTATTAAATCATACTTTTACAAAAAGAAATGTTTGCATTTGTTATTGCTAAGTTGCTTCCATAGTTTCTCTGTCCTTTCCATTTCTTGGGTGTACTACAAGTTCTGAAACTGCTCTCTGTGATTTCTGAGTTCACCAGGGAGTTCAGGTTAGGCCTTAAAGCATTAGTGTCAGATACAGTTTGAATAACACCTCTACTAATTATCTCTATCTTGATTAACATGCTTAACCTTTCTCAACCGTACAGAAAATGGGAATAACACTGAAACCCATGTCCTAGAGTTTGGAAGATTAAATAAGCTAATGCATGTAGAACAGATTGTGAAATATCTAACAGATAATAAGCATTAATCAAATGTCAGTTGTTGGGATAATATGATGATGATGATCCTATTTTATCAGTGTCCATTTACAGTGCAACACCATTACAATCCAGCTTCGCCCTATATCACCTCACACTATAACACTCGCTGCCTATAATGATAACCTTTTGTCGCATCATTCAGTAAGATCTACGTGGTGTACTAGGTCCTGTTCTTGTGGATGGAGATACAGCAGTATATGAACAGACACAAGTCCCAATCTTTTGAAAGCTTACATTTGAGTTGAGCGGCAACATCTAATACACAAAGAAAAAGCAAATTCTGTTGTATTTCAAGTGATGATAAGTGCCAGAGAGAGGAAGCCAGAATGGAGTACAGATAACTGGGAAGCAATGGTGAAGTTTTAAGTAGGGTAGTCACAGAGCTCCCACTAAGAAGGTGATACTTGAACAAAGACAAAAAGAGGTGAGAAGACCCTTGTGCCAATTTCCTAGGCAAGAGCAATTCAGGTAGAGGGCAAATGCTTACCAAGTGTGAGATCAGAATAAGGTCAGAGAATTAAAAGGATCAGTGGCTAGAAATTGGTTCTGCTGTCATATAGGCCATTTACCATATGTTGCTTTTCTTCAAGTCAGTGGAGATCTGGAGCCCTTGTAATCACACCCTTTTCAGTTTAGAATCGCTGCACGTGTCTGTTCACAGTAACAGTGAGACACCGAGCACCAGAAGGCCCCCAAGAGGGTCACTTATTTTCCACACAGATTCTTGCCTGTCCCCACTGTGTAAAAGCAGCCCTCCCTCCTGCTGATGGGAGTCAGTATCCCAGGGGGATGGCGAACTCCTCTTCTTGTCATTGATTCCTTGAGAGAGGAAGTCTAACGCTCTGACAGCAGCCGCAACTTATAATTCAGTAGGCCCCTTGTGGTATCTCCTGACTAGAGTGTGACTCCTTTGGGTGCTGAGGTTTCCAGCACTGACAAACTCAGAGTGATGGGGCCAAGGAAGCGCAAAATTCTCTAGCGTGTCTCTGGAAGGGATAATAAGTGGGATAGCTCCTGCTTCCTGGAAGGACCTATGCATCTTTTCTATTGGAAAGACTACAGTATCCTAAGAGTAATGCACTGCCTTTTCAGAGTGCTTCTTCCAGTTACAATTTTGGAAGACTGTTGCGGCGTTGTATGAGATTAGCAGCTTATGGATGGTGAGGTTCAGGATTTGACCAGTGGATTCTATGGTCATGTGCTCACTCTCATAAGTCTTTACTGTGAAGTGACTGCCCTGGCTAGAGGCTATACCATGTGGGATTCCATGCCTAAGAACTAGACATTCTGTAAGCCCCTTGATAGTGGTATTGGCTGACTCTCTACAGGAAAGGAAAGCAAACCCAACACACAATGAGGATCTCCTTCTGAGGGGACGAACTGGTCCTTTTAGGACTGGGAAGGAGACCGATAAAGCCAATTTGACACTCATTGGCTGGTTAGCCTTCACGGGGAATAATGCCATCTTGAGAGCTCAGTGGTAATGTCTGTTGTTGACAAGTTAGACACTTACAGGCACTAATAGGTAAATTTGCCTTGAGATGTGGAGTCCATAATTTTGGTGTCCCTATGTACCCTTCATGTCTGTCACTGTGATCACTCTAGACCAGCTTGGGCTTGATCCTAGCTGTGTTATTTTCATTTTTTTGATGGACGCTGCCATGCATGTTTAACTTTATGACTTGGCAGATCTGAATGAAGCCAACTCATCATTAGTTCTGGACACACATTCACTTGGAGTGCCCTTGAACAAATATTTCCTTTCTATTAGGTCTTAAGACTTTTTTCTCAAAAGGCCTATGACTATCTCCTCTGGATACATGAATTGCTTTAGAGTCCCTGTGGTTTACATCTGATTCCCCACCAGAGCTTACTATTAGTGCCACATTTTATCCTTTCCTGTTGCTGACATCTCCAACCCTATAATGTCTCCCAGATCACATGATGCAAGCAGCAGAGCTGACTGCACGAAGTTCTGGACCTACTACAGCATCCTTTTATGCTCCTGGCACTACTTGGTGTGGGTAGCCTGATGTTTCACCCAGTATATGGCCCAGAGCAAAAGTCTTAGCTGTGGAATGTATTTGGCTCCAGAACATAAAGAGGCCTAGGGCTCCATGCTTCTTTCATTCTATAGGAAATTCAAAACACAGCATTTTGTATTTCAATTTGTGGGAAAACATAGCATACCTCTGACCACTGGATTCCTGAAAATTTTGCTGGAGTGTCTGGTTTCTGAAATCTCCCCATCCTATGGGACACATGTGTCCTAACACAGCCTCTAGAATACTAACAGCCTTTTGCTCATCCTGTTCGTCGACATGATGTTCATTAATGTAAGGGACGAGTGAGATGCTCTGTCGAATGTCTAGATGATACAGGTCTCTTCAGACTGTGTTATGACAGTGGATAACATAGTTAACACAGCCCGCAGGAAATATACAAGTGAAAATTGTCCATTCCGTGAGAATGGCAGTGATTTCTTATCCTCTTTTCTAATTAGAATGGTAAAAACACATTTACCAAATTAACAACCACCAGTCATATACTTGTGGCTTTAATAATCCATTCCAACAATGACACCGTGAACAGAACAGCTGCTGTTATCAGGGCTACTGCTTTATTAGATCAGAAATAGTCTATAACCTTTCTCAGTATCTATTCCATTTCTTCAGGGACTAGACCATGAATTAGATTAAGATATAATATGGAGCACCACCCTTCATCTTTGGTGTTTAATGATAGCACTTATCTCTGCTATAACCCCTGGGACATGACATTGATTTTGATTTTCTATTTTGGCTGGAAGTGAATGATTGGAGGGTGCAAAGTTTCAGAGGTTTCCCTTTGGCCTTTTCCTAATATTACAGCTCTTATTCTAGACTAGGGACTCTTATGGACTCGATACTAATTCCATACATTTCTTCGAGGACTGAGAAAACAAACACCGAGTTGGGTTTCTTGGCCCAGAGGGCGCACAGTGTGTTAGAATTTAGCCAGGACTCCAATAATTACCTGTTTCCTATAGATTCCCACTCTACCTAAAAGGACTATGATAAAACCATGGGTCTTTGGGTATCAGAGTCATCTCAGAATCTTTGTCTAATAGTCATTGAACAGTTTATTTTCCTTTTACTAGACTACAGTTATCTGAGTAAATGTTCATATGTAAGTCCCTTTGGAGAGTAACCATGTTATCCACTTGCCATGGTGTTGCCCTGTTATTTTTCCCAGAGATTCGAACATCTCTTCAGTTACTAGGCTCCAAATGTGAAAATGGGCTGAGATCTGGGAAACTGAGCAAGGAATTGTAATTTTTAATGTGACTCATCCTGCTTTTCCATTCTTGTTCAGCTTGCACTTTTTTTTTTCACCTTTGTTAATTGCTCATCTATTCTTCTAGGGGCATCATAGTCTATTAATCATCTTCACAACCTTTTACAGGGCAAGTCCTCTTTTCTGTTCCCCTGAACTTACTGGTGGTTACAGTAATTACTGTCTTGGTTTCTGGCAATTAAGTACTACCTATAACATCTATTACTTTGAGGCCCCTATAATCCCAAGAATGTTAACGACAGCAGCTCACTGATAAATGAGCTATCCCCTATCACCACACATTCCTGAAAGATTTGATGAATTATGTATTCTCTGGATCCTCTCATGGATCACAATTATTTGGTGGGTCTTAATGTCCTTATACAATATATCTATTCCAGTAATCCTACTTCTCTTCGACTGTTAATTCCTTTCTCTATCATCTGCCCGAGTAACTCAGGCATTTCTACTTCACTTAGAGTTGGCTATCATCTAAGAACCAGGCATCTAAGAACCACTCCACCAACAACTTTCCTCCATCTGGTGATGTCCGTGATAGAGTATTAATCCCATGTCCCAAGAAAATGCCCTAGCTCTTCAAGTCAATGAATTCTTACTTATTCAGTCTTATATTCTAGCCCTCTTGACCAAGCACACTTAAAATCTAATTCAAAGAGGGCTTTTCAGGTTCCTGCTGATAAATGCCAGCTAATTCTTACAATTCCTTATTGTATATAATCTTAATTCTTGTTTAGACCAAGCGCATCCCCAGCTGGGCTACATTGGATTTAACTCTAGTTATCAGCTTGGAAGCCAGGAGAAGTGAAAGGACACCTGATGCTTCATGACAGAGGGGCTCCTGCAGTGTATTTTAGGACAGTGAAGTGCTAGCCCTTGCCAGAGAAGCATGGGCCACCTCTCTGCTAGGTCAGAGAATCCGAGTGAGTCAGGCACCTGCATTCAGATATCCCTGAATGACCATAATTCTAGCATCTTAGGTTTTCTCTACCTGGCCCTGAACTTTATACAACAGACTTGTCTTAATTGAACATTCAGATATCTCTGGGGCTTTATAACCCCACAATCTTCAAACCAGTGCTTGACTGTGTCTGTCTTTCTGCTGCAGGTAATAAGGTCTTCTATCACAGAGGCCCTGTGGCTCTAGAACTTGGCCATTAACTGCTTGTTAATAGTCTTTAGTCTGTTATTATCTTTCTGCAGGGCCTCAGTACAATATAGCAGTAACTAATCAACTCCACTGCCTTTGTAAGCATCCCCCAACCCTGTTAAATTTTTCAATGCTTGCATTGTGTCATCTGCCGTGGCACTCTTCTCCACTGGGACTGATTTCCTCTTCCCTTTTATTTTTTCAAGTCACTTCAGATAAAATTGTCAGTAATTACACTACCACTTTGTACCAGGGACTATCCATGCCTCATTTATCAACCTGAATGTCAGTCTCTTTACCTTTGGGGTGGTGGTGAGCCAGTCTCAAATCCACATTTTACTGCCTACTTTCTCAGATTACTTCTGCTACCACTTCTATTAGTCAAGATCTAACAACAAGTAAATATTAAGATAGGCTTAATTAGGTAAGGATTTTATTAGAGAAGATGCCTCTGTGACAAAATGTGAAGGAGCTACAGAAGGTGGGGGGCAAGTCTTTACTAAAGAAAGTTTGGATGGAAACACACTAGTCTGCCCTGCAATCTTAAAAGTTTCCACAAAATCATCAGAGAGTCTTGGAGCCTATTTTAGGATCCACGTGTGTTCAGGGAGCAGCCAGTGAGAAGTACAGCCTTGGTGAAAAATGTGGTGGTAGGTTCAGAGTGTAGCAGCCAATGCCTTTGGTCAGTTTAGCTCCCTAGGACTGGAGGTCTGCAAGGTTCTGCATCCTCATGCTGCCATATTAGATTAATGAAATATAACACATTAGTTCAGGGGATAGAGGGAGGTAGGTTACAAACTCAAATAACTATAGGGATATAAATTAACTATAGGCAATATAAATGAACAAAGTAGACAGCCTGGATTCTAGAAAGAAACACTGCTCAATCTTGAAAATAGTTTGATCTCAGTGTTGGAAAAACAACAGGATTTGGTGCTGTGAAAGAATGACTGTTGCATGCAAGAATTGGAGTCTAGTATTGCCAGATCTTCTGGGTTTATTTTATTTTGTTTTGTTTTGAGAAGCCAGAAATGTAGATATTTATATATGAATTTTATGTGCTGAAAACTAATTTTATAAAAAACCTATTGGGCTAGCATAATAGAAGGCATCACCATACTGATTTCAGCTTAAAGACTTGGAGTTTATGTTCCCCCATTTAACTATCTTAACCATTCTTCTTTTATCTTTAGACAAAATATGTTCCATATGTATGTACCCATAAGTTGGAAGCTCAATTCTTATTTTGAAGATTGACAAACCAAGAAAATATGAGTGCATGGGTGGCTCAGTGGTTGGGTGTCTGCTTTCAGCTCAGATCATGATTCCAGGGTCCTGGGATCGAGCCCCACATCAGGCTCCCTGCAGGGAGCCTGCTTCTCCCTCTGCCTATGTCTCTGCCTCTCCGTGTGTCTCTCATGGATAAATAAATAAAATCTTAAAAAAAAAAAGAAAAGAAAAATTCTTGGGAATTTTTTTCCCCTTGGTATAGAATGCTAGTATCAAAATTTTTCTAAAATTAGGGTGAGCTGATAGCTGTTTGCTACATTAGAATGTGAGTGCTTTTTCCCAGTGAGAGGGTACATAGTTTCATCTTAATCTTAAAGGAGTCCAGAAAATATAAATGAAAGTTTATGTTTTTTGTGTCTGTTTTTTTTTTTTTTCTTTTCTCATTTAGAGCCTCTTATATAAGAGAAATGTACTTGGTCCCAAGCACCTTTAGGGCATTTTCTGTGCTGTTTCAGAGCCAGGACTTTCTCATCCACCAATAATAGAAATTAAAGGAGGTAATTTTTTTTCCCTTGCACACTTCATCATTTCCCAACTGTCCTTCTCTTAGAATTAGTCAGATTCAATAAATGTGATTACACCATCCCACTTTTCTTTGCTTAAGTGTCCATCTGAGCAAAGAGCATTTAGAGATCTTGGGGCCTGTTCATGGATCTAACTTTCAACCTCTTGCTACCCCAGTCTAAGCTACTTAATTATTTGTTCTCAGTGGTAAAGCAGTTTAAAATAAGAAAATTTGGTGTTCCCTGTGTAGATATGGAAGACTTATTTATCCATTTCTTTATAGAAACAATGCCATGAAGTTTACATTTTCTGTAAAAATGTTATTGAGGAGGTCATTCAGTCATTAAAAAGGGTCTTTTATGGTAGTGTGCAAGATACATTTTGCTCCGATCTCAGAACCAGAAAGTTATAGCTTTCCTTGAGAAACTACTTGTTTTTATCATAAGGCACTGAGAATATACCTGAATAGTGCCATTCTTCTGCAAAGCTTGGAGCCAATCTGTGCACCGCCCCCACCCCCAAGAAAGGTTAATGGTATTTATTTTGTGTCAAGCCCATGCTGACTCCATTTTATTTCCCCATCCTTTTTCTCTTTGTCTCATTTTTCTTCACGTTTTAGAATTTAATCTTACCTAGCTATATGGCATATGTCTTTCATCATATATCTTCTTAAAACTACCTTATGGACCAAAACATATAAATAAATCACACATAAGTCAACACTCCTCCAACTAACAAGTTCCTAATTACATTGAATGGTCACATCTGATACTCAAATATCATGTAAAATTTCATGGGAGTCTTTATCCTGTGCAATTCAAAGACATATTACCACAGATGGGATTAATTTTAGAGTTGTTTCCTGAGTACATGGTGACATTTATTGAAAGCACATTGCAGTACAAATGCAGAGAGTGGAATTAGGCTGTGTCTACCAGCAGAAAACTTGTTAAGTGTGGCCGTGGCCACAGATGCTGACATTCTTCAATCTCTGCTTCTTAGCAGATTCAGAATAGTCCCGTGAGATGTGACTTCCCAAAGAAATAATTTGACCTTCTAAACACAGACATTTCTAAAGTAGAGAACAATTTACTGTTCTTCCATACAGGTAGGGGAAAAGAGAAGAACAACATGAACAAGTCCAGGTTTCACTAAACTTTTGAGGCTTAAACTCTTTCTTAGATCAATCACTTCTCATAAGAAATTCAGACATCTACTTTAGCTGACATTGTCTTTACCATTAGGTTTTTTTTTTTTTTTTTTTTTTTTTTTTTTTTTTTTTGCGTATAATACAGTAATTGATGAGTTCTCCAATGTTTTCTCTGAAACCTGTATGTTATTTCATTGCAATGTGGATGAGTTTTTTCTTGCTATTTCATGTATTGTAATTTAAAGTACCATTCATGGAACTTACATTTAAACAGACTGCTTACAGGTTAAATTGTCATGGGGGAAATTCACTTTTTTCTTTTTCTTTTTTGAAAATATTTTTTACTTATTCATGTAAGACAGAGAGAGAGAGGCAGAGACACAGGGAGAGGGAGAAGCAGGCTCCATGCAGGGAGCCCCACACGGAACTCGATCCCCGATCCTGGGATCACGCCCTGAGCTGAAGGCAGACAGACGCTCAACGGCTGAGCCACCCAGGCGTCCCAGGAAATTCACTTTTTTCAAAATGGTAGATGCTGCATGTCTATTGCCCAAGAGCCTCCAAAAACTTTCCACAGAATTCAGAATGAATCCAAACTTTGTATTATGATATAATTCTCCCTTAGTCTGATGTCTGACTAACTCCTTTGTCTTCTACCATTTTCCCTTTCATTCTCAGGGCCCTTTTTTTTTTTTTTAATTCTTTTAATAACCAGTATTAGTTCCCTCTCAAGCATTTGCACTTCCTCCTCCTTTTTCATGAAAATTTCCCCTAGAATCTTCAAATGTCTCTTTCTCTTTATTCAAATTTGCCTTCAGTATACTTCTTAAGAGAGAGGCCCTTCATAAACAGTAGTCCATAATGTCTATAATATGCTATTTCCCTATGTCCCCACCCAATTATCTCATCATGTCATTCTTTTATTTATTTTATACAGATTATATTAATTAGTTTGTTTATAAGTTTCCTTATTTGCTGTTTGGTTTCCATTGGTTAGATGTGAGCTCACTGAAGGGATAAGCCAGTTTGTTATGTTGAATGCCTTATCTCCTGTATTTGTGACAGAACTTGGTGCCCAGTAGGTTCTCAATCAAGATTTTTTTCTTGTTATTTTAATAAATGTAATAAAAATGAAGTACAACAGCTTATATAAAGAATGCTGGGTATTAACCTCATTCTTGCTTTACTGAGTTGGTGAACAGACTTCCTAGGAATGTCTTCTTCCTCTACTCTCCAGAGGAAAACTGGGAATATTGAAGTTTTCTTCACTCAGTGACAGTGTTTTGTTCTGTTTTCTATGCAAAAATTGGTATCTGTGAAATATATCCATTAGTTTCAGTAGGCTCAAATGTATGGCCAATAGGGCATTCTGTAAGATTTACTTTTTAATTTGGTGTATCTCAATGGTTTCACTTGAAAACACTATGTACGTTCTGCTTGAACCTCTTAATTGACAATTATATATATTTTGCTTACCTGCATTATTTTAGGGTTAGTTTCAAAACCCTGAAGCCCAGAGTTGCACAATATGGTCATACAAATCAGAAAATCAT
This sequence comes from Canis lupus familiaris, assembly GCF_011100685.1. Taxonomy (NCBI): domain Eukaryota; kingdom Metazoa; phylum Chordata; class Mammalia; order Carnivora; family Canidae; genus Canis; species Canis lupus. Next base: position 24,364,253 of record NC_049236.1, on the reverse strand, counting down.
TAGGATGAAATTGCATTCCAAACTCCATTTATTTTGTTTTTTTTTTCTGTTTTACTACAGGTCTGATTTTATGACTTAACCTCACATTTTATTCAAAGTACATAAAAGATAGTTGTGAAAAACCATGATAAAAATAATATTGAGTTCATATCGTGTGGTAGGCACTTTTCTAAGCATACTGATAGATTATCTCATTTAATCATAAGACAAACTTTTGTGGCAGTGCTATTATCAGTTTCATTTTACAAATGAGGAGACTGAGGCCAAGAACTCAGAGATAGTGTGGAGCTAGGCTTTGAATCCAGGTAATCTGATAAATGGCCTTTGTGACGTTCAGCATAGGAGCCAGTGGACACCACTCTACTTGCTATTTGCCTGGATCACAGGTTAGGCAGATTGTGAAATCTTTTGCTGTGAAGGTGTCTCCTAGGATCTTCCTTCCCCTCTACCCAGGAATCTCCTGGCCACAGGGGCTTTGGACATGCCATTCAATCCTTCTCTGAGCATTTCTATTTTGCTTGCTTTTTTTTGATTATAAAAGAATATTTGCTCGCTCTAGACAATTTTGTAAAAAAGTAAACATGTATTTATAAAAATATAAAAATCCCCACAATCTCTCAATTATGAATATTTATTCCATTTCTTCCAGTCTTTTATGATGTCTTCCCTTTACAGTTAGATATTTTGTGTCTACATATCCTTATTTGTTGTTTCGGTTCTCCTAAGATGAGGCTAGACATGCAAGAGATTTATTGAGGGAAATGCCTGTTCTGGAATAAAGGGAGAAAGCCAGAGAGGATTGAGAGAATCTTCTCATCATGGTGCTAGTAAAGGAGCACAAGGAATAAAAAGGAATTGGATATGAAGAATTTCAAGGTACTGGGCAATTCTAAAAGTTTCATTGCAATGGAAGATCAGAGACATAGCCAGTGAGCTGTCCATCAATTATGTTCTGCTCATTTTCAAGGTCACCAAGATTTACCCATTATGCAGTACACATCTGTGTCTCCATGCACATTCCAGGAGCAGCTCCTCATGGTTCTTGTGGGTCTCTCAACCTGTGGAGAAATAAAAAAGGGTGAGGTTAGTAGTATGAACATGTCCCTGCTGTTGTCCTAGGGCCACGTCTGATTTTCTTCCTTCCCCCCCTGCCCCCATCCATTCACCTTTAGTTATCACTTCATCAGGTCTTAGGGGCTTGCCTAATTTTGTGACTGAAACCTGTGTTTCTGAGGAGTCTGAGCCCTTGATAATTATGTACTCCTCAGGCAAGAATCACTGTATGTGCTTCTTCACAGTCATAGTTGGGTCAGGGAATACCAGAGGCACCAAATGAATCATCTGGGTTCCATAAGTGCTCCTCCATTGTGTAAAAGATCCCTACTTCCTCCTGCTGATCATATTTAAGTGTATCTGCCACCACAGTGACTTCTCTTCTTACCTGCTGGGTTCTAAATAGAAGAAATCCAAAATTTTCTGGTGGAAGACTTAACTTGTAGTTCAATGAGACTCCAGCTGTCTCCCCTGGCAAGGATATGCCCCTTTTGTGGACCACAACATCCAACATTAGAGATCCCAGAGTTGATTTAGACAAAAATGAAAATTCACTAGGTCTTTAGGAGTAATGGTAAGAGTGATGGTAAGGACATTCAATGCTTCCATCTCTGAGTTTCCAGGGCCATGTAATGTTCCCACTAGAGATGCAGCATCATAATAGAGTTCTCTGGTCTTATACATCAATAATATTGGGAAAAATATCATCCCATCTTTTCTGAATATTGCTCCAAAGCTAGAGCTTCAGCTGTGCCTTTAGAAAACTATTCTATTATTCTATAAGGCTGGCTATTTCTAGATGATGAGATGTCTGATACAACTAGTGAATCCCATAGTCCTGGGCCCACTCCCTTACCTCCTTGCTATGAAGTGGGTCTACTGATTGGGTGCTATAATGTTGAGATTCAATGACTACAGTTCAGGCATTCTATAAGCCTCAGGATAGTGGTTGGTAATGAAGTCTTAGGAGGCAGGAAAGAAACTCATACCCTGAGTAGGTATCTACCCCCGTAAGGATGAACCACAGCCCATTATCAGCAGGGTAGCAGCCCAAGTAGTTGGTCTTCCGAGTGACCAATTGGTCTCTTGAGGCGAAGTGCACACTGGGAGGTCTTGTGCTGTTATGGACTGAATTGTGTACACCCAGAATTTCTATGTTAAAGCCTTAATATTTATGGTGGTTGTATTTGGAGATAGGGCCTGTAAAGAGATAATTAAGTTTAAGTGAGTTCATAAGGGTTTTAAGACCCTAATTCAATAGAACTGGTGTCCTTATGAGCAGAAGAGACACCAGAGCTCACGTGCTCTCTTTCTCTCTCCATGCAAATCTAGAAAAAAAGGCTATGTGAGGACACAGCAAGTAGGTGACATCTGCAAGCCAATCAGTGAGGCCTCACCAGAAACCAATCATTTTGGCACCTTGATCTTGGACTTCCAGCCTCCAGAATCGTGAGGAAATAAATTTATGTTGTTTAAGCCATTCAGTCATCAGTATTGTGTTATGCAGCTGAGCAGAATAATAGGTTGTAGATAGGATGGAAATTTAGCGATGTAGCATCTGGGTTTGTGAGTCCATTATCTTCTCAGCAGATTTCAGACAGAGGAACATTTTCAAGGCTTCCACACATATTCTCTTATTCATTAGTCAGACAACTCTGAGGAGATTGGAATTGTCTTAAATATGAGTGAAGTATAAAATTCTAATAAAAAGCATTCTCCATTCAAATTCTTCTTGAGCATCTGAATATTTAAGTTAACAGTTCTAGGGAAGAGATGGTTAATATGATATCTCAGCCATTAGAGCTTCCAGTAAAGAGTAAAACTCAATTGATAAGGTATTTCTGCAAGAAGGTATCTTTTGCCTTCAGTTTAAAAAGGCATTTTGTTGAGATTGCCAACATTAGAGAGTAGAATTGTCTTGAATATCTCTCATGGTTCATTTTTTGAACATTCAGTATCAATAAATGTGAATCTGATGGTTTTTTAAATATCAAAATAGATATATAAGAAAATGATTTTCTCTTTTGGAGTTGACATCTTTTCACCTGTAGACAAATTCCTAAATAACTCAGTAAATTTTATTTTGCACTTACTATGCATTTATTTTATTATGTAGTGGGGATAAAACAATGAAAAACACAGGTGTTAGTTCCACCCTTACAGAGATTATAGGATAATGGTACTTCGCCACAGTTTCACTGAAGATGTCGAAGTCAAATACATCTCTCCATGCAGGTTTTGAGGCCTGTGTGTCTACTAATTCCATTAGCATCTACAGTCAAGAAGAATAGCATAATGAGAGTAAATACTGCCCAGAATATCTCTCATTTTTTTTCAGTTGATACACATGGTAAAAGATAAATCTTACTAATAGGGTAAGCTAGAATGAGCATTATCATACTGTATACTGTAAATAGTGAACTGGGAGTACAAACATTAAAAGCAAACAAAGGAAACTCAGTTCCTGCAGCAAATCTAGTTCAAACCAAATTTGTGGCCTAAAGAAATGGGACCTGGGTAACATTTTCTATTATTATTCTTTTCAGTTCTATGTTATAGACCATTTCTACAATGCATTCTAATGAGAAGATATTTATAAAATAATCCATAATTCCCAGTGATGAAATTCTTTTGTTCATCACTTACCAAAGATATTTTGATCTTTTAAGTTATTGCTACTATTTTTGCACTGCCATGTGCTACACTAAGTGTGTAGGGTGTGTGTACATGTGTATGTGTACATGTGCATGCACATATTTGTGTGTCTATGTGGGCATTGTTGGGTATACCTCTTATATTTCTCCCTACATCATCCAGTTCCTTGTTTTATACTATACACATTCTAGGGTTTCTGCTAAACTACTGTTCTGTATTAAATTGCTAAACCTCATGGGGAAATGTCTTTTCTTTCCTTAAATAGATTTAATATAGCCATACAAAAGTTTATTCCCAAGACCTTTAGCTATATCCAATAAATATGTCCAAGTAAGAACATGCATTATTTTTCATATCATCAAACTCAAGGACAGTATCACTGGAGCAACTTTACAGCTCTCTATAAAATTAAATGTGCATAACTCTTTTGTTACAGTTACCTCAGAACACATTGTATCTGAAAATGTTTCCAAGAGTCACCGTAAATTTGCAGAATTCAGCCAAGTAGAAGATATTGCTTTATGAATATAGTTTACACTAAACTCATTTAAAAAATATACCCTGAGATGTGGTGGTAAATTGACTTCTAAATTAAATTTAAAAAGTCTACCTCATAATTAGACATATTTGCTGGAATACTAAAAATTGCCACATCGTTCCTCACATGATTTGGTTGCTAGACTACATAGTTAATGATGCGTAATCTATGAAGGTGTGAGTACTCCCTCAGTACTCTGACAAGATATTTCAGTTAATTATTTCTCCATATAATTTGTCTTCAATTTTGAATGTGATTCCAGTGGCAAAAGCTTTATGAATAAAACCAGTCTTTGCTATATCATTTTGCTTTCTGGGTGAGGAAATATCTGGGTCTGGAAAGTGTAAAGGCAAACGAATGCCCAGGGTTAGGAAATGTATGAGTAGGATAAGCTATTCTATTCAAAAGTGTGGGGGATCCCTGGGTGGTGCAGCGGTTTAGCGCCTGCCTTTGGCCCAGGGCGCGACCTGGAGACCCGGGATCGAATCCCACGTCGGGCTCCGGTGCATGGAGCCTGCTTCTCCCTCTGCCTGTGTCTCTGCCTCTCTCTCTCTCTCCCTCCCTCTCTGTCGATCATGAATAAATAAATAAAAATATTAAAAAAAAGTGTGCTGCTTCTGTCTTTTTTTTAAGATTTTATTTATTTATTCATGAGAGACAGAGAGAGAGAGAGAGAGAGAGAGAGAGAGAGAGGCAGAGACACAGGCAGAGGGAGAAGCAGGCTCCATGCAGGGAGCCCTAGGTGGGACTCGACCCCAGGTCTCTAGGATCAGGCCCTGGGCTGAAGGCAGCGCTAAACTGCTGAGCCACCTGGGCTGTCCTGCTTCTGTCTTTTTGAATAATATAAACAAGTGTCCTATTCTTTCTTGGTTATTGATTTTTTTTTGCCATGGGTCTAATCTTATTATTTTATGTTAGTCACTAAACACAGCTTCAATTGGTTTATATTTTGTATAAAGTACCCTATTAACTAGTACTGAGATTGGTGCTGTAAAATGCAATGTATATGTGACCTTAACATAATTAGAGAATTATGTAATTATGAAATTAGAGTTCTGATTGGTTTTATTTGATTTGAACAGCAGTGATCCACATCCCAAAGATGCAGGAAGCAAACATAATACTGCCTGAGTTTTATAGGTGACAAGTATATTTGTTAGACGTAGTTTTCTAGAGTGGCCATTCAGCCAACTCAATAGATGAAATAATCCAAGACACCAAACTCATTTATATTATTATATCAATAAGCAATATATTTTCTGGATGGAGTCTCCTGTTCCTTTGAACTAACTTAAGACAGGCTCAAACTTCCAAACTTAGTCCGTGGAAACCTAAGCCCTTTCTTTAACATTGTGTGAATTTACTGGAGCTTCTATGATTATGGTTCCTCTGCATTTGGGCTTACGCTCTTGTGCATACTGTTTCACTCCCACCCCCCAAAAAGCTCAAAAATATTTTATCCCTATTCATAACATATCAGGAAAACTATTCTACAAAAAAATCACTCATAACTAAAGTAGTTCCATTAAATACCAATTGGGAAGCATATGATGACAGGTGCTGGAGTTGAGAGAAGAGAGGCCGTACATTGAAGCAACAGAAATAATTAGAAAGTAGATAGTTTCTCCTGGATACTTCTTACAGATAGATGTTCCTGCCATACACCGTCCCTCTGGTTCTGAACCTCTGCAGTTCTTTTGTCTCCACACCCTTTCTTCTTATGAGGAAAAAAAAAATCCTGTCTTTGTCTCTTACAGTAAAGTATATCACAATTCGTTGTATCTTGTTTTTTTTCTGATACTAGCCTTCATAGGATTTAACCTCTAAAGAAAGTAGCTTAGCAGAAGTTAGCTAGAGGCATTTCCTTTCTAAGGGAAGTTCCTGTTTTTGCCTTGTCCAGTGACTTTTTAGGAATGAAATGTTCTTAGTGACTGAGGCAGAAATGGCTCACTTGTAACAGCTGAGGTTTGCCCTTCTGTAGTTAAGACCATAGGGGGAGTCTTGAGGTTGGTGGGCAACAATGCGTCTCAGAGTATTGACTTCGACTGTCATAGAATCCCTCCTGTGGTAAAGCAATCTCCGTAAAAGTAAAGCTGTATTTTCATAGGAAAATAATTGAAGGGCCTCTTCTGGCTTCAAAGGGCCAAACTTGCCACTCGTAACTTTATACGGAAAGTGATTCTTATCTTTTTGGTTAAGAAGTAACAAGTGTACTACCGGCCTTTGTAGTATCAGTGAAAACCTATATTTATTAAGTAATAAATTGCTGGATTTTCAGTGTTGTACTCTCATAATAAAATTACATTAATTGTGAAATAATTTCTAAATTGGAATATATGTCATCAAGTAAGGTAATACCTTCTTGTCTTGGTATTTCCCCAGAAATAATATCTATAAAATGCTCTATTTTCAGAGCGCAGAGCATTGATCCAGAACATCTGAACCGTCTGTTTAGAAGTACTTCAAGAGTTACAACAAAAAACATAAAAGTATTTAGAGAAATTTCTGTTAGACTCTGCAGACTAACAGGGCCAATTCAGAACTGAAAAATTATTGTTTAAAATTAACCCAATTTGGTTGAAATTTGCCTTTCTATTTCACACTCAATCCATCTACTTTTTTTTTAATATACACACATACATATAATTCATTTTTGAAAGAGAACACTGAAAATGTCTATTTTGAAAATAATATGGGCTGAATATACAAAACTGTTAGACACATTGCCATAGACTTTATATCCTCATATTTTAGACATGTCTTCATATTCAAGAATTGTTTTTGCACCGTTGCTTAGCAACATTCTGGTCATTTAATTCAAAAGCGACTTCTAAATTACAAAGCCTTTTGTGAAAAAGAAATCCAATAATCTGATTTTTTTTTCATGTATGAAAAAATATGTGGAGAAAAGGCCTATTGTGCATAAAGGGACTATAGTATTAAATGCTGAAAAATGACATTCTGACTAAATTATTTGTTGTGATCTTTATTTTAAGTCTTTTTATCTAAGGCATAAATAACATTGAAGTCAATTGTTCTTCACTCTGTTCAGTGCTGGTTAATTTGACATCCAATTTACGTCCAAAAGGTTAAGTATATATGGAGAGCCTAATCTTTTAGGAAAAGGCTGGATGAAAATGTGGTTCTTTGTTCTCTGTTTTTGTGTTGCCTGAAGAAGAAATTAAGTAGGGACTTAATATATAAAACACATAAATATGTATTATATAGCACTTACACATCTATTATAAAAACTTGTTACATTCTGCCTAAGGTATTAAAGTTTTGCATATATTTTATCCTCCACACTAATCTCTGTGCTTCTTAAAAGCAGAACCTTTTCTTACTTGTCACTGAATTCCTATACTCTAGTTGTATCTTATATGAAACAGGCTTTCCATAAATATGCATCAAGTGGAATATTTTAATAATAGTAATTATCATAATAACTACGACAATATTTTTGAGCAGTTGACTATGTGTCATGTACTATATCAAGTACTCTATTTTAATTGTAGAGGCAATTATGGTTTTTTTTTTCTGTTTACATCAAAGACAGAGGAGAAGGAAATCTTAAATTATAGCACTGTAAAATCTGGGAAACACTGCAATACATAATCAAGAACTTGCAGTCTTCCACATTGTGATAAATAAGGTAAATTGAAATGCTTGCATTTTTAAGTATTGATAGGTTTAACAACTGTTTTTTTTTTTTTTTCAAACTTAGATCTCAAAACACACCAGGAATAATTTGTTATATCTTAGTGTAATGGATAGCTGTTGATTTAGCCTATGCAACATCTATTGTCTCATCGGGTAAGAGCTTCCTATTTTTTGTCTTGGGGAATCTCCTCTCCCCCATTCTCAGTTCATGTGGTTACAGTGGGAGGAGCCATCCTCCAACTCCAGAAGTGGGCACATAATCCATGCCTTACCTCTGACAGTGGCCTTCCCCTTTGGCTATCCCTGTGGTAACCAATTCACCAATTAATACAGGACACAAACAAAGGAAACAATTAGCAGCACTAGGTGTTCTGTTGCAAATGGGGAAAGAGCTGTGCTCTTTTTTTTGAGATTGCTGGGCTGGTTGGATTTAAGACTAGAGCCACTTGTAGTCACAATTTGAATTTCGTTACTAGCATCCCTTTGAGGTTGAAACTAATGAATAAGTAACAATGTCAAGGCAAACATCACAGAATGATTATTCCAACCAATGTCCACTGATGAATGCTAAAATCATTGAGTAAAAGTTTGAGGAGAAACAGGATATTAGCATAATCTCAAAATGTCTCTAAGTTATCAATTATAAAGGGAGAAATGCTAACTTTACAATAAAGAAATCTGGTAGAGGAAATGTAACCAAGCAATCAAGGTCAACATCATCATAAGTAAGATATGTTGGCACTGTGTTCCCTCAATATTATACACTTTAAAGAGGAAAAAAATCAACATTTTCTGGTATTCTTGCCCAAATGGCATAAACTTACCCTAATCATCAATCAAGAAGAAATGTCAGACAAATTCAGATTGAGGCTCATCTACAAAATAAGTGACCAGGACTCATCAAATTTTCAAGATAATGAAAGACAAGGAAAGACTGTGGAACTGTCACAAATAGGAAGTGACTGGAGAGACAGAACAACTAATGGCATGTTGCAGCCTGGGTTAGATCTTGGAAAAGAAAAAAAGATTTTAAGGAGAAAAAAAAATCTCATAAAATTTAAATAAGGTCTGTAGTTTAATAATATTGTTCTAATGCTAATTTCCTGGTTTTGAAAATTTATTATGTCTACCTAAATTATTAAAATTAGGAGAAACTGAATAAAGAGTATATGTGAACTCATTGTGATATTCTTTGAAATTTTCTATATGTCTAAGACTATTTCAAACTCAAAAGTTGAAAAAACACACAAAAAGAAATTGAGTCAAGAAATTAATAACAATAGATTCCTGGCAACTTTATAGGCCTCTCTCCAGCTATATTTGAACATAGACATACCACTAGGCTTTCAGGTTGTGAGTTGAAAATTCTTTAATCGTTTTAATTAGATTTCTCTCACTTCCAAGCAAAAGAGATATGACAAATATCAATTTCTCTTCTTTGACAGTGAGTATACTGTGGTCTGTCTAGAAAACGTCTCGTGACTAAAAGTGTTTCACATAAGGGAATTTTCCCAATACATTTTGTACAAGGCAATAATTTTTTTCATTTTAATAATTTTGCATGGAGGCATTCCTGTACTGTACTTTTCACTTTCATATCTTTGTAGTGGAGTATACTAAATATGATTTTTCATTCTTTCAGTGATTTTCAGTTACCATTATGAATATAAATCATCTGTCACAGAAAGTGTTGGCATCGTGATTGAAGTATAGAAATGGGGGGTGTGTTTATACATTAATTGGCCTCTGATTGTTAAAATTTATTTGTCTATTCTTATAATTTATGAATTCTACTCAACTTATATGGTCTTACATACATTTTCCTGCTATTTACCTATTTTACAAGTCCCCCCCCCCGCCCCCAACTCACTGTTATATATCTGCTGTTGGAGAACACACTCTTACTGAAATCAAATCTAAATCAAGAGTCAGGGATGCCTGTGTGGCTCAGTGGTTGGGCGTCTGCCTTCAGCTCAGGTAGTGATCCCAGGATCTCGGGATTGAGTCCTGCATCGGGCTCCTGAGAGGAGCCTGCTTCTCCCTCTACCTATGTCTCTGCCTCATTCTCTCTCTCTCTCTGTGTTTCTCATGAATAAATAAATAAATCTTTAAAAAAATAAATCAAGAGTTATTTGTAAATGAGGGAATACTATAATTACCTCTTATATGATCAAAGTTCATGGATTTGGGGATATCTGGACAAGAAATTTTTGTTTGTTTTATTTTCTTCATATATGTAACTATGGACTATGATCTATGTGGGTGAATGTATTGAATGTGTGACCTTGGGATATGATAGTGTAACTACATTAGAAGTTAAAGTTTGTAGCTTATGTTTTTATTAATATTTTCCAGCATTTGTTTTCTTAAGAAGTCATCAGTGCTCCTGCTCACCATGATATATTTCCCAAAATGGCCTAAGAAAAATGAACATCACATAATGACAAGGAGAACTATGAATAACTCCCTTGGGCAGATTAAATGCGTCTCCATGTGCCAGGGCCTATGATTACTTCTTCCTGCTTACAGAGTTGTTCATGACATCCCTTTTGTGACGGGTCTTTTGTCCTAGCTGATGTGAATGTAAAGTCTTCTTTTTTGCCTGATGTATCAATTCCCTACAGCCACCTTAAATGCCTATTCCCTTTTATCTTGGTCTCCTTCAAAATTTGTCTCTTGCACATGTATTGGGCTTATAATTAATCTGAGTTGATTGCACTTCTCCTCACTGCCCATATGCATCTATTATTATCCATTCTTCTTCTTTTTTTAATTCCTTCAAGTCAGCAGCAGCTATACTGTGCTGTCATTTCCTTGGCTTGGAATCAATTCTCTTTTCCTGCCAAGTGCCATAGATCCTACAAAGTGCTTCTGTTGCAGTAGTAATTTTGTTACCTAATATAAATGAACAGCAAGACTTCAGAGCCTTTACTATAAATAGCATGGAGTTTCTCAAAGGTTTCCCACTGATGTTCACCAGACTGATTTAATCTCTACTAATAGTCTTAATTCATAAATTGACATTTTATCAATTCTTCTGGATTTTTCCCACCACAGTCCCAATTAATATTTTTATTGTTTGTAGAAAATTGGCTCTTAACAGTTTTGGAGCACTTATTTGTGAATGTAGTTTATCTTAAAGAAAGAGGAAAAAGAGGAATCAACAGGAAGATTCTTCTTTTTTTCTATTATTTCTTATTCTTGTGAACTATTTGTCACTCAACCTTCTGAATACAATAAGATTGTGAAGAAACCTTTTCCTAATTGACAAAGTTGGGATCATCAGTTGGTAAACAAATTTATCGATGATTGGCAATACTCAGGGTATAGCGTTCAGTGAAAGGGAAATGATGTAATGATGTAATGGAGAAGACTCTGGGCAGACAGTTGAAGAGATGGATATTAGTCCCAACTAGACCAATACATTTCTGTGTGCTAATGTGTTATTTCAGTTCCACCTTCTGAAAATAGGTTTGATCACATGAATGTAAATTGCTTTTTTCTCCAATATTTTATGAGTCTAGAATACTGTGTTCCTTGAAGGAATTTACAATTTAATTGAAATGTAGAATGAGAAAAGTTGCATCGTCTGCAATTCCTAATAAGCATTCTATAGTACAGGGACCGTGTTTTATCCTTTCAATGGTCTTGAGTCCAAACATAGCCTGAAATAGAGGTTCTAGTTTTTCCTACTGAGCCACAGATAACAGATGACAGTCACATTTATAACACACACTTAAAAATATATATATATATATATAACACACTTAAAGAAACACATGTGATTATGAGCTTTTCCATGTTCAAATGGTAACTTTCACCCCTTCTCTGTCATATTTTAAAATTCATTGAAACTATTGAATCTGTTCTTGTTCATTTATTTAAACATCTTTATTCAGGTATAATACACAATAAACTGCACATATATAAAGTGCACAATTTAATGTATTGGCATATGTATACACCTGAAAAAATGATCATGATATAATGAATATATTTAACAATTCCAGTGATTTCCTCATGCTTCTCTGTAATTCTTCCCTTCTACTACTTCACCATATATTTCTATCCTCAAGCTAATACTGATCTCATTACTATTACTAGAGATAAGTTTGAATTTTCTAAAAGTTTAAACAAATGAAATCAGGGAATGAGAAGATACTATTTAGGGGAAAGTGAGGACTTGGCTTTTTGTACTGCATAATTATTTGGTTCATTTGTCTTGTAGGTATAAAAGGGTCATTACTTTTTATTGTTGGGTCCTATTTCACTGTATAAATATACCACAGCTTCTCATCCATTTCTCTGTTGGTGGACATTTATTTGTTTCAAGTATTTAGCTATTACAAAATAAAGCTCCTGTGAACATTTGTATATATAACTTGTATGGACATGTACTTTCAATTACTTGGGATAAATACCTAGGAATGATGGGATCATATGGTTGTTATCTATTTAACCTTTTAAGAAAATGTTAAACTCTTTTCCAAAATAGTTATACTATTTTACATTCTGACTCCTAGCATATAAGGGTTTCAGGTCCTCTATATCTTCGTCAGCATTATAGTCAATCATTTTAACATTAGCCATTCTAATAGGTATAGTGGTATGCCATTGAGTTTAACTTGCATTTCCTTAATGATTCATGATGCTGAGCATCTGTGTATGTGTATGCTAGAGATAGATCTGTGTATCTTTGGTAAGATGTCTGTTAAAATATTTTGCCTATTTTTTTTTAATTTGGGAGTTTTGTTTTCATAATTCTAAATCCTGAGATTTCTCTGTATAATATGGATATAAATTCTTTATCAGATATATTACTTATAAGTATTTTCACAATGTGTGGCTTGTATTTTCATTCTGTTTATAGTTTTTTTTAAAGAACAGAAGTTTTAAACTTTAAGCTCTAGTTTATTTTTAAAATAATAAATGGCTTGGATATTATTCTGGCACTTTATTAATTAGCAAATAATTTATTACCTACTTCACAACAAGCCATGATACACAAATGTATTCTGATGCTATGGAAGACAATGCTGAGCTAATGGAGTCCTTATTGGTGGTGAGGTCATGATCAGTGCAGCCATTTGCAGTATTAAAATTTTTTGTCACATAGTAATTGCTACTACCCAGTCACTTCATTTTTAGGCTATTTAAAAATAACTTAGGGTAAAGATTGTTGTAGATGTAAGCTCCAGGTTGGATAAGCATCATTTGCATGTAAGTCAAAGGAATGAATATATAAATAGTTCTCTATCTTTATAACTTGGTGGATTCGTTGTTATATTTTCAGTATTGGAATATTAAGTTTATATCCTTGAAGTGGAACTGCATTGTTGGAAAAATACTAATTTGTTCGTAACAGTCCAAAGCAATTACTTTTTATACAATGCCTTTTATATAGCAATTATGTTTTTTGCCCTTAACTCTATTACTCACGAAGAGTAGATGCTAGTCTCTAAGACAGGACGTTTTATGCCAAAAGAACATCCAGTTCCAGGCTGCTAAAGACCGAGAAATCACAAGATTCATTACAAATGGAATCTGTACATTCATAGAAGTGCTGTCCCTAATCATGTTAATGGGAAGCATGGCTGGGAAACTCGATTCAGTTCTCTTATGGTTGATTCATATCTTCCTATTTACTGCCCCCAATTTTTGTAGGCAAAAATGTTGTCTGTGCACTATCTTTTTTTTTTTTATTTTATTTTATTTTATTTTATTTTTTTTTTTTATTTTATTTTTTTTTAATTTTTATTTATTTATGATAGTCCCAGAGAGAGAGAGAGAGAGAGGCAGAGACATAGGCAGAGGGAGAAGCAGGCTCCATGCACCGGGAGCCTGATGTGGGATTCGATCCCGGGTCTCCAGGATCGCGCCCTGGGCCAAAGGCAGGCGCCAAACCGCTGCGCCACCCAGGGATCCCGTCTGTGCACTATCAAACTTTGTTTTGATCAAAATCTGGTTTAAGATCTTCAGTATGCTCCAATAAAATAAAGGTAATGAGTATCCTCTTGTTTAAAATGAAAATATCCTGGAAAGTATAATATGATATTAAATCTTCAAATTTTATAATTGAACTTAATAAAAATATTTTCTAATACTTACACCAGACCTGACCATTAAGGTAATGGTAAATTTGGTTTGGTGTGAGAAAGGAATCAAAAGTACTTTTGGAATACAGTCATTGAAAATAGGTGAAGGTAATAAACACAATAGGTTATTGGTTGGTAAGATGTGGTAAAGAACTAAGGACAAATAGAAGTCCAACAATATCCATGCATTATTTTTTTTAATACTTTGTTTAGAGAGAGAGAACAAGCAGGGGAAGGATCAGAGGAAGAGGGAGAGCATCTCAAGCAGACTCCCCACTGAGTGGAGAGCCTGATGCAGGGCTCAATCTCATGACTCTGAGATCATGACCTGAGCTGAAATCAAGAATTAGATGTTTAACTGACTAAGCCACCCAGGCATCCCATTGTCTTATTCTTAAATATTAAAGCTCCCAAGGGGGATCCCTGGGTGGCGCAGCGGTTTGGCGCCTGCCTTTGGCCCGGGGCGCGATCCTGGAGACCTGGGATCGAATCCCACGTCGGGCTCCCGGTGCATGGAGCCTGCTTCTCCCTCTGCCTGTGTCTCTGCCTCTCTCTCTCTTTCTCTCTGTGAGACTATCATAAAAAAAAAAAAAAAAAAAAAGCTCCCAAGGTTACAGGCTATATTCTCACTTTCTTTGTAGTTGGTGTACTCATATGACTAAGTTCTGGAAATTGGACATAATTGAAAATAAAGACTGCAATTTGTAGTCATGCCCATAAAAAGAAATGTATTTGTGCTCACTTGCCTTCTTCTTATTCCTTGCTTAGCAGGTGACAAGTACCTGATAAGAATAGCACCTGTGGACCAGAAGATGAAAGTCATGTGTTCAGAACTATAGACGTGCCTTCTAATCCTAGGGTCCTTACCTCTAGAGAGTAATAATTTATGAAAGAGATAATAAACATCTATTCCCTTTAAGTTTCTGTATTTTTTGATTTCTTTGTTATAGCAACTTAGCTCGTGCTCCAGTTAATAATGCCAGGATTATCAATTAAGAGAAGATATCACAAATTTCTAAATTAGAAAGATGTTTAAATGTTTCATACAGGATCCCTGGGTGGCGCAGCAGTTTGGCGCCTGCCTTTGGCCCAGGGCGCCATCCTGGAGACCCGGGATCAAATCCCATGTCGGGCTCCAGATGGTGCATGGAGCCTGCTTCTCCCTCTGCCTGTGTCTCTGCCTCTCTCTCTCTCTCTCTGTGTGACTATCATAAATAAATAAAAATTAAAAAAAAAAGTTTCATACATTTTTACTTTCCTGAAGTTTGATAGTGTATAGATAGTGTTCTCTGTATACAAAAATTGGACTATTTCTTTAAAACTGTATACATTTTTATTTTATAGGGATGTTCAAAGAATTCATCTGACAAATTATTTTTTATACATAAACTGTATAAAATGGGTTTCTTCAGAGGTCAATTTAAATCTAATGGATACTCTACTGGAATGGTTAATAAGGTATCTGATCTCAAGATTAGAAACTATTGCCAAATTACACATACAGCAGTTACTTCCTTCTCAATGAATTTACTGATATATATATATATATATATATATATACACACACACATATATATACACATACATGTACATATACATTCATATTCATACACATGACAGTAATCATGTTTAAAACTGGTAACTCAGTCTTTAGGAATTGTACAGATTTTTTGTTTGTTGTTTTATTGTATTATGAGGCCCAAGATTTGTATATTTCCTAAAATCTGGAAATCTTCTGATTGAGGTTGATGGTGGTTTTAAGCCTTAGGTTAGCAAATGGGAGCTGTGGTAGATTTTGACCTTATTATATTCAGTAGCCTACGTGTTTCTTGAGTTCGTGCGTCCTGTTTTGTGCTGGACTTTTTTTTACCAGATAGCCTGGAGAGATTGCTTTGAACTTAGCCTCTTGTAAAGGCTGGCTACCTGAGTTTATGAACTTGCCAGGTTACCACACTTTATGAAGGCTTTATTCTCATACTTGTGGCAATTTTTATTTAGGTGAGTGACTTTTATTCAGACAAGTGGCTATTTTTAAATCATTAGGACTACAGCAGCAACATTAGCAAATGCAGGTAGACAGTGCTGCCCTTAGCAATCAGGCACAGCAGAGGCAAGGATTCAATTATAGAGAAAAAGGGACACCTGGGTGGCTCAGCAGTTGAGCGTCTGCCTTCAGCTCAGGGTGTGATCCTGGAGAACAGGGATCGAGTGTCCCACATCAGGTTCCCTGCATGGAGCCTGCTTCTCCCTCTGCCTGTGTCTCTGCCCCCCACCCGTCTCTCTGTGTCTCTCGTGAATAAATCAATAAAATCTTTAAAAAAAATTATAGAGAAAACATGGATTAGTTTTCTTTTTTTTTTTTTTGGATTAGTTTTCAATGGCTGTGTAACACATGCCCACAAACTTAGTAGCTTAAAACAATACAAATTTACTATTTCACAGTTTCCATGGTCAGGAGTCCAGTAGATTATGCTCGAGTCTCTCGTGGTTGGCAGTCAAGGTGTTAGCTGGGGCTGCATTCTTATCTGAAGTTTGAGAACCTCTTCCAAACTCATTCAATCTGTTGGCAGAATTCATTTCTCTGCAGCTGTGGGACTCATGGCTTCCATTTTCTTCTAGGCCAATAGGAGACTGTCTCTCACACTTCACCTTATTCTATCAGTCTATCATCTATCTATCTATCTATCTATCTATCTATCTATCTATCTATCGGTCTATCTAGCTAGCTATCTAGCTAGCTATCATCTATTATTGTGGTAAGAACATTTAGCAAGAGAGCTACCCTATTGACAAATTTTGAAGGGCATAATACAGTTTTGCTGACTACAGGCATAATGTTGACAGCATATCTCTGTAACTTATTCACCTTGAGTAGCTGAAACTTTACATCTGTTGAACAGTAACTCACTATTTCTCTCACTCCCTCCAATCCCTACAAATTCTATTCTCTGTTTCTCTGAGTTTGACTGTTTGAGATACTCATCTAAGTGGCATCATGCTGTATCTATCCTTCTGTGACTGCCTTATTTTACTTAGCATAATGTCCTTGGGGCTCATCCACATTGTTGAATGATGGTGAGAAAACTGGATATCCACATGAAAAGGAGACTTAAACATAAGATCTGAAACTATAAAACTCCTAGAAGAAAACAAGAGAAAAGGCTCCATGGCATTGGTCTAAGCAGCATTTTCTTGGATATGGCATCAAAAGCAAAGGCAACAAAAGCAAAAATAAACACATAAGACTACATTAAACTATCAAGCTTCTGCACTGCAAAGATAACTGCAAAAATTTGTATTGTCGATAAAGTCAACAGAATGAGAAAGCAACCTCAAAAGGGAGAAACTATTTGCACACCATATATCTGAAAATATTTGCACACCTAATATCTGAAAAGGGATTAATTTCCAAAACATATAAGAAACTCCCAACAACTTAGTAGCAAAAAAAAAAAAAAAAATCAATTAAAAAATAGGGAAAGGACTTGATAGACATTTTTCCAAAGAGCACATACAGATGGCCAACATCTGTTTATGAAAAGGTGCTCCACCTTACTAATCTTCAGGTAAATGCAAATCAAAACTATAGTGAGATATCACTTCACATCTGTTAGGATGGTTATCATAAACAGATACAAGGATAACAGATGTTGGTATGTTTGTGGAGAAATTGAAATACTTAAATTAGTGGAAATGTAAAATGGTGCAGCCACTATGGAAACGATGTGAAAGTTCCTCAAAAAATGAAGAATAGTATTCTCATATGATCAGCAATCCCATTTCTGGATATATGTCCAAAAAATTGAAATCAATGTCTTGAAGAGACATCTGCATTCTCAGGCTCACTGCAGCATTATTCACAATAGCCAACACATGGAAACAACCTAAATATCTGTCAACAGGTGAATGGATAAAGAAAATCTGATATATACCTATAATGGAATATCATTTAGCCTTTAAAGAAAAAGGAAAGGAAATCCTGCCACTTCACTTTATTTTAAAAGACTTGCTTGATTAGATCAAACTCACCTAGGGTAATATCCCCAATTTAAAGCCAGTTGATTAGGGATTTTAATTACAACTGCTAAATCCATTCATAGTAATACATTAGTGTTTGAATAACAAGGAGGTTTTACAGCAGGGACTGGAAATCTTGAAGTAGGGGAAAGGATGTCTTATTCTTATCAATTCTGCCTACCAAAGGGAATCATTCCTAAATAGGTCTTTAGATATTAAAGTAAGAAATAATTTTTCAGCTGCTTAAATTGTCTTTCTTAGCTAAATCTATAAGCTTTTATCCACAAAGAGAGTTGAGTTCCACAAGGTGCTATAGAACCCAAGTTTTGTTTTAGATTAAAATTGTACATGCCAGGCATACCATGGTAGACAGACTGCCTCACAGTCAAGAAAACCTTCCACTATCCTGCTCTGGAATTATTAGTTACAAAATTCTGAATGTAGCTTCAGATAGCTGAGCTTCAATGTGTCATTTCATTCACAAAGAAGGGGTAGATATTACAAGTAAATAAATAAAAGGAAACAATTTCCTTCTCATAAAAAGAATAATCCTTTCAAGGTTATGATAGTAGAAAAAACACATTATTGTAATCCTCAAGGCTAAAATGCCAATATCTCTCATACAAATAAAATGGCAGGTAGCTAGAAGCTTAGTAAAGAGAACCAGGGAAAGAGACAATCAATAAAAGTCCTCCTGGGATCACAGACAAGTCTAGGGTATGGAAAGCCAGTGCACATATATTTCTTGGCTGAGCTGGCTCAGGAGCAGTCAAAGCAAGACTTGAAAGCACTTCCCAAGCCTCAAACAGATCAGCAATGTCTGAAGCTTCACAGCAAAGGGGCTTAAACACAACCTCCAACTGGATATTGGCATAACAATAAGCTACTCTAAGGAGAGGTAACTTTCTTTCTTTCTTTCTTTCTTTCTTTCTTTCTTTCTTTCTTTCTTTCTTTCTTTCTTCTTTCTTTCTTCCTTTCTTTCTTTCTTTCTTTCTTTCTTTCTTTCTTTCTTTTTCTTCTTTCTTTCTTCTTTCTTTCTTTCCTCTTTCCTTTTCAGATTTATTTATTTGAGAGAGAGATAGCAAGCAGAAGGGAGGAGCAGAGGGAGAGAATCTTTCAAGCAGACACCCCACTGAACACAGAACCTGACATAGGGCTCAATTCTATGACCCATGAGGTCATGACCTGAGCCAAAACCAAGAGTTGGATGCTTAACTCACTGAGCCACACAGACACCCCCAGAGGTGATTTCTTAAGAAGGCAAGTTTTAAAATAATGTTAACGATCATCCCTGGAAGCCTCAAAAACTATATGAATACCCAAGGCTGCATTCTCTTGGAATGATCAGAAAGAGAATATCCAAACTACTATTCCTGGCTGAACATAGGGAAAATATATAAAATCCCTGAACTGTGGTAGTCTCCAAACCACACACACATGTCCAACAGTAAAGGGTAAAAACATAACTAAGAAGGCTTTTGTGTGACCTTTGACCAATAAGTGGCTTATGCTGACCCAAGAGTGACCAAGATTAAACAACAACAATAAGGGGAGGAATATGTGAGTAATAACATCAGAGGCTGCACACTGCAGGAAAAATACACCATATAGAATTATTTCAGCCAAGCTCTAAGTAAATAAACCAATGACCAAGCAAGTAACAACAGCTAGGTATAATCAGTATCCAGAATTCATACCACATATTTTTATAAATGTCCAAGTTTCAACAAAGATAATGGTACATGACAAAAAACGAGAGAGTGTGACTCATACATAGGGAAAAAACTGGCAATAGAATAGATATTTGAAGTGGTCCAGATGGTGGACTTAGCAGACAAAGGCTTTAAAGCAGTTCTTGCAAATATGTTCAAAGAACTAAAGAAAACCATACTTGAAGAATTAAAAGAAGGTATGATGATCATCCCATAAAATATTGAATACCAATGATGAGATAGAAATTATTAAAAAGAACCACTTTAAATTCTGTGGTTGAAATACAATAACTGAAATAAAAATTCACTAGGATGATTCAACAGTAGACTTGAGCTGATTAATGAAGAAAATGAATGAGCTTGAAGATAGATCAATAGAGATTATACAATCTGAAACAGAATACAGACTGAAGAAACATTAACAGTCTTAGAAATATGTGGAATATCATTAAACACACCAGCACACATATAAAAGGACTACCAGAAGGAAATAAAAGCAAGGGAGAGGATAAATAAGTAGGGAAATAAAGGCTGAAAACTTCTCAAATTTAATGAAAACACCTTCATGCACAGAACCAAGAACTTCCACAGACTACAAGATAAGCACAAAGAGCAAAACACCCGTTCCAATCATAGTCAAAATGTTGAAAGATAAAGAGAAAATCTTGAAAGCAAGAAAAAAAGGAACCATAACATCAAACTAGAGTTCAGAAGGCATCGGGACGGATGACAAAAAGTGCCAAAAGCAACAACTGTTAAAAATATATCTAGCAAAATTACCTTTCAAAAATGAGTGTGAGATAAGTGGGTGAGATAAAGACATTCCATGATAAACAAATATGAGAGAATTTGTTGCTATCAGATCAGTCTTGAAAGATATATTAAAAGAAGTTCTTATGACTGGAAGCAACTGACATAGAGAGGAATTCAAAGCCACAAGAAAAAACAGAGTGCTAGTAAAGGTAATTATGCAGGTAATTACACAATATAGCATAATTGCATAGTTCTTTCTCTTTCTTCTCTTGACTGATTTAAAAAGCAATTGTGTAACCTAACGCTTATGATAATATTATTGGGTATATGACACGGGGAAAAGTAACATATTTGACAATAATGGCATGAAGAAGGTGGACAGGAAGAAAGCTATGTTGGAATACAGAAATGACACTAGAAAGAAGACAAGAGAACCAGAAAAAGTGAATTATAAAGTGCATATAACAAACTATACATATATGCATGCTTTCATTTATCTAGCTTCTTTAAAAGATAAAAGATTATATAAAATCATGACTATAGCCATATATTGCTCAGTTTTCAAAACAGATGTAGTATAAATGGGCTATTAGCCCAAAAATGTAGGGAGGAAATGGAGCTACATAGTAATAAATCTCAAGGAACCCAGTGGTAGGAAACACAACTGATTTCATATATATCGGAACTTTAATAAGCAGCCTCTGGTCCCATTCTCTCGTCTTCTCTTTCTTACACTCTAGCTCTTTCTTACCCTATTTGTCTGAGACTGTATGCTGCATACTGGCTTCATGGTCTTTCTCTTCAGAAAGGCCTGAGGATGACTGTTGTAACTCATGGTGAGTATCGGTTCCTGTGTCAGTGGTTCAAACACCAACAGGACAACGCCTTATAACTTTGAGAAATAATGCCAAAAAACGAACTCCCTGAATCAGAAAACAAATTCCCAAGAGAGAGAATAAGATTAGGTTATCTTGGAATATATGCCCACTTTTATTCCTGTCACTTGTGCTTGCAGTGAGGTCACAGGCACAGAAAAGGGTAGCCCGCCCCTTTATCAGAGTCTGGGTCTGAAGACGCTTCTCAGAGAAGGGCTGGGGGGGCAGGCATCCCACTGTATATCAGAATTGCCATATTTCTTCTGTTGTTACATTTATGCCAGACGTCCTATGTAACCTTCAACAAGTCATTGAAAGCTTTCATCCCATAATTAAAATTACCAAAATTCTCATTGTGAGAATAAATAATTACATGCACTGAGAATTTTAGAAAAAGCCTACTTCATCGTATTTTTAGATAGTTCAATTGTATGTATTGTAATTCAGGTGAAATAGGAGTAGTTATTTAAACTTCAAACATCGTTACTATTTTTTTTTAAACATGATTATGGGAACTTCTATTACCTTGGGAAAGATAATGATCACAATCATTTTATTTCTATAATGATTCCTTTTTAGGTACTAATTATTGCTCTACAACATTTATTTTTTAAAATTCTTTAAAGTGTGTTTAACCGCACTCTTGAATATTTAATTTTGTTTAAAAGTAGTCTCCACTGAATTTTACCTCTCAAGTGAACTCTATAAAAATTGATTTTTGCTTTTCAAGAAAAGCGTTGAAAATGTAGCTTAAGGGAAGACTGTTTTATCATGTTTTCTCCCCCTTGTTCCCTTTGCTTAGATTCCTTTCTTTTAGTTGTACTTTAATGTTGTAGGACTTCCAACATTTCCTAAGGAGACCAGAGTGCCTGTTTTGGTTTTGCCTCCATTGAATGGAAGCAGTGCTTTTTTTTTTTTTTTAAGTTTATTTATTTATTTAAGTAGTCTCTACATCCATTGTGGGGCTTGAATACTCAGCCCTGAGATCAAGAGCCACATGCTCCCCCAACCAAGCCAATCAGGCACCCCGGAAGCAGTGTTTTTTAAAATTGAGATGCCATTGGACAGAATTTTGGAAGACCTGTTTTGATCCCACTTCTCTGTATCTAATGCAATGTATGACATTAGGCTGGTGATGGTATTTTTGAATCTCAGGTTTCTCATTTGTGAAAGGAGGGAGTTAGGATATATTTTGCTTAATTTCCATTGTAGCTCTGATACATTTTTTTTTTTTGTGAATGGCTCTGTGGCATGATTCTCAGTTCAAAGTTATTATAGTAAACAACTATATGACCAGAAAATTATATTTTAAAACGACTCTGAAAAACCATCAGAGATTCACTGCCAGTATGAGAATCTTAAACCACAAGAACTTGACAGAGAATCCTAGTAGGTGTTAGTATATCTTGGTTTATTCACATAATGAGCATTTGCTCCTGATCAAAATGGTCTCTGAGTTTGCCTGAAAAATTAAAACACTGGGTATTATCTATATGTTGGCAAATTGAATTTAAATAAAATTTAAAAATAAAATAAAATAAAACTCCTAGAACAAGAATAAAACAAAGTATTAAAAAAGCTTGATCCCACTTCTTCACCGGGCTATTTAAAAAAATAATAATTAGAATTCTATGATGAAAAAAAAAAAAAGAATTCTATGATGGTAAAAGTATCAAGTGACATATATGCCCCAAAATAAAGGATATGAAATTTGAAACTTGTGCAAAAAAGAGGATCTTTTTTTTTTGGTTGGGTGTCTCCACTTTATTTATTTATTTTTCCAACATATAGCATAACACCCAGTGCTCATCCCGCCAAGTGTCCCCCCTCAGTGCCCGTCACCCAGTCACCCCAACCCCCCACCCACCTCCTCTTTCACTACCCCTTGTTCATTTCCCAGAGTTAGGTGTCTCTCAAGTTTTGTCACCCTCACTGATATTTTCACTCATTAGAAACAACAAATACCCACCATTTGCTTCCATGTGGATGGACTTGGAGGGCATTACTGTAATGAATGGGTCCTCACAATGGCTGAATGAAATAAGTCAATTGGAAAAGGACAAACATATGGTCTCATTCATTTGGGGAATATAAAAATTAGTGAAGGGGAATAAAGGGAAAGGAGAGAAAATGAGTGAATAGGATCCTTTTTTGAGAAATCCGAAGATAAGTCTCTCCCCCCTTAAATTTAGGAAAGCTTCTATATGGCTGGGGTCCATTCCCAGTTTTGTTCATTGGTTTTGTTTTCCTTTTTGTTAGCTTTGAGTTATGAGTATATGGAAGAAGGAGGGCTCACAAGACAGAAGCCTAGGCCCTGAATTGGCATAATGTCACTCATGCTGTGTTGTGTGGGTAAACACAAGCCACAGACTATCAAGTCTTGTGGGAAAATAGGCTCCACTTCCTGATAGAAAAAGCTACAAAGTGTTGAGGTCATTTTTGAAATCTATTCGTCCTGAGTTTCTGATAAATTTGACAAATAGTATATCCTTTGCAGAATGTTCATGAGCACTGAGTAAAATACAGTGCTTTTTTCAGTGCCTAGCAAAGGGCAGCCAGTCAATATATAACGTTTTATCAGCTATACAGTTATTATTAGAAACGTTACCTGTGTTTTAGGTCACCAGGAAACCAAATTATTTACTTCTACTCCTATCTTGTATTCCTTCTTTTCTACCTCTATTGCTATTGTGTGCATTATTTCTTGCCATGAATATTGAAATAATCTCGAGTAATAAACAAGTGGCTATTAGTCTCTACTGAGGAGCCATAAACTCCATGAAGGGCAGAGACCCTGACTTCCTGATTTATAGTTGTATTTTCTTTTTTCTGATGTAGTACTCTGAGCACAGTAGATGCTCCACAAATATTTACTATACTGTCCCCAAGCCCTGTTACAGCAGTTATCAACCCACAAACAGGTGCCTATCTTTCTCCACCATATGCCCAGCAAGTGTCTGGTATATAGTAGATGCTTCAAAATTATTATGAGAATGAATAAAAGCAGGGTAGCACGTGCAAAGCAAGGGTAGCTTTAAAATTCATTGCCAGGAGTTTCACCGAATATCCCACTTAAGCCTGGGGATGTGTATTTTCTTCCCTCATTAAAGTCTCATTAGAGTTCCCCCCCCCCCCACTAAATGGACTGAATTAGCTTTCTTTGTTCTTAAAATAATTCTCAGTAGTGAACTTGGTGTTACTCTATCCCCAGATGACTATTGTCCTAACCATTATTTGCACTGAAGCCTGACTTCATTTCTCTTTGATTGCTTTAGCTGATTGAGCAGGTGGCTTATGTTTTATTTCTGAACATTCTCAAAAGACATACTAGTCCAAGTAAAGCAATGTTTATATAATGCTAAACTATAACATTTGGTAATGACTAAATTATTTTGGCATCTTGAGTGCGGAGCTAGTCTCAGCTTCTTCCATAATAATAATGATATTGTGTTAGTATAACTGCCTTCAAGAAAGAAGAGAAATCTAGCATCCATTTGACATGACTAATGTTTAAGTGGATCCTGCTGCCATTGCTTTTCAATAGGAAGAGAAAAATGATAGTTATTCAAAGCACCATGTGAATCATGTGTGTGCTATTGGTGCATAAGTTAAAGTAGCCCTAGGCAACTTTTTACTTACTCTTCTTTGATTTACTGTCTGTCTTAAATTGGAGCACAAATACATACTAAAACAATTTTAGGTCAACTAGTGCTTTTCTTTATTTCCCAACTATAGCCAAATTCTCCAGATTCTTAACTATTCAGATCAAAGAGTGACAAAAGAGGCACACAATTTAGTAAAGCAGAGGAAGATACAGCAAAAAAACACAAATAATTCACAAACAAACCACATTTTCCAATTTCTTAAGGGTAAACTGGAGCTAACCCTTCCATAAATACATTTGGTTATTTCAGAAAATGTATGGACTTCTTTTTGGAAGAATTTTACCCTCCATTTTCCTGTGTAATGTTACTTAAGATTGAAAGGGTACTTCCATTATGTACCTATTAATTCCTCTCCTTACTGCACTAAATAATAACATACTTAAGATGCAACTTAAGTTGAATAGGAGTCTTCTTAATGGACACCAACATTCTCTTTATTCAGGTGAAAAAACTGAAGCCCAAAGAAGGCAGGTGACTAGGACAAGGTTACGCTAGCTCTCTATTACAAGAACTAAACTAGGTACTAAGACTTCATTCTTTTTTCCCTTTCTATTCTTTCTACTACATCACCACATATTTTTTACTCTGCTTATTCTTTTGGTGTTATCCTTTTGAATGCTTATTTATAACAAGTTGTTTCAGAGGTACCTATACAGTTAAAAAGAAGTGAGATCTTTAGCATTAGGGAATTGGTTTTAAGGATTTGCTTAGAGATGCAAGACAATTATTATCCAGTCCTAATTTCATAAGCTCTCTTTTTGAACAATATTTTACATAAACAAGGAAGCAATTAATATTTAATTAATATTGCTATGAAGAATGCAAGTCTTATTCACGTTATTTTGGGATATATGCTGTAAGCAAGATATATTTTAGAAGTAAAATGCATGATCTATATTTAATTTGTATTGAAATTAATTTTACTTGATATCCTAGGAATTGTTCGGGAGTATTCTAAAGCATTGCTCTGGATCTGCTTACAACATCTTATCATGTTGCACTCAGTCTATTACATAAATCTCCTATGCAGAAACGCAGGTATATTTGTGATCAGTTCAATGTTGCATATATGGGTAGATCAATATTCATGCAATCAAGATATAAATATGTCTGTATGGTATTAAATAATGGTTGAGTTCCTTTTCCCTTTATTTTTCAAATTTTGTGTTAGTTCCAGTATAGTTAGCTTACAGTGTTATATTCATTTCAGGGGCACAATATAGTGATTCAATACTTCCTTATATTACTCAGTGCTCATCAAAATAAGTATACTCTTAATCCCCCTCATCTATTTTACCTTCCTCCCACCACCCCACCTTCCCTCTGAAAACCATCTAAATAGTTAAGTTCTAAATAGTTCTAAATAGTTAAGAGTCTGTGTTTTGGTTGGTTTCTCTTTTTTTCCTTTATTCACTTTTTGTTTCTTAGATTCCACATGTGAGTGATATGATATGGTATTTGTCTTTCTCTGTCTTATTTCACTTAACATTATACTCTCTAGATCCATCCATATTGTTGCAAATGGCAAGGTTTCATTCTTTCTTGCAGAATAATAATAGATATACTACATCTTCTTTATTGATTCTTCTATCCGTGGGCACTTGGGCTGCTTCCAAAGTTTGGCCATTGTAAGTAATGCTGCGATAAACATAGGTGTGTCTGTGTCCCTTCAAATTAGTGTTTTGTATTTTATCTATCATCTATCTATCTGTATCTATCATTTATCTATCTATCTATCTATCTATCTATCTATCTATCTATCTATCATCTATCTATCATCTAACATCTATCTCTCTATCAGAGAGAGATCATGAATGAGGGGGAGACACAGAGGGGAAGCAGACCCCCTGCTGAGCACAGAACCCAACACAGGGCTTGCAGGGCTCCATCTCAAGACCCCAAAATCATGACCCAAGCCAAAATCAAGAGTCTGAAGCTAAAAAAAAAAAAAAAAAAAAAAAAAAAAAAAAAACAGTCTGAAGCTCAACTCACTGAGTCACACAGGTGCCCTGTTTTCGTATTCTTTTGGTGAATGCCCAGTAGTGAGATTACTGAATGGCAGGGTAGCTCTATTTTTAATTTTTTGAGGACCCTCCATACTGTCTTCCATGGTGTTGAGGTGGCTGAACCAGTTTGCATTTGTACCAACAGTGCACAAGTATTATTCTTTTTTCTCCACATCCTCAGCAATGCTTGTTGTTTCTTGAGGAATTTTTTAAGACATTCCGACAGATGTAAGGCTATATCTCATTATGG
The DNA here is from genome assembly GCF_011100685.1 of Canis lupus familiaris. NCBI lineage: Eukaryota > Metazoa > Chordata > Mammalia > Carnivora > Canidae > Canis > Canis lupus. Next base: position 24,336,974 of record NC_049236.1, on the reverse strand, counting down.
CTTTGATTTGCATTTCCCTGATGATGAGTGATGTTCAGCATCTTTTCATCTATCTATTGGCCATCTGGATGTCTTCCTTGGAGAAATGTCTGTTCATTTCTTCTACCTATTTTTAATTGGATTATTTGGGGGGTTTTCTGGCATTGAGGTGTATAAGTTCTTTATATATTTTAGATACTCACTCTTGATTGAATATGCCATTTGCAAATATCTTCTCCCATTCAGTAGGTTCTTTTAGTTTTATTGATTGTGTCCTTTGCTATGCAGCTTTTCCCTTTTTTATAGCTTTAAAAATTTTTAATTCTAGTATAGTTAACATATAGTCTTATAACAATTTCAGCTGTACCATGTTTTGATTCAACAATTTCATATACCACCCTCACTTATCACATCAAGTGCTTTTTATTTTGATGCGATCCCAATAGTTTATTTTTGCTTTTGTTTATCTTGCCTCAGGAGACATATCTAGAAAAGTATTGTTACAGCCAATGTCAGAGAAATTACTGCCTGTCCTGTCTTCTAGGATTTTTGTGATTTCAGGTTCACAGTTAGATCCTTAATCCATTTTGAGTTTATTTTGTTGGATAGTGTAAAAAAGTTTTCTAGTTTTATTTTTTTGCATGCAGTCATCCAATTTTCCCAATCATTATTGGGGAGACTTTTTGTCATTGCATATTCTTGCCTCCTTTACTGAAGATTAATTGACCAAAACATCACAGGTTTATTTCTGAGCTTTCTATTCTGTTCCATTGACCTGTGTGTCTACTTTTTGTGCCAGTACCACACTGTTTTGATTACTATGGCTTTGCAATATAACTTGAAGTCTGAAATTGTGACACCCCCAGTTTTGTTTTTCTTTTAGAAGATTTTTTTGGCTATTTGGTATGTTTTGTGGTCCCATACAAATTTTATGATTGTTTGTTCTAGTTATGTGAAAAATGCTGTTGGTGATAGAGATTGTGTTAAATCTGTACATTACTCTGCGTAGTATGGACATTTTAACAATATTTGTCCTTTCAACCCATGAGCATGGAATGTCTTTCCATTTCTTTGTGTCATCTTCAATTTCTTACATCACTGTTTTATGGTTTTCAGAGTATAGTTCACCTCTTTGGTTAGGTTTATTTCTAGGTATTTTATTATTTTTGGTGCAGTTGTAAATAGGATTGTTTTCTTAATTTCTCTTTCTGCTGCTTCATTATTAGTGCAACAGATTTCTGTACATCAATTTTGTATCCTGTGACTTTACTGAATTCATTTATCAGTTCTAGTAGTTTTCTTGGTGGAGTCTTTTGGGTTATCTCTAAATAGTATCATGCCATCTATAAGCAGTGAAAGTTTTACGTCTTTCTTACCAATTTGGATGCCTTTTATTTCCCTTTGTTGTCTGATTTCTGTGGCTAGGACTTCTAGTACTGTGTTGAATAAAAGTGGTGAGAATGAACATTTTTGTCTTGTTCCTGACCTTAGGGGAAAAGTGCTCAGTTTTTCCCTATTAAGTATGATGTTAGTTGTGGATTTTTCATAATAGGCCTTTATTATGTTGATATGTGTTCCCTCTAGATTTACTTTGTTGAGAGTTTTTATTATGAGTGGATGCTGTACTTTATCAAATGCTTTTTCTGCATCTATTGAAATGATCGTATGGTTTTCATTCTTCCCTTTATTGAAGTAATGTCTTTTTCCCTTTAAATTGAATCCTTTGTACACATATCAAGGTGCTGTAATGTATATGAATTCCATATAGTTGCTATATTTGTGAATATATGAAAAGAACCTGCAAAGCTTTATTCACAAAAGTATGGTTTAGATAAACAAAAATATAATAACTATTATATATGTCAAGATAAAAAATGGTCTATAAGTACTTACATATGTATTTTTTAAAGATCTCTTTCACTTGGGACACCTGGGTGGCTCGGTGGTTGAGCGACTGTCTTTGGCTCAGGGCACGATCCTGGGGTCCCCGGATCGAGTCCCACATCGGGCTCCCTGCACGGAGCCTGCTTCTCCCTCTGCCGGTGTCTCTGCCTCTCTCTCCGTGTCTCTCATGCCTAAATAAATAAAATCTTAAAAAAAATCCCATTCCCTTAATATCACCTAAGTTTCTTTCACTTTCTCATGTATATCTGCCTCTTTTAAAAGCTCATTATCAAAGAGCAGTTTCCCATTTTTTCAAAGCATTTCACAGTTCTTACTAATAAGACTTTTGTAACATTATGAGGAAGAGACATTATAATTCTTATTAGGAAAGAAATAAAAAGGCAGAAATATTCTTCTAAAAGTGTGTTTTCTCAGGTAGTTTTGTTGTCAAAGTAGATGGGACTAGTTCTCAGGTTTCTTGAGTTCTTGTTACTACAAGTCATGCTGAAACCTTACCTCCTTTTCATGGAGAATATCACTTGGATTAACTTTGATAACTACACATTTTCAAATTAGCTTTATTATCTGAGAGCTAAATGATAGCTAGCATTCTGAGTTTGTTCAGTGTGTGTGCATGCATGTGTGTGTGTTCACTTAGGAAAGGAGATTGATGACAATGGAAAGATATGAATGTTCTGGAGGAGCATGAAAATATTTGTGTGGTTGTTATTAGCCTGACTTTGGGAGAAAAGGAAAGAAGTGACCAAGAAGAGAACTGTGAACAAATGGCAAGAGGAAGCACTGAGGAAGAAACCAGCCTAAGAGAAAAATCCCTGGATCAGTCAAATATGCTTTCAGATGTACAGAAACCTAGCTCAATCTGGCTTACTGCAAAACATCCAAGAAATTGATGTAATTTTAGTCCAGCTCAGTCCAGGGTTTTGACACTTTTGTGTCATCAAGACTTTTTCTCTTTCTTATGCTCAATTCTGTTCTTGCTGGTGGTTTATTAGCCTGACACTTAGGAGTGAGGTGTGTAAGAGGTTAGAGTGGGAGGTTAGAGTGAAATCTGTAAAAAGAGGTTCAGGGTCACCACACCTTAACTGTTAATTGTATCCTTGGAAAAGAATAAAATCACCCAAAATCGGGTGCTAGAATCAGAAGGGAAGAAGACTGTGAAGAAAATCTTGACAAACACTGAGTTTTTAAGGTGTAGGAAAAAAAGCCCAATAGGGATACCTTCTGAAAATGAAGACTACCAGGGACACAGAGGCCATGGGCCAGGTTTTGTGTGTCATAGATACATGTTATTTGGCTATTACAATTTTCCCTTTTTCCAAAAAAATCTCTCTATGAAGGAATGGCCACTGGGATTGCATGGCTGTGACTCTTGGCTACAGTCAGATGTTTCAGATGGGTCCAATTGAGCCAACCTGGCTCATCAGATTCTTGTTTCTAAGAAACTAAACTTCAGAAATGAGAGATGTGGAAACCCCATATGGCACTCTGAGTTGAAGCAAACAAGTAAAGCCAATTAAATAAAATACAGCCATGGACATATCAGAAGTAGGAGAGTTTAAAGGGTCTCAGCAGCAGAAGGAAAGGAAGTTAGGGGGAGGGTTGCTGGTGGAAGCATAGGGACTGGAGAGATTTTTGCTTTGTTCTTTAAGTTGTTAAAGACTATCTTTTAATAGTTATATTTGCTTCCTCATTCTCATCAGATAAGCTTGCTTCCTAAATCACAGAGGATATAGAAGTCAATAGGTAGAAAATCTCTCAATTCCATGCCACCAAAGCTGAAAACAATCAACAATGGTGTTTATCTCACTATCCTTCTTTATGTCACAATGGAAAAAGCTGTCTCTCTCTGGTAAGTTACCCCACCATAACATTGTAAATAAGATCCCCAAATTAAATACCTACTATGAGGGACCACTATTGCAAAATTAATGAAATGAAGTCTGTGTCTACACAGTATCCATCCTGAGTTCCAGGGGCCTGTCTGCAAAATCCAAATCCAATTCGTCCTGGCTGCTGTTTGGCATCACCTGATAGCTGCTCTCTGCTCTGGTTAAAATATACATGAAGATGATTGTAGGACCTAAAGCTGGCTGTGACTTCCAGGACAGCACTTGAAATTCCAGGAATATTCCTAGTTATTTTGCCTTTGGGAAATTGGGACTGAAAAATACTGATAAAAATGTCTTCCACTACCTGCAGAAAAGAAAAATATTTTCCCATATGACTCCAACCCCTCCCCTACATTCCCTTCCTCTCATAAAATAAAAGCTTTGATTTGTTCCAGTTTAGAATAGGAGCTGGATGGAGAGAGAATAGGAGCTGATTGCCAGGTTTACTGAATGTCAGGTTTCTCCTGTTCTCTCAAACATATTTTCCAAGATCACTGTATCTTTGATGCCTAGCATGGTGCTCAGTACATGGTAGGATCTCAGTGCAATATTGTAGAATCTATGAATGGAAGGTGTATGAATGGATAGATAATTATGCAAGCTGGGAGAGACCTGAATCCAGAGTACAAGAGAAAGGATAAATGTTAGGGCAGAGGAAGACTTTTTTATCTTATCAAAATAAAATATTTTTTATTTAATTTTTTATTTTATCCTCATCGTTCTGCAAGGAAGGGAATAATACAGATGCTGTTTCATACACGACACAGAAAAAAAGAAAATTAGATAATAGATACTTAATGTTCTTTTAAATTCTCAGAATAGTGTCCTATGTGAATAAGGAATTATAATTGGGAATATGTTTAAATATTTACTTCTAATTTTCATTTCCAAGTGAGTTAATTGAAGCAGTTTGATACAATTTTCTTATTTTGGAACAACAAGCATTATTAAAGTAAGTTATCATGAATCTAATAGCTGCTAGTTTTAAACTAAGCATGGCTATTAAAGCAATGTATCTTGGGTTTGAAAACTAAACTTGGTTATGCTTTATTACATTGCAACTATTAAAATGTGGCAGTTTGATCAAAACCTTGTTTTTTTAAAGAAAAAAGATGTTTACACATGTTTTAAAATTGTTAGTTGTTTGCTATTTGCAGAGGATAATTCCTATTCCCTAATACTCTTGGAAAATTAATTTAAGACAGGCAGAGCAACTCTCTCAAATCGGCTTTGTTTTATTTTATACTTAATAGGTTACCCTGTCCTGAACTTTTTTCATATTGTCTGGTTTTATCTCTTGTTGTTTCTAAACCATCATGAGACACTGTTTGTATTTGATAGGTCCTTTCTGATGAATAAAAGAGAGACAGAGAATGAAAGAAAGAGCGAAAAGAGGGAAGGAAGGAAGGACAATCCTTAGAAATCTCTTTTCAGATTACAAAGGGTTGGAGACACTTTAGGATATAAGGAAGTAGATAAAAATAACTGTAATTTTGTACTTTAATTGCAGTTGACCTCCATGCGTAGAGCCCAAACTAAAGTTAGCCTAGGTAACATAGTTTTTGTAGGGCACCTGTCACCAGTAATTTATTATGATGGTTAATTTTGTGTCAACTTGACTGTGCTAAGGAATGTCCAAAGATCTTATAAAACATTATTTTTCAGTGTGTCTGTTAAAGTGTTTCTAGAAGAGATTAGCATCTGAATCAGTGACACTGAGTAAAGATCTGCCTTTACCCATGTTGTCAGGCATCATCCATTCTGTTGATGACTGAATAAAACAAAAAGACAGAGGAAGGGTGAATTCTTCTACCTGCAGATATCTGAGCTCCACATTATCAGGTTTGTGGCTTCAGACTGAGAGTTACACTCTTGACTGCACTTGTTCTCAGCCTTTTAGATTTAAACTGAATTATAATACTGGCTTTCCTGGTTCTCCAGGTTGTGGACAGCAGATTGTGAGCCTTCTTGGCCTACAAAACAGCATGAGCCAAGGAGCCAACTCTTCTATCTATCTATCTATCTATCTATCTATCTATCTATCTATCTAGCAATCTGTCATATTGGTTTTGCTTCTGTGGAAAACATTGATTAATACATTTGCCTTTATCTTTCTTAGAGAAAAAAATGAGATAAAGAAGCTTGCAATTAAAAAATAATATTTAATGAGTGAAAAATAAAATTTTGCTTTAAAACATTCTGATTTAGGCCTTTGTAAAAAATAAACTAGCTTATTTTCACTAATACAGGAGCTGACAATCAGAAGGAAGAGTCTCTTAGAAAAATTAAAAAGCGGGACGCCTGGGTGGCTTAGCGGTTAAGCGCCTGCCTTCAGCTCAGGGCATGATCCTGGAGTCCTGGGATCAAGTCCCACATTGGGCTCCCTGCATGGAGCCTGCTTCTCCACTGTCTGTGTCTCTGCCTCTCCCTCTCTGCATCTCTCATGAATAAATAAATAAGATCTTTAAAAAAAGAAAATTAAAAAGTAATATATGACGTTAGCTTAGGAACAGGTGGCTGGGTAGAAGGCAATCCATGTTATATGATAAGTCTATGTTATGCTGTAGCAAAATATTTGGTAAATCTGTCTCCTGAGCTAACTTTGGGGGACAGATCATGTACACATGATCTCTTAGTTTTAGGGGAAAAGTTGGGACATAGAATGGCAATGTATCTGTTGATTGTTGTTGCTTGCCCAGGAATTTCAGAGAAAGATGAGCTCAAAAAAGAATTTCCTGAATGTACAAACAATAATAAGACCAGATACGTCAGAAACTCAAGGACTAAACTGTTAGCAGAGACAACTATTTTTAGAACTTGAACAGTGAAGATAACATTGAGAAACACTTTGAGTAACCAAGGTTGATGTATATGACAACAAAGACTGCATCTTACTGCATCTACCAAAACGGCTAAAATCCAAACTACTGTTAATTCCAAATACTGGTGATTATGTGGAGCAACAAGAACTCTCACTCACGGCTGGTGGGAATGCAAAATGGTACAGCCATTTTGGAAGACAGTTTGATGTTTTTTTACAAAGGTAAATATAGTCTTACCATGTGATCCAACAATCCTACTTTTATCTATTTAACCAAGGGAGTTGAACACTTACATCTACACAAAATTTAGGACATGAATGTTTTTGGCAGTTTTATAATAATTATCAAAGTGGAAACAACCAAGATGTCCTTCAATAAGTGAATGGATAAATAAACTGTGGTACATCCATACAATGGGATATTATTATATAATTTTATAAGTAAGCTATGAAGCCAGGAAAAGACATGGAAAAACTTCAGATGTATTTTCTTAAGTGAAAGAAGTCAATTTAAAAATGTTACATATTTTTTTAAATGTTATATATTTTATAATTCCAATTATATGACATTCTGGAAGAGGCAAAACTATGGAAATAGTAGAAATATCAATGGTTGCCAGGAGTTTATTAACCCTCCCCTACACACAAGCACATTCACTTGACAGTATGTCAGAAACTAAGATTTTTGAACCAGTATGATCATTTCAGTTCTGACTAGAAATTTCTGTTACTTGTTTAGTGTTGAAGAAGGATGAGGCTCAGCAGTTAACTAGTTTCTTATTTTCAGCAAGACCAAGGAGACACTAGTTCAACCAAGAATCTACACTATGGTACAAATAATTTGCAGTAGTATTAGAGTACTAATTCCATGTAAACTTTGGGGATCTTTAGGTCAATATTTTTCCTAAATGATAAATTACTTTATCATTTTTGAGATCAAATGGTTATCTTTTGAAGCATGTATGTGAGTGTGTGAGAGTGTGTGTGTGCTGATGTGTATTTGATCCAGAACTGCACAATTGTAAAAGTAAGAAATCTGTGCAAATCTCAGAGGTGAGAGACTTGGAGGAAAAACAGACTTGGATTACCTAGGTATCAGTAAATATTGTAGTTTGCTGGGAGGAACCTGGATTTTGAAGTCAGGCAGATGTGGGTCTAATTCAGGTTTTAGTTCCATGAGCCTCTGAAGTTTTGTTAACCTCTGTGAGTTTTGATTTACTTATCTGCAAAGTGGGATTAATAATTTATTGCTCATAGAATTACTGTGATGATTAAGATGATAAATGCAAAGGGTGTGGCTCACCACAGAAGCTCAATAAATGTTAACTAGTTTCATTTGAATAAATAGTAGGTCGGGTGAGAAAGTAAATATAGGAAGACACAACTTTGGTCAGAATACCATATAGATCTTGGTTCAAGCTCTATATAGATTCTTTGGCACAAATGAATAACATTTCCTTTGTATTAGGTCTTAATTATTAAATATCCAAGTCCTGTATTAGACTAAGGTATATGCATTTAGAAATGCATAATGCTTTTCTTCAAGATGCTTGGAAGGGAGTTCAGAGAACAGTTATTTATATAGCCAGCAGAACAAACAGCAAATAGTGTTAAAAAGTGAAAGTTAATTGGCAAGTGAGCCCAAATTGCTATGATGTGGGAATGGCAGCAAAAATCAAGTGGAAAATGAAGCATTTTATTTGGGTTTAAAACAGGAAAATGGCTTAAATAAATGAATCTATGGAATGACAACATGGGAGAGGATTAGATGACTGATGTTGAGTGTCTACTATGTTTCAACCGCTATCTACAAATTATCAAAATATATAGATTGAGCCTGATATAGTGTTTGCATACAAACAGACAGATGGAGACAGAGAGAGAGACAGGGAGAGAGAAAGATCTAAAGATAGACATGGATGGATACATATCTTCATTTCAACTCTTAAAAGTAGCTATTATTAATTCAGTCTTGCAGATGAAAAAATTGAAAATTATTCCATTTCTTATAGCTAGCAGGTAGAGAAATGAGTTTACCAGCCTGTGTCTGACCCACACTATGGGTTCTTTCTAATATAGCACTTCTTGGATAGCAAAATATTTTTTGGAGAGAGGTAATGAAATATAGGTTAGAGAGGTTAAAGTCAAATTATTTACGTATAAAATTTCTGCTTTCCCCAATTCACAAACACTTCTGTATAGATCAAGAGAAAGGCTGGGGCTTCAGGGTGGAGATAGGGAGGAAGTTAAAGAAATGTAAATCTTATAGAATAGTAACCCGGTTTTTTATTTGCATTTTTACCAAGTTCGGAAATGAATTTTTGAGATCACTAGTATCTCTTTTCTTTTATGACATTTGTTTGTATATAATTTTCATCCATTGGGAATTTCTCACATCTTCATAAGTATTTTCTGGGTAGATATTATGTTCAAAAGTCACAGGTTGTCTTCTACGAGCAGGGTCATAGAATTTGATCGTCTTGCATTATCCAAAATGTAGTCTGGTAATTTTTTTTTATTTCCATAAATTTAAGCTTGTTTAAATTGTAAGGATTTTCTTTTTTGTTCTGGGTCTCATAAGAGTTATATAGCATTTTTAACACAATTTTATCATTTTTACTATGTAATTTTGAGATATGCGAGGTTGTGTAGAATCATAAATAATGGGTAATATTGGTTTTGCCTGGTATTTATTGGAATATTACAAAGGTCAGTAAAAGGAATCCTCAAAATTTATTCTTATAATACTTGAACACATACATTATTCATCGCATTTATTTCTACATTCTTTAATGAGACATCTTTAAAAGGTAATTGAGTATAAATGGATTGAGAAAATCGTTACTGATTTTCTAAAGCACGTTATTTTATCAGTTTTACATACATGGTTTGCTTCTACAGAGTCACTTAACACCACCTATCAATATTGCTGTAAAATTGTATTGGAGCTTCCTTTGCTTTCTCTCAATAAAGAGCTTTTTTGACAGTCAAATTAATTTTCCACAAGGTACTGTGTGACATATTCAGTGTCTCACACAAGACTTATGTAAAGTTTGCTTAGATCATCACTGGATTTTTCTCTAATCAGTTAGCATTTAATTTTTATATGAGGTTATTACTTTGCTATTTAAGTTTCTGGTTAAAATTTATCTGTTTCTTAGATTTTCTTTTTCTTTTAAGATTTTATTTATTTATTCACGAGAGACACAGAGAGAAAGAGAGAGAGGCAGAGACACAGGCAGAGGGAGAAGCAGGCTCCATGCAGGGAGCCCGACGTGGGACTCAATCCCTGGTCTCCAGGATCAGGCCCTGGGCCCAAGGCAGGTGCTCAACCGCTGAGCCACCCGGGGAGCCTCTGTTTCTTAGATTTTCTTAGCAGTTGGCCAACTATCTTATGTCATGTGTTTTAAAATTTTGAACTAGTCATAATATTTACTATCCTTTGGTGTTTTGTGTAAATAATATAAAACGTATTCACTGTATATCATATTTTTAATATAGGCACACATAAAGAAGAAACTGTTACCCATAATTCTATTACCCAGGGATAACAACCATTAACCTTTAGATGTATTCTGAGAGAGAGAGATAAAATAAATACATAGATGCAAAAATTATACCAGGAGATTTAATTTTCTTGGTGAAGTTGCATCCAGACACACATTTCTCCAAACATAACAATGGTCAACAGGTATGTGAAAAGGTGCTGAATAGGGGCAGCCAAAGGGCCCAGGGCGTGATCCTGGAGACCCAGGATCGAGTCCTACATCAGGCTCCCTACATGGAACCTGCCTCTCCCTCTGCCTGTGTCTCTGCCTCTCTCTCTCTCTCTCTCTCTTTCTCTCCCCCCCCCCCCGCCCACACCGTGTCTCTCATGAATAAATAAAATCTTTGAAAAAAAAAGTGCTGAATATAACTACTCATCAGGGAAATGCAAATCAAAATCACAATATCATCTCACACCTATTAGGATGACTATTATCAAAAAAGGAAAGAAAGAAAGACAGACAAGTGTTGGGAAGTTTGTAGAGAAATTGAAGCCTTTCTACACTGTTGATGCAAATGTAAACTGGTGCAGCCTCTATGGAAACTAGTGTGGAGGTTTCTCAAAAACTTAAAGTCTCTGTTAGCTTATCTCAGTTAGCTTATTTGTATATGAAATCACCTATTGAGTTGCCACTATGTGATGGCTGATCACACTGGGGAATGTTATGAGTGAAAAAAAATATCAGGCAACTCATAAGTACTTGATAAATATTAGTAATTTTCTACTATACTGATTATCTAAGCTACAGTATTCCATGTATAAGCTTCTTTAAATTTTTTGTCTATATTTATCTCAATCTATTTTAATGTGTATTAATTTCATTTAGATTTTCCTCCAAGAAATGGTTAAATTTTCCAGTTATTAAAAGGATCAGTTCTTCTTTGACAACATATTCATAAGTCACCCAGAGAAAGATAAATACCATATGATTTCACTCATGTGTGGAATTTAAGAAATGAGGGTTGCTGGAGGGGATGGTTTAAATGGATGAGGGGCATTAAGGAGGGCATTTTTTGTCATGAGCCTTGGATGTTGTATGTGAGTGATGAATCACTAAATTCTACTCCTGAAACTAATATTACACTGTGTTAACTAACTGGAATTTAAATAAAAACTGGAAACTGAGATAAACACCATGCTTTATGTTTTATAGAACAATAGTACAATTCTAATAAATTTAGATGTTGATCAGAACAATCTCTCATTTTAAGTTAATGAACAGTGATTTTAACTATCAGTGAAAACCAACTGTAATGCTGTATATTCGTTTATTGAGTGCAGGCACATTATTTTCCAGATGCTGTATGTATTTAAAATGAAGTGGTAAACTACTTGGATATACTCTCAGGATTTTAATATCCTGGAGAGTTATAGTCTTTCTACCTTATATGTTTTAAAAGGAAATATATGAAGTATTGTTCATGCATCCCTCCAACTAAAGGGAATGTTGGAGCGGGTTGAGGGAGATTCTGAGAAGAGATTTGCATGTAAAGTGCATTAAGGAGTATTTTCACAGTCATGGAAGGAAGGCAAAAAAGCAGACCGGCCAAAAGAAGAAGTTGGATTGTGATGCAGACACAACAAAGGCTTCAGCCAATCCAGAAAGAGATTCAGAAGGTGATATGACTGTACAGAATTTTCTTAAGTTGGAGCAAGTTTAACAGGCTTTAAGAGTATTAGACTGTCATTAAATGCATGTACTCTGGGAAGAGTCATGACCTTGGGTGAGTAGACTATTTGACTATGTTCTCAAAGAACATTCCATGATGGTGTATTTTATGTATCAGCTTGACTAGGTGATAGTCCCTATTTATGCAATCAGACACTAATATAGATTTTGCTATGAAGGTAATTTCAGTTGACTTTAATTAAGGGAGATTATCTTCGATAATCTTGTTGGGCCTGATAATTTGAGAGGCTTAAGTGAAGAACTTTCTTGAGAAAGAAGAAATTCTACCTGTAAACAGCAGCTTCAGCTGGTGCCCAGAGGTCCAGCCGGCCCTTCCTGTTAGCCTGCCCTACAGATTTCAGCCTTACCTTGCCAGTCCCTATAATTGTGTAAGTCAATTCCTTTCAATAAATTTCTTCACGTCCATCTCCTACTGGTTCTGTTCCTTTGGTTGAACTTCTACTGATGTAGGCTGAAAGCTGAGGACTGTCTATAAACAGAATGCCTAGTAGCAGGTCAATTAATCCTTCAGTCCAGAAGGAGTGTCTGAGCTAGGCATCACAGTGTTCACCGTGGAATAAATTATTTCTCTCTTTTGCATTCAAATTTATACTTACTACCACTTGCCATGCAGAGAAAGATGAAAGAAGACTGGGGATAACTATTATGCTATTTTACTAGAGATGACTCATATTCAAGATGCAGAAATCCAATCCAAGCAGTCTCTAGCACATATAAAATGAAAATTTGGGGGCAATGCTAACTTCAGGTGCTGCTGAACTCAGAGGTCCAAATAAAATGATAAATTCTTGGATTCCCATTCTTTATGTTTCACTTCTGCTTTCGTTTGGATTAATAGAATTTTTACCATTTATCTTCTTCACTGCTCAGGACTTCATAAGACTCATTCTAGTAAAGCCAATGCAAATAAAGAAAAAAATGCACATGAAGCATTCTGATTTCTTATTTCTTAGACTTAGGTGATAATACTAACCCTAAACCAATTACTATGAGCGAAAAAGACAGAACATGCTGACTGGTTAACAAAGTGGGTAACTAACCTTCCATTGGAAATGGGCATTTCATATTTCATGTAAGGAAAATAGCTACAGCCTTGAGTTGCGGGGGAGTGATAGACATTAGCCGGAAACAAGTTCAATCTCCACTTAGTCACAACATAAGATAGAATTAGTAAAATGAAAAATAGATTGAAGGAAATTGCCTAAAATGCAGCCATGAGAACTAAAGAGAAAGAATTTGAGAAATTAATATAGAGGGAAGATTCAGTATCAAATAGGAATTACCTAAATAGAAACTAAATGAAATGAGAAGCAGCAGTATTTGAAGATATAAAGTCTTAAAATTTTCTAGTATTGAAAAAAACATAAATCCTCAGGTTCAAGAAACACAAGGGGTTCCTGAGGAAAATAAACAAAAAATAAAGCCCCCTTGGCACATTATAGTAAAAATGGAGAGCACCAGAAACAGATCTTAAAATTGGCCAAAGGAAAAAGTCAGAACAGGTACAGATGAGTGGCCACTTTTTTACCAGTAGACTTTTATTCTTAAAATCAAAAGTCGAAAAGAGTGTATAATAATTAGCTTAAATATATATAGAGAAACACTATCCACTTGAAAGTCTATTCAGTAGTTTGCAGGAGACAGCTTACATTGCTTTGCAAGTACAAGCTGTTAAATCACTGGCGTCTTCAAGTCTGGGCCACTAAATTGCAAAGGAAATTCCCAGGGTAAGAAATGAATGTAATCTCCATGATATTTGCTAAAAATTTTACTGAATGGATAAAAGACTAGCTCAGATTTCAAAAACTCAACATAATTAGGGAAAACAAAAAGCAACACATTTACAGACTCATGAGAATGAAAATTCAGAACACCAAAGGCAAACATAGGACTATAAATGAAGCAGGAGAAACAGAAGAAAACTAATATTAATTTGTCAACAATCTTGTCTATATAACTAATGAGATTCTCAATACAGTTGAACAATATCTCTTTTTTTGGAATATCTTCTAGATGATATAATTTAAAACTATATGCTAGTCATATATATGTATTTTAGCTAACCCTACTTAAGAAATAGTAATTTTAATTTGAATTAAAAGCTAAGCATTTACCCCAATGTTCATAGCAGCGATGTCCACAATAGCCAAACTGTGGAAGGAGCTACAATGTCCTTCGACACAAGAATGGATAAAGAAGATGTGGTCTATGTAAATAATGGAATATTCCTCAGCCATCAGAAAGGACAAATACCCACCATTTGCTTCGATGTGGATGGAACTGGAGGGTATTATGCTGAGTAAAGGAGTCAATCAGAGGACAAACATTATATGGTTTCACTCATACAGGGAATATAAGAAAGTGAAAGTGATTATAAGGGAAAGGAGGGGAACTGAGTGGGAAAAATCAAAGAGGGAAACAAACCATGAAAGACTCTTAACTCTGGGAAACGAACAGAGTATTTGTGGAAGGGGAGATGGGTGGGGGGATGGGGTAACTGAGTGACAGGCAATGAGGAGGGCACTTCAGGGGATGAGCAATGGATTTTATACTATATGTTGGCAAATCAAACTTCAATAAAAACAAATGAAAAAAAACAAAAACAAAAAACTAAGCATTTGATATTTTTTTAATTGAAATGAATTATATGTGATTATCATTTCATGTTACACTAAACCTAGGGTAGGATTTATATTTTAAATAAAGGTTATTTCATCTTTTTTTAAATAAGCTGGCTTATTTTTTGGATTCTCTTTTACAAAATATATATGTATGTATATATGTAATATATATTTAATATATACATACATGAAACTAGGGATCTGATTCAGAAAGTAAAAGTAAGTATGATTTCAAATCTTCTGTAAACTTTTTATATTTTGCTATGGAAGTCATAAAAGTTACCACTATATAATCACACAGTTGACCCTTGAACAATGTGGGGGTTTGGGATGATGACTGCCTACACAGTTAAAAAAATTACATATGATTTTGTTTCCCCCCAAACTCCATGATAATAGACTACTGTTGACTGGAGGCTTTAACCAATAACATAGACAATTAACACATATTTTGTATTTTATATGCATTACATATTTTATTTTTACATTAGAATAAGCTAGAGAAAAGAAAATGTTATTAAGAAAAGCATAAGGAGGGATCCCTGGGTGGCGCAGCGGTTTAGCGCCTGCCTTTGGCCCAGGGCGTGATCCTGGAGACCCGGGATCAAATCCCACGTCGGGCTCCCGGTGCATGGAGCCTGCTTCTCCCTCTGCCTGTGTCTCTGCCTTTCTCTCTCTCTCTGTGTGACTGTAATAAATAAATTAAAAAAAAAAACTAAAAAAAAAAAAGCATAAGGAATATATATTTACAGTACTGTATTGCATTTATTTAAAAAATCTGTATATAAGTAAGCCTGCACAGTTCAACAACCCATGTTGAGTCAACTGTATTTTGAATAGAAAGATTAAATGAGATGCAAAAGGAATTAAAAAAAAATAGTTCATCTCTTTCATCAAACTCTTAGATCACCTTTTGGAAGTACAAAAGCTATCTGATGTTATTGGCTAGAAAAGATGTATTTATTATTTCAAAGGAATTAGGACTAATTGAATTCCTAACACCTCCCAGAAACCTTTCGGTGTCTACTGTCTTTGACCCATTGGTCAACTGGCAATTGGACTGATTCATCCCACAGAATCAGTTCTGATGGACACTATGAACAACCTTTAGTTGTCTTCTTATCCCATTGCTTCATTTAGTTCATGATAAACTATTTTTTTAAAAAAGATTAATCATGTGTATTTTATGACAGTTTCTGACCAACATTTGAATAAAATTTTATATGAAAGTTATCTGATGAATGTAAAACCATTTTATTGATTTCATGTTTGTTTTCCTTCCTTTCTTTTTTTTTAAGTTTTAGTTATTTAAGTAATCTATATACCCAATATGAGGCTCGAACTCATGACCCTGAGATTAAAAGTCACATGCTCACCCAAATAAGCCAGCCAGGCTCCCCTGTTTTCCTTTCTTTGAAAAATTTAGAACATGAATTCTTCAGTGCTTGTCTGATCTTCCTTACATACTTCAAAATTAGTTTGGGGGAGCATAGACAAGATGAATTCTACCCATAAAAATTTTAAGTGGATTTTTTTTCCTACTTTAGGCTTAGCCTAGCATTTTTTAAAATGATGATTCTATGTGATTTATTCTTATTTTAAGAGGTGATCATAAAATGCTTAATTTTTAATTGAATTAAAATATATTATTTCTTAAGTAGATTTAGCTAAAATATAAATGGTTAGAGGCCTTGACAAATGTCACTGAACAGTTGCAGAAAAGTAATGTTAGTATAAGAACAATTTTGGAGACTATATTTTGTAAGAAAAATGTTTGGAAAGAAGTAAAGCTGTTTAGCCTAGAGAAGAAACTGATAAAAGTAAACATAATGACTGTCATCAAAGCTTCAAGAACTTTTCAAATAGAATTATCTTTTGAAAGAGAAATTAGTATGGATTGAGAAGACAAATTTAGGTTACTTTTAGAAAATCTTTTAAACAACCACATTGAAATAAAAATGAATAATTTATGGGATGCTGGATATCTGAAGGTGTTAGATGAAAAATACCTGAATTGGGTAAACTCTGGAGTTAGAGTATAGCAAGAATAGCAAATTTTTAGTTCTGCTTCAGGAAAAAAAAATGGTACCAAATGAGAATGTGAAGCAAGAGAGATTTGTTTTTGTTTCTTAAGACAGGAAGAAAACCACAGCACGATTATATGTTAAGAAAGATAATCCATGAGACAAGGGAGACAGGAGAAGGAGAGAAAGGGATATTTGGGAAGAAAAATTCTAGACTCTGAAAAAGCATATGGATGCAGGGCACAAGTGGCATTGGTAGAAATGCAAGTTGTTCATTTCTTATAATGGGAGGTGAGTCAGAGAATATGACTATAGTGTAGTAGATTGAGGTTTATTACGGTGATAGAATGAAAAGATTTGTAATAAGATCTGACTATCTCTCTCAAGTTCTGTCCTCTGAAAATTCTAAAAAAAGTCTGATTTTCTGAAGTTTTCTTCTTTCATGAGAGAGGAATGAAAAAGAACAGAAAGGATGCCAACACTTAGAGAATATGTACTACATTCCAGGCACTCTCGAGAAATTTTACTTATGTTATCACATTTTAACCTCACAGTACTCCTAAAATAAAGGCATCAGTGTGATTATTTCATAGGTAAGTAAACTAAGAAACAGAGTGATTTACAGTCTCATTTGTTTAAATGACAACCTGCAACGTGACAAAGGTCAAAATTTAGGATGGAAATATGACTGACTAGATCCCGTGTTTTTTTCCATAACTCATTATTGCCTAAATAATTGAAAACCACATGCAAGAAGTATCTTTTCATTTTGATAAAAAAATGATAATACTATGTCCTTAAAATCTTTCCTAGGCTGAGAATTTTATGGTAGTGGTTTGAAGCAATTATTACAAACTTGCTTTATTTTTAGTTTTCAAGGATTTAAGACCATATGATATTCCGGGAGTACTTAACAGATAATCCCTAAGAGAGTGTGTGCACTTAGAAGCCAATATTTTTTCACTGTTTTTTTTTTATTTTTTCCATTTGAAAAGCAATTTTTAAAATTGAAGTATAGTTGACACATAAGGTTCCATTAGGCTCAGGTATATAATATAGTGATTCAACAATTCTACGTATTATGCTATATTCACTACCAATGTAGCTATCATCTGTCACCATATACTATTACAATGCTGTTGGCTACATTCCCTGTGCTGTGCCTTTCATCCCCCTGACTTATTCATTCCATAACTGGAAGCCTGAACTCTGTGTTCCCCTTCACCCATTTGCCTACAACCGTTTTATACATTTAATAAAAGAAAATTCTTCACTCTTCAGTCATGGTAGTCTATAAAATAGCTCAGAGAGTTGATTGAAGAAATATAAAAGTCAGTGATGGGGGATACAAGAAACAGGACAGAAGTTGAGGAATTCACCCTCAAGGGGTTTTTTTGCTGTCTAGCACCTTGGGAAGGTTCTCTTCTTGATGCGTCTGCTGGCACACCTGGCCTCCATCATGGAAAACATCCTCGTAATCACCATTACCTGGGCTGACCATTGTTTTCAGACCTATCATTGCTTCCAGATACCTATGTACTTCTTCTTTAGCAGTTTCTCCTTTCTTCATCATTGAAATTTGTCTTAATTTGCTAACTCCTCCATTTTACTGTATAATTCTGATGTCCAACAAGTCCTTGTAATTTTTGAAATTGACAATGCACATATGTTTAATGTCAAAAACTTAGCACTATTGTCACAAAATTTCAAATTTCAGGTGATATATCTTCATTTTAAAACCAGTCAAGTGTCAAAAGTAACCACCCAGATGGGTGCTGAATATCAACAATTATTTTTTTCTTTGTCTACAATAAGAAAATCAATTGTGTATTTTCCCATTCTATTAATATATATGATCATTTATAAATCCACAGCTTAACTTGAGCAAAATTACTGATTGTGAGTGATTGATATTTTCCTTTTCTTCCTGTTAAGTACATAATATATTAAGCCTCTCTGCCCTTTTCTGCAGTCTTAGGGGATACATATTTTATGCTATCCATATATGGGCAATTCAAGAACACTTGAGAAATCTTTGTAAATTAGAGAAAAGAAACTTGTATTTTTCTTTGTCTAATTATTACTAATAATAAATCTCAGCCAAAAAAATCAAAACTCAGTACATCATCAAAACAGACTGTCATATATAAAGTTAATATAATATAGTGTAATTTCTTTGGACGTCAAAACAAAAATACAAGAAAGCATACTAATATTATATATAACTCCACTCCTCTTATCCTTTTCAACAATAGAAACAAGTAACAAAGAATATGTCTTTGAAAATGTTTATTTATTTATTTTTTTGAAAATGTTTAAAGGTTATGCTTGCTCAAAGGAAAGTTTTGTTTAAAGTGTTATTATACAATCCATAGGGATATATAAGAGATAGACTGTTTTTTTAAAAACACAAGTTATAACAATTAGAAATACTTAGGTAAATTGTTTTGTGTTGAATTCTATGGATGGTACAAAATTAAAGAGTCTGGATTGAATTAGCTTTTTTGAAAAAAGAGTACAGAGCTTTGTTCTGGCTTGCAGGTGGATCCCTTTGATTCCATTGTTTTTCTTTGGGCATTTATTTCAGTTTTATTTTTACTCCTAAAGTGTGGTCTTATTCTATGTACAGTCCCTACTCTTAAGATTTGGGCTTTTGGAGGTCTCACTTGATTGATGGCCTTCCAAGGAAATTCTCTTCGGCCAAGCTGGAATATCATGATGAGACCTCTGGTATCATCTTTGAGCCCGGCAGCTCTAGGTCTTGTCCTTTGCCTTTGTAGCCCAGCCAAGGAACCCACACACAGATTTCTGAATCACCATCAGCCTTGAAATTAGCAGCCATGTCAGCAGCCCTAACTCCAATCTATGATGCTTAGTTCAGTAAAACCAAGACTGGATATTGTCTAGTTTTATAATTATTTATGGTACAGGATAGGTCCACCACCAATCATTACATCATAGCTGGAAGTGCAAGTTCTGTAGATAAATTATTAACCAAAATGGAATCAGAGTTATTTTTTTCCCTAAGAATTCTCTTTTCACTCTACTTTGTATTTGTATTGAATTTGTCCTTAAAATTAGAAGCATGATTTGAATATTGTAGAAGAAAGTAAATAAATGTTACCTTTTGTAACTTATATTATTTGTTGGTAACCAAGATTTTCAGCATAAAGTAAAATGATGCAGGGATTAAAAGCAAAGTATCTAAGGAAAAGCCCTACAATTTTACAGTTAATGGGATATAGCAAATTTTCCTTTAAGAACTTTATGTATTCCCCAGCTCTATCAATTGAAAAAAGTCCTATAGGCAATGACAACATAGTAACAGTGAACTCTTCTAAGTATCAGTCTGTAACAATTTCCCACCAAAAGAAAGGAGGACTCTTTGAAAACATGGGTGATT
Organism: Canis lupus familiaris; assembly: GCF_011100685.1. NCBI lineage: Eukaryota > Metazoa > Chordata > Mammalia > Carnivora > Canidae > Canis > Canis lupus. The sequence continues at coordinate 24,317,095 of NC_049236.1, read as the reverse complement.
TTAAGTGTAGGTCAGAAAATGTGTGAGAGGAGCCTAGGAGATCATGTTGTGCTAGAAAAAAAAAAAACTAATAAGGTGATATAAAAACTTTGCAGGTACTGTCATTGACTAAAGATGGGACAGTGTGAGTCTCAAAAAACCCTAATTTTGATTAAAACATAATGAGTATTAAAGGCCATGAGTTTACCATAACACTTTACTTTTTCTTAAAGTAAATAACTTGTATGATTAATAAATTAGCTATTGGTTCCATATTTTGGCTATTGTGAATAACACAACAGCATGGGTGAAACTTGAGGGTATCATGCTAAGTGAAATAAGCCAGACAAAGACTAATATGACAGTATGTCACTTATATGTGGAAAGTGAATAAAAAGCCAAATTCATAGAAACAGTAGAAAAGTGGTTGCCAGGGGGTAGAGGGTTGAGGAGAGAGAGAGGGAGAGGTTGGTAAAAGGTACAAACTTTCAGTTATAAGATGAATAAGGTTGAGGATCCAATGTATAACATGGTGACTAATAGTTGGTAACACAGTATTATGTAATTGAAAATTTTTAGAGAGTATAACTTAAATGTTCACAAGCACAACACAAAGATAAATATGTGAGATGACACATGTGTTACTTATATAGAGGGATGAATAACACATGCCTCATCTCAATGTACACATATATCAAATCCTGATGTACAGGTCACATAACTTACAATTTTATGTCAATTGTGTCTCAATGAAGTTGAAAATATTGTCCATTGCCCTAAGTGGAATTACTATTATGTTACATTTTTGATGTATTTGATCACTCTACTTGTATTTAAGAGTAAGCTAAAATGTGTCCTTTTCCCCAACATGTTGTGCTTTCTTTTTTATTTGTTAAACTTTTTCATAACATTTTTATCTGTTTTTAATAGATACAGCCATTTTAGAGACAAACCACATGAGGTTAAAATGACTTAATTTTTAATTTAAATGATAACTTATAGAGTTCTATAATCAAGGTATCTATGAGAAAATGATATTGAATGATTTTTAATACTAGATCGTGGATGTGGCAAGAATTTAGACACAAGAGCTTAAAGAAAAGACATGGGTTGGAAACTATATTTGGAAAAACAGTATGGACTAAGGTCATGCTATTTCTTTTAATTTCAAACTATACTGAGATGGTGAGAAACCAATGAATTCATTCAAGAAATTTTGAGCATCATATTCTCATGTAATTTTGTATTTGGGCTACTTAACCAAGTGAATGAAAGCTACATTACAAGTCAGGGTTGAATCTCTGTCTATTCAAGCCAAATGTATGCATAGTTTTCATAGAAAGAGAAATTGTGCCAGACCAGTTAAACAGATGAGGACAATTTTATTCAAGACTATTGCAATAGAAGAGCGAGATCACTGTAATAAAAGAAAAAGAATGAACTCCATCCCCCCAGAACAAAGATGGGAGGTGGAAAGGTATTGAAAGACACTGCAGGGAGGGGGGTTCAGTCAATGAATTGGGCATCTTGTGTTTGCTGATTGGCATTTATAGAAATTATATTCCCATCCTCCCACAGAAACTGGTAGGTAGAGGTCCTATCATTCTTAATGATTATGTTTCAAAGCAATGACTTCCAGGTCCTTGAGAAAGACATTTAGTGATTATAAAAGATTTATACCTCAAAGGATCAGAGAAAGAATTTGCAATTCCAAGTTTTCTAAAGTAAATGTTCTAAGAAGGGAGGTCAGGGGACTATAGGTAGGAAGAAACCTGTCAAAAGCTTAGTCAAGCTGAAGGGGACATTAAGAAAAGGCCATCTTGGTCAACTATATCAATATTCTAATTATTGGACTTGAAGATTTCATAGAACAATAAAGCACCCTATACTTAGTGCTCTCAAGGCATTTAGGGACAAGTAACATATTACTATTTCAAAGTCAATCTTATGTTTAATCTCCAGGGAATTTGGTTCACTGTACATTTTGTTTTCCTTCAAAGAATTATGCTTCTATAAAACTAAGGTTTCCACATAAACAGGCAAAGGGATTTGAGGACTCTTTATCCCAGGGTGAATAAGCAGCCAATATGCTGTCATAGATGATGAGGGACAAGAAGCAGCCCAACTATTGAAAAAGAGTAATAAACATTTCTGTTAAGTAGAAAGGAAGTCTATATTCCAGGGCTCCCTTGTGGGAGGGTTGGCATAACCATAAATTGTAAATCAGAGCATAAGGAACCATTGCATGACAAAAAATTATTTCAGGCCATTCAGTGAAGAAAATCTACCAGTGAATTGTTCTTTTCTTTCTTTTCTGATTGATATGCAATTTATGTTCCAAAAGGCTCTAGTCCATCTTAGCTTAAAATTTTATACTTGCTGCTTCTTGAGCTGTCTTGTTTTTTAAAGCTGGGTGAAAGTACAAGGGAGAATTTGTCAGTAGAGTATTTAAAGGAGAATAAGTCTGTAAGATCCCTTGAAAAAAGTAAGATGAGAAAAATGAGTGATATTTTTGAGCAAGGAAAGGACAAAATCTAAGCTTATCTTTTCTTAGATATGACCAAAATGCTGGAATGGAAGACATTTGGAGTGAGGGTGTGGTTTTTAAGTTTTTATTTAAATTCCAGTTAGTTAGCATACAGTGTAATATTGGTTTCAGGTGTGCAATATAGTATTTCTACAAAACTAAAGAATGGCTAGTTAGGATCAGAACAGATATATGGAAATGTCTGGAAAAAAAAAGAAAGTCAACCAAGAATTATGATGAAATTTGTAGAAGTGAAGAATAGAGATAATTTTCTGAGGATACTGAGATCTGGTCTATACCTCAATGAGGAGAACCCAAACAGTAATATTTGAACTTGTCAATGGATATAACCTTATAGTAGTAGTAGTTTTGTAGCTACCCATGCTTGGGTTGATAATTGGGACATTAATTATGGTTCGTTCTAGAATGAGGTCATGCATTTTTAAATTTCACTTACATGTATTTCAGGGCTTTATGCATATATGCCACCCGCCCCCCCCCCTTCCTTTTCAAGCTCTTTCTTCTCTATCTGTTACCAAATTTGAAGCTATTCAAGCAAAGCTTGATCCTATACCACTCTCTCTGCCCATTCCATATAATTTCATCTGTGCCCCACCCTCCATGTGGTGTGTGTGTGTGTGTTTTCCCACAGGAAGGATGGTTGCTAAGTGAGTCGCAGATTTGTGTATCTGATGCAGGCCTGTTCTCTAAGTTCCAAAGCAAATAACAGTTTACCTGGCATCCTTTCCTGGGTATCTGAAAAAAACCTCAGCACAACTGAAGCTGAACACAATCCTTTCCCAATGGTAGCTGTCTTTGATAGGCAGCACCGAGCTCACCTCTCTCCCCGACACAACCCTCCGTATCTGATGCTTTACCATGACTTGTTACTTTTACATCTTAAATGTCTTTTGAACTCTTCTGCTTCTGTCCATCTGTCATGCCAACACCTTCATCCAAGGTGCCATCGTTTGACATCTGCATGACCGCAGCAGCCTGGACCACTTCCATGTTTCCTCCTGCGCTTTTCCTACCTTCCTGACCTACACACCTCTGTCATGTCTCCTTATTACCACTGGAGTGATCTTTCTGGAACGTAGATCTTGAGATCACATCATCAACCTCCTCTTTCAACTTTTCAAGGACTACTCGTTGCTTTGAGGATAAAAAAGGATTTCTTTATATGACCTTCAAGGCTTATACTACTTTGCCATCCCTACCTCACTCTGTGTTCCCCCTTTGTGTATCTCAACAACCACTCTGGCTTTCTTTCGCTCCTTTAACCACTTTACTGACATACTATCATGTTCCCATCTAGAGATTTATGCTTGCTCATCCCTCTGCTTGAAATGTTTTCTCCCTAGATTGCCATGTAGCCTCTTCTTTGGGTCTTGGCTCAAAATAATATATATCACTTGCACAGTAAGACCTTTCCCGACCACCCTATTTAAAATTTAGCATCCCTCTCCCCAACTTCTGTACTTTCTCTTCTTTGCTCTGTTCCTTTGGTGCCTTATTTGTCTCCATAGCCCTTATCATCTTGATACGTACTATGTATTTCACTTATTTTATTAATTTTAATGCACCATCAGTTGGATTGTAAGCTTGCTTGCAGGTATTTTTTGTGTGTACAGGTAGTATCACTGAGCCTAGAAGAATACCAGAGACACAGCACTACATATTCCCCATTTGCAGCAGCAGATCTACTCCAAGCTTTCTCCTTGCCTGTTCTGTGGTATGGAAGGCTGGCCTCTACAGATTGTATACTTGGACTCTTGCCCTCTGGCTTACACTCAGTAGTTTGCCAACTGGGAAATGCTTTCAGAGGACCAGAGGAGAAAGGGCATCTAGATTGGATATTTATTTCCCTTGCAGCACACCAGTAGTGGCTGTGTCTATCCAGTTAGGGCCAAAGATGTCTCATAATTCCTTTCTAAAGGTTGTAGGATCTCCAGGTTTTGGTAACTACTTCCTGTCTTTGCTTTTTAGGGGACAAGTCTTTTGTTTTAATGGCTAGGCTCTCAGACTCTTCCTTTAGTTTCCTCAACCCTTGCTAAGTCCTGCCCTTCACTAAAATCTCCTCACTTACCTATTTGAGTGTGCCATCTATTTCTGCAGGTACCCTAACTGATAAAGTAGGCATTCAATAGTAAGACCAAAGATTATATACACTTAATGCTAATAAAATTATCTTTTAGGAAAACTGAGTGTGTAAAACACAATGTATTTCTGAGTGCATTGTAACTTCTCAATTAGTGGTAATTATTATTATTGGGCCAAGACTTAGACTCATTGTTCACATTTTTTTTTTTAAGATTTTATTTATTCATGAGAGACACAGAGAGGCAGAGGGATAAGCAGGCTCCTTGGGAGGAGCCCAGTGTGGGACTTGATCCTGGATCCTAGGATCATGCCCTGAGTTGAAGGCAGACACTCAACCTCTGAGCCATCTAGGCATCTCTTCACATCTTTTTTTTTTTTTAAGATTTTATTATTTGAGAGAGAGAGAGAGGGCTCGTGCACACAAGGTGGGGGGAGCAGCAGAGGGAGAGGGACTAGCAGACTCCTTGCTGAGCAGGGACCCCGATGCAGGACTCAATCCCAGGACCCTGGGATCATGACCTGAGCTGAAGGCAGATTCTTAATGGACTGAGCCACCCAGGTGCCCCTGGTTCACATCTTAATAGTATTCCATACAGCATTTTGTGTATGGTCTAGCTGTTTAGCATATATAACACATAATATAACATTTCACTAAGTCTATCTGCTTTATCTCAGGTTAAAATATTTTATCAATAACTTATAAGTTATAAATAGCTCATTTATCAATAAGAAAATAGCATAGTAATAACTTCAAGATATTTATCTTCATGGTTAATTTATTGTCATTTTGTAAAAATACAAGTACATACTCCAAAAGTGCTGCAGTAGCAGAAATATATTTACCTTGTTTTATGTCAACTAGGTGACTCTTCTGTGTACAACAGTGTAGTCCAAATACAGCCCAATTTACAATGCAAGCAAGAAGAAGATAAATCATAGAACAAAGATTCTAAAAATAACCGGTGATTACCTGTCAGGTCCCTGAGTATCACACTGCTTTAGTAAAGTGGCTCATTTCCACTTCATTCAGACAATAGCCACAATATCCAGTTGGCCACATATAAAGCTGTAGGGCGTTTAACAATGAATTTAATGCTAGGTTTTAAAATTCTGTGCCCCTCTAATTAATGTTTGTCCATAAATTTTTCTAGGAAGGTAATCTACATGATGCTATTAATGACTTTTTAAAATTCTCTGCTGGTGAAGAAATCAACATCACAAGCTTCTGTTTAGAATTCCTCTTAAGCTCACCCCAGAGCTTACTTAATGTAGTCTCTATGACACCACATGGGATTCCAGAAGATCTTTAATGAGCTGGTACAGAATCACTGGGATGAGAAGTATGTCTGCAGGAAGTCCTGTAAGCTCTTCATTGCCAAAAAAGATAAAATTCAAAAGAAGGAGGACCACAGCCTTTGGTCGAGATATAAACTCAAAAGGAAACTGAAGAATTTCTATTTCTATAGCCACATATGTAATTTACTTCATACTGTAATTGTAATTTTAAACTACATAATTAGTCATTTTACTTTTAGTAATTTAGTCTAGTAATGTACTTTATCAATAATACAAATACATGATACAAAATAAATCTAATATTGGTAGAGGCCGAACATCCTTTGGAACATATCTAATAAATCCACGAGGGATCTCTATTTCTATCACTCAGGTCCACTGTGGCCACGAAAGGCAAAAACTTCATATTCTTCTACTTTCCATAATTTTTTAAATTCAATTTCTTCTGTGTCAACTTATGACATTTGTCTTCCAGATTTATATTTAAGCAATTTGTCAGGCATCTCTTCACTCCTGGCGCACACAACATAACCAGCTGTTGTCAATTTTTATCCCTTCCAAGCCTTTTGGATCAGTGACAATATCTCACCTCAAAAGATTCATTGATGTTTTGAGAGAAGATGAGATAATGAATAAGAGATTTCTTTGGAAATTTCAATATTTTTTCTCTATATAAATTGTAAAAAATAATATTTTATTCATCTAACTCTCTAGATTGATTTGCATCTTCAACAATGGCACGTCTTTATCTCCACCCTCTCTGGGACTTTGTTCTCTTTATCCCTGTATCTGGGACCAGGTGATGTGTTGGCACTCATTCTTTCTAATTGTCACTGATTCCTCAGCTCCAGAGTAGAGAGTGTCCTTAACCAACATCCCCTCAATACTTCATTTCCACCCAAATGCTGTTAGAGAATGTGGGCAGACCCATTATCCACATTGCACAGTTGTGTTGCAGAGCTATGTAGTATTCCTCTATAGTTGGGTAGAGCAGGAGGTAGGATTGCCCTGGAGAAAGGCAAGAGAAATAAGCTTAAAACCTTACCAAAAGATTTATTAGTGTATCTCTAACATCATCATAAAATTCATATATATGACTACAGCTAAGAAGATGGACAAATGAGTACCCAGAATATCACACCACAACACACATACACGGACAAATCCTTCTGTGAAAGAAAGACTATTATTTCCCTCGTCTAATGATAAAAGTAACCAGAAGCACAGTCCATCACAGATCACTTAGGATAAGGAAATGCCTCATCATGCTCCAGAGAGTCCAATTGTGGACATTTCCTACTCTAGAGTAGAGTAGAGACTGCTATGCTAACTGTTGTGGCTGTTCATCTTAATTCATCTAATCTAGCTATATTTTTGAAGACCTAAAAGTCTAAATTCAATGAAAATTTATGGAAGATTTTTAAATGAAGATAATTCAAATTTGTTGCTATTTAAAATAGTGAGCTCGAAATGTCGTTACTAAGAAGATCTAACCCTTGTTTTTACTTTAATAATACTTTATTAATCAAATCATTTGATTTTCCTCATAGAATTAAGATTCTCTATCCTGGCTAGTCCCACCTGACAAATTGCAGGCGGGTCAGTGAGACAGAAGCTGTGACACATCCCTTCTCTGGGCTATAAACATTTCCATGCCTCTGCTTCTTTGTGATATAAAGGGAATGGTAGATGGACTGGAAAGAGCGATGAGAAATGGATAGATGATCCCATGGTGCTTTCTGGTTTGAAGAGTCTGAGGCTTGAGATTACAAACTAAATGACTCATTTAATTCCATTTCGACATCACCACCATTCTCTCTATGTATATTCAGCAATTATAATAAAATTGGGTTTGGGGATAATTACTGCATCAGGCATATTGTAACATTTCATTCCAGGGATTTTTACTAGTTCCATGCACTGTTGCACTTTTCTCTCCATTGATTACCCTCCCTTCACTTTGCTTTCATAGAAAAAATATTTATCAAAGTAATATCGACATACAGTTTAAAGATGCATAATACTGAAAATCAGACTCTCGACTGCTAATCCTCAGGGGAAAACACCTCTTACTCTTTCAGTTGTCTCTTGTGATACTTAGCTACACACTCTCAGGTAATATATTAATGTCATTATTTCTTAATTTGTGTCTTTGTATAGTATCTATTGACTTCCTTTTATGGCAGATAAAGTTTTAGCTTCCTTGTGTTCTTGCTGTTCTCTTTCTTCCACCCAATATAGAAATTATAACTTTTAGTTAAATCAGTTATCAATGTTTATCTTATCATGACTATGTAAATATTATCCATTGATGAATGTACGGTGATTTATATTTCTTTTCTTAAATACCTTTTCATGAATTTAAAACCTTTTTCTTTTTCCATAATTTTGTTTTTGTTAACTTCTCTGGTGAAAGCCTACAATCACACAGGTGATAGGAAAATAATGAAGGGTAATATTGAAGAAGGCACACCAATGAAAACTTCAAGTGTTGAAAAAAATCTGTTGTATTTAGTATTTAGTCAGGTTTCTCCAGAGAAACAGCTCCAATAGGATGTGTATGTGTATCTATCAATCTATCTATCAATCTATCAATCTTTCTATCATCATCTATCTATCAAGGCAGGGATTTATATAAGGAATTGGCTCACACAATTATAGAGACAAGTCCAAAGCTTCAGTGTGGGCTGGTAGGCTCAAGACCCAGGAGAGCCAACAGTGCAGTTACAGTCTAAAGGCCAATAGTCAGAGACCCAGGAAAGTCCAGGTGCAGATGAAGTCCAAAGGTCGTCTGCTGAAGAATTCCCTTCGGCTCAGGGAGGCCAAGTTTTTGTTCTATTCAGGCCTTAAACTGATTGGGTAAGGCCCACCCACGGTATGGAAGGTAAAGTATTACTCATAGTTACAGATTTAAAGTTAGTCTCACCCCATAACATCCTCAAGTTGATACATAAAATTAACCATCACACCCATGATTTTGTAAAGCACAGTGGTTTTTAAAGTTTTTTATAATTAAGCATGTTTTACAGTGCTATATTTTAAATTACATTCCAACCTGACTGGATTTTTCACCAATATGAAAATATTAGAAAATTTTTGAGAAAAAAACGGTCTCTTTTCTACATCCTTATTTATTTGAAATAGTAATTAACTTTGCTAACAAGCTGCTTTAAACTCAGTATCGCTTGCTTTTCACCAGGGGTTATTAAAGGTCAAATAAAGAGAGAACATGAGCTCTCAGTGAAAAGAATAGAAGTAGGGGGGTAAGGAATAAACTGTATTTATTTTTTACTTATGCTGCTGCCTCTCATCAGTGTTCTTAAAAAAAAAGTGTAGCTTATTTTTCCTTAAACTTGCACTGTGCAATGTGAAAGTGACTAACCCCATGTGGCTCTTTACATTTAAATCAATTAAAATTACATACTATTCAAAATTCCTTTTCTTGATCACACTAGCTTCACTTCAAGTGTCCAAAAGCCACATGTTACTCTACTGCACAGAGCAGGTGTAGAGCATTCATAGCATTACAGAATGTTCTACTGAATAGCACTACCCTAGACAAATAATATAGAATTAGTAATTATAATCAAATATAGTGTTCCTGTCTTGTGAGAGGATTGAAGCACGCGCTCGTCTTACAAAAGTTGCCTGATTCTCTTTTCTATTACTAAGAGCTGTTTGGACTTTAAAAGTAAGCCTTAGAAGAAATATTACCTTTAAAACATTCCATTAGGACTTCTTGGTTTCTAGAACTCAACCCATTCAATTGATAAGGAAGGTCAAGACGTGAGAGAGAACATGGCACATTAGAGGAAGAGGGATAGGATTTATATTTGGGAATGTGGCACGTGAAGGGAAAGTGCTAACCCATCAGGGATTGGTGGGGGTTGGATTCTTAAGATGTATGTGAAACATGTTGAAAAGTTTAGTTTTAGTCCCAAAACAGTAGACAAGACATCTAAACTTTTTAAACATGGAGATAGCAGAAGCAGATTATTTTCCTTAAATGCAGCTCTCAGTTTTATGAAGAGAACAAGCTAGAAAGAGGATAGGATTTCCAGTCAATCTTATCTGGATTCATATTATTTTTCCATCTGCCACAGTCTGAATTGTCTTATACAAATTCTTTAATTTTAGTCTCAATTTCTCATTTGCAACAGGAAACTAATAATACTTCATGAGCTGTTAAGATAAGTAGATGGGATAAGATATGATATCTACTGAATGCTTGGCATTTAATAGGAATTTTATAATTTGTTAGTCCATAGTCCTTTCCTTAAACACACCTGTTTATATGGCAACAACAGAAGATATGAAAGGAAAATTCTGCAAGTATATAATATTCTTGATCCCATAGTTCAAGATGATTTTTAGGTGGCTTGATTTTTTTTTTTTACATGGCTTGATTGATGGGAAGTACAAGCAGTTTGAGATCCGATAATAACTTATCACCCAGTAACAGGTCCTGAGTGTAGCAACAGCAGAATGGAAGTGAACACCTAGTAATCAAGTGGAAGCAGACCTAATACTCATGTACTCACCACTATTCTGAGACCCATCAATGCAGAATTAGGTGTGGCCATCATAAATGCAAAAGAGAAAATAGTTTTTATCATATCAAAAAGGGTTTTCAGATAGTGTTGTGATTCACTGGGGTACCACAAACATGCACAGATGTGGTAATCTTCAAGAGATGTGTAGAATTGGTATTTCCTACAACTGAGAATACATATTCTGAATGTTTTATTTATTTGACTACTCATCTAGCTGGAAAGCTCTCCTCCCAGAGAGTAACGTAACTTATATTTTTGCTTCATTCGAGTATTTGCTCAAGCATCACTCTTGCAAGGGGACCTTGTTGACCATGACATCCAAAATAGCAGTTTTCCAAAGTTCTAAGTTTTACTTAGAGGATCAAATTTAATCTTTGGCAACAAGTACTGTCAGTTGTTTTCTTGAAGTGACAGGCTCACTCTGTTCATTTTCAAGTAAATGTCTGCCAATTACACAAATCTGATTAACCATAGTTTATCTGCCAGTTGTTCTTTCAAGTAAAAATGTTGCTTCATGAAAAAGGCAGCTAGTTTCAGCTCTCAACTCAACCATTGTACGAATTCCTTTTTTTTTTGATTCAAGCACAACTTAGGTATAGAGCAAAAGTGCCTTATGCATACTTTCCACTTCATCACATAGTACATTATAAAGTCAACATTTAAAAATTAATAATTTTTACTGTTTTAGCTTTAAGCGAAACTGACTTTTTTCTGCAAGTACATGGAATAACGCAGTAATTGGTAGTACAATTTGGTGGCACTGCCTTGATTCAAACTAAGGCACCTGTAATTTCACCCACTGTTACTTTCACACTATCGAAATTGCCCGCAGTAATTAATTAGTGTACAAAATCATGTTAAAATAATAAAATAAATAATTTTATTGTTATTAAGTAAATTATAAAATCTAGGCTTTAAATATGCTCAGAATATTGAACGAAGAAATATATATATATTATATGTATATTAGAGAAAACACAGATGCACAAAATTCTGAATTAGAAAAAAATATAATCATATGAAATATTTTTAAGTTCTAAGAGTTTACAATGTCCAATAGAATTTTTATGAATTAAAAATACTTTATGTAATGGATAATTTTCTGGAGAATTGTAAGTTATCTCAATGCACCCAGTGGAAGATATATAATGGAAAACCCGAGGAAACATTAACAGTGTAACTTAATGTCAGTGACCCTTAATTTATTTTGGACAAATATAGGGCTAAGATTAGCAAGAAAATATGGGTGGAAAGAATAATAATTTATTTTATTAATTTCTTTATTTTATGCATTGAGAATTCATTCATTATTATGACCAAAAAATGGTATTTAAAAATACTGAAAGAGAAAGTTTAATTTGTAAAGACTATACTTATTAGTGTCAAGAAACAATGTCACTGATGATTAAACTGGTGGGAACTCATAAGAATATTTCATAACACATTCATTTTTCTCTTTTCCAATTAAAGCATAGCCACATAATTTGGAAAAGGTGAACACAAGCTATAACAAGTTAAGCATGGGCTGGTAAAATTAACAATTTAGATCATGTTGAATATGCCTCATTGATTTTTCGTCAATGTTTCTCATCTACCATGTTAAAATTTCTGTAGCAAAAAATCCCCTTCTCTTGAAATTTCCATTTCCAAAACATTTCCAAAAGATTCTTATGGCAGATTTACACTTCCTATATCCAGGTAGCTATGAATAATCTGATCTGGTAATAGACCAGGTTGCTAACTCGAATACCTCACTTGGAACTCTTCTAAACTCTGATGGCACATTGCATTAGGAATTTGAGCCTGTACTCCTAGAAGCAGAATTTTTGACACAGTTTATGCCACAGAGGCTGCAGACTGGATGCTCACTTGTCACGTCTTGCCTGGAGGTACGTTTGTGGTTTTTGTTATGTTTCGGTTTGGTTTTTTGGCCCATTGAAGGTTTAAAAAATATTGAATTATATTAACAGCAATTTGGAAATATTTGATTTCATAGCAAACTGAAATGTGGGATCCTGAGCTTTATTCTTTCTATCCTGTATGGCAAAAATCTTCTGGAATAGAGAAGTTGCAGGACTCCCCTCGATGGGGCTTTGACACTCAAGACCTGCATTGTTCATGTATACTACTTGGCTTACTCTTTCATAGCATTTGAATTTATGATCACTTCTTTAGGTTATGGCCAAAATCTTGCTGTCAGAAAATGATTCCCACCATGCTTGCTCTTCTATCAAATTCCTATAAATAAAGACATTCTTTGGTTTATGGAACTCTACAAAATTTCCAGGCAGAGAGCAGATGTGTATCATGGGAGACATAGGTAATTTCAGTCTCACATTAGCGAAGATTGGACTGTTAATACCCGTGCAGGGAGTAAAGTTCCCAGTGAAGGTGATAGAAAGGATGTGTAAGTGTTCATGGGGATGTTCTCAGAAGCAATGGGTCCCAAACATTGTGATCAGGCTAAGAAAGCTGAAACAGCCACAGAAAGCAGCAAAGTTACTTTTGAGGTTAATGTGTAAAAATTCCCTGGCCTGTGATGAATACAAATATTCTCAGATTTAAAAGCCGCTCACATTGGCTTTTGAACAGTCTGAGTCAGTGGCGGACTTCTTAAATATGTGCCTAAGTATATGTGTCTTTTAAAGAAAAAGACCAACCTCTAATATGTTTAATATTCTATGGTAGTTTGATCTCAGAAGTTTGCTTTTTAATTTCCATCTTTTCCATGGGAAACAATTTTGAAATCTGTTGTTTTCTTTTCAAGACACATGCAATTAGTCTCTTTTTGACATTGCTCTAAGAGTAAACATGATTAAAATTGTAATGAAACCATTTATACAGCCATTAATAAAATGTGAATTGAATCCACACTTAACCTCTCCCCCCACATGGCTCTTTCTAGAAATCTATTCAACTTTTTGAATTTTGTCTCAAGTTATTTGGAATTAGGGTTTACCAGAGTCAGCAGTTATCAGAATGGTTTGCTGCCTAAGGGGATAACAAAAACTGGGGCAGAGAATTTAGGTCCATCTTGGGAAAATAGAATATATGCTCCTTTTACTCATTCAAAAACATTTACCCAAATCTGATCATGTTACTTAAACTAGTTCTTGCCTGAGGTGAGGGATAGAATAGGGACAGGTTTAACTTTAATTATACCTTTTTTTATAAGCTTTTCTTTTTATTTATTCCTGAGAGACACACAGAGAGAGGCAGAGACATAGGCAGAGGGCGAAGCAGGCTCCCTGTGGGGACTCCAAGGCAGGACTCAGTCCTAGGACCCTGGGATCACAACCTGAGCCAAAGGCAGACGCTCAACCGCTGAGCAACCCAGGCGTCCCTCTTGCTGTTGACTTTGATAATTTATGAAGAAACTAGTAGATTCCAGGAATGACTGGGGAAAAGGTAAAGGATCCAAGGAAAGGCCTGGCTAATGGCAGTGTTAGTCTGCTAGAGAGCTGGGTTTCTGCATTTGTAACCATCTCTTCATTCTTATCCCTTGATACCTACTATTCCATTCTTTGTTCATACTTTTTAAAGCCAAATTTATCATTCTCCCCAAAGTGGAACATTTTTAGTATATCCTGTACACACTGAGTAAGACATGCTCCCACCAAAGGCTGCTTTTTTTAAATCACTCTAACCTCTAAATTAGACAATGGCCCATGAAGCCTGACTGCTTAAATTCACATTTTGACTACATCACTTTCTACTTGGGTGGCCTTTGGAATTGACTCTTTCTGTTCCATTCTCTTTGTTTCCTCATCTGTAAAAATTAGGATTACAAAATCATACCTACTGGTTCTGGCTTGAATTGTTTCCCTCAAATATTCATACTCTTAAATTCTAACCTCAAGTACTTGAGAATATTACCTTATTTGGATATAGGGTCACTGCAGGTGTAATTAGTTCAATGATGTCATACTGGAATGAGGTGGGGCCCTAATCACATATGATTGGTGTCCTTATAAGGCAGGGAAATGTGGACACAGACAAACATGTGCACAGAAAGACCACTGTGTAAAGATGAAGGCAGGGATCTGCAAGCCAAGGCATGCCAACCAGTGCTAACAAACACCAGAAACTGGAGAGAGAGACATGGAACAGATCCTCCCTCACAGCCCTCAGAAGGAACCAAACCTATCGCATTTTTATCTCAGACTTCTAGCTCCCAGAACTCTAAGACAATTCATTTCTGTTGTTTAAACCACCCAGTTTGTGGTCCTTTGTTAAGGCAGCCCTAAGAATCTTAAAAATATAAAGCCTTTTTGGTTGGTTCTTCTCACAGAATATGTTAACATTTTCAGCCATTCACTAAAAAATAAAGGGGTAGGTACCATGGTCCTTTGTGGTCCTCCTGAATTATCATACAGACCTAGGTCTGTTTTGCTGTCTGTAAGTTAGGTAAATTCAAACTCAACACTTCCATACCCAACTCATTTTTTTAAATGCCATTGTTAATACTCTCAGGCTGCCCCTTATCCAGGGGATGCTATCTTTTTTTCCCTAGTTTAATTTAACGCAAAAATTTCAACTTATCCTTAGCTTTTCCATTTCCTTCATGATTGGTTGTAACATCTTATTTTTTTGGTAGATGTTCAGATTTTCATAAAATAACATTAAGCTATCTTAATGGTCTCCATATAGTTTTCCCTATATATTTTACACACCGGTGCTCAACACATCATCCTGAAATGCTCATTTGAGCACATCATCTCATTGCTAGAAAAGAGGCGATGTTTTCAGAAAGGGATTTATACAAAAACAAAAAAATGACAACAAACAAAAAAATAAGCAAAACCCTCTGTTTTTGCATTTTACCTTGTACCAAACAGATAACACATTTCATTTTCCCAAAACCTGAACTCCTTGTTTCCAGAATACTTCACTACTGTTTTAAAAATATTTTAACCACTATATTAGACTCATGAAAAAGTTTATAAAATAATATGATGAATATTCAGGTACTCATTACCCAGAATAAAATATAAAGCATTTAAGAACTTTAAGTTCTTAAAGGAAGTTTATGATGTTCTCCTTCCCTATCATCCTTTCCCCTGCTCTTAAACTTCAAAGAAAACCAGATCCATTAATGTCTTTATAGTTGTACTATGTTTCCATCTCTGAATAATGTTTTGTACTATTTTAACATTTAGTATTTTCTATTTATGCTGTATGTGTATTTCTGCAATTGTTTTTTACTCAATATCATACCATTAGGACTCATCACGTTGATTCATGTAGCTCTAGTTCATTTATTTTCCCTCTTATATAAATTGTTACCATGACTATACTAAGATGAATCCATTGTCCTATTGGTGGACATGTAGTTGGTATCTGATTTCATTCATTCATTCATTCATTCATTCAAGAAATATTTATCAACCATCAAGGATACAAAAGGAAAATGAATTACCCATTCTCCTGGAGCTTATGCTCTAGTACAATCCTGTCTTCTTTTGCAAATGAACAAGAGTTTCTATAGAATAAATTTCCAGTGGTAAAATTGCTGGAGCATTGATTATTCATGTTTTAAAATGAATAAATATTTTCAAATTTTTCTTCACAGAGATTGTACCAGAATATTAGAATGTTATTTGATCTTTATCTTCACCAATACTTGACATAGTCAAATACAATTTACCAGTCTGATAGGTACGAAATAATGTATCCTTAGAGTTTAAATATGCAATTCCCCAATTACTAGTGGTACACACATATTTTCATATTCATAGGCCACTTGTGTTCCTGTGCTTTTACCCATTTTCTACTGGAATATGTGACCTTTTTTTAACTGATTGACAAGGGTTCTTTACATATATATTATATACATATATAATATGTGTATTGTAGTTTCAAGTTTTTATTTAAATTCCAGTTGGTTGACATACAGTATAATATTGGCTTCAGGAGTATAATTTAATGATTCATCACTTCCATACACCTAGTGCTCATGGTTACAAGTGCCTTCCTTAATGCCCATCACCCCTTTAATCCAGCCCCCTACCCACCTACTCTCCAGTAACCCTCAGTTTGTTCTGTATAAGTTAAGAGTCTGTGTTTTGGTTTACCTGTCTCTTTTTTCCCTCTATGTTTATATGTTTTGTTTCTTAAGTTCCATATGTGAGTGAAATCATATGGCATTTGTCTTTCTCTGACTCATTTCACTTAGCATAGTACTCTGTAACTCTATCCACATTGTGCAAATGGCAAGATTTTATTCTTTTTTTTATGGCTGAGTAATATTCTGTTATATATATATATAATTTATATATTGTTATATATAACAATTTTGCCTTTGTAACAGAGATATGGTTTTAGCCCAAAGAGATATGAGAAAATTGTCTTAGAGGTATAACAACGTGAATGTATTGTTCCTCTACTTCTGTCTTTAAGGTGATATTTGAATCTTAAATGCCTACTTTCCACAATTGCTTATGACACAAATCAATGCTATGGCAGTAGTCCATGTCAGACTTTATATGCCAGCTGATGTCCAGACATTGTATGACTTTATCATCCTTCATGACACTAGATATCAAAAAAATTACTTATCGTACATTGGGGTGACATTGAAAGAAGGGCCGGTGGCCATTTTGAGTATTAGACTTTTGTTTCTACAGAAAATTAAAAAAAAAAAAAACATAAAATTGACTCAACTAGTAAAGGCTTTGACTTCTGCAGATACTATTAAACTGTAACTTTTTTACTGGGATTATAAATCACTTTACCATCAAAGTATCAAAAACTTCTGCACATTGGAGGATAGTTATTGAACCATCACAATGAAAGAAGAAAACTATGCAGAGTAAGACATTTGAACCTGCTGAGACCACTATGAGATGAAATATAACTTTGCTAACCCTATCAGTATTGCTTTTATATGACTCAGCATGCATATACCGATTATGTCATACCAGCTGGCTGTCTTGATTATTTAAGCAGTTGTCATGACATACAAATTGCTGAACATATTCAACATTATTATTGTTTAAAACTTGTTTTTAAGTGATATATGGCTAGAAATCAGATACCATTTAATGCGGGGGAGAGAAAGATTTTTGTGTGAAGTACCTGGAGGCAGTGATAGATTAGGTGGGGGAAAGAAAGCACAAGATGGATTATGCTCAAACTTGCTTCCATTTGCTAGTTTTGAAATCTCTAGAAAGAGTACCATAATCAAAAAGTGAAGGGAAACATTTTCAAAGGGATTTGGAAAATACAAGGAATATATAGTTCTGTCTCAGGGTTTAGGAGATAAAGTGTGATCTTGAGCATCAGTGGTTTTATTTCAATTTCTGTGAAGACCATACTGTAGTTCTGACACCATGAGAACTGGCACATCATTAATGTGTATGAGAGCTTCACATCTAGGTGGAAATGAGTAGAAGAAATTGAGAGAAAATCTTTGAGAATATATAAAACACACATTGATGACCTCCAGAAATAAATGGAGATTGGGGGAAGGGTAAAGGCAGGTCTTGTGGTCCTGAAGTCATTCTCTAAAAATAAAGGTAGCAGAATAATTTGCTTAATTATCAGTTACATAAATAGGAAGGGATGGTGCCTAAGGATTTGATCTTAATAACAGATGGTATAGAGGAAGAGAATTTTCTTTAAAGATTTTTTATCTGTCCATTTGAGAGAGAAAGTGAGAGCGAGCATAAACAGTGGGGAGGAGCAGAGGGAGAGGGAAAAGCCGACAGGCCGCTGAGCAGGGTGCCTGATGATTCGACGCTGGATCCCAGAACTCTGGAATCATGACCTGAGCAGAAGGCAGAAGCTTAACCAATTGAGCCACCAGGTGCCCCAAGGGAGATAATATTTTTATGTAGTGCTTCAGGTTAAGGAATTATCTCATATTCATAAATTACTGAGTACTAAAACAAAACAAGCAAACAAAAATATTCACTTTTGAGGCTTTGTCTCTTAGTAGAGGATTTAACCAAGTTACATTTATTTTACTAAATAAAGTTTTTTTCTTTTTTAGATCGTTTATTTTATATTTAATATTTTTTTTAAATTTTCCTATCTTTAACTTCCGCTTTATGTATAAAGTCATCCTAACTTCATATTTTTAAAAGTAGTGTTGCTGTTTATATATTTCTAAATTGACAATAATTTTCTCTGTACACTTTGCAAATCTCATTTCATTGCCTTCTAGCTTACATTATTAATCTTATTGAGGAAATTTCTTTGATTTTTACTATTATTCTTTTTTAGGTTATATTTTCTTGCTTGGGATAAAATGTGCTTTCTGGATAGATGTGCTGTTATTTTTGTTTCGGTTCAGAAAACTCACCACCATTATCTTTTTAAATGCTTTGATTAGTGTATGTTGGATAGATCTTTTAGATTTTTTGTTTTAGTTTCACTTTTTTCCCTCTGCTTGTGAGATTCCAATCAGATATCTCTCATTCTGCCTTACATACTTCTTAATATTTTGAAAATGCTTCTTAATATTTTGAAAATATATTCATCTCTTTAACTCTATGATGCATTTTAGCCACTCTCTGGGATATATATATTCCATTTTACAAATTCCCTTTTTGTCTCTTTCTCATCCACTATTTAACCTACTAATAATTCCTTTTATCTCAAAATCATGTATGGCTATTCCTAGAAGTTTATTTCTAATTGTTTTGTTGCTCATTTATATGATGCAGACTAAATGTTTAAAATAATTCACATATAACTATTCTAATCTGTAATTCCATGTCTGCATATGTGAATGTTTAAATCTTTTCACTAATTGTTTCATCTGACTGACTTATGTGGCTTGACTTCTTTCACATTTGTTGATCACTGGTTGACTTCACTTATTCAACTTATCCATCGAAAAGCTAACACAATACAAATTGGGAGACCTTTCTTCCAGAGAAGATTCAATTTTGCATTTTCTAGCATCCGACCTAGAGTATTTCACCCTCCTGATGACCATCATCAATGGGCAAATATCACAGACTGCTTTTCCACTTCATGCCATCTAAGCCTGAATATCCTCACAGCAGTTTTTGTTGGAAAACCCTCAGAGCAATCCATTTTATTGGGGTATGTACTGTTCGAGCATCAGATCACACTTTTTTTTCCATTATAAGGAGAATAATCAAAGGTCTCTTGCTCTTGTGAAACCAGCTATGCCTCATGCAAAGTATTCTATTTAGGGTATCGCTGGACTATGGTGAGAATGGTTTATCAATACACTTAGTCACTTAGGTGTGGAACAGAAGTCACATTAACTATAGATAGATGTTTGTCATCATTATCTGCTAGAGTCTTTGTTGTTAGAATCTATAAAATCATTTGGACTATTGGTGTGCCATGCTTCCTGTTTTACCTGACATTATACGTGGTCTTTTTAAAAAATCTTGGAAGTCACCAGTTAGACACTTTTCAAACATGGCAAGTCATTTTATTTCTGCTTTTTTTTTTTCTGTTGTTAATTTTAAAGTTTACCTTTTTTTTCCACTGTGAAAAACTCTTATACTTGAATAATTACTTACAAAATTCATATATTTTAAAAAGAGGAAAAAAGACCACTGTAATCTCCTCACCTAGGAAAATATAATTCTCATTTTGAATCATTCAATCCCAGTATTTATGTGCATTTTGCTACTATATTTTCATTTAATATGAATATATGCTAATATATTTTCATTTAGGGAATAGAATCTTAAAGTACATTTAAGATTATGTACACTAAGATTATGATTAACATAGACATTAAAATAAATTTAAAAATTAAAATAAGAAAAAAAGACATAACATTTTATACCATGATGTAGCCACTACGAATACTTTATTTTTTTAAGATTTTATTTATTTGTTTGAGAGAAAGAACATGAGCATGGAGGAGGTGCAGAGGAGAGGGAGAAGCAAGCTCCACTGAGCAGGGACCCCTGATGCAGGGCTTGATCCCAGGACCCTGAGATCATGACAAGCCAAAGGCACATTCATTCTTATCTTTTCATGAGATCTTTCAATTATGTGTCTTTATAAATTTTTACCTCCTTTGATTTGGTTTGTTCTCATTCATTCTTGCATGCATGTATACATTTGGCATTAATTCTACTACTGAGAGCCCATTGAGTGCTAGAACTAGATGCAGGCAAACAAATGCAGCTCTGCCCTTGAGACATACCAACTCAGTGAAGAGGAAACATAATTAAAGGCATATAAAGCATATCAGTGGCCTATATAGAAAACACGAGGGGTGCTTAGAGGAGTGGGCAATTCTTCCTAAGAAGAAAATAGTATAAAAACCTTAAAAAAGAGTATCTGAGTTGAATGTTTAAGATGAAAAGATGTTTGTTTACTTGTGAACTTGTAAGACTAAGGATGAGGGAGAAGAAATATGAAACAGTACGTGGTATTAAAGTAATAGCAACTTCAATAGATTCCGTAAGTCAAGAGTGTAGGAGTATTAAATTTTTGGTAGTAGCGGTATAAGTAACTAAGCATAATTGGCAAAAATACTAAGCAGCTAAAAAAACACATTTTCCCAAATTCAATTCATTTTCAGTGATATGTACTCCTTATATTACCAGACACAGCTATATCATATGTTCTCCTGCTATGATGGTGTGATTAGATATTCATTTCAGTAAACACTTGAGTATGTTTTAATTAAAATGCCTTCTGAGGAAATGGAATGTCACATTTTTAAATAGAATTTCAGGTTGCTATAGTAACTAATAAAACTGTCACTATTTATTCTAAATAACATAAAAAGCATCTTTAAAGATGGTAAATCATTTTCAAGATATCCTGACCGTTAGTTACTGGTATTAAATTGAATTGTATTAACAACTAGTGGGATGGTCCGTATGTGGGAAACTGCAGAAAATGGGTATAGAAAAATAGAGAAATCTTTCTAACGCTTATGAGTTAGATGGAAACAAATGTTTAATGCACCTTGTACAGAAGAGGAGATAATTTCTCTTTACTGATCAGATCATCTGTTAAATTCAAATGATCTAATAAAATTATTTTGTTGTTGTTCTCTTGAAAGTATGCCAGCCACTGAAGCATAACGGTAGTTAAGTGAGGGGAACAGCAAGTGACATAAGGGAGAAATGTATCCTGGAACCATGGAGCTCTCGTGGTCATGCTTCTGCAGGAATACTTGCCTGTTGCAGACTTACTGACGTTGGAAACAATATGCCAACTGCAAAATAGTTTAAATATTTTTAAAAAGTGATTTGCACCATATAATGAATGCAATCTAGAATCTCAGACATCCTGATATGTTTTGAAACTTAGTACAGTATAATTAATATATAATCATGTCCCTATTTACCTGACAATGGCAGAGACCACTAGAGCTTGTAAGTAGTAAAGTCAGAAGTTGTGGTCAAGAATTCAAGTTTGGAAGTTAAGAAGAATGCCAGCCGAAGACTTCCAGGACTTTCAAGGCTTGAGAGCAAATTACAAAAATTACAAGGGGTACATGGTACTAATAGGCACCATGATGCTCTTTCTTCTTTTGGAAGAAGCAGCATAATTGCTATGTTTCTAGTTGGTCTTTCTCTGGACTTAGTTTCCTCATGTTACAAAAAGGGGGAAATAATGCCTACTGTAAATGAGGAAGTGATTTTAAATATTCTAGCACAGTGCTCTCTAAAACCTTGGTTCCATTATCTTGCCTACCCTTTTCAATTTTCATAAGATTTAATAAATCCTACACTGCCATAGAAATGTACAGAAGAATGCTTTCACTGAAGGTACAACTTTGAAGTGAAGGAAGAGTTAAAAAGTTTTTTTTTTTTTTTTTTTTTTTTTAAGGTAGCAGTCCATGCATGGCAAAGCAAAGTAATTGGTTTCATCGATTAAAAAAAAAATGCAAAAAGATTCTGAGATCCTTTGTCATTAGTGCTGAGATTATTCAAAATATACATTTAAGAATTCCATCATATTGTTTTATCTCTTTTATACTTACTAGAATAGTAGGAAAAATTGTATTTTTCTTCATTTATAATGTTTTATTTTCATGTTTAAGGGATTTGAAAAATTCAGCTGAAAATCCTCCTCTCATCTTACTGTCTTTCTGGTCTAGCCTATTTATCTAGAGGGTTCCTACAATTTTCTTTTGGGGTAATGGCACGGATGTATGCCTTTCATATTAAATGCCTATGTAAAAATATTTTATATGATAATTTGGAATAGAAACAAAATTTTTAAATATAAAGTTCCTGAATTAACTATTTTCCTCATTAGTTTTAGCAATACACGATGGATAGCATGTAGTTTTTGAAGATGATAGACTTAAAAGTTATGATCAAAAGATAAATCCTACTAAACAGAAAATAATTGCTATGCATTTATATAAAAATGAATAAACTATGACTGGGAATGTTATTATTGTTTTTAAAAGAGTAAAATGAAATAAAATGATCTCTATCTATTAGCCAAAAATGATCCAAGAAACAGATGGCAAGAAAAAAATTATTTTGTGTATCATCAATAAATCCATGTGAGTTCTAGCATTCTAGAAAATTGAGCATTAAGAAAAAAAAAAGAAAATTGAGCATTAAGAAAATCTCTTTTCTTAAAAATTATATATTTTTTGCAATGTTTGAAGGTAATCACTCTGATATTATGAAGCAATGAAATACAGAGCATAAAAATCAGATGCCAAGATCAGAAAATTTTGAATTTCCATCCTATATCTACAGTATATATTAGGCATATTACTTAACTTCTATAAACCCCAATTTCCTAACTGTAAAATGCAGAAAGTAGCTAACAATTGTATGTAATAAGTTAGATAATGTATGTATACCCTTAGCAATCCTGAAATTTTGATAATGATTAGAAAAAGATAGAAATATGTACTTGTGCTTTTTCCAAATAATACTGTAGCATACCAAATAATCAGCTTTGCCCTAATAAAGCACTGATCTTTTTTTGAAAAGTACAGGAGGGAACAAAATGATTATTATTTCCTTAACTGAGTATCTTAGTTTTTAAAATATTTGCATACCCTGAGTGCATATATATTTAAGACATAGTACTGTACATTTAAGCCATCCATGTTCAGAAGACCGTAATAACTATATTTAAGGCTTAAAATATCAAAGGTAATTTTATTTTATTTTATATTTTATTTTATTTTATTTTATTATTTTTTAAATAATAAATTTATTTTTCATTGGTGTTCAATTTGCCAACATACAGAATAACACCCAGTGCTCATCCTGTCAAGTTCCCCCTTCAGTGCCTGTCACCCATTCACCCCCACCCCCCCGCCCTCCTCCCCTTCCACCACCCCTAGTTCATTTCCCAGAATTAGGAGTCTTCCTATTCTGTCTCCCTTTCTGATATTTCCTACCCATTTCTTCTCTCTTTCCTTTTATTCCCTTTCACTATTATTTATTTTCCCCAAATGAATGAGACCATATAATGTTTGTCTTTCTCCGACTGACTTATTTCACTCAGCATAATACACTCCAGTTCCATCCACGTTGAAGCAAATGGTGGGTATTTGTCATTTCTAATGGCTGAGGAATATTCCATTGTATCCATAGACCACATCTTCTTTATCCATTCATCTTTTGGTGGACACCGAGGCTCCTTCCACAGTTTGGCTATTGTGGACATTGCTGCTAGAAATATCGGGGTGCAGGTGTCCTGGCGTTTCATTGCATCTGTATCTTCGGGGTAAATCCCCAGCAGTGCAATTGCTGGGTTGTAGGGCAGGTCTATTTTTAATGCACTATAGAGATATTTCCAAATTCCATGTAATTTGCAATTAAGTACTGACACCAAGTAATATGAATAATTATATGCTCCTTCTCTAGACCTATGTAATAACCATTTTCATTTATGCAATTATATGAGTTTAACATATCAGAGAGGGTGCTTACAAAATGCAGGATGTTTTAATGACTCTTTTATAATATTTGGGGCAAAGCTTTATATGAAATCAGAGAAAAACATTTGAGAAAGGGTTTACCTCACATTGTTTACTGTATCACAGTGGTTTTCCAATGTTTCTATATACAGTGCTCTATATTTCTAAAATTTTTATAAGTCTCAGAATGGGTTTCTGAGTTATGTTATCAATTTTGTAGGTTTCTTTTCTCAAACTAGATTAAAAGTTCCTAAAGGATAGAGCTCCTTTTCATCAACTTTAGACGAGTATCAATCAATATCTTGTGCTGTTGGCTGCTTGATTGGATTAAATTGAATTGCATGAGACTCCTGGAGTCTGATTTTAGGAGACTTTCATATTCTAGCTCTCCTTTTAATAGTCTATGGCCACTTGTTGCAAATACTTTAAGCCTCTGACTCCTCAGCTGTCAAAAAGGGATCATAACTTGCTCTGCCTTGCTGACTTCAAAGGTCTATTTAGTGCAATAATATGAATGAAAACACGTTAGTTCCATAAATGCCTTGTTTCCTTTCTCCAGTCAGTCAGGAGCTCTTTTTAGCAGCTGATACTAAATCATAGGGCCCAGGTTTTACAAAGCCAACCTTTGGTCGCAAAATAAACAGGCTTTGTTCTACTTCTTTTCTCATTGAAAACAAAATAAATGTATGTCCAAAAATAATTAGCTGATATTCCTCCTAGAGAACCAATTATCCAATAAAATCAGGGAGGAGAAAGGTTGCCAAGAGCATAAGTATGATTATGTTCATTGATGCTTGGAGCATAATTTATATCTAGACACTTTTGTTAATTGTTATGCGTCTTTAATTTGTCTTGTGCTTTATCAACTATGATCACTGCATTTGAATTGGAGGCAGAGACATAGGCAAAGGGAGAAGCAGGCTCCCTGTGGGGAGCCTGATGTGGGACTCGATCCCAAGACCCCGAGATCACGACCTGAGCCAAAAGCAGATGCTCAACCACTGAGCCACCCAGGTGCCCCTGGCAATTTACTTTTTTTTTAAACATAAGAAACCTCATAAGCCAACTACAGACTTTTATCAGTGTTCCTATGATGCTAATTTCTGACAATTATTCATCTGAATTATATTTACTCTAATACCCAATATGTATTTGACTTTTTAAAAAAAATTCCCCAGTGTGAATATACTATCTATTTCCTGATGGACCCCCTGAAAAAAACTAGTAAGGACAGTAGTTACAAGGAAGAGAAGCTACTGGATATAAAGGATTTTCATTTCATTAAAAGAGTAATAACTTTATCTTAGAATCGTAAGGGCCACTAAAGATTTTTAAATAGAAGAATAGTATTTTCAAATGTCCATGCTTATCCTAGTAGCAATTATGATAATTGAATACATTAAGAGAGTCTTAAATTTCAGAATTGAGCCTATTTAGATTCAGTGGTTTAATAAAAACTAAATGAACAAACAGCTTGTCTACACTAGTTTATTGACTGTTAAGGTATGTTTAATCCAGGTGGGGCAAAATACAGAAAAGGAGGCTTATCAATGTTAGTCTTTTCTCAAAAACACCTTCAAACTCCTCACACAAATATTCGAGGACCTCCATTCGTAGACCATTTTGTCACCACCATCATTATCATCTTCTCCTTGTCCTACTAATCAAAAGTACTGACTGGTATGTTTTTGACATCTTGCCATGACAGGAATTGTGTACTATTCTCATTTCTGAGAAGTCTCAGGAACTTTTCAGTCCTCTATAATTTGTTAAGCAATTTTTCTTATTCCCTTTTGTCAAAGTCTGAGACTTCCACAACTTATTCCTAGAAATATCCTCATTATCTATTCTTTTCAAGGCTGCTGGCAACTTTCCACAGAACTTAAAGTTGCTCAAATCTTAAGCAAGTTGAATGAGAGGGGACAAAGATCTCCGTTTAAAAATGTATATCTGTGGTATGTGGAAGACTAGAGAATCTATTAACAGATTTATTTTGGAAACAGCGTAGTGGTTTTGTGGTGGTTGGAGAGAGAAGAGAGGTGAGAAGACCAGAGATGATGAAAGTTTACTAGTAAAAGTAAGAGAAGACAAATGAGTGAAAATAAAGCATAGGGAAGAGATCTAAAAATTAGTCCCTCAAAATGAACTTGCTTTCTAAATGTGGATGATGAAGGGGCACCTGGATGCCTCAGTCAATTAAACATCTTTGTTTGGCTCAGGTCATGATCCCAGGATGCTGGGATCCAGCCCCAAATCAGGCTCCCTCGTCAGTGAGGAGCCTGCTTCTCCCTCTCCCGCTCCCCCTGCTTGTGCATGCCCTCTGTCTCTGTCAAATAAATAAAATATTTAAAAATAAATAAATAAATAAATAAATAAATAAATAAATAATAAATAAAATAAGAAAGTGTGGATGACTAGTTAATAGAAGAGTTGAGGATGATTACAACTGAAGTAAGGCTTGCAGGATCTTTTTTTTTTAAGATTTTTATTTATTTATGACAGACATACACAGAGAGGGAGAGATTGAGAGAGAGAGAGAGAGAGAGAGAGAGAGAGAGAGAGAGGCAGAGACACAGGCAGAGGAGGAGCAGGCTCCATGCAGGGAGCCTGATGTGGGACTTGATTCCAGGTCTCCAGGGTCACACTCTGGGCTGAAGGCAGGCACCAAACTGCTGAGCCACCCAGGGATCCCAAGGTTGCAGGATCTTATTATATATTGTTGGTGGGATTATAAACTGGTATTTCTATTCTCGTATCATCCAACTAGGCCTTCATTTCTTCTGTCCCAGTGAAATTGTTCTTATGTAGGTCATCGATGACTCGTATGCTGCTAAACCCTAATGGTCAATTCTGTTCTCATTTTATGTGATCTCCCAGCAGCATTTGACAAAGTTAACCACTGCGTACTTTCATATACTTTTGTCCCTAGTTTACTGGACACTGTCCTTTGGATACTTTTTCTTTCCCCATCTTTTAAAAAAATGTACTTTAATTCCAGTATAGTTAACGTAAGGGATGCCCTTCACTTATTTCACCCATTCCCCTCTCCCCACCTCCTCTCTGGTGACCATCAGTTTGTTCTGCATATTTAAGAGTTTCTTTGGTTTTTGCTTGTATCTTTTTCATTTGTGTCATTTCTTAAATTCCATCTATGAGGGAAATCATCTAGTATTTGTCTTTCTCTGACTTATTTCATTTAGCATTATACCCTCGAGATCCATCCATGTTGTTGCAAATGACAGGAGATTATATCTATATCTATATCTATATATCTATATCTATATCGATATATAGATATAGATATATAGTACATGTATCTTTTCAAATTAGTATTTTCTTATTCTTTGGGTAAGTATTTTTCTTTCCTCCCTAATCACTCTTTATTTTTTCTTTTTATTTCTCTGTCATCTTCTCCTTGACCCTTTAGTGTTAATATCCTAAGACTCAGACCTCGGTTCTATTTTCTTAATCTACCTACCTTCACTTCTTTATAGACTTATCCAGGAGACCCTAACTTTTCCCAGATTTATATTTCCAGCTAAGACCTCTATAACTCTAGATATGAATATAAAGCTACATATCTGACACCTTTGCTTGAATGCCAAATAGATATTTTAAACTTGGATGAACACATCCAAAAGTTTGCTCCTGATCCTTCAACAAACTGTTTTCTTGCTAGACTTGTCACTTCAGGTGATGACAACTCAAATTCTGGTTGTTCATACCAAAAGTCATGGGGTTCTCTTAGACTTCTGTTTATATACCACATGCATTCTTTTAGAAAATCCTCTTGTGTCTAACTTTCAAATATTGTAAAATCCAATCACTTACAAAATTCAAGGCTACAACCTTGATTCAAACTGCCATTAACTCTCATTTGGATTATTTTAATGGCCTTCTTATTGATCTCCTTGTTGCTATCCTTGCCCCTCTTTAGTATATCCTCAACACAAGATCAGGGATGGTCCCTTTAAAACATTACTGAGATCATGTCTTTCATCTGCTCAAAATGTCATTTCATTCAGAATAAAACCCAAAGTCCTTATGATGGCCTACAAGTTCCTGACTGATCTGTGCCACCACATATTCCATTGTCTTTCTGATTTCATCTCTTACTCATTCTTTTAGTTACAATGGCATTCTTACACAACACATTTTGTAAAAAACAAAAAAAAAAAACAAAAAAACAACAACAACAAAAAAAAAACATTTTGTACTGGTCTCTCTACTTGACATATCTTCCACTAGATATATGTGTGGTCAACCCCCTCACCTCCTTTAATTCTTGCTCAAATTACTTTTCAATGGAATTTATTTGCAACTTGCTCCTGCACAACAATTTCCCAATTCCCCTAAACCTATTGTACTTTTTCCCATAATGCTTTTCACTTTTGAACATATTTTGTAATTTACTTACTTTTTGTATTGTCTATATTCTCTTCCTAAATGTAAACCCCATTAAAACTGTTCTTTGCTTTCATTTATTGATATATTCCATGAATACAAAATGATGCTTAGCACAATGTTTTTAAATAGATACTTGCTTAAATAACTATCATTTCACAAATTAATTTGATATTGTACTGTGGCATTGAACACCCACATGCTTCCAAGTAATTCCACTTTAAGGTACATATACCCAAAAGAAACTTCAGCACACTTGTACTATGCAGTATATACAATCCAGAATATATAGGGAACTCCTACAACTTTATAGCAAAGACAAAAACAACACCAAATTTTTAAAATTGGCAAAGGACCTGAATAGACATTTCTTTAAAGAAAACATCTGAATGACCAACAAGTATATGAAAAGATTCTCAATATAGCTAATCGTCAGGGACATGAAAAATAAAACTACACTGAAATATCACTTCATACATGTTAGAATAATGATGATGAAAAAAAACCCACAAAAGATAATAAGTGTCACTGAAACTGGAAAAAATGAAATCTTCCTGTCCTGTTTGTGGGATGCAAAATGGTGCAGCCACTGTGGAAATAGTATAAATGTTCCTCAAAAAATTATAATAGAACTACCCCATAATTCAGCAGTACTACTCTTGTGTATATATCCAAGAGATTTGAAATCAAGATCTCAAAGGTATATATGCACTCCCATGTTTATAATAACTAAGATGTGAAAACAAACCAAATATCCATAAATAGATGAATGGATAAAGCAAATGTGCTATTCACCCAAAACTAATACAATGTTATATGTCAGTTATATCTCATTAAAAACAAATGGATGACCAGATACATTAATGAATAAATAAAAGAATACATAAGAAAAAAGAGAAAATATGGTATATATACACACAATGGAATATTATTCAGTGTCAAAAATGAAGGGAGTCTTCCTTTTTAAAGTTTTTATTTAAATTCCAGTTAGATAACATACAGTGTAATCTTTGTTTCAGGTATTGAATTTAGTGATTCACCATTTATTATAGTACTTAGTGCTCATCACAACAAATGCACTCCTTAATACTCATCACCTATTTAACCCATTTCCCCACCCACCTTTCCCTCCACTAACCTTATGTTGTTCTCTATAGGTAAGACTCTGTTTCCTGGTTTGCCTTCTTTTTTTATTCCCCCTGCCATGTCCATTTGTTTTGTTTCTTAAATTCCACATATGAGTGAAATCATGGTATTTGTCTTTCTCTGACTTATTTCACTTGGCATAATACATTCTAGCTCCATCCATGTCATTGCAAATGGCAAGGTTTCATTCCTTTTGATGGCTGAATAATATTCCATTTGACATATATATATATATATATATATATATATATATATATATATATATATACACCACTTCTTTATCTGTTCATCAGTTAATGGATATTTGGGCTCTTTCCATAATTTGGCTATTGTTGATAATGTTGCTATAAACACTGGGATTCATGCACCCCTTCGAGTCAGTATTTTTTATCCTTTAGGTAAACACTGAGTAGTGCATTTGCTGGGTTGTAGGGTAGTTCTATTTTTAAATTTTTGAGGAAACTCTATACAGTTTTCCAAAGTGGCTGCACCCATTCCCACTGACTAAGTTAGAGAATTCCCCTTTTCTGCATCCTCACCAACATCTGTTGTTTCCTGTGTTGTTAATTGTAGCCATTCTGACTGGTGTGAGATGATATCTCATTGTAGTTTTGATTTGCATTTCCCTGGTGATGAGTGATGTTAAGCATCTTTTTATGTGTCTGTTAGCTATCTGGGTGTCTTCTTTGGAAAAACTGTCTATTCATGTCTTCTGCCCATTTCTTAACTGGACTACTTGGCTTTGGGATGTGGAGTTTGATAAATTCTTTATAGATTTTGGATACTAACCCTTTATCACACATGTCATTTGCAAATATCTTCTCCCATTCCATAGATCGCCTTTAGTTTTGTTGATTATTTCCTTTGCTCTGCAGAAGCTTTTGATTTTGATGAAGTCCCAATAGTTAAAATAGATACAATAAATTACAGATTGGATTGGAGGAAGTATCCATAATAAATATACAGTAGATTAATGTAGTTTTTAGTGGGAAGTCTGCTTTATGGAACATCTTGTTTTTATGAAGAAAGCAAGACAGAAAGAAGGCCATGTATGAACCAATGTGAATAATGTTTCATGAACTATAAGCTATTATAATAAGCTATTTATCTAATCCTTCCCACTTAGGTTCCAAAAGGAAAAAAAATAATATTTCAGATTTGGTAAGAAATTGTCTATGTTCTCATTGCTTGCGTTTCAACTATCTTTTCAGTGGAAGGCCTCAGGTTGCTCAGGGAAATTATCTTCTCCTTCCTTGTCCTGGGTGTCTCAGGTCTTACAGAAGAATGCTCAATAACCTACTTCAGTCTGGTTATATCTGTGGTAGAGAATCAACAAATCTCCAGGTGTGATCCAAAATACACAAAGACCAAAACACTGTTCTATTTATGAAACCTCCAAAGTAGAAATTAGTTCTTAGCATGTAGATATCACAGTAAGAAAAGTAGATTCAGCAAATAACTGTCTTTATTTTTTCTTCTTATTTACCTTTAAGTAGTTAACATATAGCATATTATTAGTTTCAAATGTAGAGTTCAGGGGATCCCTGGGTGGCGCAGCGGTTTGGCGCCTGCCTTTGGCCCAGGGCATGATCCTGGAGACCCAGAATCGAATCCCACATCGGGCTCCTGTTGCATGGAGCCTGCTTCTCCCTCTGCCTGTGTCTCTGCCTCTCTCTCTCTCTCTCTCTCTGTGACTATCATAAATAAATAAAAATTTAAAAAAAACAAACAAATGTAGAGTTCAGTTATTCATCTGTTGTATATAACACCCAGTCTCATGATATCATGTGACCTCCTTAAGTGTCTTTAAACTTTTTATTTTTTAAGTCAAATACAAAAGTAGTTTAATTTTAATGATAACAGATTCTCTAGTTTTTGAAAAAAACTTAGAAAAGTTAGAATGCAGAATGGGTAATCAACTACATCAGTAAATTAAAATGAAAATAGCAAGCAACATAATGAAATATATTTAAACATCAAAATTGGTTTCTTTGAAATTTTGTCAAGTTTCAGTTATGATATTTTGGCCACTAAGAATTTTCATTTGGCGTTCCAAATGGAAATGTTTGTTTTCTTGCTTTTAAAATATTGATGTGCATTTTAAAATTCAGCAGTATCTTTGTTTCTGAAATTTATTTTACTTTAGAGGCACAATAAAATAAATGTGATGGTGATGATGAAGGTAATATGCTATTTGGCTATGATTCTTTCTGAATATAAGATTATTAAAAATAATACTGTCATGAATGTGTGCACTAGAAAACTAATGAAAGTGGAATATAGATCAAATCATTGGCATGATCTAGGAAAAAGCCTACCATTTTAGTCTTTATTATTAGTCATATTTTTCTTAGTTGAAGACAGTTATGAAATATACATCTAATATTCATAATAGCCCCATGAGAATAGTAGGAGTTTGCTTTTCCAAACATACTTAGCAATACATGAATAATATAATGCTGCAAATTGTATAATAACAGTTACAACTATTTTATAATCAAAGGGTAGGTGATAAATGGGAAAACCTTTTTTTTTTAGCTAAGAAACATTTATTCTTTCTATATGGATAGAAAATTTACCACTTTCCTTGTTTTTTTTTTACCTTGTCAAAGGACTAAAAATGAACACGAAACAATTGTCTCTTGTGATAACATAAAGATCATCAAGATTTAGTAAAATTTCTAATGAGGATATGGCTTATGATTTTATTAAACATGTTAATTTTATGCAAGAATTTCCATGTTAGTTTTAGACCACTAGGTAAATTAAAGTGGATTCATATTAATTTTAATAAAACAATCTTACGTTTCACACAGGAGCTGATCCCAATAGCTTATCAAAAATGAAATAGGTGTTGGGTGCCTGGATGGCTCAGTTGGTTATGTATCTGCCTTTGGCTCAGCTCTTCTTGGGATCAAGCTCTGCATGGGGCTCCCTGCTCAGCTGGGAGTCTACTTTTCCCTATCCTTTTGCCCCTCCTCCGCTTGTGTGCCCTTTCTCTCAAATAATAATAATAAAAAAATCTATTTTAAAAATAGGTTTTTTTGTTCTTTCCTAGAGGTGTGAGCCAAAATTGGCCTTGATCATTTTGATCATTATTATAATATGATTAATTCGGTTGACACAGGTAAGCAAGTCAACATTAAAATCACTTATCACATTAAAAGAGTCTTTTTCGTGTTTAAATTAAGTAAATAATAATCACGTTCTTGTAATATACTAGGAACTCTTATTCCATCAGCTCAAAACCTTCTATATCTTTGCAGTCCATAATCCATTTGATATTGATAAACAACCCGCTGATTCTTTCTTGCATTAAATGTAATTCCATTTTGGATCAATAAAAAAACCCTAAATCCACTCAAAAAAAGAGAAGAAAACCAAATCATACTGAGTTAATGAATTTGCATGCTCTGAGATGTTACCAGCTGCTGCTCTTAATAATAAATGAAGTCATCACTTTCAGCAATCTGGAAAATAAACTGAAATAATTATGTTTTCAGTTTTGATTTAACTGAAAAACAGTTAATGGGAGGGAGCAAACATTCTCCCAACTGAAAAAAGCTGTAGTTCACTGACAACCAGGTCAAGTGTGCATTTTTTACAATGGCCTAATTTATTGGTATGCATATCCACTGAAGTGAGGAAGATCTCCAAGGGCTTAATACAGAGACCCAGCAATAAAACTCAAAAAGCTCTATATTCACAGTCACCAGATATTACTTAAAGACATTGTTTTGCAATTACTGAGTAGTTTCTCAGCACCTTTCTGACTTTATTTTATATTAATAGCTGACATTACTAAATACTTAATCTCCAACTTGCTTTTCTGTTACATTAAATATCACATTTAATCCCCAAAATGTACCCAGGAGGTTGGTGCTATCATTATCCCTGTATTAAATGTAAGGAAACTGAAATATATTCACTTGCCCAAGGTCACACAGTTAGTGACAGATCTTAGATTTCTATAGTCTTTCTGATTCCAGAGCCCAAGTTTTTTTTTTTTTTTCCAAGATTGTTTTTACCTCTATGATAGTAACTTTGAATGGGCTCATTTTTAAATCCACTATTTGCATTGTGGAATTAATATGTAGATTGCATATTTGATTCAAGAAATGTTTTCAAGAAAAAGAAAGAATTTTTTTTTTTGAGATTTTATTTATTTTTTGAGGAAGAGAAGGAGAGAGAGAGAAAGAGGGAAATAGCATGAGCAGGGGGAGGGGTAGAGGAAGAGGGAGAAGTAGACTCCCCGCTGAACAGGCAGCCCAATGCGGGACTCCATCCCAGGACCCTGGTATCATGACCTGAGCCAAAGGCAGATGCTTAACCAATTGAGCCACCCAGGTGCCCCTGAAAGCAATTGTTTATGTCTGCATACAGCCTGGCAGCCACAACCCAATGCCATGAATATTTACGATCCCAATAATCCAGAAGACATCACTAAAAGTATCTTGTAAATAAGTTAAAATAGTTTCTCCTCTTGCTTTGGGTCACAGATCTCTGATTAGGTGATGGAGGTAATGAACTCACTTCCCCTCAAAATTGTATATATATATATATATATATATATATATATATATATATATATATATATATATATATATAATTGCCTTCAATTGTTTTGCATACAATTCTAGAGAGTTCTCTGAGCACCTGAAATCTGTTCATTGACTCCCTGAACTGACAGGCCAGAAACCAAAACAAAACAATAAAAACTGAGCTCATTAATTAAGCCAAAATTAAGGCAGAAAAAAAGGATCTGTGATTTCTTAATCTACCAGGAAGTCTGTCAGTAACTCTTGGCCTACCAAATCAATCAGCCTCTTCCTGCTACTGACGCCCAGTCTCAGGGGGTAGCAACTGTTTGGCCACCTAGAAGACAACTCATTTGGTCTAGGTGTTTCCATTCTGCCTTCCTATAACCTGTTCCCACTTTAGCCAGAGTGATGTGTCTACAATGTATCCCAAATGGTATTACCCACTCATTAAGACTCTCCAGGTGTTTTACTGAATTAGAATACACCCAACTGGTGCTCTGGCTCATGCTGACTTCCCCAACCTCACCTGACACCCTGCTCTCCTCCTATTGTGTCCAAGCTCTATCCCACTGGATTCTTCTTCCTCTCTATCTGCCAACTTTGTTCACATCTCAGGCCTCTGAATCTGCTCTTTTCTCCGGCATGAGGTACTTCTTCAACCTTCTCACGATCAATTCATTCCTATAACTAAAATCTTAGCTGAAATATTTACTCCTGAGAAAGAAATTCCTTAATAACAAAATCAAAGTACCCTGCTATCCTCCGGTCACTATTTCAATAATATATTTTATAGCAATCATTAATATCTGATAAATTGTGCTTGTTTACGATTATTTCCATTGTGTATCTTTTCCTCTCTTTCCGCACACACACCCCTACGTAGAATTTGACTGTTTTTCTTCCCACCATCCCTGCCTGCCTGGCATGTAGTAGGCAGTCAATAAACGTCACTTAGTCCATTTCTTTAACTAATTGAGACTATGTATCATGCAGTATTTAGACTGAGTCTAGACTATTAGCTTTTATGTGTGTCCTGAACAAATGTGCTAAATGAATGCATGGTACCTTGTTTCATGTTGACATTTCTGAGATGAACAACTAACCTTTACAAATGGATTTAGGTTTACATACAGTAATCTGTTTTATAATTACCGCTTTTAAAGAAATGACTCCAGTAATTTTACTTAAAAGCTTGAAATTTCTATATATCTAAAGAGAACATGCTTTTCTTAGCTAGCTCCTCTTGCTAATTTTTTTTTTCTGCTCATGTGAAATATAAAACAAACATTGCTGAACATGGTTTAGTATGGCTACTTAGGTACTATACAATCAGTCTCAAGTATTTGGAACTAGTAAAAAAAAATATATAATCATATTGATTTTTAAGTGCTAGAAAAACAATGATTAATATATATAGCATACTTCTATTTTCTTAAGCCCATTTTAAAATATGGGTAGGATGAAGGGTACCTGGGCGGCTCAGTTGGTTAAGTCAGTGCCTTCAGCTCAGGTCATGATCTCAGAGTCCTGGGATCAAGCCCCGCATCAGGCTCCCTGGGCAGTGGGGAGTCTGCTTTTCCCTCTCCCTCTGCCTGCCACTCATGCTCTGTCTCTCTCAAATGAATGAATGAATGAATGAATGAATGAATGAATGAATAAATAAATAAATAAATAAATAACCTTTAAAATATGTGTAGGGTGACAATATGTTTTGTTTTTCCTGGGATAGTTTTTCTGTTGTTTTATCTTAAACATTCATAGTTTCACTCTCAAAGTATCCCAAGATAGCAAATTATGTACTAACTATAAGTATGGGCAATATTAACTTTGGAAGCATTATTTATCAAATAGTAAGAAAGGACAATGATAGATCTACTTTTATAGGTTGCTGAAAAGATTAAATGATTTAGTGGAGCTAATGTACTCAGTAAGGTGTTTGGCATCTAATGCGTGTTAAATAAATGTTAGCCATCATCCAGTTCTAATGAAAAGGATAGACCAGTAAACATTGGCCGATTAGGTAGAATAATAGCATTCAGTGAATCCAGAACTCTTCCCCATCATAGATATCTTTTACTATTTAGCTGTATTCAATTTTTATCTGATGTTTCCAATTTCCCTGGTTTTAATTTGTAAATGGGAGCCAAACAACTACCCAGACCACCAGTAGTCCTTTAAAATGATTGCTTCCCTTGTAGGCAGATTTTTCTGGCATTCTACTTTACTAGAAACAGGTTATGCTGAACAAAGTTCTTTGAAAAAAATATATAACATTCAGACATTACTTGGTTAGGAATATAGGACTGCAATTTTCTTTTCATGTGGGGAGGGAATTGGATTTTGAAAGGTGTGAGAACCGGAAGACAGAGATCATGTGTTTGATTAGAGGTGTTGTGCGTTAGGCCTCTCGTTTTAGAATGGAATTTGTTTGTTAGGTGAATCTGTTTCAGACGTAATAGGCACAACTGAAATGAAAGTGCATGTGTTATATCCCCAACCAACACCAAAGGGCTGTACTATTCATATGTTTAGGAACATTGTGTTTTATGATAAAAAAGATTTTGGGGGTTCCTATCTTTGTGATCTTCAAGATATCAAG
The DNA here is from genome assembly GCF_011100685.1 of Canis lupus familiaris. Taxonomy (NCBI): domain Eukaryota; kingdom Metazoa; phylum Chordata; class Mammalia; order Carnivora; family Canidae; genus Canis; species Canis lupus. Next base: position 24,280,092 of record NC_049236.1, on the reverse strand, counting down.
CAATACTTAAGAAAACAACTCTTGTTTTTCTTTAAGGGAAACACAACTTTATGCCTTTCAGTTTATACATGGAGATTTCAATCGTTAAATTCGAAGCAATTTACTTGTTTCACTGGAAATGTCCTTAGCAGTAGAAACATAATCAGTCAAAAGATCCTCACTCTTGAATATGTCTGTATGAAAGTTTATTATTTATTTCAGAATGCTAAAGGTATTATAACCTTTTCTTCATTTATAAATAACTGGCAAAAGGATTTTGGAGAATATTGAAGATTTATATTTATCTTTTCATATTCTTTAGTTACCCAGTTCTAGATATGTTCTTCTTTATGTAAGTATTTCTTTGGCGAGGCCATGGGGAATCTATAGAACTATCTTGATAGTTTGAGAACATGGTAGTTCCTTAATTCTCAAATTTTGTTTCAGTAGACAAAATTTTCAATGCTTATTTTTAGTCTACATTTCCTCAGACTAGTTTCTGTCATGAGTGTATTAAAGATTTCAATTTAATTTTTTTTAATTTATAAAAGTGGCAGAGTGCAAATATGCTATACTTAAATTGTGCATTACTGTGCAAAAATAGGTCCTTAAGTTGAATTCACAATCAACTCAATTTCTCAGTCTTGGATTTATAATACTTTCTATAGAGTAAAACAGAAAGTGGAGATCATTTGCCATTTAGTTGGTTGTGAAATACTCTGAACCACGATACCTGATTTGTGAATGACAGAAATCCTATATGATTTTAAGGAGTTGGAAGATGGTGGTTTGTCATCAAAAGGTATTACAGGAAAAACTAGTGTCAGATATTCTGAAAGTGACTGATAAAATGGCAGCCAAAGCAAAGAGACTCCTAAGAAATAACATTGTGTGTGATATAGGTTGTCAAATAGAAAGTTCTACACAAGATTGGGTTTATGCATCCAACAAAATCAATAGCTTGTTGTTTATTGAATGGACTACCGAAGAGTTAGACTCCATTGAAAAGGGAACCAGAAAAATGTAGTGTTTACCACTTTATAAAAATCAGTGGGTATTTAAGAAACAAACTCTCTTCAACATAAAAGAAGACTGAAAAACAATTGCTTGAACCTTTATGCATAATCTGAAGCCAACACATAAAGTTACTAGAGTCTAGTTTTAGAAATGATTATCAATTTGGATTATTCACTTGTTCATTTATCAAATAATTACAGTAATAAATATAAAAACAGCAGGCATTTACTGTACAAAATTCTGGAGATCCAGTATGACAATAACTTATTTTCTTCAGATCACATGGAATCCTTCCTGGATCAAACAGCATACTAAAAGTATGGCCTTAAAAATTGGGTTTTATTGTTTAAATCCTCTTGAATTATAATTGACTTTTTTTCAGCTCTCTTATAGGAAGAATTGATTGATAAGGCAAATGTCAAAAGATATTTCTTGGTAAAAGCATTACCGATAAATACTGTTAAGCATTTACTGTGGGTGAGGTGATATGTTAAACTGTTCTTCACTACAACCCTAGGTAGGCTTTATTAATTAGAGTAGGGTAAACTACCAAATGGCTCCAACCGAAAAGCTCAGTTGACTAGTCAAAGGATATTACTGCCAGTAGGTGGGCAGCCGTTCTCCATGCATGATTCATCTGCTATCAGCTAGTGGAAGGAGAAAGAGAGCAGAGAAGAAAAATATCCTTAATAACCTTGACTCAGAAGAGACAAACATTACTTTCATTCAGAGTCTATCAGTAAGAACTAGTAACATAGGCATACCTGGTTGCAATGGGAACTGAGAAATGGAGTCTATAGATGGGCAACATTTCCCAGCAAAACCTGACTAACATAGATGGGGAGAGAGTGGAACAGCCAACCTACCTGCCTAGTATCTGTTAACATGATGGACATTTTACTGATGAAGAAAGTGAGTTATTGAATTCTTAGGAAACTTGCTTAGGATTATCCAGCTAATAAATGATATATTTAAGACTTTCACTGACAATGCACTGCCCTTTCATTTTTTTTTAATTGCCAACTACAATTTTAATGAATATATATCCACTTGCAAGTTACTTCTTATATTCCCTTAAATTCTTTCCACTTGTGTTTCCCTAACTAGCATTTAAGAGACTCTGCCTTTTTTCCATTTCTGTAATACTAATATTTTTTGTGGCTCTGAGATAACTTCAACTCATAATTAATGTTCAATAAATCTTATCTGAATGTCTGATTACAGGTTAATGTTGGACCTAATTTAGAAACATAAGGCATATATAGGAATTGATATAAGAAAGGGATAGAAATAAAGGCTGAGATCAGTGTCTTAGCAAATTTTCAGAGATGAATTACAATGCAACAAGTTAAACTATGACCACAATCTCTGATGTAACCAAGGAAATGATGCATGTGAAAAAAAAAAATGATGCATGTGATGTAAAATATAACTGAGCTTTTTTTCTTTTGATATCATTTGAAAAGTTCCTTTCTGTAAAAGCTGTTAGTAATGTGTGATGTAGGAGGAATGGTTGCTGCAGAGTGTTTAAGCTTATTTTTAGGAGCATCAGCGTCTGAAGTAAATGAGTAACAGTTATACTTTAATGTCATCTACTTTCAAAAACAATAGAAATATTTTTCCAACCCAAAGGAACTAAATTTATTATGCAGATAGTAATAAAAACACACCATAGTTTAAAGTGCTGTGAGGGATCCCCAGGTGGCTCAGCGGTTGAGCGTCTGCCTTTGGCTCAGTTGGTGATCCTGGAGTCCTGGGATAGAGTCCCACATCAGGCTCCCTGCAGGGAGCCTACTCCTCCCTCTGCCTGTGTCTCTGCCTGTCTCTCTGTGTCTCTCATGAATAAATGAAATATATATTTTTTAAAAAGTGTTCTGATAACCAGATATAGTGGTTGTCTTACTGGATATTGCATAAAAATACTTCGTGTAACATTTCCCCTCCAACTCCTGTAGAATATTACGAATGTAGCTCCAAATGGGGAAATGTGTCAAATGTGTTTTTTGGAATGGAGAGGTCAGATAACAGACAAGATCATATCCCATTTGTAGAATTTATGGGAAATATTCAAGAAAAAATAGATGAACCACTCTAAAATTTTCCAGGTTGACTACATGTTGAAAAGATACAGAAGTAAACCTTAGAATTAAATAAATGTTGCATTCTATATAGGACATCTGGAAAAGTCTTTATAAAAGACAAATCTAAGTCTAAATTTATTTTAACACATTAAAATGTCTCTTCACTATTTTGGTGAATTTAGAATTTTCTTTGTAGATTGCTTCCAAATCTTGAACATACTATTTCCTCAAATTTAAGCACTTACATATATCCTTCGAAATTTTTACCATTTAAAAAAAAAAAGAAATTTTTATCATTTTGCAAACTGCATTAGCTATTATTTGCTAAATACTGTTTTTAAATCAACTTTCTTTTTTCACTTAAAGAGATTTCTTTAAATGCTTTTTTTTTTTAAGAATTTATTTATTTATTCATGAGAGACACAGAGAGAGAGCAAGAGAGAGAGAGGCAGAGACACAGGCAGAGGGAGAAGCAGGCTCCATGCAGGGAGCCTGATGTGGGACTAGATCCAGGGACCCCTGGATCACGTCCTGAGCCAAAGACAAACACTCAACTGCTGAGCCACCAGGTGTCCCTAAAGAGATTTATTTACAATTAAACTTTATATTATGCCTTTAAATAAAAAAAATTAATTTCCACAAATCAAATGTAAAAGTTAATAATAATAAAACTAAAACAATTTTAAATTTATTTATGTGTATAAATAAATTTTATTTGTTAAACAGATTTGTCAAATTCAAATTTATTTAAATTTATGTATTAAATTTAAATTTGTTAAATTGTTAAATTTATTTAACAATTATTAAATTCTTTCCAGATAAATATTACCTGAAAAACGTATTATTAAGTCTAGAAAGGTATTAAAGATAAATAGGCAATGAAGCGAGATTTTCTTTCTGAAATAGTTAGAGATATTGAAGAAAATACTTGTCTCACTATTTGATTTAATTTTTAACATTGTGTTCATATATATAAAATCATCTTTTACCACAAGCAGCGTGATCCCACATATTGGAATGTAGGGAGTATTGGAATGATTTTATTGGTACGGAAAACATTGGTATTTCTTAGGGAATTTGACTACATCTTAAGTTTTTGTATTATTGCCACAGAGAACAAGAAAGTTGGTTTACTTACCAACAGTAAAATAGGTCATGGATTTTTCCTACAGCCGTTCTCTACACTTGAAGTATCTTTATTCCCATTTCTCCCTGTTAAACAGTTCTTCATTTTTGTAAAAAGATTTATTTTTTAAATTTATTTTAGAGACAGAGCGCAAGCGCACACAGAAGGGAGGGGGGCAGAGAAAGAGGAAGAGAGTCTCAAGCTGACTCTGAGTGCAGAGCCCCACCCAGGGCTCCAGGCAGGGCTCCCAGCCCGGACCCTGAGGTCACAACCTGAGCAGAAACCAAGAGTTGGAGGCTCAACTGACTGTGACTCAAACACACCTTTATATTTTATTTTATTTTATTTTATTTTATTTTTTTTTTTCACCTTTATATTTTAATCCTCAAATTTAGTGCCACCTCTTCTAAGAGTCCTTTCAGGATCACAGTCAGTGAAACATCTCTTCTTGATTTGTGACTGTTGTCCTGGAATCTCATCTTATTTAGTGTTATGTCCCAGAGTTTTCTCATATTAATTATTATTACTAATAATGCATTAAAATGAGCTGACATGCAACTGATTGACCCCACTCTGCCCCATTTCTGCCTCACTGTTTCCTAGTAGTATTGGAGAGACACGTGGTGCACGGTTTTCACTTCAAAGTAAGTGTAAAACTGGAAGATGACTGGTAACAATTCGTGTCTTTTCCCCTGCTGTTTCCAAGCACAAGATAACAAATACTGTTTGGAGCAGCACAAAGGACAGTAAGAAGACCTCCTAGGCCCTTGCTGGACACAGATGTGACAGTCCGTCATGTCACGGCCCATTTCACAACGTGCACAATACAGGAAACTTCATGGAAGCATCAGCCTCAGCAGGAAATTCTAGGTTAGATGTAGGGAATTTGAGCAAGAAATAGAGGTTGCACCCCTTGTTTTAGAAAGGATAGAGATTCTCAAAGTTCTTGCTGCAATAGTTTTGCCATTTATTGTTTGACATAACTACATGACTATTAATATATGCATTTATTTTATGCTTATTAATATTTTTAAATTCTGACAAGTCAAAAATACAATTGCTTGTTTAATAAGATATTAAATACCAAAGACCCACTACACAAGAAAACTGATGAACATGTAGCTTGCTCAAAATGTTTGCTTACATTTAACATCTGCCATGAGGCTTATGGTGATATCAATGGCCCATGAAAATAAAAAGTCACAAATCTGCTGAAAAGGCATCAGCATTTACTTCAAATGTAAGTATTCATTTTAAGAAGATGTTGTCTCAGAAGATGGATAATTAACTCATGTTGCTGTAGAAGATGTATTTATGGAGCTCTCTCTAAACCATGACTTTTTATTTAGCGCAAATAACTATTCTTCTAAAATAATTTCACTAATTTTTTCCTAGTTTTCTTCCACGTGTACAAAGAGCAAAACAGTCACTTTTAACCTGTTGGTTTATTAGCAGAAGAACGTTAGAAACAGGTAAAGGATAATGTTTAACATCAACGATGACTTTTTTGTCAAGTAATACCAGAGAGAAAATCATTTGATTTAATTCACTGTTTTCATTCATTTCATGAAATCAAAGTAAAGCTTTTGGAAGTTCATTCTATACAAGGTGAAATATCTGACATTATTATGAATGCTACTGTAAATTCAGTTTAGAAATTTCAATGTTGAACATAAAATTAGTGGTTTTGTGGTGAAAATTTAAATGCAAATTTCGATGGAGCACAATGTCATGGAAAATCTGTGTTCTTATCAAATTCAGAACTCTTGGAACAGTAGTAATGTGATTTGATTTTGAGTATGGTTCTCATACAGATTTATAATTGTGTAGAAACAAGATGTGATATTTCACCAATCAAAATAGGATTATCAATAATTGTAAGACTCTTAAAAAAATAATTGTAAGACTCTTTTTAGTATATACTCTTAACTAATTGAACTAAAAGATTTTACAATGAAGCTGATATTAAATACTAAAAAATTACTTCAGCATAGCAATACATGATTTCTTTTTTTCTTTTCAAATTTTTATTTAAATTCTAGTTAGTTAACTTGTTAAATTCTAGTTAATTAACATCCAGTGCAATACTGGTTTCAGGAGTAGAATTCAGTGATTCATCACTTACATACAACACCCAGTGCTCATCGTCACAAGTGCCCTATGTAATACCCAGCACCCATCTAGCCCAGCCCCCACCCAATGCCCTCCATCAACCCTCCATTTGTTCTCTATCATTAAGAATCCCCTTCGGTTTGCTTCCCTCTCTCTTTTTTCCCACTTCCCATATGTTCTTCTATCTTGTTTCTTAAATTCCACACATCCATAGGCTATTTGTCTTTCTCTGAGTGACTTATTTTGCTTAGTGTAATACACTCTAGCTCCATCTATGTCATTGCAAATGGCAATATTTCATTCTTTTGATGGCTGAGTAATATTCGAATGAATTTATATACCACTTCTTTATCCATTCATCAGTCAGTGGACACTTGGGTTCTTTCCACAGTTTGGCTATTGTTGATAATGCTTCTATAAATATCGGGGTACATATACTCCTTCAAATCTGTATTTTGGTATCTTTTAGGTAAGTATCTTATAGTGCAATTGTTGGGTCATAGGATAGTTCTAGCTTTAACTTTTTGAGGAACTTCCATACTGTTCTCCAGAGTGGCTACACCAGTTTGCATTCCCAAAAATGTTGCAAGAGGGTTCATTTTTTTCTACATACTCACCAATATCTGCTGTTTCTTGTGTTCTTAATTTTAGCCATTCTGACAGGTGTGACATTCTGACAGGTATCTCATTGTGGTTTTGATTTGTATTTCCCTGATGATGAGTGATGTGAAACATCTTTTCATGTGTCTGTTAGTCTTCTGGATATCTGGATGTCTTCTTTGGAAAAATCTCTATCCATGTCTTCTGCCCATTTCTTATAACTGGATTATTTGGTTTTGGGGTGTGGACTTTGATAATGTCTTTTTTTAAAAGATTTTATTTATTTACTCATGAGAGACACACAGAGAGAGAAACATAAGCAGAGGGAGAAGCAGGCTCCCTGCAGGGAGCCAGATGTGGGACTTGATCCCAGGACCCGGGTATCATAACCTGAGCCAAAGGCAGATCGTCAACCACCGAGACACCGAGGTGCCCCTGGTAAATTCTTTATAGATTTAGGATACTAAGCCTTTATCAGATATGTTATTTGCAAATATCTTCTCCCATTCTGTAGGCTGACTTTTAGTTTTCTTGATTGTTTCCTTTGCTGTGCAGTAGCTTTTTATCTTGATGAGTCCCAGTAGCTCATTTTTGCTTTTGTTTCCCTTGCCTTAAGAGACATACCTAGTAAAAAGTTGCTATGGCCCAGGTCAAAGAGGTTGCTGCCTGTATTCTCCTCTAGGATTTTGATGGTTTCCTGTCTCACATTTAGGTCTTTCATCCATTTGAATTTACTTTTGTGTATGATGTAAGAAAGTGATCTAGTTTCATTCTTCTGCATGTTGCTGTCAAGGTTTCTCAACACCATTTGTTAAAGAGACTTTCTTTTTTCCATTGAATATTCTCTTCTGCTTTGTCAGAGATTAGTTGACAATAGCAATATGTGATTACTATCTTTGCTGCTCATTACCAACTGGGTTTTAAAAATACTGATCCTTTGATGAACTGTTAAAAAAATCCAAGTGTCTTAAAATAATATTAAACTTATTTTTATGGATTAGTGTTCTAGATTTGTTTACATTTGGCTAAATGCAAAAAATCATTTGGAAACCTATAACCAATATATGATGCACTAACAATCTTCAGCTTTTAGAGCTTTTAGTAAGTTACAATTACTGCAAATGATACTTGAAAACAGGAATTTATGTGATATCTACTAAAATGAGCATATTATTTTTCTTTTAAGATTTTATTTATTTGGGAAGCCTGGGTGGCTCAGTGGTTGAGCATCTGCCTTCATCTCAGAGCGTGATCCTGGGGCCTGAGGATCAAGCCCCACATCAGGTTCCCTGCTTGGAGCCTGCCTCTCTCTCTGTGGCTCTCATGAATAAACAGATAAACTCTTTTTTTAAGAAAGATTTTATTTATTTATTTATCAGAGAGAGAGAGAGCATTTGAGAGAGCACAAACCGTGGAGAGGGCGAAGCAGACTCTCTGCTGAGCAGGGAGCTCAATGACCTGAGCCAAAGGCAGATGCTTAGCCAACTGAGCCACTTAGGTGCACCTAAAGTAAGCAAATTAAATGATGGAAACACATATATAAGATGTAGTTTAGAAATAGAGCAATTATTATTACATATTGATCTGTCTTAAGACTCTTTTGAAGGAACTCATAAGCTTAATTGATTAGATTTATATTCTATGCCAATATTGAATTAACTTGAGAGGCCGTATGATTTTACAGCATCTAAATTTTGTGAAATTTTAAATAGTAAATATTGGATTAATTTATTGTCTAGTTGCTTATGCAATGCAATTAAAAGTTTCTCTGAGTGAAGGCAAAAATATAGGTACCTTTGAAAATGTGTAGGTTGAAATAGGTATCTATTTCAACATAAAAAAAAAAAAAGTGAGAATACCCTCCATTGACTACAGTCTTATCTGGGTTTCTGTTACCTCAAGTTCTGTAGAGAGATTATTTTCTAAATAAGGTTATGATCTTTAGAAAAGATTCTTTAAAAAAAAAGAGATTTTATTTATTTACTCATGAGGGACAGAGAGAGAGAGAGAGAGGGGCAGAGACACAGTCAGACGGAGAAGCAGGCTCCATGCAGGGAGCCCGATGTGGGACTCGATCCCAGGTCTCCAGGATCATGCCCTGAGCCGAAGGCAGGTTCTCAACTGCTGAGCCACCCAGGCGTCCCTAGAAAAGATTTAATTAAATAAGTCAACCATTTTAAAATTATCAGCCACAAGTGCAATTTTGAAGACAACTGAAGGCCAATTTTTGAAAAATAAAAATAATGAGACCATTCATTCTTCAGAAAAGTAGCAAATATGACATTAGGATAATACAGTTTTGAAACTCATTAAAGCTTATGAATACTTAAAAAGAATAATTATTTTGTTTATGGAATTTATTAGTGAGTTTTAAAAACTATTGGTTGAAGTATATGTGTACAAATACACAAATAATATGTGTACAGTTCCATAGAGTTTCCCTGATTGAACTCACTGATGTAACCAGGAAACACACACACGCACACACGCACACAAACAGAATGTTACCAGAACCACAGAAGACCTCTTTGGCCCCCTCTACTTAGAATGAAGTAGATTTGTTTTGCCAGTTTTGGAACTTTATATAAATAGACTCATACAGCATGTAGTTTTATTATCTGGCTTCTTATCTTAATATAGTGTTTTGAGCGTCATCCATATGTATGCTTACAGTTAATTCATTCTCAGTGCTCTGTAGATTTCCACATGTGGATACCAAAATTTATTTACACATTCTAATTTCAATGGACATCTTGGTAGTTTTCAGTTTGGGCTATTAGGAATACTGCTATTATGACAATTTTAGTGTATGATTTTGAAAAGATATATATGCATTTTGCTGAGTATATAAAAAGAACTATTGTTCATATGATTATAGTTAGGATTGCATCCACCACAAATAATAAAACAATTTTGTAAGCCAATATACAAGTATTTTAGATTTTTGTGACTTAATTTTAAGGTCCCTTTGCCCTCTCAAAATCATCTCAATTTGAAGAAGAAAATAAATGATCACATTAATGATAACACGTTTCACTTTATCAGTCTGCAATTGAAGAAAATATTTTGTCAAGTGTACTTTTTGTTTCCCAAATAAAAGGACACATCTTTTACTATTAATAAAATATATATGCAATTTGAAATTTTCTTTTAAAGTAACGCAAGTTGAGTACACGTCAATATGGGGAAAAAGCAGAAAATATAACATTCTTTGCCATTGCTACACTACTTTTTCAAATAGTGGTTAAATCCAATTTCAAGAAAATGAATCAAAGCACAAAAGTAATACAAAAATTACGTAAAACTGAAATGATTCACCTTTAAAATTCATTTTATTTAATGGACAGATGACAATATTGAAAAAGAAATAACATACTTCAACATTTTGAATTTGTAGATTTTCCATATTTGAAACTTTAGTTTAAAATATTGTAGCAAGTATAATTTAACATCGTATCATTGTTCTGTATAGCATTCAAAATGCTTTTAATGAAAGTACTTCCTATTAGGAAGATTTTTTGCTAAGTATTCTTATAAACTTTTATAATTAATTTTTTAATATTTTTAAAAGCTTTTTTTTCTCCTTAGTAAATAAGTAGAAATCTTTTGAGACGATAATTATTTAGCTAAGTATACTGGAAATATCCAAGTTGCAAGCTTCTTTCTAGGAAGTGAAGTACTTGGAAGTCAAAGGGTTGTATATTTTAGTGTGTTTTATATTTTGATTCTCAAGAGGTTCCAAATGGCAAATGTGATTCTTCAGTCACTCCATAGTTTTCAGTGTTAATTGACGTGGAGGTTCTTACTTTGAGGGGAATGGTGAACTGTTTAAAGGAGAGTGAACTAGGGACCCCTAGGTGGCTCAGTGGTTGAGCACCTGCCTTTGGTTCAGGGTGTGATCCCAGGGTCCTGGGATCGAGTCCCACATCAGGCTCCCTTCAGTTAGACTGCTTGTCCCTCGGCCTAGGTCTCTGCCTCTGTCCCTCCCTCCCTCCCTCCCTCTCTCTCTCTCTCTCTGTCTCTCATGAATAAGTAAGTAAAATCTCAAAAAGAAAAAAAAAAAAAAAGAGAGAGTGAATCCATCCCATTTGAACATCAGGTTCCCACACAACAACCAGCACAACTTTTGATGCTGTACATATGGGTTTCATATCTTTTACTAAAATATTGGCAAAACTTTAACTGAATTGATATTGTCCTTTAGAAGGGCACATGGCTTTTAATCTTGAGTTAGACTACTTTTATGTATATAATTCTAAATTGTTTTTCTTTGAATTGCTGCAAGCCATAAAACCCTAATGAATCTGTTCTTTCCTTTAACCAATATTAATTGAACATTTACTATGTGTAAAGCACCACTGAGACATTGGGACTATAGGAAGGAAATGGACAACAATTCTAGAGGGAGGAGGTATATGAGAGCCTACATATGTTATGAAGAAAAAGAAATGGTGATGTGAGAGAGAATGGACTACATAATTACTTGCATGTGAGAGGATTACAAAGGAAATAACATTTGAGATCTTCCAAATCATAGCAGTTAAAGCTAGGGATGGATTAGTTCTCAGGCAAGATGGCGGAAGAGTAGGGTCCCCAAATCACCTGTCTCCACCAAATTACCTAGAAAACCTTCCAATCATCCTGAAAATCTATGAATTCGGCCTGAGAATTAAAGAGAGAACACCTGGAATGCAACAGTGAGAAGAGTTCGCGCTTCTCTCAAGGTAGGAAGACGGGGAAAAAGAAGTAAAGAAACAAAAGGCCTCCGAGGGGGAGGGGCCCCGCGAGGAGCCGGGCTGAGGCCGGGGCGAGTGTCCCCAGGACAGGAGAGCCCCGTCCCGGAGACGCAGGAGCTGCACCGACCTTCCCGGGCGGAAAGGGGCCCGCAGGGAGGTGGAGCAGGACCCGGGAGGGCGGGGAGGCCCTCGGGCTCCCGGGGACACTAACAGGGACCTGAGCCCCGGGAGAGTGCGCCGAGCTCCCTAAGGGCTGCAGCGCGCACGGCGGGACCCGGAGCAGCTCGCGGGGCTCGGGGGCGGCTCCGTGGAGGGGGCTGCAGGGGGGAGCAGCTCGGGGGGGCTCGGGGGGCTCCGCGGAGGGGGCTGCGGGGCGGGAGCAGCTCGGGGGGCTCGGGGGCGGCTCCGCGGAGGGGGCTGCGGGGCGGGAGCAGCTCGGGGGGGCTCGGGGGCGGCTCCGCGGAGGGGGCTGCGGGGGGGGGAGCAGCTGGGGGGGCTCGGGGGCGGCTCCGCGGAGGGGGCTGGGGGCGGGAGCAGCTCGGGGGGCTCGGGGGCGGCTCCGCGGAGGGGCTGCGGGGCCGGAACCGAATCCAACAGCGCAGGCTCCGGAGCACAGGGCGCCGGGACACAGCCCAGGATCCGGCCTCCCCTGGGACAGGCAGAGGCCGGGAGGGCCCAGGACAGCGAGGACGCTCCTGCCCCAGCTGAGCAGATCAGCGGCCCCGCCCGGAGCCTCCAGGCCCTGCAGACGGAGAGCTCCGTGGTTCCTGTGGGGGCTGACTCCAGGGCTGCAGAGCTGGCCCCGCCACTGCGGTTGTTCCTCCTGCGGCCTCACGGGGTAAACAACCCCCACTGAGCCCTGCACCAGGCAGGGGCTGAGCAGCTCCCCCAAGTGCTAACACCTGAAAATCAGCACAACAGCCCCCCCCACCCAGAAGACCAGCTGGACGGACCAGTTCCAGGGGAAGCCAAGGGACTTAAAGTACACAGATACTCCCCCGTGTTTTTTTGTCTGTTTGTTTGTTTTTGTTTTTTTGATTTCTGATTGCTTCCCCCACCCTTTCTTCCCCTTTCTTTCTTTTTCTTTCTCTTTTTCTTCTCTTTTTTTCCTTTTTTTCTTCCTTTTTTCTTTTTCTCTTTTCTTTCCTTCTTTCTCTCCTCTTTTTCTCCTTTTCCCAATACAACTTGTTTTTGGCCACTCTGCACTGAGCAAAATGACTAGAAGGAAAACCTCACCTCAAAAGAAAGAATCAGAAACAGTCCTCTCTCCCAAAATCTGGATTACAATTCAATGTCAGAAAGCCAATTCAGAAGCACTATTATACAGCTACTGGTGGCTCTAGAAAAAAGCATAAAGGACTCAAGAGACTTCATGACTGCAGAATTTAGAGCTAATCAGGCAGAAATTAAAAATCAATTGAATGAGATGCAATCCAAACTAGAAGTCCTAACGACGAGGGTTAACGAGGTGGAAGAATGAGTGAGTGACATAGAAGACAAGTTGATGGCAAAGAGGGAAACTGAGGAAAAAAGAGACAAACAATTAAAAGACCATGAAGATAGATTAAGGGAAATAAATGACAGCCTGAGGAAAAAAAACTTACGTTTAATTGGTGTTCCCCAGGGCGCCGAAAGGGACAGAGGACCAGAATATGTATTTGAACAAATTCTAGCTGAAAACTTTCCTAATCTGGGAAGGGAAACAGGCATTCAGATCCAGGAAATAGAGAGATCCCCCCCTAAAATCAATAAAAACCGTTCAACACCTCGACATCTAATAGTTAAGCTTGCAAATTCCAAAGATAAAGAGAAGATCCTTAAAGCAGCAAGAGACAAGAAATACCTGACTTCTATGGGGAGGAGTATTAGGATAACAGCAGACCTCTCCACAGATACCTGGCAGGCCAGAAAGGGCTGGCAGGATATACTCAGGGTCCTCAATGAGAAGAACATGCAACCAAGAATACTTTATCCAGCAAGGCTCTCATTCAAAATGGAAGGAGAGATAAAGAGCTTCCAAGACAGGCAGCAACTGAAAGAATATGTGACCTCCAAACCAGCTCTGCAAGAAATTTTAAGGGGGACTCTTAAAATTCCCCTTTAAGAAGAAGTTCCGTGGAACAATCCACAAAAACAAGGACTGAATAGATATCGTGATGACACTAAACTCATATCTCTCAATAGTGACTCTGAACGTGAACGGGCTTAATGACCCCATCAAAAGGCGCAGGGTTTCAGACTGGATAAAAAAGCAGGACCCATCTATTTGCTGTCTACAAGAGACTCATTTTAGACAGAAGGACACCTACAGCCTGAAAATAAAAGGTTGGAGAACCATTTACCATTCGAATGGTCCTCAAAAGAAAGCAGGGGTAGCCATCCTTATATCAGATAAACTAAAATTTACCCCAAAGACTGTAGTGAGAGATGAAGAGGGACACTATATCATACTTAAAGGATCTATCCAACAAGAGGACTTAACAATCCTCAATATATATGCCCCGAATGTGGGAGCTGCCAAATATATAATCAATTATTAACCAAAGTGAAGAAATACTTAGATAATAACACTTATACTTGGTGACTTCAATCTAGCTCTTTCTACCCTCGGTAGGTCTTCTAAGCACAATATCTCCAAAGAAACGAGAGCTTTAAATGATACACTGGACCAGATGGATTTCACAGATATCTACAGAACTTTACATCCAAACTCAACTGAATACACATTCTTCTCAAGTGCACATGGAACTTTCTCCAGAATAGACCACATACTGGGTCACAAATCGGGTCTGAACCGATACCAAAAGATTGGGATTGTCCCCTGCATATTCTCAGACCATAATGCCTTGAAATTAGAACTAAATCACAACAAGAAGTTTGGAAGGACCTCAAACACGTGGAGGTTAAGGACCATCCTGCTAAAGATGAAAGGGTCAACCAGGAAATTAAGGAAGAATTAAAAAGATTCATGGAAACTAATGAGAATGAAGATACAACCGTTCAAAATCTTTGGGATGCAGCAAAAGCAGTCCTAAGGGGGAAATACATCGCAATACAAGCATCCATTCAAAAACTGGAAAGAACTCAAATACAAAAGCTAACCTTACACATAAAGGAGCTAGAGAAAAAACAGCAAATAGATCCTACACCCAGGAGAAGAAGAGAGTTGTTAAAGATTCGAGCAGAACTCAACGAAATCGAGACCAGAAAAACTGTGGAACAGATCAAAGAACCAGGAGTTGGCTCTTTGAAAGAATTAATAAGATAGATAAACCATTAGCCAGCCTTATTAAAAAGAAGAGAGAGAAGACTCAAATTAATAAAATCATGAATGAAAAAGGAGAGATCACTACCAACACCAAGGAAATACAAACGATTTTAAAAACATATTATGAACAGCTATACGCCAATAAATTAGGCAATCTAGAAGAAATGGACACATTCCTGGAAAGCCACAAACTACCAAAACTGGAACAGGAAGAAATAGAACACCTGAACAGGCCAATAACCAGGGAGGAAATTGAAGCAGTCATCAAAAACCTCCCAAGACACAAGAGTCCAGGGCCACATGGCTTCCCAGGGGAATTCTATCAAACGTTTAAAGAAGAAACCATACCTATTCTCCTAAAGCTGTTTGGAAAGAGATGGAGTACTTCCAAATTCGTTCTATGAGGCCAGCATCACCTTAATCCCAAAACCAGACAAAGACCCCACCAAAAAGGAGAATTACAGACCAATATCCCTGATGAACATGGATGCAAAAATTCTCAACAAGATACTGGCCAATAAGATCCAACAGTACATTATGAAAATTATTCACCATGACCAAGTAGGATTTATCCCCAGGACACAAGGCTGGTTCAACACCCGTAAAACAATCAATGTGATTCATCATATCAGCAAGAGAAAAACCAAGAACCATATGATCCTCTCATTAGATGCAGAGAAAGCATTTGACAAAATATAGCATCCATTTCTGATCAAAACTCTTCAGAGTGTAGGGATAGAGGGAACATTCTTCAACATCTTAAAAGCCATCTATGAAAAGCCCACAGCAAATTTCATTCTCAATGGGGAAGCACTGGGAGCCTTTCCCCTAAGATCAGGAACAAGACAGGGATGTCCACTCTCACCACTGCTATTCAACATAGTACTGGAAGTCCTAGCCTCAGCAATCAGGTAACAAAAAGAAATAAAAGGCATTCAAATTGGCAAAGAAGAAGTCAAATTCTCCCTCTTCACCGATGACATGATACTCTACGTAGAAAACCTAAAAGTCTACACCCCAAGATTGCTAGAACTCATACAGCAATTCGGTAGCGTGGCAGGATACAAAGTCAATGCCCAGAAATCAGTGGCATTTCTATACACTAACAATGTGACTGAAGAAAGAGAAATTAAGGAGTCAATCCCATTTACAATTACACCCAAAAGCATAAGATACCTAGGAATAAACCTAACCAAAGATGTAAAGGATCTATACCCTCAAAACTATAGAACACTTCTGAAAGAAATTGAGGAAGACACAAAGAGATGGAAAAATATTCCATGCTCATGGATTGGCAGAATTAATATTGTGAAAATGTCAATGTTACCCAGGGCAATATACACGTTTAATGCAATCCCTATCAAAATACCATGGACTTTCTTCAGAGAATTAGAACAAATTATTTTAAGATTTGTGTGGAATCAGAAAAGACCCCGAATAGCCAGGGGAATTTTAAAAAAGAAAACCATAGCTGGGGGCATCACAATGCCAGATTTCAGGTTGTACTACAAAGCTGTGGTCATCAAGACAGTGTGGTACTGGCACAAAAACAGACACATAGATCAGTGGAACAGAATAGAGAATCCGGAAGTGGACCCTGAACTTTATGGTCAACTAATATTCGATAAAGGAGGAAAGACTATCCATTGGAAGAAAGACAGTCTCTTCAATAAATGGTGCTGGGAAAATTGGACATCCACATGCAGAAGAATGAAACTAGACCACTCTCTTGCACCATACACAAAGATAAACTCAAAATGGATGAAATATCTAAATGGGAGACAAGATTCCATCAAAATCCTAGAGAAGAACATAGGCAACACCCTTTTTGAACTCGGCCATAGTAACTTCTTACAAGATACATCCACGAAGGCAAAAGAAACAAAAGCAAAAATGAACTATTGGGACTTCATCAAGATAAGAAGCTTTTGCACAGCAAAGGATACAGTCAACAAAACTCAAAGACAACCTACAGAATGGGAGAAGATATTTGCAAATGACATATCAGATAAAGGGCTAGTTTCCAAGATCTATAAAGAACTTCTTAAACTCAACACCAAAGAAACAAACAATCCAATCATGAAATGGGCAAAAGACATGAACAGAAATCTCACAGAGGAAGACATAGACATGGCCAACATGCACATGAGAAAATGCTCTGCATCACTTGCCATCAGGGAAATACAAATCAAAACCACAATGAGATACCACCTCACACCAGTGAGAATGGGGAAAATTAACAAGGCAGGAAACAACAAATGTTGGAGAGGATGTGGAGAAAAGGGAACCCTCATACACCGTTGGTGGGAATGTGAACTGGTGCAGCCACTCTGGAAAACTGTGTGGAGGTTCCTCAAAGAGTTAAAAATAGACCTGCCCTACGACCCAGCAATTGCACTGCTGGGGATTTACACCAAAGATAGAGATGCAATGAAACGCCGGGACACCTGCACCCGATGTTTATAGCAGCAATGGCCACGATAGCCAAACTGTGGAAGGAGCCTCGGTGTCCAACGAAAGATGAGTGGATAAAGAAGATGTGGTTTATGTATACAATGGAATATTACTCAGCTATTAGAAATGACAAATACCCACCATTTGCTTCAACGTGGATGGAACTGGAGGGTATTATGCTGAGTGAAGTAAGCCAGTCGGAGAAGGACAAACATTATATGTTCTCATTCATTTGGGGAATATAAATAATAGTGAAAAGGAATATAAGGGAAGGGGGAAGAAATGTGTGGGAAATATCAGAAAGGGAGACAGAACGTAAAGACTGCTAACTCTGGGAAACGAACTAGGGGTGTTGGAAGGGGAGGAGGGCGGGGGGTGGGAGTGAATGGGCGATGGGCACTGGGGGTTATTCTGTATGTTAGTAAATTGAACACCAATAAAAAAAAAAAGAAAAAAAAATAAAATAAAGCTAGGGATGCTTTCAGTTTCTTAGGTTATTTTAATGAGAAGAGAAAAAATGTTATAGGATCATCATATTCTGATAATAAATAATCAGCAGGAGAAACTATGTTTAGTTTTGGTAATGTAAATTAGAATACTATAAGCAAATTACCCATCAACATGCTTCCACCAGCCCTTGCAGAATTTTATAAGTAGTTCTCTCTTTAACTATGCACTTACTAAATAATTTTGAGAATTATAGCATACTTTATTTTACCATTATTGAATCTTAATGCATATTAGACTATTAGATATCTAAGAAGGCTTGCAGTAAGGAAACCTAATAAATGTTATTTAAACCATAATTTTCAACTGTACTTGATCTTTTTATTTTTTTTTAAATAAAACACCATTAAAATCCATAGGAAACCCGCGGTCTATGAGACACATTTTGGGACATGTTGGAAATGTGTCCATATCACCAACACTGAAAGATTAGAAAAATTTTGGTCACAGCAGAATAGCTAAAGGTACATTTCAGACTATATCTAAGAGGAAAAAAAAAAAAGATTGTTTAATCTTGAATGGATTTTGAAGGAATTGGACTTAAGTCATTGATATTTACTGAGAGGTGACATGTGACATGGACAGATATCATTGAGCCATCATTTAGTTCTATGTTTAACTATTGTGTCTTGAGCAGTTCTACCTCCACCAGCAAGTAAATGTGACTTGAGAAGCAGTTATTTTTTATTAAATATTCATACATATATTTAATGAATAATATATAATAAACATATATATTCATATATATTTACTCAGCTTTTTATTCAAATAAATTATGAGTTGAAAATGGAATGTATTATGGCAAAGAATAGTAAGGACTTACTAGTTCCTTTAAAATATAATGTATAAAATTAGTTTAAGGAGTTTCTTTATTTGTTTAGCATTTGTTTATGAAAGGTTTGCATGGCCATAATACCCTTCCTATGCTAAATATGCTTTAATTCTGGAGCCCTGCAGGATTGGTCATAGTTAAAGTTTGCATAAGAAAGAGAGAGTTAAGGCCAATATTCCATTCCAAAGCTCTTTATTTGGTATTGTTTGGAAAATGTGCAGCATCTGTTATTTTGTTCCAATTAGTTTGCTTCACTCGAGTAATCAGCTAAAACTTTATTTCTGAAAAAATGATTTAAAAAGCTCCAAACAAGTCTTCCCAAAATGTGCCATGTTGGCATGTGGACTATTTTGAGTTGAAGACAATTGAAACTCTTCGGGCTCACATGAAAGTTTTGTCCCTCCATTACTATTACAACAATCTAAACTGTGGATCTTTCCCAGAATTAAAGTTATTACCAGAGATAAATTTTACCTGGGTGATTCATCTGTATGGCAGGACAAACATCTAATTACCAAACATCTGCTCTTCTTACTGTCTTGTGAATTACCCTCCTTCTTTTTGAAGCCCCAGGTTTCTATCTTATTCCTTAGCTTAGGATAAGATGTATATATATATACCTCACTTTATCTTTTTGCTTGGAACCTCTCATGAATGTGGAGTTC
Source organism: Canis lupus familiaris (assembly GCF_011100685.1). Taxonomy (NCBI): domain Eukaryota; kingdom Metazoa; phylum Chordata; class Mammalia; order Carnivora; family Canidae; genus Canis; species Canis lupus. Next base: position 24,260,715 of record NC_049236.1, on the reverse strand, counting down.
CAGTACATATGAAATTAAATTTGATTTTTTCCTTGTTAATCTATCCCATGTCAATTTAATTCTTAGACCAACCAGAAGAAGCTTCAAAATATACAGAAATTTTTTCCCTCCCCAATACTATAGAGCCTATAGAACAGGGGCTTTGTTAGGCATGAACCAAATGATGGAGGCTATGTTGAGGATTTCAAATTCAATCCAAAGATCAGAAAAAAGATGTTGTCAATTTACATATAGTGATATATCACATTTGCATTTAAAAATAATTTTGGGGGGAATAGATAGGATTGAATGAGGGAAAAATAGCAAGTTGAAGGTCAGTATGAAGGTTCAGCCTATTTTCCTCTCATTTTGGATATAGCTCTTCCCTGCCTCGTTTCTTATTTTAGCAGAAAATTTTCAATCACTTCTCCACTTCTCATGAAAGCTACAATTTGTCAATACTAAAATGTAGAAGAGCATCAAATAAGAAACAAGCAGACTTTCAGTATTGGGAGACAGCAGTTACGTATAGTCAGGGGCCATCGACAAAGGGGGCGGAGAATATGAGTGCAGTAGTGGTAGACAATGAATGTTTCAAAGCCTAGATTTTTAAAAATCACTGCTCACGTCAGTTTCACCTAATTTCTATTTCTTGTGAAGATCGTTAACTTAATCATAGGTGAGGATTTAGGAAGTAATAAATTAAATTTAGGAAGTAATACTATATTAATATCATATTTTAAATTTTTGACTGGGAGAGAAAACAGTTTGAAAAGGTAAGGAGACAAATAGGACAAATAGTAAGAAAAATTATTTTTAAGTGATACTATTTAATCCTGAATGATATTTTTGATATGTAGATTTTTATATTGGCTCACATAGCTGAAGATAAATTATAGTCCAGTGGATTAATTATTTTTGCTAAACTCAATCAGAATATTTTTAGTATTCAAATGGAACTTATCACTTTTGAAGTAAATTGCAAATTACAAATTTATTGCTTACTCTTTTAGTCATCTCATGTACATCATGACCAAATAGAACAAATGTTTTAGAAGAAAAGAATAATTATACTTAAATTGTATTTATGATTTCATTTATTTATTTTTAAAGATTTTTATTTATTTATTCATGAGAGACACAGAGAGAGAGAGAGAGAGGCAGAGACACAGGCAGAGGGAGAAGCAGGTTCCAAGCAGAGAGACCCATGTGGGACTCAATCCCTGGTCTCCAGGGTCAGGTCCTGGGCCGAAGGCAGGCGCTCAACCACTGAGCCACCCAGGCGTCCCTGTATTTATGATTTTAATTATTTTCTTAAAATTGTTTTATTATGCAAACTCTTTTGCTTTGATTGTCTCAAAGAAGAAGAGATTTACTAAGCTATACATTTTATATGAGATAGAAGATATAGATTTTATATATATCTAAGAAATTCAATGTATTTCGCTTGATAATTGACATTCATGGTCCTGAAGTTTTTCTTACACAGCTTTATTTTGAAAAATAAGTATAAGCTTTATAAGAGCAGAGAACTTTTCCCTTCTTTCCTTCAAGGTTCTTTGGCTGTTCTAATGATTAAATTGATAAAAGACTAACAGGAGAAAAAAGTAGTTTAATAACATGTATACCTCCTGTATCAATGGGAGAGACCCAGAAAAACTGAGTAACTCTCTAAAGGAGCCTAAGCAATTAATTTAAATATCATCTTCAGCAAAAGACAAAAGAACATATTGGGGGCAGTGGGTAGTGCTTGTGGATGAGAAGGACAGTTATGGTAGGTTACCAGGAAAAGCACAGTAGATAAAAGAAAGGTTATAACGCAGACTTAAGTCTTTGCCTTTTTTGTTAGCAGTTTCTAAAGATTTACGTGTATCCTCTTCCTAGTAGCAAGGGAGATCCCCTTATAAATGGAGACTTCCCTTCTAAATCGTAAATGTTTCTTACAAAAGGGTAACTAACTTTTCTTCAGGTTTTCAGAGCTTCACCTGTGCCCACGGTTTCTTAAAAATAACCATTAAAAAAAAATAATAACCATTAAAAAAAATCAACATGCTGGTATTTTGGGGTGATATATTTTGGGGTGGTATATTTTGCTCCCCTTCAGCATTATTAAATTAATAAATCATCTTTCATCTTTTATTTTCATTTTTGTACATAGATTATAATTTTAACATAAGTATTATGTAAAATGTTTAATTCATTCACTTTTATCATTTAATTAGGAGCGTCTTAGTACCACAAAATTAAATGTGCACCAAAATAAACTAATATAAGCATTTTTCAAGAGATATAGCAATAATATGGGAAAAGATAGAAGAATGATAGGCATCCTGCAAAGCATAAGTAACTGAAGAGACGAGTTCTGCACTAAATTCCTATTTGAAAACCACGTCCACGTTAACAACAATGTGCCTTCGAAGGAAAAAGGATGTAGCTTTAAGAATACTTAAAGAATACTAGTCTTATGGACAAAATTATCTATTATTATAAGAGAGAAACATTTTCCTTGAAAATTCTTCCATTTAAGTAATTTATCATGTCAGGATATTAATTTAAAAAGATTCATGATCTTGTCAGCAAAGCCTCACCAAAGCATGAAGAAAATAGAAGGGGGTCATTACGTATCAACATAAAAAATTTAACCAGACTAAGTGTTTTCCAGATTTGCTTATAATACTCAGTCTAAGCATGAAGAATATAGTAGGATGGAAAATTTAGTGGGGCACCTTTTTAGCTGATCTCACCTAAGTTTCCATAGCTGAAAGTAGTGGCTTTCTCCTCTATATTTTTGAACTATTTGATCATACCTATTTGTGTGTGTGTGTGTGTATGTGTGTGTGTGTGTGTGTGTGTGTGTTTGTGTGTTTTAAAATTAAAGCCCACATCTATACAGTTAATTTTAAGTATGTAGCTGGAAGAATTTTAACATATGATTTGACATATGAATATACCTATCTTAACTACTACCCAGATCAAGGTATTCAACTCCAGAATATTCTCTCAATCTGTGCTCCATCCCAGGGTACTTTTCTTCAGAAAGAACTGATATTCTGGTATCTATTGTGTTAGGTTTGTTTCGCCTATCCTTGAATCTAATATAAATTGAATCATACAGTATGTATGGCTTCTTTCAATCAAAATTACATATGTGAGATCCATTTACACTATTATTATTATCACTAATTTGTTCTTTTTATTGCTGTATACTATTACTCTATGTATGCACAAACGCAATCTAAATATCCAAATGTTTTTTGGCCATTTAATTTTGTTCAAGTATTTGAGTTTTATAAATAAAAGTGCTATGTGCAAATTATTTGGTATGCTTATGTATTCATAGGGTCTAAGTGTAGAAGTCTAGCATAAGTTGTAGTTTTTTTTTTCGTAAGTTGTAGTTTTGACTTTCATAAATACTACCAAAGTTTGCCTAAGTGGCTGTACCAATGTACACTACCCACAGCAGTGTATGAAGCTTTTCCTTGCTCCATCTCTGTTCTAACATTGGAATATTCTCTTAAATTAAGTAACTGTTTTATGGTTTATTTTTCATTTCTTTGATAATAAGCTATGTGAAACTTTTCATGTGCTTATTGACCATTTCAACAACCTTTTTGTTAAGTGGTTGGCCAGACTTCTGACCTTTTTTTTAAATTGAGTTATCTTTTTAATTATTATTTAACAAGAGTTCTTTATATATTCTGGATGAGTCCTTTGTCAGATGTGTTCATTGTGAATGTTTTCTTCTAGTATGTCTTACTTAGTCTCTTGATAAGTTTTCATGAACAGATTTTTTTTTTTTGAACAATGTTCTTAATTTAATGTTGTACAGTTAGCAATTTTTGGTGAATTTCTTCTTTATGCTCTGCTTAAGAAATCACTCAATCAGTTAAGTGTCTGAACTCTTAATCTCAGCTTAGATCTTAATCTCAGAGTCCTGACTTTGAGCCCTGCAGTGGGCTCTTTTAAAAGAAAGGAAGGGAGCAGCCCCAGTGGCCCAGCAGTTTGGTGCCACCTTCGGCCCTGGGTGTGATCCTGGAGACCCAGGATCAAGTCCCACGTTGGGCTCCCTGCATGGAGCCTGCTTCTCCCTCTTCCCTGTGTCTCTGCCTCTCTCTCTGTGTGTGTCTGTCATGAATAAATAAGTAAAATCTTAAAAAAAAAAAAAAAAAGGAAGGAAGAGAAAAAAAAGGAAGAAAGACAAAGAAATCTCTGCTTACTCTAAGGTCATGAAGATATACCACTATGTTCCCTATATAAGTATTATTGTTTTACCTTTCTCATTTACATCAAGAGTCAGAATTGAATTTCTTCTTTATTATGAAAAGCATAAGAGTAGAGATATATTTTTTCTCACTTATATTTAGTTTTCTAATACCATTAATTGAAAATGCCACACATTCTCCACTGACTGGCATTGGCATATTTATTTTTGAATAAAATGACTTAGTGTGTATAAATCTGTTTCTTGCTTCCAATTCTAGTCATTGGTTTATTTGAATATCTGTATTTCAGTATTACACTGTCTTAATTACTGTAGCTTTATAGTAAACTTTGTAATCTGTTATTGTTAAGTTCTATAAAGTTTCCCTTATTTTTTTTTTCTGTTCAAAGTCCCTTGGATTTTCAGAGCCCTATTGGGTTAGAGAAAGTTCAGTTCATATTTTAATTAGTCTGTAAGTATTTAAGTAGTCTGCAAGGAGTTTTTACTTTATTATAATATAACTTCAGTGTATTTTCATTAGGAGGAATATTTTTCCTAGTAAAACTGGAGAAAATTCCAGTAAGATGCAATTTTTATTATGGACAATTATGGATTTTGTAATGTGTCATTGGAAATATTCAGAACCGGGACACCTGGGTGACTCAGTGATTGAGCATCTGCCTTTGGCTCACAGTATGATCCTGGGATCCTGGGATTGAGTTCCACATTGGGCTCCCTGCGGGGAGCCAGCTTCTCTTCCTTCTACTTCTGTCTCTGCCTCTCTCTGTGTCTCTCATGAATAAATAAATTAAATCTATAAAAAAAAAAGGATTGGTCTTGGATAGGATGAGGAACAACTCTTTTGAAAAGGGAAGGACAGAGGAGAGAATGAGTATAGATATATGGTTTGCAAGTGACAGGAAGTTGAATCCTTTTCTTCTGTGAAATAACAAGCGAGACTACTTGCTGACAAGGAGGAAGGCAGAGCATAGGCTGTAAAAAGGAGAAGTTTTTAAATAATTAATAGACTAAGAAAGCATTTTAACCAGAGGAACTTAGCAGGATAGCTGTTGGGAGGGGTTGAAAGTTAATGTTAGTTTTGTTATCATAAATTTCCTTATAGTGGAATTCTCTCTAGAAGCAAGTGTGCAAGTTGTCATACTGTAGGTATCGCCATACGTAATTATATTTTAAAAAAAAATCTCTTCAAAATATGCTCCCTCACAGATTTTTTTCAATATGTGTCAATATACTTACTTCATATAAAAACATCCTTTGATATGGAATATTATTATGCTTAGAAATTTTAAGTCTTGATTTTCTTAGCTTATAAAAACTCTTATTCTATCTGTGGTGAAGAAAGAAAATAATTGCTAATTATTATCTGTGTGATTGATCATCAGCTACTTAAAAGTCATTATGAAGTCAATTCAGGTTGTGATGATATATATGTATAAATTATATATATATATATGTGTGTATATATATATGCAATAGGGTACCCTGAACTCTGTGTGTGTGTGTCTGTGTCTGTGTCTGTGTATTTGACCCTTGAACAACATGGGTTTGAACTGTGCATTGTGCAGGTTTACTTACACATGGATTTTTTTTTTCCAATAAATTCAGTACAGGATAACACCTGGGTGTTATACTATATGTTGGCAAATTGAATTTAAATAAAATATTAAAAAATTAAATAAATTCAGTACAGTACTATAAATATATTTTCTCTCACTTATAATTTTCTTAATAACATTTTGCTTTCTCCAGGTTACTTTATCGTAAGAATGCAGTATATAACACATATAACATATAAGATATGTGTTAACTGACTGTTTATGCTGTTGGTAAGACTTCCAGTCAATAGTGAACTATTAGTAATTTAAGTTTTTCTTTTAAGATTTTATTTATTCATGAAAGACAGAGAGAGAAAAGCAGAGACATAGCAGAGGGAGAAGTAGGCTCCTCGCAGGTAGCTCACGCCCTGAGCCAAAGGCAGATGCTCAACTGCTGAGCCACCCAGGTGTCCCAGTAGTTTCAGTTTTTAAAGACTCAAAGTTTGAGGTGACTGAATGGCTCAGTTGGTTGAGAGTCCGACTCTTGATTTCAGCTCAGGTCATGATCTCAGGGTCTTGGAATCAAGTCCTGAGTTGGGTTCCAAGCTCAGTGGGAGTCTGCTTGAGATTCTCTCCTTCTCCCTCTGTCCCTCCCCAACTTGCACTCTCTCTCTCTTTCTAAAATAAAATAAATCTTTAAAGAGTCAAAGTTTACACGCTGATTTTTGACTGTTCAGGGGGGTTAACACTGTTCAAGGGTTAACTATAAATATATAGCCTATTATATAATCTATATAATATATTCTATTATATAACCCTTAGATGAGTTTCCCTGCCAACTTCTGTTCCTTGTATTCTTTTTCATTTCATTTAGAACTATTAATACCTTATGTTTGCATAAGGTTTTAGAAGTTACCAAGTATTTTCATCTCTCTTGTCAACGTTCATGCAACTATTATGCTGCCTACCTAGGCCATAATGTTAATTCTTCTATTTCTAATTCTAGTGCCATTTCTTCTATACCAGAGTGGAAACAGTAATACACTTTTAGTCAGACTGATTTAATAATACTAGGAGACTTAACTTATATTTATTTCTCATGAATATAGAGATATAAGATTTTTTCCACTTATGTTTCATAAATATTTTGTATAAACTCAATATTAATTAGTCAGATAATTAAACCCAATGGGTGAATGCTTTAAAAGAATTCTTTACTCATTTATTTCTTATGTTTTTGTCAAATGAGAATAATACTTTATAATTTTTTTTAAATTTTTATTTATTTATGATAGTCACACAGAGAGAGAGAGAGGCAGAGACACAGGCAGAGGGAGAAGCTGGCTCCATGCACTGGGAGCCCAACGTGGGATTTGATCCCGGGTCTCCAGGATCGCGCCCTGGGCCAAAGGCAGGCGCCAAACCGCTGTGCCACCCAGGGATCCCAATACTTTATAATTTATATATGATCTTACACTAACTTATTTGTCTTGGAAATACATATTTTTATTCTATTTTTTTAGAGTGAGACATACTTGAAATTATAAGACGAACTAAACATATAGTGTTAGATAACCAAGAAATTACACATCTGTATTTCAAATCTACGTGTATTGTAGGGAACAATTTCAAGCTTTGAAGACGTGGTTCATGGTTTAATGTTTTATATAGACCAGCAATGGCTTAGATCCAAAAATAAACAGCACAACTTATAAAGAAAGATTGTTTCTATTTCTTTGTGAACTTCATTAAATATTTTGTTTGTTTTTGCTACACTCTAACAACACTTACAATGACAACTGAAAGATCCCTTTGAAAATCTCCTCAAAATCTGAAAAATCAAGACAAGATCGTTTTAAATTTAGATTCCTGGAAAGAATTCAAACACTTATTTCTCCAAAGATTATAGGCATATTGAAAGATGTCCAATTTCATTTTTCATTAGGAAATGCAAATCAAAACCAGGATGACGGGGACACCTGGGTGGCTTAGCAGTTAGGCGTCTGCCTGAAAAATATTATCCAGCAGGACAGAAGAAAGTTGCAGGATATATTCAACTTGCTGAATGGGAACAATATGCAGCCAAGAATACTTTATCCAGCAAGGCTGTTGTTCAGGATAGGAGAGAAAAAAGAGTGTTCCAGACAAACAGAAAGTAAAGGAGTTGATGACCACTAAGCCAGCCCTGCAAAAAATAGTAAAGGGGACTCCTTGAGAGAGGAAAAGACCAAAAGCAGCAAAGGCTAGAAAGGAACAGAGAACATCACATCTACAGGTAACATAATGGTACTAAATTTGCATCTATTAATAATCACTCTGTATGTAAATGTACTAAATACTCCAACTGAAAGACGTAGGATATAAAACTGGATTAAAACAAAGCAAAAAAATAAAAAATAAAAAAAAAATAAAACAAAGCAAAAACAGGGATCCCTGGGTGGCTCAGCAGTTTAGCACCTGCCTTTGGCCCTGGGCATGATCCTGGAGTTCCAGGATCCAGTCCCACGTCGGGCTCCCTGCATGGAGCCTGTTTCTCCCCTGCTTCTCCTTCTGCCTGTGTCTCTGCCTCTCTTTCTCTCTGTGTATCTCATAAATAAATAAATAAAATATTGAAAAAAAAGCAAAAACAGATCCCATGTATATGCTGCCTACAAGATACTCATTTTAGACCTAAAGACACCTGCAAATTGAAAGTGAGGAATGGAGAACCGTTTATCATGCTAATAGACATCAAAAGAGACCCAGAATAGCCATACTTAGAGCAGATAAACCCAAGACTATAACAAGAGATGAAGAAGGGCACTATATCATAATTAAGGGGTCCATCCATCAAGAGGATCAAAAAATTGCAAATATTTATGTCTCCAACTTTGGAGCACCCAAATATATAAATCAATTAATAACAAACATAAAAAAAACCTCATTGATAATAATATAATAATAGTAGAGGACTTTGACACCCCACTTACAGATCATTGAAGCAGAAAACCAATGAAGAAAGAATCATTTTTTTAAAAATATTTTATTTATTTATTTATTTATTTATTTATTTATTTATTTATTAGACACAGAGAGAGAGAGAGAGAGGCAGAGACACAGGCAGAGGCATAAGCAGGCTCCATGCAGGGAGCCTGACGTGGGACTCGATCCCTGGACTCCAGGACTGTGCCCTGGGCCGAAGGCAGGCGCCCAACCACTGAGCCACCCAGGGACCCCCAGAAACAATAGTTTTAATTGACTGACTGGACCAAATGGACTTAACAGATACATTCAGAACATTTCATCCTAAAGCAGCAGAACACACATTCTTTTGTAGTGCACATAGAACATTACCTAGAATAGATCATCTGCTAGGTCACAAATCAGCTCTCAGCAAGTACAAAAAGATTAAGATTATACCATGCATATTCTCAGACCACAACACTATGAAACTTGAAGTCAATCACAGAAAAAATTTGGAAAGACCACAAATACATGGAGATTAAAATCCTACTAAGAATGAATGGGTTAACTAGGAAATTAAAGAAGAAATAAAAATATACATGGAAGCAAATGAAAATGAAAAACATGGCAGTCCAAACCCTTTGGAATGCAGCAAAGGCTGTTCTAAGAGGGAAGTATATTGCAATACAGGCCTACCACAAGAAGCAAGAAAAGTGTCAAATATACAAGCTAGCCTTACACCTAAAGAAGCTAGAGAAGGAACGGCAAATAAAACTTAAAAGCCAGCAGAAGAAAGGAAATAATAAAGATAGAGCAGAAATAAATGATATAGAAACAAACAAACAAACAAAAAATCACTAGAACAGATCAATAAAACTAAGAACTGGTTCTTTTAAAGAATTAATAAAATTGATAAACCCCTAGCCAGACCTATCAGAAAAAAGAGAACAGACAAAATAAATAAAATTACAAATGAAAGAGGAGAGATCACAACTAACACCACAAAAATATAAACAATTATAAGAATATTATGAAAATTATATGCCAACAAGCTGGGAAATCTGGAAAAAATGGACAAATTCCTGGAACCCTAGAAAGTATCAAAATGAAATGGGAATAAATAGAAAATTTGAATACTATCAGCAAAGAAATTGAATCAGTAATCAAAAATCTCCCAACAAATAAAAGTCCAGAGCCATATGGCCTCCAAGAGAAATTCTACTGGACATTTAAAGGAGTTAATACCTATTCTCAAACTGTTCCAAAAAATAGAAATGGAAGGAAAACTTCCAAACTCATTCCACAAGGCCACCATTACCTTGATTCCAAAACCAGACAAAGACCTCACTAAAAAGGAGAATGGTAGAGCAATATCCCTGATGAACATGGACACAAAAATTCTCAGCAAGCTACTAGTAAATTGAATCCAACAGTACATTAAAAGAATTATTCACCTAGGCTGTAGGAGTTGTTTAGTATTCACAAACCAATTAATGTGATATACCACATCAATAAAAGAAGGGATAAGAACCATATAAGCCTCTAAAGAGAGCAGGAAAAGCATTTAACAAAATATAGAATCCATTCTTCATAAAAACACCTCAACAAAATAAGGATAGATGGAACAAAACACAACATCACAAAGGCTATGTACAAAAGACCCACAACTAATATCATCTTCGATAAGGGAAAATCTAGAGCTATTCCTCTACAATCAGGAACAAGACAGGGATGTCTACTCTCACCATTACTATTTAACATAGTCCTGGAAGTCTTAGCCTCAGCAATCAGACAACAAAAAGAATAAAAGGCACCCAGATCAGCAAGGAAGAAGTCAAACTTTCAATATTTGCGGATGCCACAATACTCTATGGAGAAAACCCAAAAGACTCCATCAAAAAAAATTGCTATAGTGGAAATATGAATTCAGCAGAGTTGCAGGATATAAAATCAATATACAGAAATGTGTTGCATTTCTATGCACCAATAATTAAGCAACAGAAAAAACAAATCAAGGAATCGATCCCATTTGGATTGTACCAAAAACAATAAGTTGCCTGGGAATAAACCTAACAAATGAAGTAAAAGATGTATACTTGAAAACACTATGGAACATTTACAAAAGAAATTGAAGAGGACACAAAGAAATGGAAAAACATTCCATGCTCATGGATTGGAAGAGAAAACATGTTGAAATATCTATACTACTCAAAGCAATCTGCAAATTTAATGCAACCCCTATCAAAATATCACCAGCATTTTTCTCAGAGCTAAAACAAGCAATCCCACAAAAGACCCTCAATAAACAAAGCAATCCTGAAAAAGAAAGGCAAAGCTGGAGGCATCATGATTCTGGACTTTACATAATATTACTACAAAATATGTAATTACAAATTACATATTATCTTGTGGTCATGAAGATAGCATGGTACTGGCACAAAAACAGGCACATAGATCAATGGAACAGAAATGTACCCACAACCTTATGGTCAACTAATCTTGGCAGAGCAGGAAAGAATATCCAATGGGAAAAAAGAAAGCAGTCTCTTTAACAAATGGTGTTAGGAAAACTGGACAGCAACATGCAGAATAATGAAACTGGACTGCTTTCTTGCACCATACACAAAAATAAATTCAAGATGGATGAAAGACCTAAATGTGAGATGGAAATCATCAAAATCCTAGAGAAGAACACAGACAGTAACCTCTTTGCCTCAGCCTTAGCAACCTCTTACTAGACATGTCTCCAAAGGCAAGGGAAACAAAAGCAAAAATGAACTATTGGTACTATATTAGAATAAAAAGCTTCTGCACAGCAAAGAAAATAATCAACAAAATTAAAGACAACCTATGGAATGGGAGAAGATATTTGCAAATTACATATGCCATAAAGGATTAGTATCCAAAATCTATAAACAGCTTATCAGAGTCTACACCTAAAAACCAAGGAATCCAGTTATGAAATGGGCAGAAGACTAGAATATACATTTTTCCAGAGAAGACATCCAGATGATTAACATGCATGAAAAGATGCTCAACATCTCTCATCTTCAGGGAAATATAAATCAAAACCATGATGAGATACCACCTCTTATCTGTCAGAATGGCTAAAATTAAGAACACGAGAAGTAACAGGTGTTGGCAAGAGTGTGGAAAAGAGGGAACCCTCTTGCAATGTTGTTGTTGGGAATGCAAATATGTAGCCACTCTGGAGGACAGTATGGAGTTTCCTCAAAAAGTTAAAATTAGAACTACCCTTGGACCCAGCAATTGCACTACTAGGTATTTACCCAAAAGGTACAAAAATACATATTTGAAGGGGTACATGTATCCTGATATTCATAGCAGCATTATCAACAATAGCCAAACTATAGAAAGAGTCTAAATGTTAACTGAGTGATGAATGGATAAAGAAGCTATATATATATAATTATATAATATAATATAATATAAGTATATCCCCAATGGAATGTTACTCAGCCATCAAAAGGAATAAAATCTTGCCATTTGCAATGATATGGATGTAACTAGAGAGTATCATACTGATCAAAATAAATCATTCAGAGAAAGATAAATAGTATTTGGTTTCATTCATGTGTAGAATTTAAGAAACAAAACAGATGAACATACAGAAAGGACAAAAAATGAGCGGGGGAAGCAAACCATAAGAGCCTTTTATTTTTATTTTTATTTTTATTTTTATTTATTTTATTTTTTTTCATAAGAGCCTTTTAATGATAAAGAACAAACTGAGGGTTGATGGAGGAAGGTGGGATAGATGGGTGATGGGTATTATGGAGGGCACTTGTGGGATGCCTGGGGGTGCTCAGCAGTTGAGTGTCTGCCTTAGGCCCAGGATGTGATCTTGGAGTCCCGGGATCAAGTCTCACATGGGGCTTCCTGCATGGAGCCTGCTTCTCCCTCTGCCTGTGCCTCTGCCTCTCTCTGTGTGGCAATCATAAATAAATAAATAAATAAATAAATAAATAAATAAATAAATATCTTTTTAAAAATGGAGGGCACTTGTAATGATGAGCACTGGGTGTCATTTGTAAGTGATGAATCACTGAACTCTACTTCTGAAACCAATATTATACTATTATACTATTATACAAGTTACTATGTTTAGTAACTTGAATGTAAGTAAAATTTTTGAAAAGAAAGAAAAGAAGACTACTGCGGCAGAGAATTGAACTTCGCTTCTCTGAAACAGAAGGTGAGAAGATTAAGTATTGGCTTGAGCTAAAGGAAAAATCCTAGAGGGTATTAGGGTGAGGTAAGTCAGGGTGATGAAGCCATCTAAGTTTGCTAACATAGTTGGACTCCTACCCTTCCATAGAGACTGGGAGATAGTGCCACTCTGTCTTTTGATGATTATATTTCAAAAGGGTGACTTGCAGATCCTTGTGAAAGATATTCCTAGGTTGTGAAACTCAAGAGGCTGGGAGAAGATTTATCGATTTCTCAAAATTCCAGAGAAAGAAGGTTCAATTACAAGTTTCTAAGATAAGTGCTCTAGGGAAAGTGGTGGGGTCAAGGGTCTATGGTCAGGAAAAAATGTCTAAAGCTTAGTCAAGCTGAAGCGAAGGCCATCTCAGCCACCTAGGATTAGAAGAGGAGCTAGACAAGAACAAGAGTGATTGCTAATGGGTACAAAGCTTTTGGAGGAAATACTCTGGATTTGATTATGGTTAACTGTTGGCCACTTCTGTGGATATATTGAAAACCATTGACCTGTACACTTTAAATTGGTAATTTGGTTAATTATTTCTCTTTAATATTCTTTACAAAAATAGGCAGGCGCTTGTATAATTATGAGGCATGCTGTCCTACCTACCAGCACTACTTTACCAAATTACTGTAAGAAGGAATGAAAAGCATGCAATTATGATGAGTTGTAATTTTGTCTCTAAGATACCTGTCTTTGCTTCTTAAAATTTACATGGTTCTCATCACCTGACTCCAGGTACAACTTAGTGTTTGTTGAGCATCTGTTTTTCTCTTCTTTTATACTCCCTACATTGTCAGCCAGAACAGTCTGCCTGTCAACATTGTTGCTTCCTGATCATTTCATCTATCTGAAGAGCAAGTTGAGACCCGTATGCCAAGTGGCATAATATGCAATCAGCCAAATGTTATTTCATGTACCAAGACTTGGGTCCAAAATCCTTGTGTGACCTTCAGCTCTAATTTATTCAACAGGTACATATGAGGGCCTTATGAAATTGTCTTGCCTTTGTAACACATAGCTTTGATTAAAGGTCAGGTGTGAGCAATGGGCTTTGTTTTTCCTTTGCCTGAGAAAAAGGTTACATTTGACAAGTCGGTATCATTTGACACATTTGACCTCCTGGAAATACTGTCTTTGCATATTTTCTTAATACCAGATTTTGCAGGTTTCCTCCTACTTCACTGACTATCCCCCCTCACCTTTGCTGAATCTCTTTTTTTTTTTCAAATTTCTCGCTGTTGGACTACTTAGATTCTATGCCCTCTCTCCTTGCTTCTTTCCTTTATCTACATCTCTTCCCTATCTATACTTTAGAAGCACACAACTTCTTTTTGTTAATTAATGACAAAATTTATGTAACAAGAAAAAGAAATCAGCATTACCCTTACTCATATAGAGACCAAATAAGAATTAATTTCTTTAGCTATGAATTTCACATATGACTTACTAGAAGGAGTGTTTTAAAGTAGCTTTTTTGGGAACTAAGAGAATGCTATTAAAGTGATGTAACTTGGATATTATTTTTGCTTTCATAGCTTTATAAAAATCACTGCTTCCTTATTTGACATGCAAAGAAACTTTTCTAGTGAATATGTAGGAGCACAGTCAACCCAATGATTCTTTTTTAAAGCAGCAATATAATATTAAAAACAAATGTAAACTCATTCATTAGTAAATATTGCTTAAATGTCTCTTATATATGACAGGTTCTATTTCACAAATTAGAGATACAGCAGAGAACGAAATTGAAAAAAAATCCTACAAGTATGGATTCTACATTATACTGTGAAGAGACAGAGACAAAAAAGAAAAGAAATAAATATATAGTGTACTGTAAAATAAAAAGTGCTATAGAGAAAAATAAATAAGGACAGGGGAAACTGAATGCCTCAGTGGGGTTGCAGTTTTTTAAATGATGGTCTGGGAGGACCTCTTTGAAAATCAAGCATTTTAGGCATATTGTTAAAGGAAAAAATGTAGTAAACCATGCAGATAATATTGAGGTGAAGTGTATTCTAAGCAGAGGGAAAAAATAGTGCAAAGGGCCTGCGGTAAGACATGCATAATATGTTTGAAAAACAAGAAGTCCAGTGTATCTTGAGAAAAATGAGCGAGAAGAGTAGAAAGAAATGAAACATAGATTAAGTAACAGGTTCATGTTGGGCTTTACAGGCAAACTAAAAATGCTAGTTTTTAATTTTCACATTATAAGAAAGACATTTATTTATTGGAGGATTTTGTGCAGAGAAGCGGCTTGATCTGTTACACTTTTAAAGAATCACTCTTGCTATTGTATTGAGAATAAATTTTAAGGGGGCAGATGTGCAAGCAGGCAGATAATAAGGTCATTGCAATAATCTAGGCAAGAGATATAGTAGTGGTTGGTTATGATCAAAAGTATATACGTATGGGTTGGATATGGTGTGTCAGAGAAAGATGTTAAGGATAACTCCAACTATTTTATTACATGAGTAGCTAGAAAGAACAAATTGCCTTTAACTGACAAAGGAGTGATGCAGGATGAAGGGTATGGGGGGCTCAGTGCAGAGATGGTGAGAGCCATGCCAATTTTGAAATGTCCATTACACATTCAAATGGAGATGTTGAGAATGCAATGGAACCTGTGAGAATGGAGTTCAAGGAAGAGGACTGAGTATGGAGTTTACATTCAGGAGTCATTGCTGAAGATACATTATGAATGAGATCTGCAAAGGAAGACTGGACACAGAGGAAAGTGACCCAAATCCTGAAAACGGAGAGTCAGCACAAGAGACTAAAAAATAACCACTATGAAAGGAAGAAACCCAGAATGTATGGTATGCTGGAAGCCAAGTGAGTATAATGAATCAAAGTAGAAGTGATCAACTGTGTAACTGGGCCTGAAAAATCAAGTAAGATGAACAATGAGAGTTGACCATGAGATTAAGCAACTGGTGACTTTGAAATAGAAGTTTTGATGTTGCTGGAAGCCCAATTCATGGCTTGAAGAGAGAATAAGAAAGGAGCTTAAGTAAACATCATTTTGATTTGTTTTTATTTTCATTTTGTTGTTGTTGTTGTTGTTATAAAAGGGAGCAGAGAAATGCATATGTTAGATTGATAACTATGACAGCTATGCTATCTCTTCCAGGGTGCCTGCCACCAAGTATTTTAGTTTTTGAGAATGTAGAAGACACATCTTTTAAGCAGAAGATCAATGAGAATCATGATCTCAAAAACATTAAAAAAAAAACAAAAACCCTCAGTTTTAAGGACACACTCTGGTTCTGGTCTCACACTTTTACACCACATGGGCTGTGAGGATGGGGGTGGGGATGGAGAATGGAGTGAACTGAGACAACCAAACAGTTCTGTCTAAGGCTTAGAATAGAGTAGAATTAAACTCCTTACTTTCTGCTCCTTCACCCAGTTCCCTATCTTCTTCTTTCTTGGTCTCTCAAATAAGATCCACCTCTAGGTCCTAGCTTAACACATGCATTTAAAACAAAGGAATCTAAAGAAATATGACAGATTTCTGGGGCTACCCCAATTTAGTTTTATTTGTAATCCCATTTTTCATCCCATTAATAGTTCTTTCCTCTCCAGATTATGGTAATGTGATAGGCATGAGAATATACCCAGCAGATCTCCTCCTAAGGGAGGATAATTGTCTAGACAAAGATGTTGCTCCTTGAAGTCCATTTCCATGTTTGCACTGAGGACATGCCTTCCACAGCCTGCCCTCCTAACCTCTTCCAGTGACTAAATGTGATAGGGATAATAAGGCAAATCCCTCCTAGGAGACACAGGACTCTTGATCAACTTTGGTTCAAGGCTCACAAACAGCTTTGTTGAACCTACCTTAGACTCCGTCCAACTCTCTCCATCTTCACTTACTTCATAGTCTGATAATGTTCCCCCCCTTCCCTAGTCTCTTCTCTATTTCTTTTTGCACAAATATTTCAAAGACAATTGCAAACAGATTCTGAGTTGTCATCAATACCTGGAGATTCAAAGCATTATCATGCTCTCCTTCTCTCTCCTTTGTTCAAATGAAAACCTATAGTGGCTGGGTAAAAAATAAAAGTAAAAAAAGATTTGGTGGAAGTCTGGGCCACGGTGAGTCCACTGGGTCTGCACACTCATTCTGTGGTCCTTTTCTTGATTCCTGAGCACCTAAATGGGATTGGTATACCTGACAGTAGGAGTGACTCCACATGGAGTCCCTGGTTTGTGGAATAAAAGCTAATGTTGGGATCCCTGGGTGGCGCAGCGGTTTGGCGCCTGCCTTTGGCCCAGGGCGCGATCCTGGAGACCCAGGATCGAATCCCACGTCGGGCTCCCGGTGCATGGAGCCTGCTTCTCCCTCTGCCTGTGTCTCTGCGCCTCTCTCTCTCTCTGTGACTATCATAAATAAATAAAAATTAAAAAAAATAAAAATAAAAAATAAAAGCTAATGTAGTGGGGGAAACCAAGTAGAATACTTTGAAATGGCTCCCCCCGCCCCAGTCAATCCAGGAAGACAATGTGGGCCCCAATCCATATCTATTTAATTTATCATTGTGACCCCTGCAGACTCTAAAGCATTAATTGCTATAAAGCAGCAATACTCTAGTATTGGCGCAAGTAATAGCCCCAATATCACCCGCTATGTCAGGCATGATGTCACTGCTAGAACCGATTAATAATACCTCAGGCAAATGGTATATGGTCATTTATTTCACAAATGGATTATTTTTCTATTTCACTTCTAAAAGAAGTCAGAAACAATTTGCATTCATATTAGATGGACTATATTAATTCAGTTTTATCTCAGGACAGTGTCAACTTTGCCAAGCTTTCTCATACTAAAGTCAAAGAGATTTGGACCAAAGAGAAATCCCATAAAACACCATAGTGAACCATTATAGAGATGGAGATAATGCCAATGTGACACAGTGAACAAAAATGACCTGAATTAAAAATATATATAAATCTATGTTAGTGACCATTGGCCTGGATGGAAAAGGACTGAGAGATCTGAGACAAGGTCTTTGGTAGAGTTATGGGGATGGAAATGAAGTGAGAGATCTAGGTTCTTGTCTCACGGAGTCAAAGAATGAGTCTCTCCAACAAAGGAGAGGGAGTAAAGTGATAGAAGTTTATTAAGCAAGGATACAGAGAAAGCTCTCAGAGGTGAAGTGGTCCCAACAGGGTTGCCACTGAGGGCTTGTAGGGTTGGCCTTTCACTGAAAACCAGCTAGGGAAACTAAATTCTTTCAACGTATCTATTGATATCACCATTGAGTAAGGACTAGTGGTAACACCTTCAATGGCTTACTTCCTTTTTGGAGTCCAGTAATTCTTTCTCGGTCACTTGTAGCTGTTATATAACAAGACCCCAACTCTGCAGCCTAGGACAGGATGGTCTGGTTTGTTTATCCCTGGTTTCTTTTCATCTCCACATCTTCAGGATTTTGTAAGCCTGATTCCGTGGCCCCCTACTTAGCCCTGACTGTCCCTTACTCAGATATATCACAGAGCACAAAGTGAAGATTTTTGTATTTATACTGGAAAGCATCCATTATGGAAGAGGCAGTGCACAGTGAAGGAGACAAAATTACTTAGCCAGCTTTCTTCAGTGACTGTCCCGTAATTAAGATAATAAGCGCAATTAAAAAACCAAGTGGCTCGAGTGGCAGAGATGGGGACTATTTACAGGCTCATTTATATGAAGTCTCTTGCCAGTGTGTACCTAGCCTCTGCTGCCTCTGAATGTGCAACTATCAGTAATAGAAGTCAACTCTGAGCCCCCAAAGTGAGGCCACTCTTTGAGATCAGGTGTCGACCCTGATCAGCTGAAGGCTGGAGAGCAGTATTATGTGATGAGCACAGGAAGTAATGTACGTGAGACGCTGGTGATCCACTTTCAATGCCTCCTGGTATTGACTGGTCCACCAGCTGTAACCATGGACAGATGTGTGCAGAAACTGAGAGGTGTGTGACGGTCAAGTGTCAGACTGTATAGAGGTGGTCTTTGGAAATGAATTTCTTTTCTTAGTGTCAATTAATTAACTCTTGACATGCTTCATCTATCTAGCTTTACTTATTTTTAGATAAAATTAACTAGCTTTACTTATTTTTTAAAAACACACTAGCTTTACTTATTTTTAGATAAAATTAGAATCTTCTGTATAGAACTTCCTAGGTAAAAATAATGGATACCTAACAATACTTTTGTTAGGAATTATGACAATTTTATCCACTATCATACCATTGTCTCGGTATATTTTCATTTGCTTCCCATCTTAATTTAGATTGAGTTTTTTTGCAAAAAGATCTTATTTAGATATATATCTCAAAGATAACGGTTAATCTGTGTTTTCCCTTAAAGCAACAGGCAAATTTCAAAATATAGTCTTTCTTTTTTTGGTTATTCTTAAATGTTATTGTGTTGCAAGTATCATCTGTTTACCCCACTACCTTTTTCTACTCTGCTCTCTGACATTGGCAGCTGACCTGGATAGACTCAGTGAGTTCCCTTTCCCTACAGCTTCTAGTTAGGATCAGCAATTTGGGAACTGGCAGGAGATCAGGAAAAGGTAAGAAAACAAGGTTAGGCAATCTTTTATCCTGAAGTCTTTCCTAAAGGAGTATTTTAAATTGGTTGTTTTCCTCAAAGGTCCCAGTTCTTCTCAAATTGGTCATTTAAATATGATTATTTGCTTCCAGGTCTCTTAATTGCACTTCCTCTTCTTCTTCTTCTTCTTCTTCTTTTTTTTTTTTTTTCTCTTCTGGCATACAGGTGACAATACCTAAGTTCATTGATTCTAGCCCCAGGATATTACACTATCTTTTGTGGTTTCCAACACCTTCCCCATACCTTTGTAAATAGTCTTTGAATTGAATTCTAGGATTCTAAACGATACAATGATTCATTGTTTTTCAACATTTTTTCATCATCAGTCCCCTAAGGAGTATTTTTAGACATTATTTTCTTAATCACCCTCCAGTCTCTTACATTAAATACCATTATCATATCCCAGATCTTTTCACACTCAAGACCCAATTTCCACCACTTGGGGGTGATAGAGCCACTGTTGAGATAACAGAAGTAGCCCAGTGAAATTTAAGGATTGTGTGGACAGACATATATCATCAAGGACTAAGACAGGACATGGTAGCTTACAGGATGTGATATGTACCTTGAACCAGCAGCTCATACATGCTTAGAATGCAGAGATCTGGGAACCAAGAGATAACAGTGAAGGTGATCTCTCTCATTATTACAATTAGCAACACTTTGACAAATTTCTCTTTTTTTCATTGCAACCTTGAACTCAGTAGCTGTGAGAATACCAGTGCCCAAAGCAGAAATGTTTTCTCAAAAAAAAAAAAAAAAATCATGATTCTAATGATTTGGAGGCTAAATCTACTTCTGGCCACTTTGGGCTCCTCATGCCTCTTCATCAACAAGAAGAGAACTTACAGAAGCTATCAATTCCCTTATCAAGTAGGTATTAGAACAATGGACAAAAACAGGTCTATTATTGGAATCCAGGAGGTTCACTGTGGTGCCTCTTGGTACTTCTTTGTGCTTAATAATAGCTGTGATCATGGCAAAGCAAGGTGTCAAGTTCTATAGGAAAGATAGGTTAGATTACCACATTAAACAACCTTGTCCAGAAAAGCTCTGGCGAGGGTAAGGAGAATATGAAATATATTATGGATTAAGGCAGTTATGTTCACCAACCTAGGTCTTTGGACTAAAGATGTGGAGACTTAACAGCCATTTTTTGCATTAACATTTTTTTCTTCACTCTTTTTCTCCCATTTTCTTATATGAACACTGGTTGTGGTTAATATTTTAGGTTTCAGATAGACATATAATTGAATGATTTTGTGTGTGACTTTATGAGTCTCCTATACTTGGAATATACCTGTCACTCAGGCCAAAAATAACAGTGAATGCAGAGAAACAAAAGGATGAAGTGTGGCATATATCTTCTATTTGTCCTTTTAGGTTCACTCCCCACCCTGCTCTCCTTCCTGGAAAGTGCACCTGTAGTGACTATCTCAGCAGGTTCTCTTATCCCCTTCCAGTTGAAATGGGCCAATGAAGAATCCCTGGCAGATGATCAGAAGGAAGGAAGGCAGACACATTTGGGTATTCAGTGCACTAAGCCTTTCCCAATAGAGTCCCTTAAACGAAGGTTATCACACTACTAGCTTTTAAAATAATCTCTTTAGTTAACCCTCCTCTTTTTGTCTTAATTGAATATATTATCTGTGTCTTGCTGGGACCTTGACTTATACATTAACTATAATATATTTTTGTTTATATGAGCCTAATTTCAAGATTATGTATCTATGTTAGCCATATTCCCTATAGCATGATATTCAGTATGAAATTGACTGAAGGAATAATTTTGCCAAAAAAAAAAAGCAATCTGAATCTTGATAGCTTTGAAATTAATTACTAGCTTAGAAAAAATTTGAATACAATCTGACCTGGTAAGGTCAGCTGTAATAGAGTAGAACATCATTCTACCAAAAACCCAGTTTGTTTTCAAAATCAAAAGCCTGTATGGTAATTTACATAATATCCTAATGAGGGGAAAGAAACTTAAGTAAATGCTTCTCTATATTTGACTTGTTATCTAATGATACACAAGGAAAAATCATGTATACACCTAAAGTGTCTTAACTGTATTTAGTTTAGTATGTTATTTTTTAGACTAACACTTCTGCTTATACATTTTACATTCCCCAAACATGAAACTAGATTCCAATTAAAATACTTTAAAAATATAATTAAGATGATGTTCCTTTCTGATTAAATATGTCATCTTCAGTGTTTTGTCCCCAGGTTATAGCACAGTGAATGACCTACTTTTAATGAATTACAATAAATTATCAGTATTTATTGAATGAATGAAAAATTAATTTTAGAGAAACTACCAAAAATATCACATAAGCATCCAAGAGTTTGTATCACAATCTTATTCAAAATCTGCTGAATTCAAAACAATAGGAAACTATATTAAATGTGAAATTGTTGACAACCTTTCAATTTCTTTTATATAATCTTTCATAGATATAAAATATAGAAAAATGTTGCCATTGTTTTTAATGAAAAAATATGAAATATATTCCAGCTAAGTATAACAATTAGAATGAAGAATAATCCAGTATTAAAATTAACAATCACAAATTTCTGGAATGAGGTAAAACACTGATTTTCCTCAATCTCCCTTAGTCTAACTAATTTTGAATGTTTAATGCTTTTTTGAGACACAAATCTTCCAAATTTGGCCTGTGGCCCATGAAATTAAAAAGTAAATGTTATGTCTTAACTCTAGGAAACAAACTGAGGGTTGCTGGAGGCAAACTGGGTGGGGAGACGGGGTAATCGGGAGATGAGCATTCTAAGGAGGGCACTTGACGTAATGAGCACTTGTTATATGCAACTGATGAATCACTAAACCCTACCTCTGAAACTAATAATACACTATATGTTAATTAATTGAATTTAAATTAAAATTTTAAATTTTAATTTTAAAAAAGGAAATATTATGTTTCATGATAGAGACTGACTTTTGTTCATAGCAATGTGTCTACCCACCTATATTTGTGTGTATGTGTGTATTTATTGAACCAGCCACTAAACAATTTTTATTTTAGAGTCTATGAAATTCTTGTTTATATGAACTGTGTCCATATAATGACTTGATTGTCTGCAAACCAAAAAGATGAACTCTTTAGAACTAATGAAAGGAAGTTTCCAAAGTTAACAAGTAAAGCAATCATCTAACAAATTCTATTAAGCTCCTCTATTTTGATTTTAATGAGCATTACTAAATATCATAGAGGAACAGAAACAAAGCTCTGATCCATGTGCTTCAAAAGCTTTTATTCAAATAAGGGAGATAAAAAATAGCCATCCTTTGCAGTTTACGCAGGGCAATCTGAGTTTATACCTGTGTCCCTAGCTTAATTGTTAGATGCTCCTTTTATTCTCAAGGTGGTCATGTTAGGTCAATAAATCATATAATTATCACCCTAGAGGTAATGTATACAAACAAATAACTAAAATATAGAATGGCAAGTAATTAGTTTTAGGAAATAAGATAAGTACAAAGCAATTACCATTGGAATTCATGATTGGGTGAGTTCCATTCTCTCTGGTGAGGGGAAGACTTCAAAACAGAGGTGGCAGTCTTAAAGAAAGAGGACAATTTAATCGAGATAAAACGAAGGACAGACAGTTTATTCAAAATATTTATATATAATGTGAAAAAATTTTCACATTAAAGTTGGAATGTAGATTAAAAACGTAGATTTTCTTTCCTGTCACGTATCTGGTTTTCTTACTAAGGCTGTATTCACTGCTCAGGGGGGAAATTTTTACATTTTATTTGTATCCAACTTTAACCCTCCCCTATTAAGATAATTTAATCAAGAGATTGGTACACTATAGAAAAAAAAAATGCTCAGTCTCATATATTCAGTTTTCCTTTCAAAAGAGTATGTTTTAACATGGTTGATTTTTTTTATTTATTTATTTATTTATTTTTTTTATTTATGATAGGCACACAGTGAGAGAGAGAGAGAGAGAGAGAGAGAGAGAGGCAGAGACACAGGCAGAGGGAGAAGCAGGCTCCATGCACCGGGAGCCTGACATGGGATTCAATCCCGGGTCTCCAGGATCGTGCCCTGGGCCAAAGGCAGGCGCCAAACCGCTGCGCCACCCAGGGATCCCACATGGTTGATTTTTATAAGAATTTTAAGAGTAATAGATTTTTTCCAAGTTTTTATTTGAATTCCAGTTAGTTAACATGCAGTGTTATATTAATTTCAGGTGTATGATATAGTGATTCAACAATTCTATACATTACTAAACGCTGACCATGACAAGTGCACTCCTTGATTCCCATTACCTATTTAACCCATCCACTCACCCACCTCCCCTCTGGTAACCATCAGTTTGTTCTCTAAAGTTAAGTGTATGTTTCTTGGTTTGTCTCTCTCTCTCTCTCTCTCTCTCTCTCTCTCTCTTTTCCCCCATTGGTGGTTTGCTTTGCTTCTTAAATTCCATGTATGTGTGAAATCATACCATATTCATCTTTCTCAGACTTATTTCACTTAGCATTATACTGTCTAGCTCCATCTATGTCACTGTAAATGGTAAGATTTCATTCTTTTTATGGCTGAGTAATATTCCACTGGATATATATACATTTTCTTTATCCATTCGTTAATTGATGGACACTTGAGCTACTTTCATATTGTCGCTTTAATAAATAATACTGCTTATAAACACAGGAGTGTATGTATCCCTTTGACTTGGTATTTTTGTATTTTAGGGGGTAAATATCTAGTAGTGCAGTTGCTGGTTCATAAGATAGTTCTATTTTTAACTTTTTGAGGACCCTCCATACTATTTCCAGAGTGGCTGCTCCAGTTTGCCTTTGCACCAACAGTGCAAGATGTTTACTTTTTCTCCACATCCTCACCAACACTTGTCATTTCTTGTGCTGATGAGTATAGCCATTCTGACAGGTGTGAGGGGATATTGAATGGCAGCTTTGATTTGCATTTCCTTCTTGATAAGCGACGATGAGCATCTCCATATTTGGAGAAATATCTGTTCATGTCTTTGCCCATTTTTAAATTGGATTATTTGGGTTTTGGGTGTCAAGTTTGAGAAGTTCTTTATGTATTTTGGATACTACCCTTTATTGGATATGTCATTTGCAAACATCTTCTTCCTCTGTAGGTTGCCTTTTAATTTTGTGGATTATTTCCTTTGCTATGCAGAAGCTTTTTATTTTAACTCAGTCCCAATAGTCTATCTTTGCTTTTGTTTCCCTTGCTTCAGGAGGCATATGTAGAAAGTAGCTATGGCTGATGTCAAAGAAGTTAATGCCTATATCGTCTTTTGGGATTTTGATGGTTTCAGGTCTCACATTTAGGTCTTTAATCCATTTTGAATTTAATTTTGTGTATGGTGTAAGAAAGTGGTCCAGTTTCATTCTTTTGCATGTAGCTGTCCAGTTTTCGCAACAACATTTATTTTATTTATTTTTTTAAGATTTTATTTATTTATATATTCATGAGAGACACACAGAGAGAGGCAGAGACATAGACAGAGAGACAAGTGGGCTCCCCGTGGGGAGCTTGATGGGGGACTCGATCCCAAGAACCTGGGATCACGACCTGAGCTGAAGGCAGACTCTCAACCACTGAGCCACCCAGGTGTCCTGACAATTTGTTTCAGATACTGTCTTTTCCCTGTCAGATATTCTTTCCTGCTTTATCAAAGATTAACTGACACATAACCCTGAGTGTATTTCTGGGTTTTCTCTTCTGTACCATTGATCTATGTATCTTGTGCCTGTACCATACTGTTTTGATTACTACAGCATTGTAATATAACTTCAAGTCTGGAATTGTGATACCTACAGCTTTGCTTTCCTTTTTCAAGATTTCTTTAACTATTTGGGGGTCTTTTGTAGTTCCATAAAAATTTTAGGATTGTTTATTCTAGATCTAGGTAAAATGTCTTTCCAATTCCTTGCATTGTCTTCATTTCTATTCGTCAGTTTTCAAAGTATAGGTCTTTCATTTCTTTGGTTAGATTTATTCCTAGCTATTTTATTATTTTTGGTTCAATTGTAAAAAGGATTATTTTCTTAATTTCTCTTCCTGCTGCTTCATTATTATGCACCATTATTATGGTGCATAGGGATGTAACAGATTTCCAAACATTGATTTTTTTATTCTGAGAATTTACTGAATTTGTAAATCAGTTCTAGCCAGTTTTTGATGGAGACTTTTGGGTTTTCTATATATAATAATGTCATCTGAAAATAGTGAAAGTTTTTCTTCTTTCTTACCAATTTGGATGCCTTTTATTTCTTTTAGCTGTCCGACTTTTGTGGGGAGAAATTTCAGTACTGTGTTAAATAAAAGTAGTGAGAGTGGACATCTTTGTTTTGTTCCTGACCTCAGGGGAAAAGCTCTGTTTTTCACCACTGAGTATGATGTTTGCTTTGGGTTTTTCCATATATGGCACTTATTATGTTGAAGTATGTTCCCTCCAAACCCACTTTGTTGAGTTTTTTTTTTTTTTTTTTTTGTCATGAATGGACATTGTACTTTGTGAAATGCTTTTTCTAAGTTTATTGAAATAATCATAGGGTTTTTATCCTTTCTCTTATTGGTGTGATATATCACATTGGTTGATTTGTGAATATTGAACCATCTTGCAACCCAGGAATAAATTCCACTTGATTGTGGTAAATGATTTTTTCAGATGTATTGTTGGATTTGGTTTGCTCGTATTTTATTGAGGAATTTTTGCATCTATATTCTTCAGAAGTTTTGACATGTAGTTCTCTTTTTTAGTGGTGTCTTTTTCTGACTTTGGTTATCAAGGTAATGCTGGCCTCATAGAATGAATTTGAGTTTTCATTCCTTTTCTATTTTTTTGGAATGATTTGACAAGAATAAGTATTAACTCTTATTTAAATGTTTGGTAGAATTCATTCATGAAACCATCTGATCCTGGACTTTTGTTTGTTGGGAGTTTTGATTGCTTAATCAATATCTTTTCTGGTAATTGGTCTGTCCAAATTTTCTATTCTTCCCATTTCAGTTTTGGTAGTTTATATGTTTCTAGGAATTTATTCATTTCTCCTAGGTTGGCCAATTTGTTGGCATATAGTTTTTCATAATATTCTATTATAATTATTTATTATTTATTATTATTTATTATTATAATTATTTCTATGATATTGGTTGTTACTTCATCTCTCTCATTTGTGATTTTATTTGAATCCTGTCTTTTTTTTGATAAGTCTTCTCAGAAGTTTATCAACTTTATTATTTTTTTTTTTCAAAGAACCAGCTTCTGGTTACAATCATCTGTTCTATTGTTTTTGTTTTTTGTTTTTTTGTTTTTGTTTTGTTTTGTTTTGTTTGTTTTAGTTTCTATATCATTTATTTCTGCTCTAATCTTTATTATTTCCTTTCTATTGCTGGTTTTACATTCTGTTTGTTGTTCTTTTTCTAGCTTCTTTAGGTGAAAGATTGGGTTTATTTGAGAGGTTGTTCCTTCATGAGGTAGGTCTGTATTGCTATAAACTTACCTCTTAGAATCACTTTTGCTGAATCCCAAAGGTTGTGGATCATTGTGTTTTCATTTTCATTTGTTTCAATGTATTTTCCAATTTTTCTCTATTTCCAGGTTGACCCATTTGTTGTTTAATAGCATGTTATTTGACCTCAATGCATTTGTGGTCTTTCCAAATTTTTTTCTTGTGGTTGACTTTTAGTCTTAGAGTATTGTGGTCAAAAAAGATGCATGGGATGACTTTAATCTTCATGAATTGTTGAGGATTGTTTTGTGAACTACTATGTGTTCTGGAAAATGTTTCATGTGCATTTGAAAAGAATGTGTATTCTTCTGTTTTATAAGTGAATTTTCTGAGTATGCCTGTTAAATCTATCTGGTCCAGTGTGTCTTTCAAAGCCACTGTTTTCTTACTGGTTTTTAGTTTAGATACTTTGTCCACTGATGTAAGTGGGGTGTTAAAGTCCCCCAGTATGATTGTATTATTATCAATTATTTTTCTCTATGTTTGTTATTAATTATTTTATGTATTTGGGTGCTCCTATGTTAGGCATATGAATATTTACAATTGTTATATCTTCTTGTTGGATTGTTTCCTTTATTATCATATAGTGTCCTTCTTTGTCTCTCATTACAATCTTTGTTTTAAAGTCTATTTTGTCCAATGTAAGTATTGCTACTCATGCTTTCTTTTGACATCCATTTACATGACAGATATTTCTCCATCCCCCCACTTTCAATCTCTAGGTGTCTTTAGATTTAAAATGAGTTTCTCATAGGCAGCATATTGATGAGTCTTTTAAAAAAAATTACCACCATATATCTTTTGATTGGAGTATTTAGTCCATTTACATTCAAAGTAATTATTGATATATATGTATCTATTGTTATTTTATAACTTGTTTTGTGATTATTTCTGAATATTTTCTCTGATCCTTTCTTGTCTTTTTCTTTTTCATGATGTGTTGATATTCTTTAGTAATATGTTTTGATTTCTTTTTCTGTATTCTTTGCATGTTTAGTAGTGGTTTTTGATATATAGTTACTATTAGGTTTGTACCTCTTCTGTATATAATATTCTATATTAAGTTAATCATCATTTAAGTTTGAATCTATTCTTTACTCCTCTCTTCCCCATGTTTTAGGTATATGTTATATTCTACATCCTTTTATCTTGCAAGTTCCTTGACTGATAGTCATTTTTACTGCTTTTACATTTCCTACCTGTCACTTTTGTTCTCTTCTTTCCACTCGAAGAGTTCCCTTTAATATTTCTTGGAGAACTTCTTTAGTGGTCATTAACTCTTTTGGCTTTTGTTTGTCTGGGAAACTATCTCTCCTATTCTGAATGATCACCTTGAGGGATAGAATATTCTTGGGTGCAGATTTTTCCCATTCAGCACTTTGAATATATCATCCCCCTCCATCCTGGATTTCGAAGTTTCTGCTGAAAAATCCCCTGCTAGCAATATGGGGCTTCCCTTGTTTGCAACTGTCTTCTTTTGTCTTGCTATTTTTAATTTTTTTCTTTATCATTATATTTTGCCATTTTTGTTTTGCTATTTTAGTTTTATGTCTAAGTGTAGATCTGCTTTTGTTGATTTTGTTGGGAGTTCTCTGTACCTCCTGGATATGATATCTGTTTCCTTCCCCAGATTAGGGAACTTTTCAGGAATTATGTCTTCAAATAAGTTTCTGCCTTTTCTCTCTCTTCTCCATCTGGGACTCCTATAATGTGAATGTTATAACATTTGATGGAGTCACTGAGTTCCCTAAGTCTATTCTAGTTTTATGTAATGCTTTCTTTTTTCTCACTCTCTTTTCTTCAGCTTGATTACTTTCCATTACTGTGTCTTCTAGACCATTAATTTGTTCTTCTGCTTCTTCCAGCCTGCAATTTTGTTCCATCATGCATGTTTCTTGTTTCATTTATTGAGCCCTTTATCTCTCCTATGTTATTTCTTATCTTTGTGTTAAAGGTCTCATTGATGTCTTCCACTCTTTTCTCAAGTCCAGTCAGTATCCTTATGATCATTGCTTTAAATTCTCTATCAGGCATGTTACTTACATCTGTTTCACTTAGATCTCTGGCCATGTCTTATTGATCTTTCGTTTGGGATAAATTCTTCTGTTTTCTTATTTTGTCTAAGTCTCTGTGCCTGCTTCTGTTAGCAAAGTCAGGTACATCTACTATTCTTGAAGATAATAGCCTTATGAAGAAGAGGTCCTATAAGGCCTGCTGAATAGTGTCCCGTCTTCCCCAGGGTCTGGAACTTTAGGGAGTGTTTGCATGCACTCTGCTGTTTTGTCTTGACTGCTTTATCTTCAGGCCACTTGCCTGCAGAGGCTCTCTTTGCCTGTTTTGGGCAGTGTTTGGTCCCCAGTGTTTTAACTAGATATATGGTCTGCTTGTGAAATCAGACCTCTTCCCGTGGCTGCTGGAACTGAAGCCCTGAAAAACTCCTGTGTCTGGAGATACAGTGTTGGAAAGGATCTGGGCAAGTTTTCTGGGGGAGGGGGTCCCCTGTGCTGGGAATGGGACAAATGTGGCAGGAACGAGCAGTTCCACTAAAACATGAAGGGGTAGGGCTTGATGTAAGCAAATTGAGTAGTTAATGTAGATGCTGTGCTGCTTCCTGCAGATGGCCCTGACCTTATTCTGAGGAGGAGAGGAGGGAAATGGTGATTGCCAGCTCTGTTGTTCCTATAGTTCTTCATGAATGCTGCATATCTGGGACATGCTCCCAAGATGAGCAACTAACCACAATGAGTGCCCTAGGTATTCCTCGGGTCACTGCTACCATGCTGTATGTACAAGGGCTATTCACCTTGCCTTCTCTTTAAGAGCAGCCCCAATGCCTGTGGGCTTTCCCTGAGCTAAACCCACTAACCTTTAAAATTCCAGGCTTTCGGGATCCCTGGTGGCGCAGCGGTTTGGCGCCTGCCTTTGGCCCAGGGCGTGATCCTGGAGACCCGGGATCGAATCCCACATCGGGCTCCCGGTGCATGGAGCCTGCTTCTCCCTCTGCCTGTGTCTCTGCCTCTCTCTCTCTCTCTCTCTGTAACTATCATAAATAAAAATTAAAAAAAAAAAAAAAAAAAATTCCAGGCTTTCAGCCCCACTGATTGTAAGAACTCACAAAACTCAGCCACTTTCACTTTCCGAGCCAATCATTATGGAGAATCTTCTTCCTCATGTGCTCCCCTGCATGCTTGTCTGTCTCTCACCCTTCTCCACCACCATGGCTCCCTCCCAACTGCAGTAGCCATGATCCATTTCTCTCCCAAACCACGTCTTCACACTTACAATCTTTTTTAATGTGGCTCTTCTCTACCTTTAGTTGTGAAGTTTATCCTGCCAGTTTTCAGGTCAACTGCAGGACATATTGAGGATGATTTGATAGCTATCTAGTTGCCCTCGTAGGATGAGACCAGCCTAGGGTTCTTCTACTTTGCCACCATCTTCCCCTCTTTAATCAAGAGTTCTGCATTTAACTCTGATTAGCTAAGACCAGTGTTTTTCTACTCCAACAATACTTCTATTGTGCTTTTCCTTATTTTGAGTGAAATAAGAGTGGCTGTTGGTATTTGGGGTTCCATTGAAGAAAAGCGAATTTAAGTTAGGACTATGTTTAGTTTGTGTAAAGCATGGTACTTTTTTTTAAGGTTACCCTACCCCCATGTAGAATTCTGTATTGCTAGCATCCCAGTGTAGGAATGGCTTCCCAGAACTATTTCCACTGCCTACTATCAAAACTCACCCTACTTTCATTACATGATGATGCAGGGCAAGAGTATTTAATATCATATGGTCACATTTTATGGCATCTGAGACCAGAAGTATATGGGTAGCAATGAAGGAAAAAAAGGCCTAAAATGTATAAAATATATAGAGCCACAAGCTAATCTTTGAAAGCATGCTACCATTTCTTAAATGTGTAAAATGTTCAGGTAGTTTCTCTTCCTATGTCTCTCTGTCTCTCCCTTTATCCCTCTTTGTGTCTGTCTTTTTACCTGTTTGTCTCTCTGTCTGTATCTCCTTCACTCTGTCTCCATGTCCTCCCTGTCTCCCTGTCTGCCTATCTGTCTCTCTCAATATGTGTGATGGGATTACTCAATATAGAATTGATGAGAGTTCTTGCTTTGTAGGGCACAAACCTGTAGCAATACTATCAAGAGTGTGGTCTGAAATCAGGAACCAGTAAATATATATATAAACTATTTCCTTCAGGTCTGGTTAAATCATGATTATGTTGCCATACAGACTTAGTCTCTTCTTAGCATCTTTTTAAAAAATAATTTATTTATTTATGTGAAAGAGGGAGAGGGGAGAAAGAGAGAAAAAAATACATAAGCAGAGGAGAGAGGGAGAAGCAAACTCCCTGCATAGGGGCTTGATCCCAGGACCCTGGGCTCATGACCTGAGCCAAAGGCAGTTGCTTAGTTGACTGAGCCACCAAGTCACCCTTCCTCTCAGCAGTTTTTGTGCTCCCCATTTGTGTGGTTCAAGTGACCTTCCAGCCAGTCTTGGAAAGCTCAGCAGCCAGTGCTGTCAACTACCTTCTGGGTCTCATCTCAATTCGTGCAAAAACTTTAGGGAATCAAACTCTAACTTCATATATTAAATATGTCATATGACCATTTACTCTGATATGGACACCCCAAGATTGATAAGGAGAAAGATAACACTTGGGGGACAGTTTTATCCATAATCCAAAGAGGACCAGACAGCTTCTTTCCCTCATTTATCTGACTCTTCAGTGTCAAGACTTAGAAAAGAAAATTCACACCAATTTTACCAATTTCACCCTCTTCTCTCTTCCCTGCTTCCATGGGACAATGAAAGGGCTGGCTTCTTCCCCTCCTCTGTGTCCCAGCTTCCTCCTACTAAAACCAAAAAGCCTTAAAGCCTAACTGTCATAGGAGGAAGAAGCATCTCCTCTCTGCTATGCTTGTGTTCTTTCTTACTGCCCCTAAAAATGTTGAATGGGAGCTGAAATAGTCTGGTAATTTTTTTTCCATATTGCTGGTCCTTCATGTCTAATGTCTTGTTAAAGAGAGCAATATCTCTACTATTTCCGGAACTGTAAACTCCTGGTTTGGCTCTGGAGGTAGGTAGTGAAAGAATTACCCATGACTTAAAGGGGAAACTAAAACACATTTGGGTCACCATTTGCAAAATATCAGTCACGATACACAAACATATCTTTCAGCAGTTCTTCTCTTACGCTTACCTTGTTCACATTTGCTTTCAGAATGGAACACAGAAGAATGAATAATTTGAGACACCTCCAAAGTATAGAAAATTTATATTTTTAACTAAAAATAATTAAAAACTCTGCCCTATACATTGTCAGTACCCTTGAAACTATGGATATTATTTTCAAGGAATAGAAGTGATGTCTATGTAAGAATATTGAAGCTTTTTTTAAATTGTGAAACTTTCATTTATTATTTTGAGAGAGAGAGAACTAGAGAGAGACAGTGTGCAAGCAGGGGGGAGGGCAGAGGCAAAGGGAGAGGATCTTAAGCAGGCTCCATGCCCAGCATAGAGCCTGACACGGGGCTCAGTCTCATGACCTTGAGATCGTGACCTGAGCTGAAATCAGGAGTCAGACGCTTAAGCAACGGAGCCACCCGGGTGCCACAGAATATTGAACCTTCTATGTATGTGAATTAAAAACAATAGGAGGTCAGCACTCTTGTCATAGATTTTATCCTTAATACATATTTAACAGAAACAAGTTATAAAATTATGTAGGTTATACTACCACGTAGTAACATGGAGTCCAAATTTATCTCATAGAAAAATTCTGTCAATTTTATGCCTAAAAGTAAAAGCATCACAGCATCTTTCAGTTTATCATAATTTTCTGTGGTAGCTAGTCAAGGCTAGCAAGGCTATTCAAGTGTTTTCTCATGGAATCATCCTTAGCATATACCCTTTCATTCTCTGGTGTTAAGTTGCTGGACTTGTGATCATCTCTACAGTCTACAGAGGAGAAAGGGGGATGTCAAAGGCAAAGCCTTATTTAAAAAAAAAAATGACATTTTGTTCAGGATCTAAAGCCTGGATTGTCCTTCTACATTCTGCTGTCAAAACTCTATCTTCTGCCCAGCCCTATAAGGAGATTATAAAGGCCACTGGAGTAATTAATGAGTGTTTTGTTTCCCACCCTTTACAGCAGAGGAAGGCAGAGAGATTTCAGTGAGTCACAAGTGAGCCAACAGCCAGCATCTGCCACACTGACATGAGGCTAAATTTTGGCATGAATTCAATTTTAAAATATCATTACCTATTTCCATTTATAATTGTAAATTACATTATAATGATAAAACTTTAGCTATAGTAAATATTTATGATTTTAGGTAATATATACATTAACTATTGACTATAACTTTATGTACATGCAGCATGCAGTGTAATTAAACACTAATTCTGATCTATCATGACAGAAGTTTTTTCAGGATTGAAACAATAATTCTTAGTCAAATCGTAGTAAGATGACAGTATTTTCAATTATAGTAAAAAACCGTGGTGTGCAATATTAATTTTTCCTCAGGAAACAAAAGCAATTGATTTTCAATTGAAATTCTTCTTGAGTCCCAGTGTAAAAATCCTTTGGTCAGCACATAGAAAAGAATACAAAAAAGAAAAAGAATAAGAATAAGGCAAAACTCATGAATAAGAATGAACTTGATTCAGGGGAACATTACATTTACCTTTTTAATTTTCTTTAGGTAAAGTTATCATGGCTGCAGTTTAAGGTATTATAATAGATCAGATTATATACTATAACTATGGCATTTTGAGAAGTTTGAGTATAAGAGTTAGTTGGAATTATCTTGAGTTTTTGTTAAGTACTTTAATATACAATGACAAACAACCAGTATATTTTTAGTAAGTGAGGAAATTAATTCATATAAATGAAGGGGATATATGTAATTCATATAGTTTCTATGGTAGAAAAAGCCTAAAACCAACTTCTTATAAGAAAATACATATCCTAAACTATGACTCATGATGGACAACTTTGAGGACTTTTACCTATACATGCAGAAATTATTCATTCAGGAAATATTTATAGAGCATCTATACTACGCTAAGGCACAGTTGTAGATGATGAGAATATAGTAGCAAATAAAAGATTTTTATGATGTTTGAACCATACTTAAATAGCTCTGCCTAAAAAGGATGATATCATTATGCAAATTTGGTTTGAGGGCCAATAACTCAGGGCTGTTAGCTACTGTAAACCAGAATGCACAGTCTAGGGAAACCTGGGTAGCTCAGTGGTTGAGGGTTTGTCTGCAGCTCAGGTTGTGATCGCAGGGTCCTGGGAATGAGTCCCTCCCTCATTGAGCTCCCTGCAGGGAGCCTGCTTCTCCCTCTGCCTGTGTCTCTACCTCTCTCTGTATGTCTCTCGTGAATAAATTTTTTAAAATCTTAAAAAAAAAAAAAAAAGAATGCACAGTCTGGGGTAGTCAGTCCTCATATTTTCTGTGGCCTGAGGAAAGATAGTGACTATTTTGTCTTTTATGATATAAACTGAGTTGGAATAGAAAATATCTAATTGATTCTAAACTTTAAGTGATTCTTTTTCTGAATATTTCTAGCATTAGATGACATTCTGGGCTTTGATATAAATGAAAGTCAAAGCAAACATTTTTTTATAAGAGCTTTATTGTGATATAATTCATACAACTTCTATGATTCACCCATTTACAGATGTACAATTCAGTCATTTCTAGTATATTTACAGTCATACAACTATCACCACAATCTATTTTAGAACATTTTCATCACCCCCAAAAGAAACTCTGTACCCATTAGCAGTCTTTCTTCACTTCCTCTCCCTACAAAATATCTCCGCTTCCAGTGCTGGGCAACTGCGAATCAACTTCCTATCTCCATGGATTTGACTATTCTGGACATTTACTAGAAATGAAATCCTGCAATATGTGATCTTTGTGACTGGCTTCTTTCACTTAGCATACTATTGTCAAGGTTCATCCACGTCGGGACATTTATCAGTAGTTCATTTCATGCATTGCCACAGAGTATTCCACTGAATGGATATACCAAATTTTATGTATCCATTCATCAAATTGATTGACATTTGACTTGTTCTCATTCTTGCCTATTATCAATCAGATGATGCTATGCATGTTTGTATACATGTTTAGCTACCCAAGGCATATACTGGGTCGGATGGCAACTGTATATTTAACCTTTTGAGGAACTGCCAGGCTGTTTGCCAAAGCTGCTGTAACATCTTACATTCTACAGGCAGTATATGAGGGTTCCAATTTTTCCACAAGGTAAACATTTAAAGGTAAGCTTTTCAAATTCAAAAGGTAATCTTAGGAATAGACTAGCAGTTCATAGCTCCCCACCCCCCAAACTTGTACTTAGTAAGCCTGAAACGCTTATTTAATTGTGACACTCTGAGATAATCTATGCAGGTTTATCACCTGTTATAACTACTAAATATGATACATTGATTTGGCCTCTCATTCTTTTAGATTCATATTTCACCATCTGCTCTAACTGAAAGTAATGACATTTCTCAGATATGATAGGCTGAACAGTGGCCCCCAAATATAACCAATTAATCTTTGGGATCTTTGTAACCTTGTGCAGCAAAATGGATTTTGAGGATGCAATTAGTTAGGGATCTTGAGGTAGAGAAGTTATCCTACATTGACCAGGTGGGCTCTGAATGAGACTGATTTAACACTGTCGACCTCCAGAACTGTAAGAGAGTAAGTGTGTGTTATTCGTGGTATCTTGTTACAGCAGCCATAGGAAATTACTATATCAGGTAATACATTTGCATTTTGATAAGATTTTGAGGGGAGCTACCGTGCCTTACCTCATGTGAATTATTCTCATGGCAATTTCATATATGCAGAAAGTAATCAAAGGAGATATTTGGGACTAAATAAGCTTTTTATACCCCATAAAATTATACATCCTATAAGGTACCTTATATTTAAATCTGTGTAATTGGAAAAGTACACAAAAGTCTTTAACCATTGTATAAATAGTGGTTAGGATTTCAGGTAATAAAGTCTGTTTTCTATAAATTCAATGTGTAGGCATGAATTCATATTTATCCTTAATTTTCTATTCTTTACCAAAAAATCTCTAATCACTTTGGAGAATGACCTTGACTTTTCTGTGTCTCGACTAGAAGGAAGTATAGCCAAATTGTTTGCAAACTCAGGCTTTGGTATCGGTTAATCATAAATTGTGCTGGAAAATAGAATGCATGTATATTAGAGTTTATTATGTGAGGAGTGCAGGAGGTAAGTTTTGTAGAGTACTTAGTACTAGTCAACTTTCAAAAGTGCCCTTTAATTGTTTTCAAATATTACTAGTTTAGCTATCAATGAGCAAGAGTCACATTTTGATGAAGAGCTCAGATTCTGAAATCAGACTTCCTAGATTTGGGTCCCAGCTCAGACGTATATTAGGTGTATGACCCTGGATAAGTCATTTATCATCTCTGTGTCTATTTTCTCCTATAAAATGGTTTGAATAATAGAACTAACTCACAGCGATATTGCAACTGTTGCCTGAGTTCGTGAATGAAAAAGAAGAGCCATGCCTAGCACCTGGAGGCTCAATAATTTGAATATGATTTATTGAAGAGTTGCTTTAAATCCACTAACTTAGCACATTGGGAGGTCTTGCCTTTTCAAGTCTCTATTTGCTTATAAGTGGGTAGAGTAAACCGACATTGTGTCCTGTGTCTTCCACCCTGTCACGACACTGTTCACACCAAACACTGCTGCCTAGATCTCGTGAACCAGTGGGGGAAAAAATCACCTATTAAGTGGCCTATTTAATCAATCCACTCACACAGTGCTTGGGGATAAAGAGGCTCCTGCAATTCTGAAAGCTTCCCTGAGGGCAACATCCCCAGGACCTGTCGCTTGTGTGCAAATTTGTTTCTACTTTTGGGAAAGGAGCCTTATTTACCTAATGAAGCTCAGTTTACAGAATACAGGCTCCAAATTCAGGTCAGGTATGAAGAAGGAGCAAAGCACCCTGCCCGAGCAGGCCAGATTCAAGGCCACGAGGAACAAACACAGTAATACCCTGAATGTCTATTTACATTTTCCTTAAAAATATTAAAACCAAAAAAAATAAAAATAAAAATAAAAAAATATTCAAACCAATTCACATAATTTGATTCCCACAAACATTTATTTGGATAACTTTTCTTAAGCACCACATTTCAATGTCCCATATGTGCAGGCAGGCACCATAGCTCTATCATCATATTTACTCTTGGCCACAATTCCCTCAGGAAGGTATTATCAGCCCCATTCTGCATTTGAGGAAATGAAGTCTAAGATAACTTAGAAACAGTCAACACAGAGAAGAGAGCATCAGTATTTAAAATCTCTGCCTACCTAGTCTCTCAAAAGCAGATGGATGTGCCAATATTCTTTTAATCATTTTCTGAATGTGGAACATGTAGGTTGTTTCCAATATCTTGCTATTTAAAAGTAATGCCACAATGAATAAATCTGTGCATTAATCTTTGTCAGAAATTTTATTGCCTCTAGCTAGAATAGTAGGAAGTAGCACACTAGGTCAAAGTGCATGTAATATTTTTAAGATTTTATTTTAAATACATGAGATGAGATTGCCTCCCAAAAGGTTGTTCCGGGCCTTCTTCCTGGTAGGAGGAAGAGTGCCTGATGCATGCACTTTTACCAACACCATCATCCTTTAATCTTTGCAGATTTGATAGGCAGTCTGTTCTCTCCCTCCCAATTATGTATAATTTCAAATGGTTGCTACTGCATAGATAAACACAGCCAACGACAACATGTGAATGAACTGAAGCATCTATATCTTGAACACAGGAAACTGAAAGCGGTAGTCATTTTATGTTTGCTTTTGTTGGAATGACAAGACTGGAAGGAAATTCAAAATGTCACTGAATTTTTTTTTTTAAACTTGGAACCGAACTACATTGTCCACACATAAAAGTTCACAAATAACACCTGTAGTGCTGGATTAGGTATTGAAATATATATCTATCTAGGTAATCACTATTTATATCAATATGTATTAGATACCTTGCACCTTGAGAAGCCTCCCTCATGCCTGCCCCCAGTGCTGTCCCTGGCAGATGGCCCCACTATTCTGACTTTCGTCACCTGTACACTAGTTCTATTGTCCTTTTTGTGTTTTATGCAAGTAGGATTGTATAAGATCTTTTTAGATCTTTAATTCTTGGGGATCCCTGGGTGGCTCAGCAGTTCCGTGCCTGCCTTTGGCCCAGGGTGTGATCCCGGAGTCCCGGGATGGAGTCCCGCGTCGGGCTCCTTACATGGAGCCTGCTTCTCCCTCTGCCTGTGTCTCTGCCTCTCTCTCTCTCTCTATGTCTATCATAAATAAACAAAAATAAATCGTTAAAAAAAATTTAGATCTTTAGGTCTTTCGATCTTATAGTATATGGTATTTTGCCCAGATTCTTTTGCCCAACACAGTGCATTTGAGATTTATCCATTTTGTGTGTAGCACTGATGTTTTTTCATTGCTGCACAATATCCCATTTTAAGAATATAACACTATTCACTTATTACCACTGATGGTTATTTGAGTTGCTTCCAGTTTAGAGTTATGAAGAATGCTGCTATAAATTTAGCATTGTGCTCAACCTCACTTTCTAAGAGCATTTCTACTGAATAGATACCTGGGAGTAGAATTGTGGAAATGATCACAGTTAATTTTGTTAGATGCTGCCAAATGGTTTTCCAAGGGGATTGTCCCAGTTCATTCCCCCACCGCAGTGCATGAGCGTTCCGATTGCTCCTTGTCCTCACCAACACTTGGCATTGTCAGCTATTTCTTGCTGCCAGGAGTAGTATCTCATTGCTGATTTTCAATTTGTTTTTGCCTGATGACTAAGGACGTGCAACACCGCTTTGGATCTGTAAAGGCCATTTGGATTTCCTCTTTTGTGAAGAGCTTGTTCAATTCATTTATTTTCTTTAAAAAGATCATTGATCTGTGTCTTGTTGGATTTTTTTAATTTAAAATATTTCAAATGAAATCTTTCTTTAGACATGAATATTACAAATGACATCTGAAGCTTGGCTTTGCATAGTGTCTTCTTCTTCTTCTTTTTTTGGATTTATTTATTTATTCATTAGAGGCACAAAGAGAGAGAAAAAGAGAGAGAGAGAGAGAGAGGGAGAGAGAGAGGCAGAGACACAGGAAGAGAGAGAAGCAGGCTTCCTGAAGGGAGCCTGATGCAGGACTTGATCCCAGTACCCCGGGATCACGACCTGAGCCGAAGACAGATGTTCAATCACTGATCCACCCAGGTGTCCCATGCATAGTGTCTTCTGATAAATAAATTTTAACAAAAATTTATTGCAAATGGAGAGACATTACAACAATATGGTAGAACTTAATACAAATTTCTTTAAGACCCTTTCTCTCTCATTCATCAGTACCTTCCCCCCATTTTTT
Source organism: Canis lupus familiaris (assembly GCF_011100685.1). Taxonomy (NCBI): domain Eukaryota; kingdom Metazoa; phylum Chordata; class Mammalia; order Carnivora; family Canidae; genus Canis; species Canis lupus. The sequence goes on along the minus strand of NC_049236.1, from coordinate 24,221,208 downwards.
GGTGGCCTGTTTAACCCAATTTATGTCCATAAATTCCTATAAATTTGTCTTATAACTTTTTTTTTTTACCGTCACATTCCCTACCTTAAACATCATTTATCTTCAGATACCTATTTTGCTTGTGAATAGAACACATTATTCATAACAGGAAAGAAGTATTTAATATTTCAAGTGCTTTGTCTTATTTGACCCAAAGCATTGCTTGCTAAGCTGGGTGATACGAATGACGCAATTTGCAAAATTTGGGAGGCTGAGAGAGAAGTGAATTCTGTTGAGGAAGAAACTCATGAAATAAGGAGACCCTGTGAGCAGATTCTAAGGGTTGAAAGGAAGTCGTAGCCCCCAAGGGTGAAGAGGCCTGTGTGGAAAGAGAGCCAGCAAAGGGAAAGGGAACAGGAGGTGCTTATGAATATTCTTAAATTCTGGTACCTGGTTGCAATGAATCTCCATTTTCAGTAAAATCTACATTGCAAACTGTTGCTTTCTAGAATTGTATCCACTTTGAGGTAGGGTGTACAAAAACTTAGGGTGATTCAGGATAGGCACGGGAGATTGGGATGCTGATCAGGGAGGCTCCATTACAGGTGGGTTCCTTGCAGCTCTAATTCACATCTGCACAGTGTTTTAAGTTGTGTTTGTAGTCAACAATAGAAAAAGTGATCTGCAGTCCTATAGCAACATATTTATTACAACAGATACGATTATATCGTGTTTCCGATCTACTACAGTTCTCTAAATGGTGGACATGTGAGACTTGTACCATAATACATCTGAAGTGGGCTTTTCTTTGAAAATTAGCTTTTTTTTTCTTGCTACATTATATTTACATGGTTAAGCAAATTGACATTGGTAATATAGATTCACTCACCATCTTTTTAGGCTTTGTCTTATTTGACATATTTCAGCCATGTCCTTGTTTTTTCCTCTCAGTTACATAGTTTGGGGAGAAATGTAGTTTTATTTTGTCTAGCAAAAAAAGAATAGTAGCAAGAAAGAATAGTAATAATAACAATTGCCTGCTTTTATATTAATATTTCTTTCCAAAAAAAATGAAAGCTGTACCCTCAGAGGGTATTATTATGTTTAAAAACCATATTTTGTTATGGTATACCACTATCTTTCCTATTCCGGCTGGTTCTATAATATTTTCTCGTCTATAGTATTAGAAATTGATAAAATTCACTGAATACTATCACTGACAGACAACTCCTGCTTTCCTTCCTACAAAAGAAAAACTGTCACATAAAATTTCCATCAAAGTCTTTTAAAATTTATACTATTTTGTATAAGTGTGTAAAATTCATGTAACATGTGCATTCACAAAGTCCCTCCATATGGCTAAAACTATTACTTGGAGAACTGATTACTGGGGAGGAATGCCAATGCCCCTGCAAGGGGAAAAGGCACAAGATGATTTCAATAGGGACCCTGAATGTCAAAACTAGAGCCTGATGGTATACTTTGTTAGGCTTTCAAGAGAGATATTCAAAGTCATAAACTATAGATGTTGTTAATTCCGACATTTTATAAAATGACTGAGAACTCATTTTGTGTGCTATCTTCTACAAAAAAATAATTAATTTTCATCTTTGTCTGACTGTCAATGGCTGATTTGGTAGCCCATAAAATGAATACTGAAAGACTCCCTTTTTAAATGAAGGAATTCATGTCTACAAGTTTCCAGAACAAAGAAGATTCTTACTCTCTTGCCAGTGGGATGAAGGGATTTTTTTTTTCAAATGGATTACACGTGAAATCAGGAAAAGTGTTCAATAGACATGTAGGAAATATTTACTGAGTGCTTCCCTTGTCTGGTATGGATGTAGGATTTCAGAAAAGTCCTGTAGTCTACATGTACTGCATTCTACATGTCTATGAACAAAGACCACTAAAAATTCCCGGCAGCCAGTGGCATTTCCTGTTGGAAAAGTCACTCTGAGTGAGTTTTAACACTCAAGGAAGGTGGCCTAAAGATTCTTTTGCTTCTTTTATTAGCTTGGAGAGAATGTTAATCATCAGGTGCCAATTCTCTTTGTGCTTTTTTTCTCCTCAATTACCTTACAAATTGGTGTCTAAATAAAGCAGGCTTATTACTATTACTATTTCTGTACACTTTACTGAATCTTGGAAAATGTGTCATACAAGAGCAATGTGCGTGTCCTCAGACCTGCTGAATGTTTTTCCTGCCATCTGCTTTATGATTTTCACTCTGCTTCTCCTACCTGGCTCCAATAATCAAGCAAACAGAGAAGGTAGCAGTGATCTCACTGGTTTTTCGTTCATCCAGCATGTATCCTCTTGTTGAGAGTTTTGTTTTCTTGAGGCCAAATGTCACAAAAAATGAACACAATTTACGGTAAGGCAGCATGGTGTGGTGTGAAGACAGAGGGCTTTGGAGCCAAGGCTCTTCAGTTTGAATTGTGATTCTGTCACTTACAGGATTGTGAGCTTGTAGAAGTCCACATCTCTCTGTTACTTAGTTTCCCTAATATAAGTGGTAGAGTACCTAACAGGAAGTGCTGTGTAATTAGACATAGGAGAGAGAGCACATTCGTAGAACATAGCAGGCATGACTTAAATGATAGCTAGAAGTCAAAAATTAAAATCTGCATTTTCTCTAAGTAGGCAGCTTGGACTATGATTAGAGATACATGACACACACTCATGCAATCAGTATCAGAATACAGAATATGATTTTGCCAAATGATTGATCAGGATAGACATTATTAGAGAATTTAAGAAGCCCAAAGTGAAAGGTTCTGTGACGTTCATAAGTTAGTGACCTTTTCTGAGCCCAAAGTGGCACAGTGGGATCACTGTTCCAGGCAGGTGCTGTTGACAACCAGTTGATGCAAGACACCAGAAGTGGCTATGGGAGGTTAGAAGGCCATTGCAAAAATTTAACAGTGTCCCAAAGGCTAGAGGTGTATAGACGGATAGTTCTGTTCACGTTGGAATTAAAAGCATTTAAGGACTGAGGGGAGCAAGCAGCACAAATAGGTAATTTGTTCACCAAATGTTAAACAGAGATAAGCATAATTTCTTCCACAGATAGATTGGTAGCATCATTGATTTGAAATGAATTAAATTGCATTGAGCTGCTTATTAATGCAGAGAAACCAATTGGGGTTATGAAGAAGTATCTTTACAAATTATTTCCCTAGCAACTTCACACCCTGGTGCTGGCGTTGAATTTAATAAAACAGGGCCAAAGAAGCTGTGGCAATTGAAGCATGTAGCTTAGCTACAGAGCTGAGGGAGAGCACACAGGGCTTTCTCTAGACTGTTTCATAGGGATATGTAACAGCCACAGAGAAGCAGCTCAGGATCTGCTTGCTCCCAAGCTCCTAGTCCTCCCTTCATTCTAGGCCACCTACACAGAGAAAAGATATGAATTCTAGTGTCCAGTAGAGTAATAATAATAACTTTATTATTCTACATTTGCTTAGTACTCTTTAGCTGTCAAAGTGTAATTCATATATTTTCAGTAGTTTTTTATCGATCATAATCTCTGAATTTCTAAATATATTCCTAAAAATATATTTCACTTTTTTCAGGAGTTACATCATATTCACACTGTTGAAGTACTTTTTGTGAATTAAATTTTTTAAAAAGCTTAGAAAAAATCCTTATTTTCAAATCACTTTAGTGATACTGGATGAATAGAAATGTAAGACATTTGACCAGAATAAGTATGTCTCTTGGTAGGGAGAGAAAATAGAAGTGTGGAGAATCTAGATTTTGTTTAAGGAACCAAAATGAAATGTTTGAGATAGAGTCTTGAAGACTCTGGCCAATAGAAAAACAATAACCTTTTCCCCTATAGCCCAGCCCAGCTTCTTGAATGCATCAAGTTAGTATTAATATGGTTTTATATAAGTCTTTAGAGAAAGAGAATAGAGTTTCCAGAACTCTAAACTCAGATATTGAGAATAGCAAGTATTCTCTTTATATTAAAAGTGACTCTTACAACACAGTGTGCTCAAGGACAAATGCCCAAGTCGGCAAACACGTATTTCTCATCATCAACTCTAATAAATAATGAGCTGTGCAAGTCACAATCTATCTACCATTGTTCCTGACAAGGAAATGAATATTTTTTAAAAGTGCGTGCCCTGAGTGGATGATTCAGCTCTTCAACTGTAGGAAATCAGTGGTGAAATGTAATAAGCCAAAAGCAAATCAAATAGCTGGAGAGCCTTTTTCTGTGAGTGGGATGTGTGTGTGTGCGTGTGTGTGTGTGTGTGTGTGTGTAAGAGAAAGAAAAGCATCTAGTATGGATACAAAATTCAGATTAAAGAAATCGAAAATGAATTTTTAAAAATGTGGTAAAAGATTGTATATTTCAAAACAGTGATTCTGAGGATTCCGTTAATATACTTTCTAAGAGTTTAAACATCTGTTTGGGAGGGCACAGAAATAATAATTAGGGACTAATAATTCTATCTCTATCTTTTGCTCTGTTCAAATATGTTGTGAGCATAAATTTAATCTAAGTCTCTATAATACTATGTCCAAGTATATTTTAATATGGCAATATCATAATAATAATGTGTAAAGTAATATTAAAATGAAGATTCCTTGTATTGCCTGTTAGACAAGATCCTGGCTGAAGCTGAAAATTTCAAAGTAGTAGTTTATCAACACGTCTTGCCACACTTAATGTAAGAGTTAACATTAATCAAAAAATTTTTTTAATTGTGGACAAATATAAAACTGGATGTGATGCCATGACAGTGAGCATAATCCAAGGCTCTCCTGAGCAAACAAAGATATGTCATCATTCTGGTCAGGAGTAAAATCAGGGACTATGATTTTAAGAAAGTCAAGGAAGAGAGAGTTCTGGTAAACTGGGTTTGTTGACATTGCCTACTATTTCGTGAGCTCAGATTAGATAAAGCTTGTCCAGCATTCTTTTGGCTTGACAACATGGAGCTCAAAGTTGACCCTAGTTAGAGATAATTGGTGTAGGTGTGTAGTGAGTGCAGACTAATGAAATGGAGAGATTACAAGTGTCAAGAAGAATGGTTGAAAATAAGGATCTAGAGTAGTAATTAGTAAAGTGGATGGGTTCTAAGGGGGATTTAAAAGATGGATGAGACTTGAGTAAGTTTATATATTTGTGATGATAGGGAGTCAAGAGAAGGGGAAAAGTTGATAATAAAGAGAAAAAAATCTACAGAACAAAATGTGGATAGAGCTCTAGGGGCAGGAGTATATTTGAAACCAATTTAAATAAAGTTTGGAAACTCTCTAAAAGTACATTTGTGCTTGTGTGAATTAGAACCAATGGAGATAATATAAGAATACATTTTTTAATAGGAGTGCCTAGGTGGCTCAGTTGGTTAAGTGTCTGACTTGATTTTGGCTCAGGTTTGGGTCACGATCTCAGGATCTTGAGATCAAGCCTCCTGATGGGCTCCACAGTGGACCTGGTGCCTGATTAGGATTATTTCTCTGTCCCTCAGCCACATGGACGTACGTTGTCTTACTCTCAGAAAAGAAAATACACTTTTCACTTTTTAAGAGTTGATAAACCAGTAAGTTATGAAGACAAGCTTTCAGCAGTTTGAAATGAGCTTCATTATAAAATACATTAAATAAATGAGAAAGTATTAAGAAGGTTGGTCATAACAGTAATGGGTTTTAAGTTTTATGAAATATTGTGATAATTAGGTCAGAGTTTTCAAGTGGAAATTGAATGATCATCCTTAGAAATGCAAAATATTCATGGAACCTGATCATCCTTAGAAATGCAAAATATTCATGGAACCTATAACAAGAATGCTACTGAAGTGTTCAGATAAATATAATTCTGGCTGAAAATAATAAGCTGTCATTTATCATCCTGAATCTCAATAAAATTTGGCTCCAAATGTTTTTATGGAAACTAAAATTCCTCATAACAGTTCTTACAGTTTCTGAAATGAGAATTTCTGAAACCCTTTCTAGGGTTGAAAAACAATTTTTTTAAGAGTTGAAACCAGTGAAACTACTATATATAGATATAATTAAAGAATTCATATGTTTAAAAACTTTGGTTTGGTACAGTCATTACTTCACTTCTCATATAGCAATGTAACTTGATAAAGGTTTAGTTTATTGCCTACATTTAGCTGTGTCATTCCATCCTTCCATTATTTATGTCACTATTGGAAAGAAACCAATATCTGTTTATATGCTATGCCTGATAAAAATAAGGTTTCTTCATTATTAAGGCATATGATATAGTGGTGACTCTTAGTAAAAGCCTAAAAATGAGAAACCCTGTATTCTATTAAAGGAATGTGACTTCTCATTGTGGTTTGACAATACAAATACCCCTATCTGTTCATTTTTCACTGCTGCAAGTAAAACTGAATAAGATAACAACTTTCTACATATTCACAAGAGAACAGATACCATAGACTTAGCCATCCTATCCGTTATAGCTTTTAAAATTACTATGACTATCTTTTTAAAAGATTTTTTATTGGTTTATTCATGAGAGACAGAGAGAGAGAGAGAGAGAGAGAGAGAGAGAGAGAGGCAGAGACACAGGCAGAGGGAGAAGCAGGCTCCATGCAGGGAGCCCAACATGGGACTCAATCCCAAGACTCCAGGATCACGCCCTGGACCAAAGATGGTGCTAAACCGCTGAGCCACCCAGGCTGCCCAAAATTACTATGGCTATTAATGATGTATTCTAATATTTAATATTACTTATTATTTCATCCAGTGTATTCAGATATTTTTTGTTGCTGTTAAGTAAGCTCTATGAACAATGTGGGGCTCAAATTCATGACCCTGAGATCAAGAATCTTATGCTCCACCAACTGAGCTGGTCATGAACCCTTCATATATTTTTAATAAAAGTTTTCATTTGCCATCAGAGTGAGTCAAAGCAATTTAACTGATTTTTATTTGTAGTGCTAAAAAATATCCAATGTGGGTCAGAAACTAATATTGTTCTCATTCAGGAAAAGAATGCATCTGACAGACACCATATGGGAATACATATTGAGAGTGAGATAGTTTTCAAAATGAAATGTATCTTTAGTTGGACTCAAATACTTAATATGTAATTTCAGTGTAGTCATTAAAAATAATTCCAAGGAAAGGTAGAATGATATAAATTAAAGAAGCATCTTATTTTGTTATCGTTTGCTTTCTTCTCTATCCTTGACATAAGAGATTTAAATAATATAGGGAGAGAGAGTGGGTGTCCTATATTATTTAAGAGAGAGTGGGTGGGGGGATGAGGTAACTGGGTGATGGGAGTTAAGGAGGGTACTTGATGTGATGAGCACTGGGTGTTATAGGCAGCTGATGAATCCCTAAATTCGATCTCTGAAACTAATACTATACTATATGTGAACTAACTTGAATTTAAATAAAATCATGAAAAAAATAAAAAAAAATAAGCATAAGTTTTGCCTAATTTCAGTCTTTCTTTTTTATTATAGTGATTATTCACATGTGAAAGTTCTTTGTAAACTGTAAAGGTCTACACAAAAAAATGTTCTTTTTTTTTTTTTTTTTTTTTTTTTAGTCAAAAAAATGTTCTTACTAAATATCTTCGTATTCTGGTTATTAGAGTGATTTTTTTCCCCTCAAAACTTGTGATATTGGGAGATTAAATATACAAGATGGCTTTTATGAAACGGTGAAATTTTATTTTCATTCGCCACAAGGTTTGGTAATATAACCATACAACCTGGTGCCAAACCATTTTGAATTGAAGTAGCATATTCTACATATCAATTATCTTTAATGAAATTGTTAATGAACTAAATTTATATTTTAATTATTCTTATTACAGACTAGATGTTATAAAAATATGAATTGTAGCTCATCACTTCTTAAGTCAAATGAATTTAATTTGGTTTTATAATTGTCATTACAAAATGATTCTTTCAGTGACTTAGCATAGAATTAAATAAATTTTTCCCATAATTTATGGAAGCTTCTCTTAAAGTACTTTTTGTTTATTACTGTTGACTACAGTCATATTATGTAATGATAAAGGGGGGGACTTAGAAAGCTATTTCACTACACTATGGCATGAGAGGTGGAATGATTAATTCTGCCACTCTACATCATATTAAGGGAAATATCCTATCTCAGGTGAATGGGTATGAGAAATGCAGGGAAATTAATTTGTGCAGAGGAGGGCATCTATCCTAAAATGGGGCTGAGGAATGAAGGCTGCTTGTGTGCAGGAAGTGAGTGAGAATGATGATGGCATGGGAAGGACAGAGCCAGTCAACACCAGCTCCTAACTCACAGCAGCGCTCAGGCTGTGGGTTCATGTCAGGCAAGAGTCATCTTCTGGTTCCGAGAGGTCACCTAGCCCCCTGCAGCACATGAAAAGTAGCTGGTGTCAGGGAGCAGAATCCAGGCTCCAGAGGGTAGCAATCGGAAGAGCTAGACAGTGTTTGTCATTAGCAGCGAGAGAACAGTTCCAGGATCAGAACCCCGGCCCCATAAAAGGACTTGGAGAGAACCAGGGAACTAGAGTAGGAACTTTCAGACTATGCAAATATGACAGGAGTAGGGGAAAGAAGCAGCTTGGGGAGCTCTAACATACTCAGAAATCTCATCAAAGCAATAGCTCTAGAACATGTCTTCATAAAACTGATTCTAAAATTGTGCTGCTGACTTCCACATATTTTTCTGGAATAAGTAAAACAAAATGAAGGCATCAGCAACTGTTGTTGAGCCATGAAAAGTTCTCAGTAACCTTCGAAATACTGGTATACTAGAAATTTTACAGAGCATGTTCTTGGACAGATTGTGTGTGTGTATTAAAAGAAATAATAATATAAGTAAACTATTAAAATATAATCATTTAAAAAGAGATATACAAAATAACCAACAAGATGAATAGTTGGGATCTGCTTCTTTAGAAAGGAAATCGATATCAAAATTGCTGAATCTCTAGGAAATAATAATAAAAGTCGAAAACCTGTGTGTGGACCTCTGCTACTGACCAAGGCGAGGTGATACTTAGTTTACCCTACCACCTAAAAACAACTAAAAAAAAATGAGCAAAATTGATAAAAAAAAAAAAAACAGTATTTAAAACATTGGACATCAAGCAAGGAGGTACAGTGGTCCCTAAGAGGGTGAGTCGAAGTGAGCCTTTCCCCAGCTTTTTGCCTTGAGAGAGCTTTGATGCTATGTAATCCAGGGAGGAGGCACCTAGGTGGAGACTGGCATGCTCCCCGAGTTAAGGAGTTGGAGCTGAGATCTAGGGAAACCAACATGGATAGAGTTCTGCAGACCAAAATACCTAAAAAGAAACATCTCTGCACAGGGAAAGATCTGTAGTGCATTCCCCTTGAGTATTCAAGAGAATAATGAACAGTGCGTGACTATGGGAGAAATTACCTGCCGTTCTGAAAAGAACCATTCTAAGGGATGGGGATGTTGTTCATAAGCATGACGTCAAATACAAAACCCCTGAAGTAATAGGTTGATGGATTGGTTTGCATAGTAGCTCAGAATACTCTATGTCAAAAAGATCCAAAGACAATGAACAGCTAAAAACATATGCATTATACAAAACAGACGAGAATCTGTTTCTTTAATGTGTAAAAAATTCACAATTAGAGAAAAGGTTAATAGTCCCTTAGAAAATAAAAATGCTGTAACGTTGCAGAGAGAGATATATGTAGGGATGATTATTACAGGGTTATTTGTAAAAAAATTTTTTTCATATTCTATCAAGAAATAAGGTGGTTGAATATATTTTGTTACACTCATAAAATGAAATATTGTTCAGGAATTAGAAAGAACAAGGGAAATCTCTGTGACCTAATATATAGAGAGAAGCACAGGACAAATTATTTTGGAAAGAAAGCAAAATTGTGGAATATCAATGTAGTATGATCTCGTTTTTGTAAAAATTAAAATAAATTATATGTGTATGTAATTCAAAAAGAAAATAAAATCGAAAAAGTCTATGAAAACATATACCAATAATGAATAAATACAAGAAAATCACATACCACAGACCAATAAATCTATGATCATGTGGAGATATTCATAAAAGCACTACCAGACTTGTAAAACTGTAAACAGCTGATAAACATCAATGTGGAAGTGTTGACACCTGCTACATAAAACAAATTCAAATAGTTGTTATTAATAGAACTTAACACTTCCAATAACAGATAAGGAAATGGATATTGAAATGATCTATTTGAAAACTAGACGTTCAGCTTCTAGAAACGTATCCTACTTCTATAAATGTGGGAGCATATGTGTATGAAGACAGTCATTTTTTTTGTAATGGTCTCAACCAAAAACAACTTAGTGATCATTCATAAGGGCTGCTTAAAAAAAATTAAGGTTTTAAAGTACTATTCATATTCTGCAAGTTTTTGAAAGGATGTGCCATAAATTGGATAAAAAGTTTTGGATTTTGTCAATATGCCCCTCCACATCCACTAAGATTTTGCTACCTAGGCTTGTAGGAAGGTCACCAATAGCTTCCTTGACCTGTGGTTTCCAGTCAGGTTGGAAGAGAAAGAAAGTGACCCCACTCCCTGCTGGGTGACTAAGATTAGAGTGGGCTGGTGGTTCCTAGAAGGCAATCCTATCTATCCAGTCCTTTCTTTTCTCTGTATTTTGGGGTCGTTTCAAGTCTAGGGAAATGGGAAGATGCCCACAGTTACTGGCTTCCAGATACTGTGCTATCCTTGTGGTTTTCCTTCACCTCAACCAAAACTTTATAGAGTCCCATTATTAATCGCTTCTAGGCAATATATATTGTTTGGTACCACAAAAGCAAGCCAAGTATGTCAGGTAGTAAATCACGGAGGTTGAGCTTAGAGATTCTGGAGTCTGGTCCTGAGTCCCAGCTATACCACACTGACTAGAGTGGCTAGAGTGGCTCTGGTAAAATTGCTTCACTTCTTTAAACCTTAATTTTCCCATCTCTGAAAACAAGCAGGCACTCTCTGCTACAGGGTCTATCATAAAAGTTAACTGAGAATGTGAATGTAATATACTGACCCCAAAGACTGGTCATTAGTAATGAAAGGCAACGCGTACTGATCTCTTACAATGCACCACATATTCCAGGCCGTTCTAAATGAAATATTTTAGTTTTTTCAATAGCTTACATATATATATATATATATATATATATATATATATATATATATATATATATATAAAGTAGTATCTGGAACATAGCAAATATTATTTTTTAAAATATTTTATTTATTTATTTGAGAGAGAGAGAGAGGGAGAGAGCATAAGCAGGGGGAGGAGCAGAGGGAGAGGAAAATATAGATTCCCCCGTAGAGCTGGAACCTCACGTGGGGCTTGATCACCAGGGCCCTGAGATGGTGACCTGAGCCAGTAGACGCTTAACCAACTGAGCCACCCAGCCACCACCATAGCCAATATATAAATGTTTGTGTTATAATTGTCATCCTAATTTCCAAATATTAAAGATAAGGAAATTGAGAGGTTAAATATTGAAGGTTGGTTTAAGAAACAAGAAATTTAGTTTGGATTTGAATTTGGGAAGAGTGGCTTTAGAACATCATATTTTATGTGCATTTATCAAATAAATATTACTTATGATTGTTTAAATTATTCTATTTGTGTAAATATTTAATAAATATATAGTTTATATTTATGGTATATATATGTTTATGGTATATATACACACCATATGAATATTTGTGTGTTCACAGACTATGTCAAGGAAGACTCTATATCAAGTCATTATTTTAAAAATTACAGACTCAGGAATTAAAAATAAATTATGTAAGTGTATGTATATCTATCTACCTGTATATCTATGTACTATCTGTATACATACAGATTTAAGTCTCTATCTATAAATGTGTACATATATAGCACATTAATTTGTAACATCCTCTTTATTTCTACATGTATGACAAAAATCAGCCCATGCATTTGAGTTTGTTTTTGCTTGCATTTCTTAATTTAAAAAAATATAGCTTTTTTCTTGAACAATACTCAAATGTTTGAAACTTGTTTCATCAGACAAAATCACTATATCTTATGTTTTGAATATGTGTAGTTATGATATTTTAGAGAAAAGAGTGTTTGTTTGCTTATGGATATGAAGAAGGATATATCTGCTGTTTGGTGCTACCACCAAACATATGATGATGATTTTTGTCTGAGAAATGTGTTAAATGAAAGGGTATACTTTGTTCATTTCTAGGTTTTTTAGGAGCCTCCAATATTATTTAATATAAGTAGTTGATCTTTTAAAACTCTTCCTCTTATTTTATCTCCCTCAAGAGTAGAAGCTGCCTTAAAATACTGAAATATGCCTCAAATGATGGACATCGCACAAATTAATAGAATCTCTGACTAATGCAGAACTTCTTCTAATGTAACCATGGTTTCATCATTGAACATTTCTATTGTTAGTTCCCTATTCTACTGGAGAGAGGCAAAACAGCAGGACTTTTTGATATCTGAATAATTTGAACATAAAATGACAGCATATAATACAAGAGGAAGATAGCTGAGTTTTATGTGAGTATGGATTTAAATATATATTTTAATTTCCAAAAGGTAATATGGATTCCTATGCCAAAACAATGACTCTAATTTAAGCTACAATTTATTGTGAAGAATTAAGAGCATGATGGAACGTTCAGGCAAACTGTCAACACTGATGTTTAAATGTTGTGATTACAGTTGCTATTTGAGGGCAGAGATCATTTTGCTTGAATTCCTTGCTGGTAAATTTATTGTTCAGATAATATGGTCCTTGAAATGTCGTATAAAATGGATAGCTATGATCAATGGATTTATGGTTTATTTATTGTAGATATATTTTCATTGTCAGGTTTCTGTGTAATAAAGAGGGCAAATCAGTGGGGAAAATGTTGAAGATGCAAATTATAGACTATGCTCTTAATTCTTTCAGTGGCAGGGAAACTTCAAGGCATATACCACCTTCACCGTCTTATTTTTTTCCTTTCTTGTAATTGGAAGACAATAAATGTTTTAAAGAAAGTGTAAAATAAGAAGAAACGTTAGCTCCTTTGGTAAATGATATTGAACAATGGGATGCGATGGTGAAGTTAAATTATACATCATTTATATTGATGAATAGATCTGTGACATAATTGATTAAATTAATAGTTATAGTGTGAAGTTTAAACGTAAAAGCTCCCAGAGCAAAATATTCAAAGATAATTAATTAGCTTTCCTTTGACTTGTCAGCCAAACACTGATGGACACAGAAGGAGATAACTTTTTTCTGTAATTTTTCCCTTAGCTCCTCAAACTATGTTCAAGTACACAAAAACCTCCTACTTTATCTCTTAGAATGCTATTATCAGAGTTCCTAGTTAGATTTTGGCAGATTTTTTACAGCTTGCATACATTTTTTATTTTTATTTTTATTTATTTATTTTTTTTATTTATGATAGTCGAACACACAGAGAGAGAGAGAGAGGCAGAGACACAGGCAGAGGGAGAAGCAGGCTCCATGCAGGGAGCCGGACGTGGGATTCGATCCCGGGTCTCCAGGATCGCGCCCTGGGCCAAAGGCAGGCGCTAAACCGCTGCGCCACCCAGGGAAACCCCATTTTTTAAACTGAAATATCATAATGATGATCTAATGACCCACTCAGACAAATAACTCCTCAAACTAGAACTCGGAGCGGCATTTTTAATTTCCGTGACTTATTCGGAGCTACTACGGACTTCCCATATTTATGTTTTATTGTCTAGTGATGGAAGATGTTTCTTAACTAATCAGAGATGCAGATTACAAGAATGAATATTTTATTTTAGCTCTAGCTTTCATTCTAAACAGCAAAAAAGTGATTTAATACTTAACGATCTTATTTTCTTTACAAAAAAGACTATTTTATTTGTATTAATATTATTATTAAGGATGGATTCTTTTTTTTTTTCTTTTAGTTCATAGTATCATGGAGTGGTGTCATATATTACTGCAGGCAAAAATTAGTCTTAGTATGGAGATCATATATTATTCTCAAGTTTCTTATACAAGTGAGTAAATTATTTGCATTTGAAGGAATTAGAAGTGTACTGGCATATTTCGGGCCTCACTCATCATACTTACTTCTTACTTCTACTTACCAGTTTATCTTATCATACTGGAAATTCTTTAAAGAAAGGCAATTTATTAGTTCTATTATCTTCTGTCCTCCACAAAAACATATAATATATACACATACATATATATTACATATATACTATCTAGATAAATATGTAGAACAATTTTTCAGTTTATGATACAAAGATAAAAGATGATTTATTTTGTCAGGTTTTTTTTTTGAAGTTTTAAGTTAAAGTTTTCTAAAGTGATTTACTCCTTATTTTCAAAGATCTAAATGGTTTCAGTTTAAAGGCATTATTTAACATGACTACATTTTAATGCATTTTCCTTTCACAATAATTAAATTGTGAAGTTGATGGCCAGAATGGCTCCTGATGTGAAAAATTTGCACTAGAGTGATATCATTTAAGAATTGATTTATCTTAGAAAATTGACAACATAATGGATAAAACAACATTAACCTTGAAACCAGGACTTATAATTAGCCAAAGTTGACAAGGAACAAAGGTCACCATCTGAAGGTTATCTTCAATATCGTAATCTAATTTCTAAAGGACAAACTACTTCATCTAACACCCGCTAAGTGATCACCAAATAATCATTGTAAATTAGTCTAAACTAAATCACCTTGTCTATCCATATAATTCTTTTGTTCTTTGACAGATAAGTGACAAAGAGAATATTAGGTTACTCTTGCTGATGGCACGTGGTGCCTGACACGTAAACATATACGGCCCGTTAAGCCAGTGGTGTTTTATTAATCTCAGCCAGATTGGCCAATGTAGTTAGTTCTTTCTAAAATGTGCTCTTCCTTCACAAGTTAGGTTTTCCTAAATTTTTTCAAATACATTATATCATTGCAACCCTAGAGCCTTGAATAGTTTTCCCACTTCAATAAGTTCAACACATTTTTGGGTCATGTAAAAACAATTAATTGAATCATTTGAAAGACTTTTAGGCAGAGAGGCAGCCTTCAATTTATATGGTAAGTACATTATTACAGTAAAAGATAAGAAAATAAATACATACAATATTACTAAAGAAACTTTTCAAGAAGTGTGGGTTTCTAAGATAATAGGAAGCAAGATTTAAATTAAAATGCCCAATATAAATATGCATGTGGGAAATAATATTTCCTCTCCGTATAAATGCCAATAATAGACATAAATGATAGATAGATGATGGATGGAGAGGCATAGATGTAGATAGAAAGATATTGTATTAAAACGATTATGTAAATATGCAGTGAATATGCAATATAAAATATTTTATGGAGTTGGTAATTGATAAATGAAAGATATCAATCTGTAGTGGTATACCTATTTTATAATGTTGTGGCAGTACCTATTTTATTAGTCATATCTTCAATTATTTAGCTAATTTTAAATGTGCATAATCCTTTATGCACCATTTGAGTTTATATTTAGAGTACATTCATGTGAAATATTATAATTTATTTGTTAAAATTGGACTGTTTGATGTAAATATAATGTAATGTCTTTTCTAAAATGAACCAAGAATATAAATTACACATTTAAATTCTTAAAATGTAGTGTTTATGGCAATAAACATAATAGGATATAATGATATTTTTAAACACTGACAAGAATATTGTTTTTATTCTTGCGGTAAAATGGAAAAAAAATAAATTGTGTTTTCCCATCTTAGAAAAATAAACTCCCAGTTTTAATACCAACACAATTTTAATATTCAGTTTTTTTGATAATATGAACCCAAATATACAAATTATCTTAGATTACTTAACAGAGTTGCCTGTAGTATGCCTTCTGTTTGGAAATTTCATCACATTTTAGCATAAAAATAGTAACTGTGAGGTAATTATTTTTAGGTCCACATTTTAAGATTTTCAAAATTGTCTCTCCTCTTAAAAAAAAAAAAAAAAAAAAAGAAGAAAAAGCAAAAGCAAATGGTCCATTCTAAGAGAATGCAAAATCCCAGTACTTGAATATTAAGATATTTTCTCATAACTGCTTTTCTTGGTGATGTCAGAAGGTAGCCTGAAACTTATACTATTGGCATTAAAATAAAATAAATGACATCCTGGTGAAGTAGGAGTGATAAACAAATAAAACTGAGTTTGATATAGAGTAAAGCAGTCATGAAAAATTATTCATGTGACCAATGTATCTTTCTTTACACTTTTCAGCTAATATAAAAAATCATTTTTTCTTGAGTAAGCCCATTTTGTGAACCTACTCTGTGCATGTTTGAATGCTATGTAAACACATACTTACCTTTTTAAAAGTAAAAATAATACCTTCAAGCAGTTTAAGTAGATACTGCTTGTTTTGATAAGTTGCTCATCTGAATTTAATAATTGTTATTGTAATTGCACAGAGAAAGTGTGCCGTATTCAATGTTGTATCTATTGTACGTGACATAATAAATATTCATTGGATGTATTAATAATTTATTATTTTAGACACAGGGATATTTTCTATAGATCAAAAACATATAATCCAAGAATAGTCGTATTAATATTTTGGCATGTCTTTTTATACTTTTTTAAAAAGCTCTCATATAGTCTTGTAGGCAACCAGTATTATTTGAGGAAACAATGTGATGTCTAGCGCTGCCTCCTCATACATTGTTTTTAACTCCGTACCATGTGATTTAGGAATACAAGCTGAAGTCCAAAAAAGGATAATTTAAATGCATGTTTTCCCCAAATAAGATATAAAGGATCTTCATACTTTAACCATCTAACCTAACCATATGTTTATATTCTGATAGTCAGTGAAGATAACTGTATCAGGAAGCATTTTAAGAAATCATTAATAAACTAAATGGTATGTTGGCGCCTTAAATGTTAACATAAATTCTATATAATTTAGTTATGTATTTTCTGAAAATACATAAAAAAATTATTGAAAGTTCAGAATTGAGAGGGTAGAGCAAGGTGTGTTGATCTACCAAGACCATCCCTGACTTTCATCTGCTTGTACAAATTTGCTCTACCATGACCTCTAATTTTTATCTCGGCTGCAAATACTAGGTTTTACCTGGTTTCTCAGGTCTGGAATTACTGGTGCTAATAATAGCTGGCATTTATTTAGCTCTGTATATAAATGATCTTCTTTAATCCCATGATGTAGGTACTATTTTGTACTTATTTTTCACATCGTGAAATGGGAAATACAGAAAGTTTAAACAATTTGCCTACAGTAGGCTGGCATATGATAGGATTTGAAACCAGGCAGTCTGTTCAAATGATGCTTTCGGTACTACATTTTATTTCCTTACTTAGGGAAAGTATCCTGCCTTTCTCTTGCAACCTCTTGTGAGCAGGAATTGTGCTTCACATGCTGCCAGACATCCCACTTGCTCCTGCTTGACTGCTGGAGTCTCACCCCTTATGTGTGGACATGATAATCCAGATGCTCTGCCCACTGAAATATTGGTGTATGATTTATCACTATACCTCATTATCACTATACCTCTCCTGTCTGTTGCTTGCCCCAAGGCCCTTTAGAGTATGACTTCCTCCTATACTTGCTAAACACCTTTAAGACTATTATTTTTTTTTAAGATTTTATTTATTTATTCATGAGAGACATAGAGGCAGAGACAAAGGCAGAGGGAGAAGCAGGCTCCCTAAAGGAGCCTGATGTGGGACTCGATCCCAGGACCCCCAGATCACAACCTGAGCCAAAGGCAGACACTCAGCCACTGGGCCACTCAGGTGCCTCACACCTTCAAGATTATTAAAGAAGATCAGTTAAATGACTTCTACAATAAAATGGCATGAGGGGTACTGCATCACAGTGAAAGAAAAAAAAAGAGAAAAAACAAATATTTTGTAGTTAAAGCTCAACAAATCTTAGTATCACACTGGATACCAGGCCTAAATTTAGAACCAATTAAATGGCAATTTCAAAATTATGAATGTTACTTATGGGAAGGTTGGATGCATCATTCAGAATGAAGAGAAACTGAGAGGAGGTAGGGATAAAAAGAAAAGAAATAAATGTGGTTTGGCTACACCGAGTTTGAAGCAAAGGGGAAACATACAGAGATATCTTGATACACCATGTCCTCATGTTTATTTTTCACCATGTGTGATATCATTTTTTAAAACTTTTAAAATATCTTTTAAATATTTAAATTTGAAATGGTGAAATAGCAGCAGCTCAGGAAGTTGCATTAAGAAATACGTAATAGGGGATCCCTGGGTGGCGCAGCGGTTTGGCACCTGCCTTTGGCTCAGGGCGCGATCCTGGAGACCGGGGATCAAGTCCCACGTCGGGATCCCGGTGCATGGAGCCTGCTTCTCTCTCTGCCTGTGTCTCTGCCTCTCTCTCTCTCTCTGTGACTATCGTAAATAAATAAATAAAATTAAAAAAAAAAAGAAGAAGCCTTTCATTAAAAAAAAAAAAAAAGAAATACGTAATAGGTGTTCAGGAAATTCATTATAATTATCAGACTAAGAAATAGATTGATATCTCATTTTGACAATTTCTTTTTTTATATATATTTTATTTATTCATTTGAGAGAGAGGATGAGATGAAAGGAGAGGGAGAAGCAGGCTCCCTGCTGAGCAGGGAGCCCAAGGTGGGGCTGAATCCCACTGAACCACCCAGGTGCCCCGTAATATTGACAGTTTCAAGGCAAATTCATTTCAAATTGAGTGTGCTACACTTAATCGTTAATAAATGGAAAAATACATCAAATGCTGTTACTAAAGCAGAATCTGCCTTATAGGTATATTCAGTTCATCATAAAAACATCTAGTATTGGGACACCTGGGTGGCTCAGCAGTTGAGCACCTGCCCCTGGCTCAGGGTGTGGTCCGCGGTCTTAGGATTGAGTCCTACATCAGGCTCCCTGCCTGGAGCTTGCTTCTCCCTCTACCTATGTCTCTGCCTTTCTCTCTCTGTGTCTTTCAAAAACAAATAAAATCTAAAAAAAAAAAAAAAAAATCCAGTATTAAATTTAAAAGTACTCCAAGAATTTTTATTTTTGCCCTTAATAACCTCAAAATGAAATGCAAAATCAGACCAAAAGTTTTTGATTAATAATGCTAAAGTTTTAATTGCTAGACCATTTTTAGGATGTTTTAACCTTAGTATAGAATTCTATTTCATAAGGAAATAGGTTTCAAGAAAGAGATTATGAGATTTGTTCCTGATAATTTGCTTAGGAAATTTCATGTAGTTATTTGTTATAACAGTTAAGGTATTTAACAAATTAATGGATTTCTATTTTTAGAGAACAAAGAATCATTGCTTCCTTCCACTTCTTATTTATTTATTTTGAGTTTCTAAATAGGATACTAAAACCTAATTGGACAGAAATTAATTTAAAAGAGAATTATATTCTTTGGTGTATCTTTTAAATTGATTGTCCTTAGGTTCGTAATCACTAATACATTTTTTTTTTTTATCCCTTTATCTATTCACCCTTCCTCCTATCCACCTCCCCTCTGGTAACCACCAGTTTGTTCTCTGTATTTAAGTCTCTTTTGTTTGTTTTTTCTCATTGTTTGTTCTGTTTCTTAAATTCCACATGTGACTAAAATCATGTGGTATTTGTCTTTCTCTGACTGACTTACTTCACTTAACACTATTATAGGTTCTTTAGGTCCATCCATGTTGCTGCAAATGGCAAGATTTCATTCCTTTTTATGGCTAATATCCCATTGTGGCCACATATCACATCTTCTTTATCCATCTGTGGATGAACACTTAGGCTGTTTAATTATCTTGGCTGTTGTAAATAATGCTGCAATAAACATAGGGATGCATATATCTTTTTGAATTAGTGTTTTTCTACTTTTGGGAAATACCCAGAACTGTGATTACTGGATAATATGGTAGTTCTATTTTTAATTTTTTAAGGAAACTCTATACTGTTTTTCACAATGGCTGTACCAATTTGCATTTCCAAAATAGGGCATGAGGATTCCTTTTCCTCTACATCCTCACCAACACTTGTTTCCTGTGTTTTTGATTTTAGGTATTCAGACATGAGTGAGGTGAAATCTTATTGTAGTTTTTGATTTACATTTCCCTGATGATTAGTGACACTGAGCATCTTTTCATGTGTCTGTAAGCCTTCTTTGGAAAAATGTCCATTCAGTTCTTCGGCCCATTTTTAAATTGGATTACTTGTTTTTTGTATGTTGAGTTGTATAAGGTCTTTATACAATTTGGATGTTAACTCCTTTTTTTAAATTTATTTTTTATTTTTTTTAAAGTAGTGGTTTTAATACAGATTTGCAGAGACTTTGCCAAATTAAACTTTTCAAACATTTCTTCTCCAAAGTTCTGCCTCTGACATTCTTTTTTAAAATTTTTTAATTTATTTTTTTAATAAATTTATTTTTTATTGGTGTTCAATTTGCCAACATACAGAATAACACCCAGTGCTCATCCCGTCAAGGGCCCCCCTCAGTGCCCGTCACCCATTCACCCCTCCCCTTCCACCACCCCTAGTTCGTTCCCCAGAGTTAGGAGTCTTCATGTTCTGTCTTTCTGATATTTCCTACCCATTTCTTCTCCCTTCCCTTCTATTCCCTTTCATTATTATTTATATTCCCCAAATGAATGAGACCATACAATGTTTGTCCTTCTCTGATTGACTTATTTCACTCAACGTAATATCCTCCAGTTCCATCCACGTTGAAGCAAATGGTGGGTATTTGTCATTTCTAATGGCTGAGTAATATCCCATTGTATCCATAGACCACATCTTCTTTATCCATTCATCTTTCGATGGACACCGAGGCTCCTTCCACAGCTTGGCTATTGTGGACATTGCTGCTAGAAACATCGGGGTGCAGGTGTGTTAACTCCTTATCAGACATATAGTTTTATGCTTTTTTATTTCAAAAATAATTATGCCAAATTGTTTTCTTCTTGTCAACTGTATTAAAATGTGAAAACATCATTAATAGTCATAAAAGCCACACATGATAATAAACAAATATAATGAAGAAATAAAGAACAGTTTTGTAAAGAAGTACATTTTATTTATAAGCTTTCCTGTACCTTAGTAGAAAGAGATATAGAAGTAAAGTGCATTTTATTTTATTTTTTTAAAGGTTTTATTTATTTATTTGAGAAAATGAGCAAGAGAGAGCACAAGCTGGGGGGAGAGGCAGAAGGGGAGGGAGAAGCAGACTCTTCACTGAGCAGTGAGCCCAATGCTGGATGCGGGGCTATATCTCAGGACCCCAGGATCATGACCTGAGCCAAAGGCAGAAAAACCGACTGAGCCCCCCCAAGCCCCCCAGTAAAGTGCATTTTAAAGTAGGATGTTTATGACATGCTTCTGGGTCAAAGTTTCTTTTTCTATACACACACACACATACATACACACACACAGATCATGGGTCCATGGTTTGCAAGGTACTGCACAATAACTGATATTTGTAACTGGGGTCACAAAGTACTGATAAATTGTGTGATAAAAAGAAAATCTGTAATAAATGTTTTGAAATAGATGAATACTAGAATGTGAACTCCATGAGCATAGATTTGTTTGTTCTTGAAATTTACTGCCGCTTCCTTAATATTAACACAAGATGCTTAATAAGACATATATGGAATGAAAGAAATGAAATTCATAAAGTAGGAATGAATTAGAGCAGGGAGGAAATTATCTGCATATAAAAATGTATTTCTACCTACTTGGATAAATACTGTTCCTTCTTCTTTTTTCTTTAACTTTGACACTGTTCCTTCGAAGCCCTATATGCTCTGTTCCCAACCTAGTAGGAAACAACCATCTTGCATTTCCCATTTAACTCCTTGTTCCTCCTCCTCTGTTATTTCCTTATATAATTGATGTAATGTTGTTTCTGGTCTTTGCTCCAAAGATCTTTTGATTCCTTCTTCTTTTGTTTTAAAGATTTTATTTATTTTTTTCATGAGAAACACACAGAGAGAGGCAGAAACATAGGCAGAAGGAGAAGCAGGCTCACAGGCTCCCCAAGGGGAGACTGATGTGGGACTCAATCCCAGGACCCCGGGATCACGACCTGAGACTAAGGCAGATGCTCAACCACTGAGCCACCCAGGCGCCCTGATTCCTTCTTTCACTAAAATTTTAGCGTCATTTATTTGAGCAAATTAATAATCCAACAATATAGGTGTCTTACCACTGTCCTAGGACATCTCTCTAGTCAGATTGTCCTTATAACCTTTTCTCCATTTCCCCCATCCCTCCAAATAAAATCTGTATAGTTGTTCAAGCTGTTTATTCATACTTTTACTTCCTAACGTAACTCATAAAAACATTTAAAAACAAATTACTGTCTATCTTCTTTGAGAACATTACTGTTGGGACACGTGGGTGGCTCAGCGGTTAAGTGCCTGCCCTCAGCCCAGGGCATGACCCCGGGGTCCTGGGATAGAGTCCCACATCGGGCTCTCTGCATGGAGCCTACTTCTCCCTCTGCCTGTGTCTCTGCCTCTCTCTCTGTATACCCCATGAATAAATAAATACAATCTTTAAAAAAAAAGAACATTATTGCTTTAATTTGCATAAAATGTCACTGAATTATACCTTTACTTTTTTACACTAAAGTCCTTTGTGATTTTGTCTTATTTCTTTCTTGGGGCCCCAAGCGCTGTGGCCAGTTTTTTTTCCTGGTTCATATTGAATAACATTGTGTCATTACTTAATATATACTTGTTCTGTGAATAAAATAAAATTCTTGATATAATCCTTCCTTTGCACCGGTTATATAGAATGGAGAAAGAGAAAAATTTGACAATGGTAACAAAATCCAAAGAAGATTGATACGTGAACACATTAGCCAAAGATAGGATTTTGAGAAGTATACTAATGTATTAGGCTAAAAGAATAGCATCTATTCTGGATCTGTGGCAGAGGGAAAGGAGCCAGGGCAAAACGGTGATGACATTTCTGTGAGTTTCTGGCATGGCACTTTTTCCATGAATACTGTCAAATTACAGGACCAGGCCTATGTCCATACAGAAGGGATGCATGCTCCTCCTACAGAAGGCAGTGCAATGAGCACGGCAGCAGGTGGGCATTTCTATCTTCTTCAGGGAATATTGGAATAGCAAATAGTAATATAATATAAATAGTTATAAAATATGTAATAATATGCATTATAATAAACTAAATAGATTTGTTTTCCTGTCCCAGACAAAACTAGTTGCAATAATGTATTGTAATCATATGTAAATTTAGGTCTCTGCAAGTTATAAAAATTATACACAGAGTATATGATACTAATGGGTATCTAATGTGTTACATATAGCCCTGGTTACTAATATTTTGATCTCTGACTCCCCTTAAGGATCTCGAACTATCAATATTCATCTAAAAAGTGCACTTGTGCATATATATATATATATATATATATATGCAAATTTTGCATATAATTTCAGGAGATTCTAGAACTTCCTTTTTTTAGATTATTTATTTATTTATTTATTCCTGAGAGACACACAGAGAGAGAGAAAGAGAGAGAGAGAGAGGCACAGGCAGAGGGAGAAGCTGGCTCCATGCAGGGAGCCTGATGTGGGACTCGATCCCTGGACTCCAGGTCATGCCCTGGGCTGAAGGTGGTGCTAAACTGCTGAGCCACCGGGGCTACCCCTCATTCTAGAACTTTCTAAAGCTCCTCTAGGACCACATAGAGAGCTCGGACTTCCAAAACAAGAACTCATGTTCTCTTTTTAGCTTGTTCTGTCTCTTTCCCACTGTCAGCAGCCATAGTCCTTGGAAAGCCATTATTTCAACCTGTAACCTCCTTAAGCCATTGTGATTCGTATTCTATAATTATTACTTCAGTGAAAGTTCCCTTACTCAATAGTCTAGCAATATCTTGTTTCTAAATACACGGGTTGTTTTCCATTTTTAAATCTTACTTGATTTTTCAGGAATATCTAACACTGGTCACTACTCCCTATTTCTTGCAATTTTTTTAAACTTGTATCCGTAACATATACCCTCCAAATTTCTCCCCCTATATGCCTATTTCTTGCTAGAACCATTTTGTAAATATTACTGTTCACTGAGATTCTGGAATTCAGCCCTTATTTTATCTAATTGTACACTTTTCATCATCAGAGTTGTTCACTTCCATGGTTTCAAATACAACTAATGATTTCCAAACATTCATCATCAGTCCAGATTTCTCATCTGATAGATTAGCTTTCCCAATGTATTTTGAATATCTCTGATCGGATGGCTCACAGTCAGATAATAAATGTCAACATGAAAGAAACTAAATTCATTCCGTTTTAAACCAAATACTCTTCCATTTTATATCTCACTGAAGAGTGATTCAATCTTCATATTTTAACCTAAAAGAGCTTTCTTTCTTTCTTCCTTCCCAAATTTTAACCTGTCCCTTCCAAAATATGTTTTACTTCTTTTTGATTCTTTCTTTTTTCATTCTTTCTTTCTTTTTTCTTTCTTTCTTTCTTTCTTTCTTTCTTTCTTTCTTCTTTCTTCTTTCTTTTCTTTCTTTCTTTCTTTCTTTCTTTCTTTCTTTCTTTCTTCTTTTGCTTGCTTTTTCTTTCTTTCTTTCTTTCTTTCTTTCTTTCTTTCTTTCTTTCTGAGAGAGAGAGAGAGAGACAGGAAGAGAGAAAGAGAGAAAGAGAGAGTGCACCTGTGCCTGAGCAAGGTGTGGGAGCGGCAGAGGGAGTCGGGGAGAGGGGAAGAATCTGCAGCAGGCTCCATGCCCAGGGCGGATCCCACATGGGCCTCATTTTCACTACCCTGAGATCATGACCTGAGCCCAAATCAAGGCAGCTGCTTAATGAATGAGCCACCCAGGAGCCCCCTTTTCCTTGATTTTAAACTTTCCTAGGCTCCTTCACGATAAATTTAAGCTCTTAAACAAGAGTCACATGTTCTTTCGTGTATGGTTCATTCTCTTCTCTCAGCCTGCCTCAGCCTCACAGAGAGGCCAAACTGACACTGTGCCCTGTTCCGTATGCCAGCTATAGTTTACCTGCCTCTGGTTATTTGCCATTGCTGTTAACACTTTCACACCATCCATTTATGATTTATTTAGTAAACCCTTCTCTTCCTCAGCTCTGATCTCACAGAAACAGATTAGATGGTTCTTTCCTGTGTTCCCATATCACCTCCATTTTCTCTCTTATCACATTGTGTGACTCCTGACTCCCTACGCAGCCAGTTACAAAATGATGCATGGACACCTAGAATTATGAATACAAACTCTGTTTATAAATGTATAATATCGGAAACCCAAAGACTCATTTTATAATCCCCAAAGTAAAATCGATCGGGAGAGAAAATGAAAAGAAAATAAAACACAGATGTATATTGTAACAAATGTTTGGTATGGTAAATGATTGCTAAAATAAAATAAATATGCACACTTGCATAATTTCAAGATGATAATGAGCCTCTACTGCCAGCTTGCCTGGAGTCCAGATTCTGGTTCCTCTGTACAAATTTAACCTCGACCCCGTTGCAGTTTGGCACCATTCAGTGATAGTTGTCTGCCACAACTTACATACCCATAGCATAATTTTGGGTTCTACAGCAGAGTGAGACCAGAGATTTCAGGGAACAGCCAATTGGCTGGCACCTGGTCGGTCAGGATGAGGTTTTGTTGTTGTTGTTCCTCTCTCTGCTGCATCAACCTTCCACACCGATGGTGTGGTTACAGAGGCCAGACTTGAAGTCTGAGCTAGAGTTCAACAGGCAAAATACACTCTGGTTCAATGATACATACTCGTTGAGCTACAGAGATGTGGGGACAAATGCACCTGCCTGATAGAGGTACCACTCCAATTAGCCTAATGAACAGCCATGGGTTTTATTTGTGTTACTTAAGCAGAGAACATATAGGGCCATAATTGAAGTCACCAGCGGATAGCCAAATAAAGACTTTGCGGATGATAATTTTTCATGTCTATCTATTGTATCCTGAATACTTACAGGCCCTTGTATCTTTATTCTTACATATATTTACATACTATAAGTATATAGTTTCCTGGTGTCTCATAAATAATAGGTATCCGGATCTTTCCATCCCTTTCTATGTTTAACACAAGTATAGTCTGTTTTCTAACTACTTGCCTTCTATCTAGCAATGCCCATGAATTGCACCCAGATCCAACAAACAGTTTACTTACCAGCTCCTCATCTATTTTTTAAAATATTCTAAGATGCTTTGCCTACATTTTACAAACCAAAAACGTATTCATCTAACAAATAGAATATTTTCAATAGCAAATGTGCATTTCACAAAAGTACCCTGCTCTGGCTGATTATATTTGCTAAAAACTGCTTCAATAATATTTTTCTTACCATGTGATTTTGATGCTCCTCCCATCGAGAAGTGAGGGTCTATATCTTTCTTTCCTTTGAAATCAAGTGGGCTTGTGACTGGTATCCAATGATAAAATATGGTGAGAGTGACACTATTTGACTTTTTGACTTTCAAAGCTGGGTTATAAAAAGTGAAGCAGGGACACTTGGGTGGCTCAGTGGTTGAGCATCTGTCTTTGGCTCAGGGTGTGATCCCGGGGTCCGGGGTCGAGTC
The DNA here is from genome assembly GCF_011100685.1 of Canis lupus familiaris. Classification (NCBI taxonomy): domain Eukaryota; kingdom Metazoa; phylum Chordata; class Mammalia; order Carnivora; family Canidae; genus Canis; species Canis lupus. Next base: position 24,194,607 of record NC_049236.1, on the reverse strand, counting down.
TCACATCAGACTCCCTGCGTGGGGCCTGCTTCTCCCTCTGCCTTGTCTCTGCCTCTCTCTCTCTCTCTGTCTCTCATGAATAAATAAATAAAATCCTTTAAAAAATAATTAATAATTAAAAATAATAAAATAAAATAAGAAGTGAAGTGGCTTCTTCTTCTGTCTTGTTCACTACTTGCTTTTGACTTCTGCTGTGATAGCTGATGGCTCTGGGGCTGCCATGCTGTGAGGAAGCCCAAGCTATCCTGTTTCACAATGCCACATGTAGAAACCATAAGACCACAAAACAGGAAGGGGGTGAAGGAAAGGGGATGAAGTAGAGAGCGAGAGATACCTCCCAGGTCAGCCCAGCTGCTTTAACAGCTCTACTCTTCTAGGTCCAGCCACTGTCACATTTCAACCACATGAGAGATCCTAAGCCGGAACTATCTAGACAAGAACTTCCCAAATTCCTGACCCATTGATACCATGATAAATAAGAAAATGATTGTTGTTTTAAGTTACTATGTTTGGGCATGATTTTTTACTCACTGTCACATGCCAGAACACTTGCCATTTCCCTACCTTATCTTGACCTCCCTTCCACATCTCACCTCTCCACATTCATGAGATACGAACCTGATTCCACCCCATTTCAGATTGAACAGAAGACAAGGGCCAACTGCCAAAGACATCATACAGAACTGCCATTTCGAAGAGAGTTTTATACAGGCTTAGCTTATCTAGGGCTTATTGTTATTAGATTTTTCTTATTAATTTAATATTGAAGATGCTGTTTTCTATACATAGTCCTTCTAAAATCAGACATTTGTATTCTTCATTATTCTATGAATCTTTAAGCTATATCCAAAATGAGGATTACCCATATCATTTATTTTCATTGTTTAATTTACTATCCGTGATTGTTTGCCCATGTCTCTGAATAAAACACTAAGAAAAGGCTTTCACACTGGTGATTTATTTCCCAAGGATTTCTCAGCGAAAGAGCAATCACTGAGCTCACTTCATCCAGTTTTTTTTTTTTGTTTGCCAATTAATTCAAAGAAATATTAGATCGGTATTAGTGATGTCAATAATCAAGGTAGTTAGGTAATTAGAAATAAGTTTGAGTCAAATGCTGAAGGGTTTATATTTTATAGAAGTTGAAAAGTAGGTATCACAAGTCAAACAGTAGATGCCTTGCTTCTTCAGGTGCTTGGGTTGGAAAATCCAGGACTTACTCCTAATGAGTTTTATTTTACTTACCTGTGAGATTGTTGTTAGATGAACACTGGGTGTTATACACAACTGATGAATTATTGAACTCTACATCTGAAACTAATGATGTACTATATGTTGGCTAATTGTAAAAAAAAAAAGAAAAAAAGACTGGTGTTAGAATAGTATTCCCAGTATACTATTCTATGATTCTTCAATGATAAAGCGAGGCTCCTTGAATTTGAGCAGAGGCAAAAATGAAAACCTTCACTATGAGGTTTTATGTTAGAATCAATCTCTTCTCTAGGTGAGAACAACTGCTGAATATATTTAGGATGTTTCTTCGCTCTTGATATTTTACCTCTATGGGGTCTAAAGAGGAACATGAAAGATGTTTTCCTATAAAATGTTAGTTTTCCATTTAAAAGGAGAAAAATATTTCTGAAGTCATTACTATTTTAGTTTATTGCTCTTAGATTTGATGTCAGCACTGACTGATGGAAAATAAAGTTCCCTGGAACTTGTCTTCTCATTATATTTTGACTTCACACATTAACTAGTAGTTTTTGCTCTTCTTGAACACTAAGATACTCTTACTTATGAGCTGAAATCTCAGTGACTATTTGTCAAATTGCTACATTTTACAGTAATCCCATGTAAATGCATAAAGGCTGATTAATGTAGTCTTTACACAACAACTTACCTTGTGAGAATTGGTGCTTTTACATTTGTGTGGAGGCACAAGAGTCAGCAGCAATGTGCTTAGTACAGCTCTCCTCTTCTGTAGTTTGCTATTTTTAGACAGGTAAGAAGAATAATGTGTAGCATTAACATAACAAGAAACATGAAACATACATAATAAACAATGCTTACTCTTTGTGATCATATTGGGTATTAATTTTATGACATTTTATGGCATTCCATATATTTTTTAATGTATGCATAACAGAAAATTTAAATATAGCATATTGTCTGCTTGCCTTTTTTTTTTTTTTTTTCTCTGCATGCCTTCTCTTTCCACTAGGTTCACAAACAATATGTGGAAGAACTGGTTAAGTTTTTCCAAAAGCCTCTATTCTTCTTCCAGCTTTAAACCTAGACTATTTTCCCAGCTTTTCTTGTAATTGGATATTGCCATGTGAGTTGTTCTCAGCAGTAGAATTTGGAGGAAAGTGTGTGTTACTCTTGGACCAAGGATTTTAGAAGTGGGTATGGTTCCTCCACCCTATCTTTTTCCTTTTGCCGTCTGGTTGTAATATCCAAGGAGACAGCAGGGCCCAGATAAAAAAAACGGTGCCTAAATTACCGCGTGAAAGAAAGTATTCCACTGATCAATTCTCACCCTGAAATATCGAGAAAGTGAAGAAAGACTTCAATTGGGTTTGAGTCATTTTGCATTTGAGTTGGTTTGTTGCTTATTCTAAGTAGTACAATGTAGTAGTATTGTGTGGTCTTCTTGAATGAAATAAAATAAAATTCACATTCCCACAAAACTACAGGTAGAGTGTATGAGGGGAGTCATTTTCTACCCAAATCCATCTTAAAATTTAAATTCAACAATAAGCATAAGTGCAGAAAATGTCATTTAATTGTTTTAACAATGTTAAACTTTTGTGAATACAGGCAAAATATTTTCCTCGTGAATAACTATATAGTTGAAATGAGGTGATACTGAGGTCGACTCATCTATTACAACTAATATTACGTTTTCTTTTTTCATCCAAATTATCCTTGCACTTAAAAGATAAATTACCGTCACGTACTAAATCTTTGTTGTTGCCATGGCCCATGCTTCTTTTGTGCTCCATCTCAGTAACTTAATCTTTACAAAGCCATCCTTGATTTTAATAAAAAAGCATTTTTAATTATTATTACTAAAGAGTAGTTGTATGGCACCCCAAACTTGAGACAGCATACAGACAAAAGGTCATATTCAAAATAAAATGTGCAGAAGGAGCATTAGTAAATTAGTAACACTGTATGCCTCTGTGGACTGAATCCCTTCATTGATGTAAGGCACTAAGACTTATCTCATCTTAATCATTGGTCCTTGGCTATTAAAAACCAGAAGGAACAGATGACAACTTAGCAGATTAATTGGTTTTATATTTGTTGGAGAGACATTTTGCCTTGAATGAATCTGGGTCTGTACTTTTTTTGTTCCCAAATTTCTTCAGATTTACTTAAGCAGTGGTTCTCAAGGTGGGATGCTTGACTCCGTGGTATTCCATTACACGGGATCTGATCAGAAATGGAAGTTCTCTGGTCACACCACAGACCTACTGAATCTGAAACTCTTGGGATGGATTTGAGAAATCTGTGTTGTAACAAGCCTTCTGGAGATTCTCTTACATGTTAAATCTGAGGGCCAGTAAGCCAGAAGAATTGGTGAAAGGGATGACTCCTCCTTACTCGTGTGAATTGGTTGATGTAATGCCTTTGGCAAAACTGCTGCTTAAAGGTGTCCCTCAGTTTTGATAGAAAATGTTATTTTCCTTTGAAGTGCTGTGAGTGGTGAGAATATGAGAATGCATAGTGTCGAAGCTGAGAGTAACCATGAAGACTATCTATCTCTTCTTACTAAAATATTTTTTTACTCATGACTATTTCCTGCCTTCCATTATCAAATTTTTCCTTTCTACGATCTCAGCTACCAGGTATCCTTTAACTGTGTGTCAGCCACCTGTGGGGCTTATCCTTAGAATCAAAACTTTTATTTGAGGTGTGAATGGGAGTCAGGCAAATCAACAGTCTTCTTGGAAATGGTCACCACATCGGAAGCTGTAGTTGGCAAACGTTGATCACTAAGGGAATTAGGACCAAGGTTTGATAAGGAAGTTCTTTTATGAGGAAACATATTAACTGTCTTCAAACACACGAAGTTTCCTCGTGTATAGAGGACATTTTATGACTTCTGGGCAATTCCAGAGAGTGATAGTTAAAAGAGGACTGATATCTGATTAATATGCAAAAGCTATCATTAAATTAGGTCTATCTGAGTATGGACTGGGCTGTGTCATGAGTTGATGAGTTTTCTGTAGTTAAGAGTAGTTAAGCCACATCAGAGGGTAGGTTTGGACCCTTGTTGCTGAAAGTGTGGTCCCATCTGGAAGTTTTTAGAGGTACAGAATCTCAGGGTTTACCCCAGTCCCAGTGGATCAGAATCTATGACTTCACAGAATCCATCGGTAATGTGTATGCACCCGATGTTTAAGAACTGGTGCTTTAGGGGACACCTAACAAATCACCTAATTATTCTTATAGGATTAGGTGGTGATGCAGAATTTGAAAAACAGTCTAGAAGAGAAGCGGGTGGAAATGCATGAGCTTGGCCTCGTATCCCACTGTGGGGTCGCTAACGGCATTAAACGCTACTCCAGAAGAAAAGATTCTTTCCTGAATGTTGTACTTAACTTGAGTGAGCTGGTGTTTGAGTCCTATTTCTTCAGTTAGCTCCGGGCTCTTTGTGTCACACCAAACACGAAACACGCCTTTGGGATTTCTTGCACCGCACCTGCAAGGTACTGGCCCTAACCCTCCCCTTAAACCCAACCTTCAATCCTCCTCCCAGTTCCCCCCGTCCGTGCCCTCTACCACCAGCTCCCCGAAACTGGGAATCGCTCCTTCCCCCCACTGCAAGGTCCCCTTTTTGTTGAGAGTAGCTCCGGGTTTTGTGTCCTGCGTCCTCCCCGCGCCGGGCGGGATGGCTCCGTGTGCACGGGCAGCGGCGGCGGAGGGGGGAGGGACAGGTGAAGGGACGCGCAGGTGCAGGGGGCCCGGGGCCGGGGGCGCCTTCTAGGGGGCACCCGTCGCCCGCAGCTGCCATGTGCTAGGGCCGGGGCTCCTGGGCACACAACGCTCCGCGCCCCGGCAGCGCGGGGACGAGAGCCGGGGAGGGGGCGACAGCCACAGGCGCCACCACCCCGCCCCGGGCCCGGCAGCACGGAAGCGGCTTCGGGAGGCCGGGAGCGCGCCAGGCCCGAGGCCCAGCAGGTGCCCGCGCGTCCGCCCCCCGCGCAGCCCCGGTACCCGCGGGCGCGCCCTGCCCGCACCTGCCGCCCGGCCCCGAGGGTCCCGGCGGGCGCGTGTGCGTGAGGACAGCGGGGACGTGATTACTTCAGAATTTATTTAAGGGCCGGTGGAAACCACTGCAGCGGCTTCCAGGGGAAGCCCTGGTTCCAGGGGAAGAGGTGGTGGCGGCTGCCAAGGAGGAGGGAGGAGGAGGGGGGGAGGAGGGGAGGAGAAAGAGGGGGAGGGGGGGAGGAGGGGAAGGAGGAGGAAGAGGAGGAGGGGGAAGAGGTGGGGTTGGAGGGGGAGGAGGAGGAGGGGAGGAGGAGGAAGGGGAGGAGGAGGAGTGTGAAGAGGTGGGGGAGGAAGGGGAGGGGGAGAGAGAGGAGGGGGAGGAGGAGGGGGAGGAGGGGGTGCAGTGGCGGCGGCCCCGGCCCGCGGCGGCGAGGAGGGAAGATGCTGCGGCCGCGCTCCGGGCCCCGCAGGTGGGTCCCCCGCCGGCGGGGGCGGGCACGGGGCGCCGGGCTCCCCGGGGGCTGGGAGGAGGCCCTGGGCGTGGGGGCGAGCGCTCGCCCTTCTCCCCCAGGTGCACGGGACGCCCCCCACCCCCCCGCGCAGAAACGGTCCGGGTCCCCGAGGGGACCTGTGGGGCCCCCCGCGCCCCTTGAGGTCTCCGGCTCCCGACGTTACCGCGCCCTCGGGGAGGGCGGCCGCGCGCGGAACTTCTCGGCAGCTCGCCCCTCCTCGCCCCTCCTCGCTCCTCCTTCCCCCCCATGCCCGCGGCTGGAGGGCCGCCCTCGGGGGGGGGGTGTGAACACCCCGGAGGGGGGAGCAGCGCCGCCCGGTTAAGTCTCTCCAAGACCGAGCGCGACCCGGTCCCCGAGCCCCCCCCGCCCCCCCGCCCCGGGGCCGCGGCCGCTCGCGCGCGGGGAGTCGAGGCGGCTCCGCAAAGGGGCCGCTACTGCTTTAAGAGCCGCCTCCCCCTCTCCTCCCTCCGACAATGGTCTGAGCCGAGCTCTGCTTCCCAAAGCAAAATTTGTAATATGCCATTTTTCCGATGGGCGCTCCTGCTTGCGGCTGCTGACGGCGCGGCGGGGGGATGCCGGCCCGCGGGGGGATGCGGGCGCCGTGGGGCGCGCGCCGCTGAGCCCTTCTCCCCGGTTGCCAGGGCGACGGGCCGGGAGCGCGGGGCGTGAGCTGCCCCCGGCGTCGGGCCGGAGACTGCGGCTGCCGTTGACCCACCAGGAGGCAGGACCCCAGGTTCCAGACACTAGGTACAGACACTGTGTCCGAGTTCCCAGGCTTCCCTTCCGCTGGGTCATCCCACTATCTCCATCACCATCACCACCACCACCACCACCACCACCACCACCACCACCACCATCACCATCATTATTATTACTGCTGTTGTTTTTACCAGCCCCCTCCCCGGCCCCACCCCGCCCCCAGGGAAGAGGAGATGCAAATTCCTCCTTGCCAATCACCGGTCCCTACCTTTCCGCCTTCCACCCCCATCCTCTCCCTTCTCCTATTCTTTCTCCACCTCCTGCCTGCTCGGCTCTCCCCGGGCGGGCAGGAGAGAGAGAATCTTAGCGTGCAAATTACGGAGTCAACTTCAGGGTGGTGCTGGTGGTGCTGGGGGGAGGGGGGGGTGCTGGGGGGGTGCTGGGAGCTGGGAGGGGGTGTGGCTGCGAGAGGACTGTCCAGCCGGGGGGCGAGAGCTGGCTCCGGGCCCTCTGTAAGAGCATCGGGGTGAAGGAAGTGCCCGATGCTCCCCGGGAGAGGGGATGAGCGCATTCCCTGGGGCCACGGGGACTTCGAAGAGTTAAATAGGAGGAGGAATATTCATGTAATGTAATCAGACAATGGCTAGGATGCCTCTTCCCCGAATTACTCCTTGCGGGTTCACGGAGGTGGAGCTGGGGTGCTGCTCAGACTGGGTCCTTTGAAGAGGGAAACTAACTCCCGGGGATAATTGCATCTCTGCCTGGAGTAGGGTCGAGAGCCCAGGGGTGTGCTTCTAAGAAGGGATTCATGGGCAGGAGAACGAGCCTTTTTTTGCAGCCCGCTCGCATCTCACTCGGTGCTGCTCCAGAGACCTCTATCGCTAAGAAACCCATTGGATCTTGAGAGCCCTTGGGGGGGATGACTCTAGTGGGCATCCAAAACTTTTATTTTGAAATCTGAGAGATTTGGAAGACAGTCAAGGTTATGGACTAGATAAGAGTAAGGGAGTTGGTTTTCCTGGTGTCAAAGGCTTCAAGCTCAATTGAAGCACCAGGATCAATGAAACCAACCAGGTATTTTCTTCTTCTTCTTCTTATTTTTTCCTTCCCCAACAAAAATAAACAATGTCTCTCCCTAGGTCTTAAAACCTTCCGTAATATATTGAACAGGGCATCAACATTTAGGAAGAGATAACGTAATTCCAATTGACTTCGGGGAGGGGTGCCGAAAAGGCAGATATCAAAGAGAGCTGTTAGGATGTCCTTCCTGGTTTTTCAGGAATTATGTGGTGCTATACAATTTTTAATACTGAAAATGACTGTGGAGGTTGCAAGTGGCATTTGAGACTGAAGTACGCTAGCGGGGGGAATAGCTTCTGGAAGTTGCCTTAGATGCTGTTTGTTCTCTAAGAGCACCGGTGTTTAAACTCTTACTTTGAATATAAGATTTTTGATTGATTTTAATATCTAAATCTGCATTTAAGAAGTAGGTTAACTGTGTTTTCAGGATTGTACAACTGTTTTGTGATTTATATGCGAATCCGAGTGCTAGTGCAAAAAACGGAGCTGGTTCATGCAGGTGGCCTTTATTTTTGGTAGAAATTTATTTTTCCTCTAGTTTTGATGACTTTGAAGACTTAAGATTTACTCATTTGGGTTGACCACTGGTGAAGAAAAAACAGATGAATTCATTTTATTTCCTAAGTGACTTTTGTATAGCTTGATTTTTCCCAATTGCATTTGAAGACTTCAGCATACCCACCAGAATTAAACTTTAGGCGTGGAATCAGAATGAATCATAAAGGCACAATATTCTTTCTGCAAAGGTGAATGTTGGGCACTTTATTAAAAAATAAATTCTTGAATTTGTAATTGTCCTTTAAAATTATACTGTTTGATCGCAGTCAGGTATGCTATTGGAGCCTTACCATGGGCTTATTTAAAAAAGAAAAAAAATCATGGATTCTTATCCCTACCTTACAGAAGAGAAAATGTTTTTGAGAAGTTTTTGAGAGGTGATGTGACTTGTTCCGGTTGCAATGCTGCAGGAGTGGAATCGAATCAAGTTGAGTGTAGAATTAATAGACTAGGACCCTAAGTCCCTAAGCTGCTCCTCCTCATAGCATCTTTGGACTAACCTAAAATCAAAGACTAGCTTTTATGCTGATATAAGAGTCTAAAGTTTGTGAAGTGTCTAATATCTCATGGTGACAATAATTCTTTGTTAGAATTAGGGTCAGGTATTCAGAAGGAAATTGTAGCTGAGGTAATCACTGCAGTTTTGCTTTTCCTTGGAATTTAAAGTTTTTTGTAAGTAATTCAGAGTGAAGATGTGCTACTGGCTTTTTTCCAAGAAGGATATGGTTTAAAATACAGATTTAAGATTGTTTAAGTAACCCTAAAATGTAAACCTTGCAAGTGTTTTGGCACAAATTGTCACAGTGCTGTCATTTTGCTTTAACCTTAAATGTCAAAAAGAAACACATTGGCTCCTGGTAATGATTTTTTCAGAATGACACAGCTGTTCAGTGTGTGGATTTCATGCATGGCATGTGAACTAATTGTTTTTAATATTCAAACATGTTGGAACATTCCCCCCCACCCCAGTTCTTTTCAATTAATGTAAAGAAAATGTATAACAGTTAGAAAACAGTCTCTTTTTTCCCAGCTTTGTGATAATGTATAAATAAAATTCAAATTGAGAAAAATACAAAAAAATACACTATCTTTTCATCTATTAGGTGTTAGGGATAGTAAGAATGTAAGAATGTACACATGCGTGCGTATGTGCATGTGGGTGCGCTCACATGTGCGTTTAAATACATCTTATGTATTGTTACCTATTTTAGGGTGAATAAGAAATTGAACAAGTTAAATTTTTGCCTTCAGGTAGCCCAGTTTTTTGAGTGATGAGCAATAATTCAAAGTGTTACCTTAAATTATCCTAAAATTCATACCCCTCTTAATTTTTTTGCATAGAATATCAGTCACAAAATACTTTCCTTTTATTGTTTTAGAAGTTTCTCCTACTTGTCAGTGGGCCCTGACCAAATCATTCAGATAATTGAGTTTATCTCTTCAAGAACCCAATGTATATGAAGAGTCACATAAAAGTAATGAACTACTGGGCTGTTAAGTATTGACATTTTATTTGACTATATCACCAGATATATTTTCCCTAAGGACAGGAATATATAGGCAGAAAAATGAATTGACCTTGCATTATAAAACCAAAGAATTGCTCCAGGATCAACAGCCAAACCAGCGTTTCTCCACATCAGCCTTCTGCAAAACCAAGCCCTCTAATTAATAGCTTCTGGCCTTAGTACAACAACTGAAATTGAGATGGGCTTGATTCTTTTTTGAACATAAGATAGAAGATAAAAGAGAAAATGAGACGATTTCTGACTTTTAAAATGCCATACAGTAGGCCAGCGTTGCATCTTAAAGTCTGTTGTCTACTATAAATCAGATTTGCAAATGATTAAAAAAAATTCTGAATAGTTCATTTATTTCATGACTGGAGGCTTGTGATTAACAGCTGAGATGTGAAGTTACTACATTAGCTAATGTAATTTATGGTTTCTGTTTTGTGAAATATTTTGAGAGTGTTAGTTGGTATTGTTTGTATGGAAAACAGACAATGCAGTTCACAGGAACAAAAGAATATTAAGAGTAGTAAAAAAAAAAGAATATTAAGAGTAATTAGTAGTATAATAACCTAAACAAACTTACACACCTTAGTCACCTTCATAAAGCTTATATTTAGTCATCATCACTTTATCTACTCTGTGTAGACTACCTTAACAGTTTAGGCAGAGAGCATACAAAAGCGATAAAATGGGAGTTATAAAATCAGCAAACTTTAAACTGGTTGGTATGATAAAAAGCTGTCGATAAAATCTGAAAAAAAAGTAGGAACTTATTATCATATAAAATGAATACCCAATTATTTGTAGATCCCCTAACTGAAAGAATGAACATTAGTTCCATTATTTAAGTCCTTGAAAAATCACTTACTTCTTACCCATGAAATGCCAGACATTGTGCTCGCTTTTAACGATATAACAAATAAGGGTAAGATGGTGGTTCTAACTGTGAGAGATTTGTAAACTTACAGGGGAAGAAAGGTGATCAACTAGTAATTTGAATAACATATTACTATAAATTGAATTGGAGGAATAAATCATGAAAAAAAAAAAAAAACCCAAATCTTTGAGAAGTAGGTGAAACCAAGCTGTATTTTGTAGGTAGGAACTTTATACACTGTCAATAAAAGAGAAAGTATGTAGGTTGGAAGAAGTCACAATGAATCCTATTTCACTGAGGTCAAAATATTTAGGGTGGTTGGAGCTGGGGCAGTGGATAGAGGAAAAAACAATTAGGCTAATGAGCTGCAGGGTTTGGTGAGTTGAGGGTCAGGTGGTTTCTTTACTAAGACTTCCCTCCCCTTTACTTCCTTTAAGCAATGATGTGTGAAGTGATGCCCACGATTAATGAGGACACCCCAATGAGCCAAAGGGGGTCCCAAAGCAGTGGCTCGGACTCAGACTCCCATTTTGAGCAGCTGATGGTGAATATGCTAGATGAAAGGGACCGTCTTCTAGACACCCTTCGGGAGACCCAAGAAAGCCTCTCGCTTGCCCAGCAAAGACTGCAGGATGTCATCTACGACAGAGATTCGCTCCAGCGACAGCTCAATTCAGCCCTGCCACAGGTATGCTTCCTGGTAGGATTTGTCCTTCTTATTGCAATTGCAGATGTGATCAGACTTGAATAAGCTTTGCTTTATTTCTATTCTTAGGACTATCTTTTCCCTTAAGTTATGTGATATGCATGGTTTGGTGAGAAAAATATAAAAATTGATTGTTAGTTTACATAAAATCTTGCCTCAAATTTGTGGTACATTGGTGATGATGGGTATGAAGGCTGCATTCCTATCTGGTCTCTCTTTTGAAAATTTTATTTGTATTTTTTGATGGGCGTAGAAAAATCACCTGTTGATCAGCATTCAACCACCCAAATATGGGAATAGTCAGTTTTCTCTTTCTCACTCTTTAAACAGTATCATGACATTTGGACATATGCATTTTCCATCTTTAGCTATGTGGTCTGTCTTTGGAAATGATTGTAGTTTGGAATCTACTGTCTAATTATATTTTATCTGTCTTTCTTTAAAAATGCCTAACACCTGCTCAAAAATTCTTGGAATTATCGATGTATCATCCTCTCTTCTCAAAAAACATTTCAACCAGTTTCTTTAGAAACTATTTTAGAAGTTAGAGAAAAAGCAGGAGTTCAGTTTTATTTTCACAAACTGAAAATTGTTAGATTAGGTGTTTTAAAATATATGCTGGTCAAGCATCTCATTTTATAGAAAAATACATCATTTTAAGGATTTTAAGCTTATTAACATACAAAATTAATATTGAGACTCAATATTCTCATTTAATATACAATAGTTGTGTTTGTTTTAGGTATTAGAAAGATTATAGAATATGAATAAGATTTTTAATAGTCACCTCCACTACACTATGTTTTTCTTTTGAATACAAATTTGATTGACCCTCTATTCTAAGGAGAGTATAGAAATGTTGAAGAGTTGACCTCTTTCCGTGAAGTTGTCTTCTGGCAAATATCTTTTCATGAGCATTAAAAATTATATGGTCAAAATTGATAAAATTCTGAATCCAGCTGTGCTATGAACTTGAAGTGTGATGTTGAGATTTTAAAGACTCTCAGAACGGAAAGAATCACCTAGAACCCTCTATCATCCCTATCAAGTAACCCTATAACCGTATATGAAAAACCCCTGTTCCAGCCCTTTTCATTATCAGTCAGTTTGTCTTGTGTTAAGAGTCAATACTGTTTTCAATAACTCTCGCCTGTTGGTACGCTGGTTTGTTTAAATATGCAGAAAGGGTTGATTCATGTCAAAAGACAACTGTCATAATCTTCACCAGTTATTATATTTTTCAAGGTCGACATTTCAGTCTTTACAAGTGTTTTTCATAAGGTGATTTTTGAAAGATCACCCTCACGCTTACTCTCCTTTAAGATTATTTGAGATGCTTAATGGTGTTAAATTGGCTCCCGAACCCTTTACCACTATTCTTTATCTTCTGTGACAAGCATAGAATGGGCAATCATTTTTCTTTATGGATAGAGTGTTTTATTAAAGAGCCTATGATTATATTATACTTGGGGACAAGTTCAACATACTTTCAGTATGTCCTGGGACAGTAGTCACCTGAAGTTTATAATTGAGTTGCATAAATGTGGCATGTGTTTCCATTTTCCCTAAACTCTTGTTGGAAGTTGACTCTTTGGTCCTAGGTGTAGGACTATGTGTATCCCTCCTGCATTATTTTTGTGTATCTTATTCATGCCTGATTCTGTCAGTGTGGATCCTAACCCTATCAAAGTGATTCTAAGAATAATTTAAGTGTTTGAGTTCTTTCTCTACCTATAAAAAAATGAATGAACCAGATATTTTGGGGGAGAAGAGAAAACTGGAAATATTTCATAAATACTATATTGTGTAGATAAATCTCTTCTTAAAGGTACAATAATAAAAAAAATTCTAGCAAGGCAGTTGTATTGAACATCTTGATTATAGTAACATCTGAAATTTTAAGTTCTGAATTTTAATTATACTGGTCTGCAATCTCTTGTTCAAAAGCCCTGGGGTCAGTTGTGTTTTAGAGTTCAGAATTTTCTTGTTTTTTTTTTTTTTTTTTTATTTGTTTGGTATTTGTATGATGTATATTATGGAACACTTCTCCAGATGGATTCTGGGAGCACCTCATAATTATACATTTTCATATCTGAAGAGAACTCTATGAATATTCCTATTACATGGGAAAAATAAAGACCATAAATCTCTCATGTTAGTACAAGTCTACTTTGTACCAATCAAGTTTGCAATACACTTACAAATAAAATATCAGTTTTCAAAGTATATGGGTTTTGGAATTATAGGTTATGTATCATGAATGTACATAACCTGTACATTTAGATGGATTTAATTCCAGAGTCTTTTACAAATACTTTAGTACTTCTTTTCTTTTTTTTTTTTTTAATTTATTTATTTATGATAGTCACACAGAGAGAGAGAGAGAGAGAGGCAGAGACATAGGCAGAGGGAGAAGCAGGCTCCATGCACCGGGAGCCTGACATGGGATTCGATCCCGGGTCTCCAGGACCGCGCCCTGGTCCAAAGGCAGGCGCCAAACTGCTGCGCCACCCAGGGATCCCCTAGTACTTATTTTCAATGTTGATTTGCATCTTACTGTTGTAAATATTTGAGTAACTCTAGCAATCCACAGGTCCTTAAACACAGTGATGGTCCTATTATATTTTTAAAGCAAGTTTTTAATAATCTAGTCTGCACCTTAAGGGCTGTAGGTTTTCTGCAAGCAATAGAGGAACATTCTTCTTAAATTTATATCTTTGAATCTTTTAGACTATTTTGTAAGCAATGTACCTATTCTGTTTGGTAGCATTGCATTGGATACTTACCCGGAAGGAGGAAATAACTATAAATGTGAGTCTTGAGGCAGAAATAAAGCATGTGAAATTGAAAACTACCACAATAACATAAAAATGAAATTATTTTAATAAACGTGGGATAGAATTCAAAGCAGCGTCAAACTTTTTGACATATTATGTATGTATGTGTCATACAATACTTTTAGGCGTTGGTGATCTGGTGCTTTGCTTTAGTCACTTTCTCTCTGAACATTCCTTTATGAACAAATGTAGTAGCAATGATTTTAACAATCCTAACCATGTAAAGTATTTCGTAGTAGTTTAGTTTTTCATATGTGATTCAGTGTTTAAAGAGTACTAATTCTGTATTGGCAGTCCTGATGTTTCTAAGCTACACACTCAATTTTCTACCTTTCTTACGCACAGATGCATTTTAATGTTCCATAGAATCTTAGATTCAGTGTGCCCCAAACTCCGCTATCCTCTGCCTTTCATCCCTCATCCAAATATGGTTGCTATGCCTTCTCACTCAGATACCAAGAATCCTAAATTCCATCATCATTGGGCCATATTATTTTTAATCTCTTGAATAATTCTCAAATATCTATTCTTTTCTGGGTTTTTTTTGTACCTGGTCCCAAACTTCATTCTTTTCCCATATCCTAATATTTCTACTTTAGCAAATGTGTCATGGCATGTGTTTGAGTAATACACCAACTTCATGCTTTTCCAGCCCATGTAACTTGATGATTTTCCAATATCTTTTTCATGCATATTCATCTTTATGCTCATAATATTCTTCCTCAGTGTCTTTGTCTCACTTCTCATCTTGGCCAAAACTTAATCTTTTCCAGGGAGCCTTCTCTGAACCACTAGGTACATTTCCTCTGTGTTTCTTAGCCTTATCATTTCCCATATTATCATTAAATTATCTATTTATGTGCCTGTTGCCTGGCTTAGACTATATGCTCCTTAAGAACAGTAACATATCATAATCATCTTCAATACTCTGACCCAGCCACTGGAGTACCAGGTCCATGGTGAGGGCTTTTAAAATAAAATCACAAGTAAATGCATATTCATTTGGATGGAGAAGGAGCACCAAACTTGAAATAGGAAGATCTAGTTTGTATTGTGAATCTTTCATACATCTTCAACTTGAGTCAGGACTTTGGATTTCCATGATACAAAAAGCAGTTACCTCACAGGGTAGTTTGTGATGATTAAAGAAAATAATATAAGCAAAAACTAATTAATTTGTAATCCAATAAATATGAAAACTTATGTGTCTGTTTTATCCAGAATGTCAAAAGATAAATTAATTTCTATATATGTATGTCAGTGAGCACTAGAATAATATACTAGGAATATTGATCAAAAAGTTTTCAATTTTTTGAAAACAGGATGAATATTTGTCAATTACCAATATGCTTAGTAAGAACATTTATTTATTTATTTTTTTAGTTTTTTATTTTTATTTATTTATTTTTTTAGTAAGAACATTTAAAGGAAAAGTAAGGGAAGTGAGTTTTCCATTATATAAAAGTCCTTATTTGGGCAGCCCTAGCGGCCCAGCGGTTTAGCGCCACCTTCAGCCCTGGGTGTGATCCTGGAGATACGGGATCGAGTCCCGTGTCGGGCTTCCTGCATGGGGCCTGCTTCTCCTTCTACCTGTGTCTCTGCCTCTCTCTCTCTGTGTCTGTCATGAATAAAAATAAATAAAATCTTTTTTAAAAACTCATTATTATAAAAGTTTACAATTTCTTTTTAGCACTTTAGCATATATTGAGGGTCTTCTGTGTATTATTAAATAGTTACATATATTTGTAAAAGGGATAAGGAATAAAAGGAACATAATTGGGCTTCCAGAGAACTCAGGAAATAGAGTTGCTTAGAAAAAAATGTGTAAATGGAGCCAAATTAATATAGTTCCAGAAGTTTATAGACTTCTAGCGGATTGAAGTTCAGCCTATGCTCTTCTTTATAGGCTAGCCTTGAGATTCCTGATTTGTACAAAGGAGAGAGATAATCTAGCAGCATCCCTGGATTTTTTTTTTTTTTTAAGAAGACTAAATAGCGAGACACCTGGGTGGCTCAGTGGTTGAGTGTCTGTCTTTGGCCCAGGGTATGATCCCGGAGTTCCAGGATCGAGTCCCTGCTTCTCTCTCTACCTGTGTCTCTGTCTCTGTCTCTGTCTCTGTCTCTGTCTCTCTCTCTCTCTGTGTCTCATGAATAAATAAATAAAATATATTTTTTAGAAGAAGAATAAATAGGAATCAAGTAAGGAGACTAACTGACATATTTGTTTGTTGAAGCGTTGTAGGGTAGGAATGAAATTTTATATAGAGGCAGTGGAGGAATATTACCTGTTTATATATATAGTGACAGTTAACAATAGGAGTTAGTATGTAGGATGGTCAGAATTTTGAGTGAACTGGTGACATGATGAGGTAATAATGAAGGAGTATAATTCTGCCATTTTGATTTAGGATAGATTACATAATATACTCATCAGCTAAGATATTGCTAAACTTCTACTACGTAGAAAGACAAATACCATATGATTTTCACTTGTGGAATTTAAGAAACAAAACAAATGAGCAAAGGGGAGAAAAGAGAAAGAGGAAAAGTGAGAAACAGATTCTTAACTGTAATGAACAAATTGATAGTTACTAGAGGGAGGTAGGTGAGAGGATGGGTTAAATAGGTGATGGGTATCAAGCAGTGCACTTTGATGAGCACTGGGTGATGTATGGAAGTGTTGAATCACTATACTCTACATCTGAAACTAATATAACACTGTATGTTAACTAGCTGGAATAAAAAAAACTTTAAAAAAGTAAAATTATGTAACAAACAACATAAAACTGCAGTGTAAAATCTCATGCAAAATTTTGGGTTAATGGAATTCAGCTGATCTTGACTTGGGTTGGTTGATCTTGGCTAGTTCACTTATGCCATTGGTTAGCTGAAGGTTGGCTCAATTATCTGTATATTAACTAGCTATTGTCTGATCCAGAATGGCCTTCTCTGGACCAACTGGGGCCACTCAGTTCTATACATGTCTGTCATCCTGTGATAGGCCAGCCTTGGCAGGTTCTCATGGTCATGGAAGAAGAGTAAGTACAAAGCAGAAATAAACAAGTGCTTTTTAAGCTTCTGCTTGAGTCTTCTCTTGGTAATATTTTTTGGCCAAGCCTAGAGGCAGAGTGGAAAGCAATACAAAATTACATGGCAAAATTACAGGGAGAGTTAAAGCACGAGGACCACCACTGCAATTGGTCTACCACAACTATAAAGTCATTCGGGCCATTATTGTATTAGGGAAAGCTTATTGTGATAATGTAATAGTCCTAGTGAGCTGTGAGAATCTGAAATAGATTGTGAACCTCGAATCTAAGACAGACCATAGAAATGGGAAGAATATTGGGGAGAAAGGATGGACAAGGACTGATAATGAACTCAATGGCCAAGGCTTTGAAGTTGAGTCGGAAGATCTGGATTTGAATTGAGGTTCTTTCACTTATTAGCTGAGGGGCCACTGGTAAGTAACGTGACTTCTCTGAAACTATTTCCTTAACTGGACGGAGGAATGATGTCTTCTCTTGGGAGTGGCTGATAGGAAGTGTGTGTGTGTGTGTGTGTGTGTGTGTATGCTTCAGAAACCCTGAGCATTTAAAAATGTCAGGAGGCATTTTTCATAAATTGTGTGTGCTAGTAGTATACCCTGAAGAGGAATTAAGTTGAAAGAGGCTACTTGTGGAGAGCAGGAATATGTTTATATTTTGACACTTTAAACACAAAATATTTCAGTGATACTTGCAGAGAGTCACTTTAATTCTGGAGGCAGACTACCTAAGTATTTTCTTTGGCCTGTAACCTACTAGCTCAGTGATTTTGGTTAAAGTAGTTAATTCAAACAGTGATGGAACCTGCCTTATAGGATCATTATGAGAAATAAATGGGCTGGAACAAGTCAAATGATCAATTCAGCGCCTCACAGCTAGTACATGCTCAATAAATGTGAAATGCACCTACCGATACTGTTATTATTACTGTAGATCTTTAGATATTATCATCATTATTCTTAGCCAACCTTAACTGCACAATTTTACTGGGCAATAATGAACACTAGCACAAATTGAAAGCACTAAAAATCCTTACTCTTTGCAATCTTTATCAAATTTTGCAAATCCTTTGATTTACCTTTTTTAAAAAAATTCTTAGCTACACTCTTCTAAATGTTTTCCCCAAATTTTCCATTTCCTCAGTGGCCAGTCTCACATGTCCCTTGATTAAGTTAGACAACATCCCGCCATATTGTGCTAAGAAGATAACATCTGGATCGAGCTCTTTCCTTTTCAATGAAACCTAATGCCGCTGCACTAACCATTTTTTCCCTTGCTCCCATCAAAGATGCTGCATCTTTTGCTACCTCTTATAGTTATTCTCTTTTCTTAATGTGCTTTTCTTTCCCCCAGTTAGTTGTTTTCCCCAGTTGTTAGTTGTTCATTTCATTTGGGAAAAACAAGCAGCCTTTGTTTCTCATGATTTATAACTTTTTATTTGTATCTCTTTTCTAACCTTTATGACCAGGCTTCTATCATCACCATTCTCTTAAAAATACACTCCCATATGCCACCCACGGATACATATTTTGCAAAATCTAGTGATCCTCTTTTATTCCTCATGCCCCTTGGCTTCTCTGTGCCAAGCAATGCTATTAATTATTTCATCTTGTAATTCCCATGTCCTTAATTCTTTGTAACCATTCTTTTTCTAGGCTACGTGTTATGTTGTCCTTCAGTACTGATTCTTTCCCCCATAACCCCCATACACTTATTTATTCCCATACTCATCTTCCTTTACTTCTGTTTGCCAGTGTTATACGCTGCCCTCTCTGATTCAGATCTTCCTCTAAATCTTTGATGCCCTCTTCTCCTGTCCTTTTGATTATTTTTTTTGTATCTATCTTCAATTGTTCTTGCTCTATCAAATGACTTTTTTGGTAATATATTCAAATCTATTTCTTAAAAGGGAAAGCACAAGATCAACAAAAGAGTCACTTAATTAACACCTTGTCTCTGCTTAGCCATCAGTCTATCTTTTCTTTTCCGGACACTTTATTTCCCAACTTGTCTGTTCTCACTGTCTCAGTTTCTTCATTTTCTATTCACCTTTGAGCAGCTGAAGTCTGGCTTTTCCTCAGACTCGCTGCTCAAATGATGTCACCAGTAGGCAGTTGATGAATGCAATAGGTCTGTTTTATTAAAATTAACTGCAAAGTTTGACACTGTGACTGCTCCCTTCTCAAAGGGCAAAACAAAACAAAAAAAGCCAAACATCTTACTCTCTTAACTTACATGACTTGGTTTTTAAGTCTTTTTTGACTTTTTCCTCCCTATTTCTTTTTCTGTGATGAGCTCCTCATCTATCCACTCCTTAAATGTTAAATAACAAAGATGATGAATAATAGCAAGAGCTAATTTTTGTGAACACTCCCACTAGGCAGTGCTTTATTTTAAGATCCAGATATTAAAATGGGAGTCTTTCTATCTTTCTCTTTAAAGAGAGACTAAATAAGTGAGGTGTAAGACTTTATTCACAAAGACATAATCCAACTAATAAGTCCACTGTTAGTTCAAACTCCATTTTAAGACTCTACAAAGGTTGAGGTGGTAAAGCTAGAAGAGAGACTGGATTTTTTTGGGGGGAGCTCTTGGTTTGTTGTGCATTACCTACCATTATATGTATAAGGGATGGGATGATTGCCGTTCAGTTGAGCCAGGTGAGAGGAACTTCAGGGCAAACACTTAAGAGAGCTTGATTTATTTCCTCCAGAAACTGAAGGATGTAGAATGTAAAGTCTAAAAGACAACTGTGGCTAAAGATGCCTGTGCACAGATTAAAGGATCTCATGGTAGGCAAGCTTCAAGTCTTTCAAAAAAAAAAAAAAAAAAGAAAAGAAAAAAAAGTTGATAATTTTTTGAATCCCAGGTCCCCAGGTGGTGAATAATGAGAGAAATTGGAGGATTGATTCCCAATAAGAAACTGAATGTGAACCAAGTAAAACTAAGAAAGACAGGTTCTTTGAGAAAGCCATGGACCTACTCCAGAAGAATGGTCATCAATTGTGTATTTGTCATTCAGAATGCCCCGACCATAGATGACAACTGTGTCAGCCACATTCCACTGTGATCTTTCAATCCAGTTTCACCTTCCTTTTTTTTAAGACTTTATTTATTTATTTATGAGAGCCACACAGAGAGTGGCAGAGACACAGGCAGAGGGAGAAGCAGGCTCCACGCAGGGAGCCCAAAGTGGGACTTGATCCTGGGTCTCCAAGATCACGACCTGAGCCGAAGGCAGATGCTCAACCGTTGAGTCACCCAGGTTCCCCCCAGTTTCACCTTCCGAGGCTCAGACTCTGGAAGGGTCAGAAACTTTTGCTATGAGTGTAGGACATCAACATAAAGGGAGATCACTGTGTCCACATCCTCCATTGCAGACTTCAAGCTTGAAACAAGCCCGAGCTGAGTGAAAGGGGTGAGCCCTAGGTGGGATAGGCGCTTAAGGCTTTGTATATTACATAGTCCTGTATGGAACTAGAACTATGAAATTGTTAGACTACTTAATTCCCAAACAAAAGGAAAGATAGTTTATTTTCTAAGCTGAGCAGAAAAGCTAAGACACCTCCCTGAAATTTTATTTGGGGTTCATTTCTTTACCTGAGGGAATCAGAAGACATAATAGTATTGATTTCTGAATCCAGGTCCTTCATTAAACTGGTTAGATGTATCATCTCAATTAATCCTCAAAACATTCCAATGAGGTTGTTATTATTCCCATTTTACAGATGATACAACCGAGGCACAGAGAGGTTAAGTAACTTGTTCAACACCACACAGTTGGTAAGTGGTACTCACCAGGATTTTATTCATGGCTTACTTTTGTTTTCTCTGAGCCATCTCCTTCATTTCATTATGCTCATTGAATATGAAGAAGTATTAAACTTCTCTGGAAACCTTCTTTATGAGACATGGGCCATTGAAATTATTTCTCATGACTGCTCCTGAGTTTTAATAAGGCAAACAACGTTATTATGAATGAAATATGAAAAGATGATTAGAGTTCATATAATTATACAAACACAGTTATTTAAGGATCTCAAATCATTGTATTTATAATACCATGACTTTACCTTTTAATGTACTTTAATAAAGCATACTTTATTGTCCATCAGATACTTTTTACAAGCAAGAAAATATGGATTGCATGGAAAAGTATTTAACAAGAAAAGTAATACCTGGATTTCAGTTTCAACTTTGCTAAACCCCATGCCACAGAAAACTATTGAACTTCCGAGACTTCTGTTTACTCACATATAAAAGAGTAATTCTTTATTTTTTTAAAGATTTTATTTATTTATTCATGAGAGATACACACACAGAGAGAGAGAGAGAGAGACAGAGACACAGGCAGAGCGAAAAGCAGGCTCCATGCAGGGAAACCGATGTGGGACTTGATCTCGGGTCCCCAGGATCACGCCCTGGGCCGAATGCGGGGCTAACCCGCTGAGCCACCCAGGCTGCCCTAAAAGAGTAATTCTAGTTCCCTCTAATATGTTGAATACTTTTGCTAATTTCAAATGATTACAAAGCATATACACTTTAGCTTTACTGATTTAATCACAACCATTTAATCAACAATTATGATTTATACAATAAATATTTTAGGACCTACTCTGAGTCAGATTCTATGCTTACAGTGTAGCGTTGCTGATATCTGTGCTTTATTTTTAAACCTTGGCTAATTATGGTTCCTAGGAATATATTGTAGTAATAAGAAGACAAGGCCTATAATCCAACTGGATATCAAGTGTATTTGTAAATTCTTTGCAACTGAGGGTTATTTCTAATTATTCCATTGCTTTTTATCCTCTAATGTAACAAACCGTCCATGTTTCTGGAAAAAGGCAGTTCCCTTTCGTGTGCCCATACGTCATCCCCTCTTGCTATTTCAGGACAAAACTTTTCCTCTTCTTTTCCTACATCATCAATGATTCCATCTTTAATGGGTTATAACCAACAGTATTTTTTTTTTATAACCAACAGTATTAAGTATTCTTTATTTCTCCCATCTTAAAGGAATTCTATTAATAACTTCGCCTTACCAAGTCACCACTCCATTTCTTTCCCTTTTACAGCAAAAGTTAAAAAAAAATTATACACTCATTATTTCCCACTTCTCTCCACAATTTCTTCATTTTCTCTTGAACTTACTCCAGCTGGGCATTTACCCTGTAAACGTCACCTACTCTGCTTTGTGAACATTATCTCTAATCTTCATATTGCTAAGTGCATTGGTCAGTTCTCAGACTCATTCCTGTTAATCAGCAGCATTACCCGCTCTTGATCTCTTCTGAAACACATTCTTCATTTGGCTCTAGGGCAGCACACTTGCCTACTTTTCCTCCTACTTCATTGGTCACTCCTCAGTGTTTGTTGTTGGTCACTCCAGACCCATTAATGCCTGATTATTCCAGAACTTGGTACCTGTACCTTGCTTCTTTCCATCTGGGCTGACATGATTGATGATCTCTTCTATCTCCTGGCTTACCATAGCATCTAAATGTGGATGACTCTGGAATTAACATTTCTAATCTAGACATTTTCCTATGACCTTCAGACTCCTACTGTCAAAAACAGAAATTTAACACGTCCCAAATTGAGTTCATGATCTTCACTTACTCTTCTGCATCTCGAATTAATAGCGATGTCAATCTTCTGTTGGCTTAGGCCAAAACCTCAGTGTTTTATTTCTTTCACACGTTCTGTGTTCCATCTGGCAGTAAAATCTCTCCATTTTATCTTCAAAATATACGTAGACTTGAACTACGCTAATCACATCTATAGCTCCATCCTAGTTAGAGTCACCATCTCTTACCTGGATCAGACAGGCTTTTCCTAACTGATGGCTTGCTTATGTTCTTGTACCTCATCAGTCTGCTCCGAAAATAACAAGAAAGCTCCTAATTCTGATAAAAGGTAAGTCAAATTTTGTTTCACATCTGCTCAAATCTCTGAAATGCCTCCCCTTCTCAGTGTAAGAGCCCAGGTGTTTAAATTGACCTAAAGATCTAACGGCTGTCCCCTTCCCTTTTTCCATCTGATAGCATCTCCTGCAGTTTTCTAGCTCATCCATTCTACTCCCACTACCCTGGTGTATTTGCTGATCAACATGTCAAGCATTCAACTGCCTTAGGGACTTTGCACTGGCTGGTCTCTAGGCCTGGAAAGTTATCCCCCAAACAACCATGTGCCTGGCTCTCTCAGCTCTTCAGGGCTTTACTCAGATACCACCTTTTCAGTGAGGCCATGCGTGATCAATGTTTTCAAAATTAAAACAGCTCGCTCCTTAATATTTCCAATTCATCTGCTCTGCTTTTTCTCCATGGCACTTATAACCATCCAAAACAGTGTATACTTTATTTCCTTGCTCATTTATTGTGTGTTTTTCCCTCCACTAGACTCTGTTCCATGAAGCCAGGGGATTCTTTTCTAATGGTTTACAGCTGTATTTTGTGCCTGCAGCAGTATCTGGCATGTTGTAGCTATTGTTCAAAAGTACTAAATAATGAAATGAAAATAAAAGTCATTCTTTTGTTTGTTGAACATATTCTCTGTGGTATCTACTTTGTGCTTATTTGGCAAATCTCATATAGTCATAAAAATTAGACATCATATATTAAACATCTTGATAAAATGAGAAAACAAATACAGTTTATAGTGTATTATGGCTAAAGTGTTTATAACACTAAAGTCCTAGTATATATGAGGCTGGTGTTGAAATTACACCTCCAAGGTCCTTTTAGAAAGTTGTGGGTTTTGTATCGAGAGATTGTGGCATTTTTGATATTTTATAAATCAGAACAAGGCAGATCAGAAGGTAAATGGCTTGCTTTGAAGGTATGAATAAGAGATAGTAGTCCATTTTTACTTCAAACTCCATTTCTCTTCATACTTTCATCTTCTTTTATTAGAGAGTTTATTTCCTAAATTAAGCCAGCTTTTATGAAAGAAATGGTGTGGATAGATAGCTATGAAACGTTATGATACTGCTACCACTATTTGAAATCTATATCTGACTTTCATTTCATGGAAGGACAAAAATGAAAGTAGAATATTTTGGTTATTTTTTAATTTTTGAATATCTTATCTTTTAATTATTGATTCTTTTCTTTTTCATTCTTTTTTCTTTTTTTCTTTTTTTGCTGCTCTTATGATCAATGATATTAACAGAAAAATAGCCATTAGTATTTGTAAGATGAATTTCTAACTTGGGTATTCCACGAAATATTATAGTCTAACTTGGTGTACTTCATATTAGCATGCATATGACATTTGTTTTTATTAAACTCTGAAGAAAAAATCTAGATTCAATAACAGAGACATTGAAATTTACACTGTTTGCTTTTTCTGGATCTTTCTATTCAGGACCTTATGGCTCAAGGCTAGGTAGCAACTACCACAATGTTCTAGTTTGGAAGAGAGAAAAAGTTTAGAACTATAGATGCAGAATGCTTTACAAACATGACTGTCACACTTTAGCTAATTATATCACACATCTTTACATCGATCTCTGCTATTTAGTTTACAAAATAGTAGCTCTCTATTAGCTTATATATCACAGACCTTAGTAAGCACCTAAAAGGTATTGTCTGATTACTTAACAGTCATAAAGATTATGTGAATAATTCTTAGTGAAGATTAGTAGATCAAAGGAACATAGTGCCTGAATTTTAAATTATTCTTTGCATTGCAATTTGATTTATGACTCTTAATTTTTTTAAAATACAGATCTACTAATGTCTCCCACATATAACAGCATTTTTTGAGTGATATTCTGAATGATTGGTAATTTCTCTCTTGGGTCTTGAATTATAACAAATTTCTCCCAAAATGAAAATTTTAAATCCTTTTTTGCCTCCCAAGAAGTGAGATCCTTGATACTGAAACTTGGGAAAGGTGCTGCGGGAAAAAGGTAAATATTAAATATTCCTCTTGACTCTCTCTCCCAGAAGGTCAAGAGGTCTCAGACTGCCTGCAAAGACAGTATTCAACATAAGATGAAGATTTCTGCTTTGAAACATTGTTTTTCCTG